>NW_027507903.1:652676741-653876741 GCF_037356315.1 Lithobates pipiens | reverse complement strand
AATAATGAAAAAAAAAAAAAAATTGTCACTAAATGATATATTGCTCACACATGCCATGGTTATATGTGGAATTGCACCCCAAAATACATTTTGTTGCTTCTCCTGAGTACGGGGATACCACATGTGTGGGACTTTTTGGGAGCCTAGCTGTGTACGGGGCCCCGAAATCCAATCACCACCTTCTGGATTTCTAAGGGCGCAAATTTTTGATTTTACTCCTCACTACCTATCACAGTTTTGAAGGCCATAAAATGCCAAGATGGCACAAACCCCCCCAAATGACCCCATTTTGGAAAGTAGATACCCCAAGCTATTTTCTGAGGGGCATGTTGAGCCCATTGAATATTTTTTTTTGTCCCAAGGGATTGAATAATGACAAAAAATAAAAATAGTTTTTTTTTTACAAAAAGTTGTCACTAAATTATATATTGCTCACACATTCCATGGTTATATGTGGAATTGCACCTCAAAATACATTTTGCTGCTTCTCCTGAGTACAGGGATACCACATGTGTGGGACTTTTTGGGAGCCTAGCTGTGTACGGGGCCCCAAAAACCAATCGCCACCTTCTGGATTTCTAAGGGCGCAAATTTTTGATTTTCACTCCTCACTACCTATTACAGTTTCGAAGGCCATAGAATGCCAAAATAGCACAAACCCCCCCCCCCCCAAATGACCCCATTTTGGAAAGTAGACACCCCAAGCTATTTGCTGAGAGTCATGTTGGCTGAACGAAAAAAAAGAGATTGATCGGTGGGTATGCCCACCATTAGAATCCACCCACTTCTAATGATGGGCATACATGCACCATTTATATATGCTGAAGCATGGGGGCATCCTCCCACAAAAAAGTTATGCCCCGTACACACGGTCAACTTTTCCACGGGCAAGCCCTCCATCGGAATTTCGACCGTATGTACGCGGCATTAGGAGCAAAATCGCTCCTCCGCCCCTGCTGCCCCCATGCTTCGGCATATATGCTCTTTTTTTTAAACTATAGTAGTGAAATCACCTCCTACAGCGTTGGAGTCACGGCTTTATGTATCTTGGGAGCAAACGCTGTTGCTGTCAAGATAAATAAATCCACGCTGCAACTGAATGGCGTACCTGCTAAGCAAATTATGGTTAACGTTAAAACAAAGTAACATTACAGTATAACAGTAAAACCTTACCATACCATACCTGCAAAGCAAATGCCAAAAAAAAACAGTAAACAGTAAAAAAAAAAAACATTTTTTAACACAACCTGTGCCTAAAATATATATATGCCGAAGCATGGGGGCATCCTCCTGCAAAAGAAGTTATGCCGCATACACACGGTCAAACTTTTCCACGGGCAAGCCCTCCGTCGTAATTTCGACCGTATGTATGCGGCATTAGGAGCAAAATCACTCCTCCTCCCCTGCTGCCCCCCATGCTTCGGCATATATGCTCTTTTTTTTTAACTGTGGTGGTGAAATCACCTCCTACAGCACTGAAGTCACAGCTTTATGTATCGTGGGAGCAAACGCTATTGCTGTCAAGATAAATAAATCCGTGCTGCAGCTGAGAGTCCCTGTGTTAATGTGCCTAGCCTGTGAAATGCTGTACCCTACGCTAATACTTCACTAGTGAATGGTAGCGTTCAAAACATTCACCAAGGCAAAGACCAGGATTGCCAGGACAGCGTGGACAATAACAACGGGTGTCACGCCTATATCCGTGCTTGGTACAGACACAACATCTTCTTTGGGGGGCTCGTTGGGTAAGGGTACTCGGAAGGGCATAAGGATAATGCCTCTCATGCAGCCGGCTTACTGCATTTGGTTGGGAATGGTGAGGTGCAGAACCATCTGGATACAGAAGGTCTTTGACAACCTCTCTCTGGAAAAAAAGAAAGGTTAAAGTCCCGCCTGAAGCTTTGTATAGCACATAAGCATTCAGCAAAGCCAATTGAAATAAGTAAACAGACACTTTTTTGTACCAGCATCTGGCCTTACGGGCAACTAGATACGGTGCCAACAACTGGTCATTGAGGTCCACACCTCCCATATTTTTGTTATATTCGTGGACATAGAGGGGTTTCTCCACAATACCAGTCGCCGTATGAATTTGGATCGTCGTGTCTGCATGAAGGGAGGTAAGAACGAAAACATTCTTATTATCCCTCCACTTCACAGCGAGCAAATTATTACACCGATAGCAGGCTCTCTCCCCCAGCCTAAGACGGGAATCTACAAGCCGCTGGGGAAAGCCCCGGCGATTAGGTCGCACGGTGCCACATGCTCCAATCTGATGATCAAACAAATGACTAAACAGTGGCACGCTCGTGTAATAATTGTCCACGTACAAGTGGTACCCCTTTCCTTTGCTTTGCCTGATGCTTTGGGGAGTATGTCAGGGGGGCGGCTGGGTGCACGGCGCGGGGCCGCGCGGACGCGGGGGTGGTATCGCTTTAGGCGGGCGGTCTGCCCGCCTCCGGCGGGACCCAGGAATCGTTGCAGGCGTTGTTGGGTGGTTTGAAGGATCTGATACAAAGATTTGCTAACGGGGCTTCCGGGGGACCCCCACAGGTTGCGCCCTGGGTGGGGAGCCTGGGGGCGGGGTCGGGTTTGAGTTCCCTTCCAGGGGGCGGGGTGTCCCACGGGGGGGAAGGCCTCGCAGGGGCTAGGGCTTGGGGCGGGCCCGGGGCGGGCCCGGGGCAGGCGGCGCTAGGGTCGCTGGGTTTAGGCTCCCAATCAGTGGTTCCGGTGCCGGCGTCCGGGAGCGTGGCGGTGGAGGTGAGTTCTCAACAGGGGATGACGGTGGCTGGAGCGCCCTCGGTAAGTACAGGGGACGAAAAGGCGGTGAAGGAGGCCGCGGCTGGGGTCGAATTGGTTCGGCTTGCGGACACGGCTAAGTGTGAGGTTTATGTCTGTTACGAAGGGCCCTTGGGGGCACATCTCAAGCAGGAGGTACGGGACAAGATAAAAAAGGGTGAGTATGTGGAGATCTTTTCGTTGCTCCCCTTAGAGAAGTTCAATTTGGATAGGGTCAAGCCCGTTGACTCTAAGAAGGACGATGAGGAAAAGAGGCGGTATCGGCTGATACCGCAGACTTTCCCTAATTGGCTACAGGCATTTGCCATTCTGGCTAGCGTGATTGGCGAGACGGCGCCGGAGCATTGCTCGGCCCTGTTTTGTTACATGGATGCCATCGGGGAAGCACATAGGGTGTATGGGGGTACGGCTTGGCTGCGCTATGACGAGCAGTTTAGGCAGCGGAGGGCCGTGCGGCCTGATATTCGGTGGGACCACAAGGATATCAGCCTTTGGATGCGATTGATGTCGTCAGCGCAGACGCCTTCGCAGTTTTTTTTAGGGGGGGCCTCAGGACTTCCGGCCGGGAAAAAAATGGGGGTGTGCTGGCAGTTTAACGAAGGGGCCTGCAAGTTCGGGGGGTCCTGGCAACCACTCACTCTCCCGTTGTTTTAAAAAAGGCAAGCGTGCCGGGGAGCCTGCGTTCAAGAGGGATAACCCCGGTGAGGGTGGAAAGGATGCAGCCTTTTCTAAATAGGTACCCGGACAAGGGGGCTGCGCGGGTGCTGGGGGAGGGGTTCGCTGTGGGTTTTAGGATTCCGTGTTCCTTGCAAGTAGTTCCTCCGGTGGCCAAGAACTTGCGGTCCGCCTTGCGGAATCCGGGGGTGGTCAGCGAGAAATTGGCGAAGGAGGTTTCGTTGGGGAGGATGTGTGGCCCATTCGCGGAACAACCGTTGCCAGATTTGGTGGTGTCTCCGTTGGGGATGGTGCCTAAGAAGGAGCCTAACAAGTTCCGGCTTATCCATCATCTGTCCTTTCCAAAAGGGGGTTCGTGAACGACGCCATAGACCCGGAGGCCTGCACGGTGTCCTACACGTCGTTTGACGCTGCAGTGGGCTGGGTACGGCATTACGGAAAAGGGGCCCTGATGGCGAAGTCTGACATCGAGGCGGCGTTTCGGCTGTTGCCAGTGCACCCGGAAAGCTTTTGGCTCTTGGGGTGTTGTTGGCAGGAACAGTTTTACGTGGACCAATGCTTGCCCATGGGCTGTTCCGTGTCCTGTGCCTTGTTTGAACTGTTTAGTTCATTCTTGGAATGGGTGGTGCGCGATGTGTCGGGCTGGGCATCCGTGATTCATTACCTGGATGACTTTCTCGTCATGGGCCCCCCGTCTTCCAATGTGTGTGCGATCCTTTTGGCCACGTTGCAGCACATTGCGGAACGATTCGGGGTGCCGTTGGCTGCCGACAAGACGGAAGGGCCTGCCACGGTTTTAAGTTTTTTGGCCTACGGCTGGAACGCAGGTTCCGACCCACTTCATTCGGTTAACTCGGGAACTTAGGGAGGACTTGCGGATTTGGCAGACCTTTTTGGAAGGCTTCAATGGACGGTCGGTGCGGATGAAGGGGCCAGTGAGTAACTTTGACGTGGAGTTGGTGACGGATGCGGCAGGGTCCACGGGCTATGGGGCCTTTTTTCAGGGACAATGGAGCGCGGAGGCCTGGCCCCAGACGTGGGTGGAGGCGGGGTATACAAGGAACCTAGTGCTGCTGGAATTGTTTCCGGTGGTGTTGGCAATGGAGCTGTGGGGAGTGCCGTGCCGGGATCTGAAGATCAGGTTGCACTGCGACAACATGGGCGTGGTGCAGGTGATCAATCGGATGTCGGCGTCTTTGCAGCCGGTGATTCGGCTGCTGCGCCATCTGGTGCTGCGGTGTTTGCAGACGAACATTTTTTTGTATGCCGTCCATATCCCGGGGGTAGACAATAACGTTGCCGATGCCTTATCTCGATTTCAGTGGGAGAGGTTTCGGGCTTTGGCTCTGGATGCGGCGAGAGAGGGGATCCCCTGCCCGGGGTGGCTCTGGGAGGTTGCGTTGGAATCACCGCAGAATGGATCAGGAGGTCGGTGAGCGGTGCAACCTGGGCGGCATACAGTAAGGTGTGGAAGGAATGGCTGGATTTTACACGGCTGCAAGACGCTGAGCTGGGGAGGTGGGGATCAGGGGCTGTTGGTGTTGTGTTTTGTTTCTAAGGTCATGGAACGCTCGGGGTCCGTGGCTTCGATTGAACGTAAGCTAGCGGCGCTGGCCTTTTGGTTTAAGTTGTGCGGGGAGGTGGATCACACGAAAGGGTTTTGGGTGAAGCAGGCGTTCAAGGGGTACAAGAAGGGCAATCCGCGAAAAGATATGAGGAGGCCGGTGACGTTCCATGTCTTGCAGGTAATTTGCAGTCCATTGGGAGAACAGTGCACTTCCAGTTATGAAGTGCGGTTGTTCCGAGCAGCGTTTTCGTTGGCGTCTTTGGGGCTTTTCGGGTGGGGGAGTTGGTTAGTCCGGCGAAGACTGTTGGGGGAGGTCTGTTGGGTCAGGATGTGACGCTGGGGGCCGATAGGGTGCTGTTGAGGCTGCGTAGGTCCAAGACGGACCAAATGGTGAAGGGGGTGGACATATGTCTTTTTGCTCTGCCAGGATCGGGGTTATGCCCGGTGCGGGTGGTCTCGGAGTTTCTGGGGGTTAGACCTCACGGGGTGGGCCCTTTACTGGTGCATCAGGACGGGACTTTTTTAGCGCGATTTCAATTTGTGGCTGTGTTTCGGAAGTGTTTGCGGGTGGGGGGTTTGGATTGCTCGCAGTTCGCCTCCCACTCCTTCCGCATCGGGGCAGCCACTGAGGCGGCCAGATGCGGGTTGGACAAGGCTGTGGTCAAGAGGATTGGGCACTGGGAATCGAGGAGGTTTAGGTCGTACGTGAGGCCACATTTGGTGTAGGTGGAGTTCGGGGGTTTTGGTTTGTGTTTTACAGGTGGGGGGGACGGATGTTTTTTGGGCTGGACGGGGGGACACGGACGGGTGTTGCACAGTTGCTTTAGTATTTTGCCTTTTCATTTCAGATGGAGGTCGCGAACGCCTCGTCTGGATATTGGGGCACTCCTACTTTTTTGGGGTGCCAGGAGAGCGGATGTCAGGCCGGAAGGAAGGCAGCTGGGGATTTCTCGTAGGGAGGTGAGCATAAGGTGGTTGGGGATCCCTGGGATGAAGTGGAGCAGGGTGGTGCCGGAAATTCATTGGTATGCCAGACTGGATAGGCCCCCGGATGTGTTGGTGTTACATGTGGGGGGTAACGACTTAGGGGTCCGGTCCACAAGGGACCTCGTTGCGGATGTCAAACGGGACTTTCTCATGCTTCGGAGGGATTTTCCTAGTATGGTGGTAATCTGGTCCCACATCGTTGCACGGACTGCGTGGCGTATGGCTCGCTCTGTGGTCTGGCTCAATAAAGCCAGGATTAAGGTGAATAAGGCCCTGGGGAGGTTTGTGACACGGAATGGAGCATTGGTTATACGGCACACGGAGTTGGAGGTGAATGTGGGCATGTACCTTAGGGGGGATGGCGTGCATCTGACGGCGGTGGGGACTGACCTTTGGGCCCTGGGGGTGCAGGATGGGATTGAACGGGCTCTGCGGGTGTGGAGGGGCCCTTAAGGCTAAGGTGGTCATCCTTGCGGGCAGTGGCGGTGTCTTTGGTCTTTGACGGGGTAAAGAAAATTAGGTGATGAAAGTGTGTGTGGGGGGGGGGGGCTCATAGGTAGTATGTGCCCCTTTTGGTGTATCCCAGCGGAAGGGTATTCTGGGATACGGGTTTGGTGACACTGCGGGAAGGTGGGGTTGTCTCCGGGCTGTTAAACGGCCGGAGGCCTGGTATGGTAAAATTTTGGTCCCGCAGTGGATTGGGTAAAAGGTAACGTTAAATGGAACCGAGGTACCGTCAAGGACCAAACAACTGGGAGTTGTAATTGCTGTTGCAATATAAGTATTTTTCTATTATAGCAATAAAGTTATTTATTTTATTTTGGTTAAAGTTTTGGTTAAATAAAAGGCTGCTATGGCCAATTTTATACTCCAAACTCCAGTGTGGTCTATTTATTGGGAAAGGGGAAGGTAAAAATGGGAATGGTAAAGGTATGGGTAGTAAAATGGAATATTTACGGGAAGGGGTAATTACCGAATGCATAGGCCATGACCCCGTATCTGGTACGCTTGTTGGGAATGTATTGTTTGAATGACAAGCGACCAGAAAACTTAATCAGGGACTCATCAATGCAGACAACTTGATGGGGAGTAAACAAGTCTGCAAATTGTTAGTTGAAGTGGTTTATGAGGAGCCAAATTTTGTAGAGCCGATCGTATTCAGGGTCTCCACGAGGACGACAGAGTTCATTGTCATTGAAGTGCATGAACTGCAAGATCTGCTCGCATCATTTCCTGGACATGGAGTTAGAGAACACAGACATGTGGTCAGTCGGATGCGTGGACCAATATGCCCGCAACGTCATGAATTTATGTGTGCCCATGTTGAGGGAAAGGCCCAGAAAGGTCTTAAATTCGAAAACCGTAACTGGTTTCCAATCTCTGGCAAGGGAAGGCAACTGGGGATTAGCGGCGATGTGTTGACCAGCATATAAATGAGTTTGGTCCACAATAGATCTATAGAGATCTTCCGTGAAAAACAGCGAATAAAAATCAAGTGGCGTAAAATCAGCTGTATCCACCTGAATACCGGATTGGCCAGTGAATGGGGGAAGTACTGGTGCTGCAGAAGTGGTGGGCACCCAATCAGGATTGGCGAATTCTGCAGGAAGGGCACTATGGGAACGATGGGCCTGCCTTTGTCTTCTTCTTGGTGGCAGCAGGACACTACTTGTGCTTGCCACCTCGCCAGCTTGAACTGCACTTATGGGACTCGCCACATCACCACGTGATGCTGCAGTGCTGGATGTACGTCCAGGGTGTACTAGGCCGCTGGTGCTTGCCAGTTCACCAGAAGGATGAGCGGCTCTAGTACTTCTCTGCTCCATATGAGGGACCTGCGATTCTTGCACCTCAACAACATCAGAAGATCGGGGTCTGGTAGACCTGACGTTAGCAGGGACCTCACCTTCGTCGTCAGAGCTATCTGTCATGGAGCTGCTGTCCTCTACAGGATCATATTCTGAGCCTGAATCTGACAGATCAGTGACTTCCTCTTCACTATCTGTCATGCCCAGAAACGTGTAGGCCTCTTCACTACTGTACCTTCGCTTTGCCATTTTGGGCTCTAAATTTAGGGGTACACTAGTGAGACTCACAGGTAAAAAAGCCCCTAGGCTGTTAGCGACTGTATAAAATGCTACCAAAAAAAAACTGTTAGCAATCGCAGGGATCAGGCCTGACTCTGTGAACGCTGCAGTTATGTGTGTTGTGTTTTGTAAGTGACAGTGATCGATCGATACTGCACTTGGGTGGGCTGGGCTGGGCGGAGGGGCAAAACGCAGGTGCTAGCAGGTATCTGGATTGATCCCGCTAACAATGCATTTTTTTGGAACCCTAAACTGCTGGGGACGCTAGTATAGATCTGATCAGATCAGATATTGATCTTTTCAGATTCTATACCACTAAGGGACGTGTATGCTTTGCGCGTGGGTATTAGCGGTACTGGCACTAACCTAGCACTGCCTGGGGCAACGCAGACCCTATCTGACCCTAAAACCTAATTGATATCACTCGCCGGGTGATCAGGGGGGTTAAACCTTTATTGGGTAATAAATGGCGGGTGCCCTGATGCTATAAAAAGCGAACTACCTAACCAGCGTCACCTGATCACTGGTGAAAGGGCAATCAGGGGGTTAAAACCTTTATTAGGTATTATATGGGGTCCCTGATGCTATATAAAAACCTAACGGGGAACCTAAATAACTAAATAACTAACTGGCTAACCAGCGTCACCAGTGACACTTATACAGTGATCGCTGGTGAAAGGGTTAACTCTAGGGGCAATCAGGGGGTTAAAACCTTTATTAGGTTATATATGGGGGTACCTAACACTATAAAAACCTGCCGGTGAACCTAAAAAAATAACTAGCTTCCTAGCGGCACCAGTGACACTAATGCAGCGACCAGAAAAACAATTGCTTAGTGACATTGGTAAAAGGGGGTGAAAGGGTTAACTGGGGGGCAATCAAGGGGTTAAACATTTATTAGGGGGGGGTAGGGGGCTACCCTGGACCTAAAGGGGCCTAACACTAACTGCCCTGACACTTTTTAAAGTCACAACTGACACTAAATGCAGTGATCAATAAATAAATGATCACTGCAATCAGTGACACTGTGATGGGGGGGGGGGGGGGGCGGGGGGCGATTGGGGGGATGATTGGGTGGGTGATCGGGGGTGACTGGGGTGAAAAGTGTGCCTATGTGTACCTACGTGTCAGTGTAGTGTTGGTGCACTTACTTGGATGTCTTCTCTCCTCGCTGCCCGGTCAAAAAGACCGCCACGAGGGGAGTGACATCACTTCCTGCCTGCCTGTGTTTACACTACACAGGTGGGGGAAGCTTCTCATTCGCCAGGAGCGATCGAGAGGGGATGGCCAGAAACGCAACGGCCATCCCCTCATCCCGAATCACTCCTGATGCAAAACGGACCGCCGCAGCCAGCAGGAGGGGGTCCGATCGGACCGCACATCCGCTGGAAGGCAAGCACGTACATGTACGTGCTTGTGCCTGTCGGTGCCATTCTGCCGACGTACATTGCCATGCGGCGGTCCTTAAGTGGTTATTACACTAAATGTTTTGGCCACTAGATGTCCTCATTACATGAGCCCACAATTCACACACATTATATGTATACATGAAATCTAATTATAAAATGAATGAGTGGGGGAATTAGTTGTATTATTATGGAAATGGATTAAGGGGTTGTAGGAGAAACTCCGACCAAAAGAACGACCTTTGGTGTTGGGAGTATGTAGGGACTATCCAAAAATCATCAGATAATGATTACAAATTAAAAAAAAAAACAATATTTATTGATACAAAAAAGTAAAAAGAATGAGAGAATAGAAGTAGAAATGCAGAGAATGTAATATACATCACATTGATAAGACACTTCCAGGTCACCAAAGATCGATCGTCCCATACTGACCATGGAAGCCTATACAGAGGCATATGGGGAACGCAGAAGGAAATATTCTGATGTGCTCAACCAATCATGGACCACTGAGATCTCCCAAAGGGTGCACGATGCTGGGCCAGCTGACCTCTAGTAGGGAGTGTTGGAAAAGATGGCAGTAATAAGGGGAGCTGGAAGTGTATAAAGATCTAGATTTGTTTACTAGAAATCCTTCATAGAGATGCAGAATGTAGAATTCCACCGATCAACATTTCTTGTAATAAAAGTCATCAATTTTTTTTTAACAGGGAAAGTGTAAAAATAAAAAAATAATAAAATAAACAATAAATAAAGTGCCCCGCCCCCGCGAGCTCACATGCAGAAGAAAACACATACATAGGTTGCGCCCGTATATGTAAAGAACGATCAGACCACACATGTGAGGTATCACCGCGATCATGAGAGCGATAATTCTAGAACTAGACCTCCTCTGTAACTCCAAAAATGTCACCTGGAAAAAGTATTAAAGCATCGCCATGTGAGGTATCTATTTACTCGTTGTGTCAAATTATACAAAAAAATTGGGATAACTTTACTGTTTTTTGTTTTTTATTATTCATAAATGTTTTATTTCCAAAAAAATCACGTTTGAAAAATTTCCAAACCGCCATTTTATTCCCCGGGGTCTCTGCTAAAACACATATATATATATATATATATATATATATATATATATATATATATATATATATATATATATATATATATATATATGTTTGGGGGTTCTGAGTAATTTTATAGCAAAAATAAATGCTGATTTTTCCATGTCGGAGGAAAGCGCCAGAATTGTCTGGTGGGGAAGCGGTTAATGATCGGACATTATTTGGTGATGCGGCACGGAGTCGCTTTAACTGACAATTGCATGATCCTGCGGCGCTGTACACAAATACATTTTATCTCCTTTTTCCCCACAAATAGAGATTTCTTTTGGTGATATTTAATCACCTCTACTCTTAATTTTTTTTTTATTTTTTGCTATATAAACAAAAAAGAGTGACATTTTTTAAAACAAAACAATAATTTTTACTTTTTTCTATAATAAATATCCAAAAAAATGTAGAAAATCTAATTTCTTCTTCAGTTTAGACCGATATTTATTCTTCTATATATTATTGGTAAATAATCTTATATTGATTGGTTTGTGCAAAAGTTATACAAAATAGGGGAAAGATTTATGTCATCTTTATTATATATATTTTTTTTACTAGTAATGGCAGTGATCAGCGATTTTTATCATGACTGCGACATTATGGCGGACAGACCAGACAATTTTGACACATTTTTGGGACAATTCACACTTATACAGCGATCAGTGCTATAAAAATTAACTGATTATTGTGTAAATGTCACTGGCAGGGAAGGGGTTATCACTAGGGGGAGATCAAGGGGTTAAGTGTGTTCCCTGTGTGTGTTCTAACTGTAGGGTAGGGGAGTGACTAGGGGGATGACAGATCGCTGTTCTCAGCTTGTAGGAACTCACAATCTCTCCTCTTCTCACAGAACAGGTGTCTTTACACAACACATTCCTGTTCTGCCTCTCGTTCCCGCGATCACACGCCTGCCAACCTGCCACTGTATAATGACGGTGACTGGTCAGCAAGTGGTTAAAAAGGGGTAACTGGGCTTTTGTTTCCATGGTTACCAAAGCTTCTTATGCACAGTGATGGGCAGTGGGGGAGGGGCTGTAACATCTCATCTCTGATCACATACAGAGCCCGGGGACACACCATTACTAATCATTTATAATACAGGAATAGGATGGAGCAGTTTTGATGGGGCAATTTTGATGGTGACAATATGATGGGACAGTTTGATGCGGGCAATTTGATGGAGTCATTTGATGGGGAAATAGAATGGGGCAGTTTTGATGGAGCAATTTTGATGGTGGCAGTATGATGGGGCAATTTTGATGGTGGCAGTTTTGATGGGTCAATTTTGATGGTGGCAGTATGATGGAGCAATTTTGATGGGGGAAAAATTAATGGGCAATTTTGATGGGGCAATAAGACGGTTTTGATTGGGCAATTTTGGTGGAGAAATTTTGATGGAGCAATTTTGATGGTGGCAGTATGATGGGGCAGTTTTGATGAGGCAATTTTGATGGGGGCAAAATTAAGGGGCAATTTTGATGGGGGCAATAGGATGGGACAATTTTCATGGGAAGATTTTGATGGGGCAATAGGATGGGATAATAGGATTAGGCAGTTTTGATGGGGCAATTTTGATGGTGGCAGTATGATGGGGCAGTTTTGGTGGGGCGATTTTGATGGTGGCAGTATGATGGGGCAGTTTTTATGGGGCAATTTTGATGGGGGCAAAATTAAGGGGCAATTTTGATGGGGGCAATAGGATGAGACAATTTTCATGGGAAGATTTTGATGGGGCAATAGAATGGGATAATAGGATTAGGCAGTTTTGATGGGGCAATTTTGATGGTGGCAGTATGATGGGGCAATGGGATAGGACAATTTTGATGGGGAAATATGATAGGGTAATAGGATGAGGCAGTTTTTATGGGGGGGATTTTGATAGGGTAATTTTGATGGGGCAATATAATGGGGTAATAGGACAAGGCAATTTTGATGGGGAAGTTCCTGCAAAAGGAAATGGCTTTTTAAATTATGCTAATTGTAAATGATATCCCTCTATCTGTGCATATATATATATATATATATATATATATATATATATATATATATATATATATATATATATATATCTCACACACATAAACAAGGGATATCATTTACAATTATCGTCTTTTATAAAGTAAATTCATTTTGCAGGAAATTTTTGTATTTCTAGATTTATAATCTTTGTAAATGTAGATAAACTTCCTGCTTCCTCGAGGGGGAGGGGAGGTTTCCATAGCTAAGGAGGAACTTCCTCTGACACTGCTATTGCTATGGAAACCCGACCTACAACCTATTACACGGCTCGTGCTGCTCTGAGCATGTGTGAGATCTGGAGGTGCATGCTGGGTAACCATGAAATCCAGGAAGAGATACAGTCTGGTTTCAGATGCCCACACATGAGATGGCGGCGGCCTGCTGGGGCTTACAAAAGTAAGAAATCAATGCTGCAAAAATACAAAGTGGACCTTGGATTACAGCGTAACCTTTACTAGAATACATGAATCATGAGGATTATAGGGGGAGATTTATCTACAAAGAAGCATTTCTCCGGAGCACGGCTTTAAATACTTAATAGTTATTATTAGTTAGTTATTTCGGATTTTCGAATTTTCATTCTTGTTTTTGGATTATTGAATTTTGGATTTTTCCAAATGATCAAAATAATGAATCCCGCATCTAAATGAATGGAGCATAGCAAATTCAAATTTTTATGAATCTGAGAATCGGCACCTTGCCCCCATAACGAATGACCCGAAAAAACAACAAAAAATGACTGAAATGAAAAGGAATGCATTTTTTCGGCAGTGCGCATGTGTAAAGAATATGCTGAGCCCCTCCCAGCCTTCTGGCGGGTGATTTCCCTGAGAAGCTCCATACTCACTGCAGCTCAAAAATAAAAAAAAGCTGCTTTTTACCAGCGTTTAAGCTTTTATTTCTCTCTACAGAAGCTTGAAGAAGCTTGTCCTTTTTTGTGATCTTACATTTTTATCGAGCTCTTTCAATCTTTTTTGAGCATAAGCATTTTTTTCCCCACAAACCCTCCTAGAAAGTGTTTTCTTAACCACTCTATAAACAGAACAAAAAGCTGGAACAAAAGTTTTCACTTTTAAGCTGTGTGGGGTACGAGCGCCTCTCAAACACGAGTTTGGTGGTGTTTTTTATATCCCTGAAAATGCCTGAAAAACCCATAGTGTGTACAGGGCATTAGTGTGTATGGACACGTTGGGGGTGATTGACTGAGACAAATGCGCTGCACCACTTCACACCTTAATCGGTGTGCCGGAAAAGTCATTAACCAAACTTTGAAGCGCAAAATTATAGTAAATATGTAAACTGCAACTGTCGCTGGGGCAACTGCGGTTTTCTCATTGATAATAGCGCACGCCCAATCCAATTGGTTAATTTCATCTCATTGGTTGTGTCTTGTTAGGCAATTAGTAGGTGTTCTCAGTGAATTAACCCTTTTGCTGTTAATCTCATTCCTACCACTTCTAATACATCTTTGAAATTTGCTTTTTTTTTTTTCTTTTTTTTTTACCCAAATCTTCCAATACATTACACAGAACAGAGAAGAGTTTCTAAACCCAATCAATTAATATTTTCAGATTTTGATCTTTAAAGGTGACCATACACTGCAAAAACCGTTAGAACTTAATAAATTCTATTTAGTGCAAGAGCCTGATTGATTTCCTATAATTTGAATTAATTGTTCAAGTGCATCTTTCTGTTACCTATTTTTCAGAAATATTGAGTTGTATAGGGATTGGCCGATCATATTGCATAGTGCATGACCATATTAGGTGCCAAATTTGGGATGTAGATGTGCCATGACCCACTTGTGTTTTCCTAACGATATTTCTTTGGCATTATACAAGGAACATGAGAAACCACCTTTTTCCAAGACATGCAAGAGAGATCAGGAATCTTCAAACTACGGCTCTCCAGCTGTTGTGGAACTACATGTCCCATGAGGCATTGTAACACTCTGACATTCACAGACATGACTAGGCAGACATTCCAACCTGTAACAACTCATTTCAGGGAGGTGCGCATGGCTTAAACCGTGCTACATATTTGGCGTGGCTTAAATGGGGTGTGGTTTAATAGAGTCTGACATGACTTCCATAGTGCAAAATGTAGTAATGTTAAATAGGGAATATGTGGAGTGTATGGGGGTATAATGTCCATGTGAGGAGTGTGGAGTGTATGGGGGGTATAATGTCCATGTGAGGAGTGTGGAGAGTATGGCGGAGAGTATAATGTCCATGTGAGGAGTGTGGAGTGTATGGTTGGGGTATAATGACCATGTAAGGAGTGTGGAGTGAACAGGGGGGGATAATGTCCATGTGAGGAGTGTGGAGTGTATGGTGGGGGTATTATGTCCATGTAAGGAGTGTGGAGTGTACGGGGGTATAATGTCCATGTGTGGAGTGTATGGGGGGTATAATGTCCATGTGAGGAGTGTGGAGTGTATGGGGGGTGTGATGTCCATGTGAGGAGTGTGTGGGGGGTATAATGTCCATGTGAGGAGTGTGGAGTGTATGGGAGGTATAATGTCCATGTGAGGAGTGTGGAATGTATGGGGGGTGTAATGTCCATGTGAGGAGTGTGGAGTGTATGGGTGGTATAATGTCCATGTTAGGAGTGTGGAGTGTATGGGGGGTATAATGTCAATGTGAGGAGTGTGGAGTGAATGGGGGTATAATGTCAATGTGAGGAGTGTGGAGTGTATGGCGGGGTGTAATGTCCATGTGAGGAGTGTGGAGTTTATGGCAGGGGGTATAATATCAATGTGAGGAGTGTGGAGTGTATGGCGGGGGTGTAATGTCCATGTGAGGAGTGTGGAGTGTATGGCAGGGGGTATAATGTCAATGTGAGGAGTGTGGAGTGTATGGCGGGGGGTATAATGTGCATATGAGGAGTGTGGAGTGTATGGCGGGGGGTATAATGTCCATGTGAGGATTGTGGAGTGTACGGGAGGTATAATGTCCATGTGAGGAGTGTGGAGTGTATGGTGGGGGTATAATGTCCATGTAAGGAGTGTGGAGTGTACGGGGGTATAATGTCCATGTGAGGAGTGTGGAGAGTATGGCAGGGGTATAATGCCCATGTGAGGAGTGTAGAGTGTATGTCGGGGGGTATAATGTCCATGTGAGGAGTGTGGAGTGTATGGGGGGTATAATGTCCATGTGAGGAGTGTGGAGTGTATGGGGGGTATAATGTCCATGTGAGGAGTGTATGGGGGGTATAATGTCGATGTGAGGAGTGTGGAGAGTATGGCAGGGGTATAATGTCCATGTGAGGAGTGTAGAGTGTATGGCGGGGAGTATAATGTCCATGGGAGGAGTGTGGAGTGTATGGGGGGTATAATGTCCATATGAGGAGTGTGGAGTGTATGGGGGGTATAATGTCCATGTGAGGAGTGTGGAGAGTATGGCAGGGGTATAATGTCCATGTGAGGAGTGTAGAGTGTATGGCGGGGGGTATAATGTACATGTGAGGAGTGTGGAGTGTATGGGGGTATAATGGCCATGTGAGGAGTGTGGCGTGTATGGGGGGTATAATGTCCATGTGAGGAGTGTGGCGTGTATGGGGGGTATAATGTCCATGCGAGGAGTGTGGAGTGTATGGCAGGGGGTATAATGTCCATGGTAAGAGTGTGGAGTGCATGGGGGGTATAATGTCCATGTGAGGAGTGTGGAGTGTATGGGGGTAGGGATGAGCTTCGAGTTCGACTCGAACATTGCCTGTTCGCCTGTTCATCGAACAGTGAACAATTTGTGGTGTTCGCGGCACATTCGAAAAGCCGGAACACCCTTTACAAGTCTATGGGAGAAATCTGAAGTGCTAAAAAGTGTTTGGGGACCTGGGTCCTGCCCTAGGGGACATGGATCAATGCAAAAAAAGTTTTAAAAACTGCCGTTTTTTCAGGAGCAGTGATTTTAATAATGATAAAGTGAAACAATAAAAGTGTAATATTCCTTTAAATTTCGTACCTGGGGGGTGTCTATAGTATGCCTGTGAAGGGGCGCATGTTTCTGGTATGGATATTAAGGGGAACACCATGTCAAATTAAAAAAAAAAAAATTATGTGGGCCCCCCCCCCTAAATATTCATACCAGACCTGAAGGGCCTCACATGGATTTGTCCATGTGAGGAGTGTGGAGTGTATGGCTGGGGGTATAATATCCATGTGAGGAGTGTGGAGTGTATGGGGGTATAATGTCCATGTGTGGAGTGTGGAGTGTATGGTGGGTATAATGTCCAGGTGAGGAGTGTGGAGTGTATGGGGGGTATAATGTCTATGTGAGGAGTGTATGGCGGGGGGGTATAATGTCCATGTGAGGAGTGTGGAGTGTATAGCGGGGGGGTATAATGTCTATGTGAGGAGTGTATGGCTGGGGGTATAATGTCCATGTGAGGAGCAGTGGCGGCCCATCCCCGTGTAGTAAAAAAAAATGTTTTTTAAAACTGCCCCTTTAAGAAAAAAAAAGTCCTTTAACATAGTGCACTGTGTAAGAGCGCCAGACACAGTGCACTATGGAAGCGCCACGTAAATGCAATCACAATATTGCAGACGTGGCGCTTCATTTGCGGGCTTTTATCTCGCCTTGGGGTGCTTTCCGAAGCGCCACTAGCTTCCGCCCGGCGCTCATAGTATCTATGCAGAGTACAATGTTCGGGTATGGCCATCTCAGTCCCCAGACCTGAATATCACTGAACATCTGTGGGGTGATTTGAAGCAGGCTGCTCTGCAACCATAAATCCTAACTGAACTGGAGATGTTTTGTAAGGAGGAATTGTCTAAAATACATTCATCTAGAATCAAAACACTCAGTACAGGCTATAGGAAGCGTCTAGAGGCTGTTATTTCTGCTAAAGGAGGCTCTACTAATATTGATGTGATTTTTCTGTTGGGGTGCCCAAATGTTAAAAGTTGTTTATACTGTATATATATATATATATATATATATATATATATATATATATATACACTGACTGTTATGTCTGAAGGAAGGTATTCTATTGCATCGGCTGTACCACCATCACACCACTTCTGCATCCAGGCCCCTATCCAAGATCCCACAAGCTCAGGGACAACTATTGCCACCTTCTTGCCCAATACAGCCCGATGACCGATAGCCTGTGATTACCAAATAGGGAAGGTACCCATACCGAGATAGGCCCAACCCATTCCACACCATATACTGTATACCTTCCACCATTCTGACTTTCACGAACCAGAGACCCGTGCATACCACCTGAAACAGAAAACATATCATCAAAATTATCAGTATCAACTACAGGGAGGGAGGGAGGGAACAAAAAGTTTCTATGGTGTTGCCTCTTCCCCTGCTTACCCCCAACTGACTAATCCCCACCCCCACTGACCATGTTACCTAAGTAAACCACACCTCTTATCTCTCTAATTGCACCAAACCCATTCTTAACCAAACCTTTTTAACCACACCCCTTCCAGGATTTGGCAGATTTGGCAGAGTTTTTGGAAAGAGTGGAACCTGGCAACTGACTTTGGTTTGATGCTTTTGATAGACCTAGTATAAGCGCTGGTGCACTCAGACACTGCTATGAAAGCATTGTGGTTAGGGATGAGCCGAACACCCCCCCCCCGGTTCGGTTCGCACCAGAACTTTCGAACGGACCCCAAATTCGTACGAAGCTTAGAACCCCATTGAAGTCTATGGGACTCGAACGTTCAAAATTAAAAGTGCTAATTTTAACTGCTAATATGCAAGATACTGTCCTAAAAAAGGGGTTTCGGACCTGGCTCCTGCCCCAGGGGACATGGGTCAATGCCTAAAATGTTTTTAAAAATGGCCGTTTTGGAGGGAGCACTGATTTTAATGACGATTAAAGTGAAAAAAAAAGTGAAATATCCCTTTAAATATCGTGCCTGGGGGGTGTCTATAGTATGCCTGTGAAGTGCCACATGTTTCCCGTGTTTAGAACAGTCCCTGCACAAAATGACATTTAACGGAAATAACGTAATTTAAAACTGCTTGCGGTTTTAACCACTTGCCGACCGCCGCACGCCGATGTACGTCGGCAGAATGGCACGGGCAGGCATAAGGACATACATGTACGTCCTTTGCCTCCCGCGGGTCGGGGGCCCGATCGGGCCCCCGCCCGGTGCCTGCGGCGGTCGGTATTCGTTCGGGAGCGATCCCGGACGAGGGGACGGCCATTCATTCATGGCCACCCCCTCGCGATCGCTCCCGACGAATGAAAATGCTCGGTGACATCACTTCCTCTCCTGTAATGTAAACACAGGAGAGGAAGTGAAGTAATCTCTCCTCGTGTCGGTCTTTTTCGTTCCGGCACGGAGGAGAGAGGATCGGTAAGTTGCACCCAACACTACACTTACAGTAGAACACGCCAGGCACACTTTTCACCCCCCTGATCACCCCCAATCACCCCCCAATCACCCCTGCCCCCCCCCCAGTCACAGTGACACCAAGTGCATTTTTTTTTTTTCTTTTTTTTTTTTTTTTTGCATTGGTGTCATTTGTGACTGTAATAACTGTTAGGGCAGTTAGGGCTAGCCCCCTTTAGCTCTAGGGTGCCCCCCTAACCCCCCCAATAAAGGTTTAACCCCGTGATCACCCCCCGTCGCCAGTGTCACTAATAAGCGATTTTTTTCTGATCGCTGTATTAGTGTCACAGGTGACCCTAGATAGGCAGGTAAGTATTTGGGTTCGCCACAGCTTTTTATAGCGTCAGGGACCCCCATATACTACCGCATAGCCCCCTGATTGCCCCCCAGTTAACCCTTTCACCAGTGATCACCATATAACTGTTACAGGTGACGCTGGTTGGTTAGCTATTTTTTTTTTGTTTCAGGGCACCCGCCATTTATTACCTAATAAAGGTTTAACCCCCTGATCACCCGGCGGGTGATATAAGTTTTTTAGGGTCAGATAAGGCCTGCGTCGCCCCAGCGTCAGGTTAGTGCCAGTACCGCTAACACCCACGCGCAAAGCATACACCTCCCTTAGTAATATAGTATCTGATCAGATATATATTAGCGTTGCCAGCATTTTAGGTTTCCCAAAACGCATTGTTAGCGGGATCAGCCCAGATACCCGCTAGCACCTGCGTTTAGCCCCTCCGCCAAGCCCAGCCCAGCCCACCCAAGTGCAGTATCGATCGATCACTGTCACTTACAAAACACAACACACATAACTGCAGCGTTCGCAGAGTCAGGCTTGATCCCTGCGATCGCTAACAGTTTTTTTTGTAGCGTTTTGAAACAGTCGCTGACAGGCTAGGTGCTTTTTTACCTCTGAGTCTCACTAGTGTACCCCTAAATTTAGAGCCCAAAATGGCAAAGCGAAGGTACACTAGTGATGAGGCCTACACGTTTCTGAGCATGACAGATAGTGAAGAGGACGTCACTCATCTGTCAGATTCAGGCTCAGAATACGATCCTGTAGAGGACAGCGGCTCCATGACAGATAGCTCTGACGACGGAGATGAGGCCTCTGTTAAGAACAGGTGTGCCCAATCCCGTATGTATTCTGTTGTTGAGGTGCAGGAACCGCAGGTCACTCGTATGGAGCAGAGACGTACTAGAGCCGCTCATCCTTCTGGTGAACTGGCAAGCACCAGCGGCCTAGTACACCCTGGACCTACATCCAGCACTGCAGTAACACGTGGTGACGTGGCGAGTCCCATAAGTGCAGTTCAAGCTGGCGAGGTGGCAAGCACAAGTAGTGTCCCGCTGCCACCAAGAAAACAAAGACAGGCCCGTCGTACCCATAGTGCCCTTCCTGCAGAATTCGCCAATCCTATTTGGGTGCCCACCACTTCTGCAGAACCCGTACTTCCCCCATTCACTGGCCAACCTGGCATTAACGTGGAAACAGTTGATTTTACGACACTTGACTTTTACTCACTGTTTTTCACCGAAGATCTCTTTAGATCTATTGTGGACCAAACCAATTTGTACGCTGGTCAACACATCGCCACTATTCCCCAGTCCGCCCTTGCCAGACAATGGAAACCAGTTACGGTTTCCGAATTTAAAATCTTTCTGGGCCTCTCCCTCAACATGGGCATAACCAAAAAGAGTGAGTTGCGGTCATATTGGTCCATTGACCCAATTCACCATATGCGCGTGTTCTCTGCTTCCATGTCCAGGGCACGATATGAGCAGATTTTGCGGTTCATGCACTTCAGCGACAATGAACTCTGTCGTCCTCGTGGAGACCCTGAGTACGATCGGCTCTACAAAATTCGGCCCCTCATAAACCACTTCAACCAACGTTTTGCAGACTTGTATACTCCCGATCAAGTTGTCTGCGTTGATGAGTCCCTGATTAAATTTTCTGGTCGCTTGTCATTCAAACAATACGTCCCCAACAAGCGTTCCAGATACGGGGTCAAGATGTATAAGCTCTGTGACAGGGCCACAGGCTATACACGTAGTTTCATGGTTTATGAGGGAAGAGATAGTCACGTAGAGCCGGAGAACTGCCCTGACTACATAGGAAGCGCTGGCAAGATAGTGTGGGACTTGGTGTCACCCTTATTCGGAAAGGGGTACCACTTGTACGTGGACAATTATTACACAAGCGTGCCACTGTTTAGTCACTTGTTTGATCATCAGATTGGAGCATGTGGCACCGTGCGACCTAATCGCCGGGGCTTTCCCCAGCGGCTTGTAGAGTCCCGTCTTAGGCTGGGGGAGAGAGCCTGCTTGCGCAGTAATAATTTGCTCGCTATGAAGTGGAGGGATAATAAGAATGTTTTCGTTCTTACCTCCCTTCATGCAGACACGACGGTCCAAATTTCTACGGCGACTGGTATTGTGGAGAAACCCCTCTGTGTCCACAAATATAACCTTAACATGGGAGGGGTGGACCTCAATGACCAGTTGTTGGCGCCGTATCTAGTTGCCCGTAAGTCCAGACGCTGGTACAAAAAAGTGTCTGTTTATTTATTCCAATTGGCTATACTGAATGCTTATGTACTACACAAAGCTTCAGGACGGACTGGATCCTTCCTCAAATTCCAGGAGGATATCGTCAGAGCCCTTCTGTATCCAGGCGGTGCTCCACCTCACCTTCCCCTACCAGATGCAGTAAGCCGGCTGCATGAGAGGCATTATTCTTATGTCCTCCCGAGTACCCCTACCCAACGAGCCCCCCAAAGAAAATGTCGTGTCTGCAGAAAGCGCGGATTTAGGCGTGACACCCGTTCTTATTGTCCCCGCTGTCCTGGCCAGCCTGGTCTTTGTCAGGGTGAGTGTTTTGAACGCTACCATGAACTAGTTGAGTATTAGCGTAGGGTACAGCATTGCACAAGCTAGGCACACGTTCACAGGGTCTCCCAAGATGCCATCACATTTTGAGAGACCCAAACCGCTGGAACCGTTAAACAGAAGTGTTAAAGTTACATAAAAAAGTGTTTAAAAAAAAAAAAAAAAGTAAAAAAAACAAAAAAAATATAAAATAAAAAAACCAAAAATAGTTGTCGTTTTATTGTTCTCTCTCTCTCTCTCTATTCTCTCTCTATTGTTCTGCTCCTTTGTACTGTATTCTATTCTGCAATGTTTTATTGTTAACCATTTTTTGTTTTCAGGTACGCCATTCAGCTGTAGCGTGGATTTATTTATCTTGACAGCAACAGCGTTTGCTCCCACGATACGTAAAGCCACGACTCCAGCGCTGTCGGAGGTGATTTCACCACCACAGTTAAAAAAGAGCATATATGCCGAAGCATGGGGGCATAAGGGGTGGAGGAGCGATTTTGCTCCTAATGCCACGTACATACAGTCAAAATTCCGACGGAGGGCTTGCCCGTGGAAAAGTTTAAATGTATGTACGCGGCATAACTTTTTTGCGGGAGGATGCCCCCATGCTTCGGCATATATATATTTTAGGCACAGATTGTGTTAAATGTGTTATTTTTTGCGATTTTTTTTGTATTTGCTTTGCAGGTATGGTAAGTCCTACTGTTATACTGTAATGTTACTTTGTTTTATTGTTAACCATCATTTGCTTAGCAGGTACGCCATTCTGCTGCAGAGCGGATTTATTTATCTTGACAGCAACAGCGTTTGCTCCCATGATACATAAAGCCGCGACTCCAGCGCTGTCGGGGGTGATTTCACCACCACAGTTAAAAAAGAGCATATATGCCGAAGCATGGGGGCATACGGGGTGGAGGAGCGATCTGCTCCTACCTTTTGCGGGAGGATGCCCCCATGCTTCGGCATATATAAATGGTGCATGTATGCCCACCATTAGAAAGTGGGTGGATGAAGGGTGGTATCTAATGGTGGGCATACCCACCGATCAATATTTTTTTTCGTTCAGCCCACAGGCTGCATGAAAAAAAAAATACAATATATGCCCAACCAGTTCCAGCAACATACTGGTATGTTGCGGGACTTTGAGTGCTTATACCAGAATGATGCCTGCAGGTTTAGGTATCATCTTGGTATCATTCTTTTCAGCCAGCAGTCGGCTTTTATGTAAAAGCAATCCTAGCGGCTAATTAGCCTCTAGACTACTTTTACAAGCAGTGGGAGGGAATGTCCCCTCCCCCCGCACCATCTTCCATGGTTTTCTCAGGCTCTCCTGTCCCAACAGGGAACCTGAGAATGCAGCCGGTGGTTCCGCCAGCTGACCACAGAGCTGATCAGAGACCAGAATGGCTCCAATCATCTCTATGGCCTAAGACACCGGAAGCTACGAGCATTTCATGACTTAGATTTTGCGGGATGTAAACAGCGCCATTGGGAAATTGGGAAAGCATTTTATCACACCGATCTTGGTGTGGTCAGATGCTTTGAGGACAGAGGAGAGATCTAGGGTCTGATAGACCCTAATTTTTTTTAAAAAGAGTACCTGTCACTACCTATTGCAATCATAGGGGATATTTACATTCCCTGAGATAACAATAAAAATCATAAAAAAATATATATAAATGAAAGGAACAGTTTAAAAAAAAAAAAAAAAAGCAAAAAAAATAATAAAAAAAAAATAAATAAAAAAAAACACCCCTGTCCCCCCCTGCTAAGGCGCAACGCGGAACACAAGCGTTGGTCTGGTGGCATATGTAAACGGCAATTGCACCATGCATGTGAGGTATCACCACGAAGGTCAGATCGAGGGTACTAATTTTAGCAGTAGACCTCCTCCGTAAATCTAAAGTGGTCACCTGTAAAGGCATTTAAAGGCTTTTAAAAATGTACGTAGTTTGTCGCCGCTGCACGTTTCTGCGCAATTTTAAAGCATGTCGTGTTTGGTATCCATGTACTCGGCCTAAGATCATATTTTTTATTTCATCAAACATTTGGGCAATATAGTGATTTTTAGTGCATTAAAATAAAAAAAAGTGTGTTTTTTCCCCAAAAAATGCGTTTGAAAAATCGCCGCGCAAATACCGTGTGAAAAAAAAAATGAAACACCCACCATTTTAATCGGTAGGGCTTTTGCTTTAAAAAAACACTTCATGTTTGGGGGTTCAAAGTAATTTTCTTGCAAAAAAAAATATTTTTTCATGTAAACAAAAAGTGTCAGAAAGGGCTTTTTCTTCAAGTGGTTAGAAGAGTGGGTGATGTGTGACATAAGCTTCAAAATGTTGTGCATAAAATGCCAGGACAGTTCAAAACCCCCCCAAATGACCCCATTTTAGAAAGTAGACACCCCAAGCTATTTGCTGAGAGGCAGGTCGAGTCCATGGAATATTTTATATTTTGACAAAAGTTGTGGAAAAAATACATTATTATTATTTTTTTTTTTTTTTTTTTGCACAAAGTTGTCATTAAATGATATATTGCTCAAACATGCCATGGTTATATGTAAAATTACACCCCAAAATACATTCTGTTGCTTCTCCTGAGTACGGGGATACCACAAGTGTGAGACCTTTTGGGAGCCTAACCGCGTACGGTACCCCAAAATCCAAGCACCACCTTCAGGATTTCTAAGGGTGTAAATTTTAGATTTCATTCCTCACTGCCTATCACAGTTTCGGAGGCCATGGAATGCCCAGATAGCACAAAATCCCCCCAAGTGACCCCATTTTGGAAAGGAGACACCCCAAGCTATTTGCCGAGAGGTATGGTTAGTATTTTGCAGACCTTCATTTTTGTCACAAAGTTTTGAAAATTGAAAAAAAGAAAAAAAATATACATTATTTTTTTTTTTCTTCATTTTCAAAAACAAATGAGAGCTGCAAAATACTCACCATGCCTCTCGGCAAATAGCTTGGGGTGTCTACTTTCCAAAATGGGGTCATTTTGGGGGGTTTTGTGCTACTTTGGCATTTTATGGCCTTCAAAACTGTGATAGGTAGTGAGGTGTAAAATCAAAAATTTACACCCTTAGGAATCCTGAAGGCGGTTCTTGGTTTTCGGGGCCCCGTACGCGACTAGGCTCCCAAAAAGTCCCACACATGTGGTATCCCCGTACTCAGGAGAAGCAGCAGAATTTATTTTGGGGTGTCATTTCACATATGTCCCTGGCATGTGTGAGCAATATATCATTTAGTGACAACTTTGTGAAAAAAAAATAAAAAAAATAAAAGTTTGTAATTTTCCCGCAACTTGTGGCAAAATATAAAATATTCCATGGACTCAACATGCCTCTCAGCAAATAGCTTGGGGTGTCTACTTTCTAAAATGGGGTCATTTGTGGGGGTTTTGTGCCATCTTGGCATTTTATGGCCTTCAAAACTGTAATAGGTAGTGAGGCGTGAAATCAAAAATTTACGCCCTTAGAAAGCCTGAAGGCGGTTCTTGGCTTTCGGGGCCCCGTACGCACCTAGGCTCCCAAAAAATCCCACACATGTGGTATCCCTGTACTCAGGAGAAGCAGCAGAATTTATTTTGGGGTGTCATTTTACATATGCCCATGGCATGCGTGAGCAATATATCATTTAGTGACAACTTTGTGAAAAAAAAAATAATAAAAAAAAAGTTTGTAATTTTCCCGCAACTTGCGGCAAAATATAAAATATTCCATGGACTCAACATGCCTCTCAGCAAATAGCTTGGGGTGTCTACTTTCTAAAATGGGGTCATTTGTGGGGGTTTTGTGCCATCTTGGCATTTTATGGCCTTCAAAACTGTAATAGGTAGTGAGGCGTGAAATCAAAGATTTACGCCCTTAGAAAGCCTGAAGGCGGTTCTTGGTTTTTGGGGCCCCGTACGCAGCTAGGCTCCCAAAAAGTCCCACATATGTGGTATCCCCGTACTCAGGAGAAGCAGCAGAATTTATTTTGGGGTGTCATTTCACATATGCCCATGGCATGCGTGAGCAATATATCATTTAGTGACAACTTTGTGAAAAAAATAAATAAAAAAAAAAAAGTTTGTAACTTTCCCGCAACTTGCGGCAAAATATAAAATATTCCATGGACTCAACATGCCTCTCAGCAAATAGCTTGGGGTGTCTACTTTCTAAAATGGGGTCATTTGTGGGGGTTTTGTGCCATCTTGGCATTTTATGGCCTTCAAAACTGTAATAGGTAGTGAGGCGTGAAATTAAAAATGTATGCCCTTAGAAAGCCTGAAGGCGGTGCTTGGTTTTCGGGGCCCCGTACGCGGCTAGGCTCCCAAAAAATCCCACACATGTGGTATCCCCGTACTCAGGAGAAGCAGCAGAATTTATTTTGGGGTGTAATTTCACATATGCCCATAGCATGTGTGAGCAATATATCATTTAGTGACAACTTTGTGAAAAATTTATAAAGTTTGTCATTTTCCCGCAACTTGTGGCAAAATATAAAATATTCCATGGACTCAACATGCCTCTCAGCAAATAGCTTGGGGTGTCTACTTTCCAAAATGGGGTCATTTGTGGGGGTTTTGTGCCATCTTGGCATTTTATGGCCTTCAAAACTGTGATAGGTAGTGAGGAGTAAAATGACATATGTATGCCCTTAGAAATCCTGAAGGCGGTGCTTGGCTTTCGGGGCCCCGTACGCGGCTAGGCTTCCAAAAAGTCGACCACATGTGGTATCCCCGTACTCAGGAGAAGCAGCAGAATGTATTTTGGGGTACAATTCCACATATAACCATGGCATGTGTGAGCAATATATCATTTAGTGACAACTTTGTGTAAAAAAAAAAAAAAAATTTTTTTTTTGTCATTATTCAATCGCTTGCGGCAAAAAAATAAAATATTCAATGGGCTCAACATGCCTCTTATCAATTTCCTTAGGGTGTCTACTTTCCAAAATGGGGTCATTTGGGGGGGTTTTGTACTGCCCTGCCATTTTAGCACCTCAAGAAATGAGATAGGCAGTCATAAAATAAAAGCTGCGTAAATTCCAGAAAATGTACCTTAGTTTGTAGATGTGACAACTTTTGCGCAAACCAATAAATATACAGTTATTGACTTTTTTTTTACTAAAGACATGTGGCTGAATACATTTTGGCCTAAATGTATGACTAAAATTGAGTTTATTGGATTTTTCTAATAACAAAAAGTAGAAAATATCATTTTTTTTCAAAATTTGCGGTCTTTTTACGTTTATATCGCAAAAAATAAAAATTGCAGAATCAGTCAAATACCTTTAAAAGAAAGCTCTATTTGTGGGAAGAAAAGGACGCAAATTTCGTTTGGGTACAACATTGCATGACCGCGCAATTACCAGTTAAAGCAGCGCAGTGCCAAAGTGTAAAAAGACCTCTGGTCATTTACCAGCAAAATGGTCCGGTCTGAAAGTGGTTAATGTTATATCTGGTTCCTGCAATATGGTTGAAAATCATTGAGAAAAATGGCATGGGTAGCCCTTCCTGCCCATTACCAGCCCCTTTGGGTCTTGTACGGATATTAAGGGGAACCCCGTACCCATATTAAAAAAAGGAAATATGTGTGGCCCCCAGGCCCTATATACTCAGAACAGCAGTATACAGGCGGTGCAAACAAGACAGGGACTGTGTAGGTTTGTTGTGTTAAGTAGAATCTGTTTGTAATTTTCAACTGGTACATTTTTAAAGTGTAGCTCCAGTCAAAACATCTATTTTTAAGCTTTTTGGAAAACATAGGGAAGGGTTATCACCCCTGTATAATTTGTTTTGTCGTCCATCTTTTTTCATCTCACTTGCTGTTGTCTCCTTCCGTTTGCAAGTAGGAGATGTTTGTAAATTGGATGTTTGAAAGTAGGGGCCTGCCCTATATGCTCTGCAGAAATGGCGGAACAAGGTGTTGGTTTTGCCACAACATTGTAAGCCCTCAAAGTGACTCTTGGTGGGCGCTGGAGCGCCCTGCTGTGAACGATTATATCAAGAATTGTACTTACATGCCATTGTTGAACAGTGGTAGAAAAATTGACCTTTGGTGGTTGTGGTGCTGGTGCCACAACACTATAAGTCCTCACAGTTACTCTGGGTGGGCACAGGAATGGGCCCTCCTGTGAAATATTATATCAAGAATTGTAATTACATGCCCCTGTTAAACAGGGGCAGAAAAATTGGGCTGCTGGCACTGGTGCTGGTGCCACGACACTGCAACCTCTCCCATATACTCTAGTTGTAGTGCAGGAATGAGCCCTGCTGCAAAGCATTGCATCAACAATTGTAATTAAATGCCCCTGTTAAACAGGGGCAGAAAAATTCAGCTGGTGGCATCAGCCAGAACCAAAAATGTTCTTCCAACATATCAGCGGAGGAGGAAGAGGATAGACAATCAACATAACAGGACAGTCACTCAGCATCAGCATAGGCAGTCTTGAAGGGATGTGATATTTCTAAAAATATTATTCGGTTACATCAGCTTCAGGTGCTTGGTAGCTGTGGGGGATCCAAGACTGATTCATCTTGATGAAGGTCAGTCGATCAACTGAGTCGGTGGACAGGCGCACCCTGTGATCGGTAACAAAGCCACCAGCAGCACTGAAGGTGCATTCCGAAAAACGCTGGATGCAGGACAGGCCAGTAGCTCAATTGCATACTGTGCAAGCTCTGGCCAGTGATCCATCCTCAAGACCCAGTAAGCCAGAGGATTTTCGGTGGGAAAGGTGTCCAAGTCTGACCTTTCCCCTAGGTATTCCTGCACCATGTAAATCAGACGCTAGCGATGGTTGCTGGAACCAATCATACCTTAGGGCTGCGGACTAAAAAATTGTCTGAAAGCATCGGTCAGACGGCCACCTTCTCCACCGCTCCTTCTGACCGATGCCTCAGCAACACATTGTCCAGGACCAGAAGTTTGTAACCTCCCAGTCTCTGGGAACGCGTTGCACAGACCTTTCTGCAAGGCCTCTCGGAGATGTCTCATCCTCTGCTCCCTCTGCGACGGCAAGATAAGGTCGGCGACCTTACCCTTGTACCGTGGATCAAGGAGAGTGGCCAGCCAGTAATGGTCCCTCTCCTTGATCCGAAGAATACGAGGATCCTTCCGCAGGCTTTGCAGGATCAGGGAGGCCATGCAGTGTAGGTTAGCTGAGGCATTCGGTCCGGAGTCCTCTGGGTCACTAAGGACAACATGATCCACAGCTACCTCCTCCCAGCTACGTACAAGTCCACAGGTTTCTTGGGACTGTAAATCATCCCTATAAAACTGCTGCTGCTGCTGATGCTGAGTGCTAGCCTCCACCTTCAGGCTGACACAATCATCCTCCTACTCCTCCTCCTCCTCATCCTCTTCCTGTGTGATGGGTGGCACAGCAGGAACACTGTCTGGATAAAGGGGGCCTTGAGAGGCAAGGAAGTCCTCCTCTTCCTGCCTCTGTTCTGCCTCAAGTGCCCTGTCCATTATTCCACGCAGTGTATGCTCCAAGAGGTGGACAAGAGGTACAGTGTCACTGATGCATGCACTGTCACTGCTCACCATCCTTGTGGCCTCCTCAAACAGTGACAGGACAGTGCATGCATCCCTGATCATGCCCCACTGGCATGGTGAGAAAAAACCGAGCTCCCCTGACCCTGTCCTGGTGCTGTAGTCGCACAGGTACTCATTGATGGCCCTCTGCTGGGTGTGCAGCCGCTGCAGCATGGCCAACGTTGAGTTCCACCTGGTGGGCATGTCACATATAAGGCGGTTCTTGGGCAGGTTCAACTCCTTTTGGAGCTCAGCCAGCCGAGCACAGGCATTAAATGATCGGCGGAAATGCACACAGACTTTCCTGGCTTGCTTCAGGACATCCTGTAAGCCCAGGTACCTGCCCAAGAACCGCTGCACCACCAGGTTAAGGACGTGAGCTACACAGGGCACATGGGTCAGTTGTCCCTGTCGGAGGGCGGAGAGGAGGTTGGTGCCATTGTCACAAACCACCATTCCTGGCTTAAGCTGGCGTGGCGTCAACCACCTCTCAGCCTGCCCCTGCATAGCTGACAAAACATCCACCCCAGTGTTGCTCCTGTCCCCCAAACAAACCAGCGCAAGCACGGCATGGCATCGTTTTGCCTGCGTACTTGCGTAGCCCCTGGAACGCCTTCGGCGCACCGCTGGTTCTGAGGACAGAGCACTGGAAGAGGCAATGGAGGAAGAAGAAGAGGAGGGGGTGGAGGAGAGAGGTGTGTCACAACCAATAGTAGCATTTTGGGGGCGTGGTGGCGGAACAACCTCCAACACTACTGCACCTTGTCCTGCATGCTTCCCAGCTGCCAGAAGAGTGACCCAATGGGCCGTGAAAGACAGGTAACGTCCCTGTCCATTCCTGCTGGACCATGAGTCAGCCGTAATATGCACCTTACCGCTGACCGCCCTGTCCAGCGAGGCAAGGACATTGCCTTCCACATGCTGGTAGAGAGCCGGAATCGCCTTCCGTGAGAAAAAGTGGCGTTTGGGGACCTGCCACTGAGGAACCGCACATTGTACATACTCACAGAAGGGGGCCGAGTCTACCAACTGAAAAGGCAGCAGTTGAAGTGCTAGCAATTTAGCCAAGCTAGCATTCAACCGCTGGGCATGTGGATGGCTGGGAGTGAACTTCTTTCACCGGTCCAGCAGCTGTGGCAGGGACATTTGCCTGCTATAATTGGACGTGGGTGTACTGCTAGCAGAGTGCCCGGAAGCACTTGGCTGTGACACAACTAATTCTACACCTTCATTCCTCTCAGAGCAGATTTCAGAGTGGGGTTGGAGATCCCAGCTGATGAGGAGCAAGGAGAGGTCCGCTTTGTTCTTTGGTGTGGGTCTTTGAGGTACTCTTGCCAACAAGCTGCATGGCAGGTCAACATATGTCTGGTCAAGCATGTGGTGCCCAAGCGGCTGATGTTTTGGCCACGCGAGATACGCTTGAGACATATGTTGCAAATAGCAGCGGTTCAATCTGATGCACTCTTCTCAAAAAAGGCCCACACCAAAGAACTTTTAGAATAACGCGCAGAGGCAGCGCCCTGCACAGGCGGAGCTCTGTGGTGTGATTCAGTCGGCGTGCTGCCCCTAAGCTGGCCCCGGAGGGCATCCTGCCTCGTTGGACATGTGCCTCCTCCTCCTCCTCCTCTCTCCTAGCAGGCACCCACGTGGAGTCAGTGCCCTCATCCTCCCCTCCCTCTTCATTGCTGGAGCAAACCTGGCAGTATGCTGCAGCTTGTGGAACATGACTGCCAGATTGCTGTCCTTCTTGAGCATCCCCTCTCTCTGCATTCACGCTACTGCCTTCCTCTAGCTGAGTATCATAATCAGAGCCTACAAAACACTGGGCATCCTACTGGAGCATGTACCCAACACTATGCTCAAAGAGTTCAGGAGACTCCTCAGGAGGACGTGGTGGGTCTAGGGAAGGAGTCACTGATGATAACATTGAGAGGAGGGAAGACGATGCGTTGGCAGCTGCTTTGCTAGTACACTGAGCCTGGGTGAGAGAGGATGAGGAGGATGAAGAGGGCTTGATCATCCACTCTACCAAGTAGTTGGCATGTTGCGGCTCAACATGTCCAGCTGCCGAAAAGAAGGACAAGCGTGTCCCATGGCCACGTGCTGATGATGACGATGCACCGCGTCCATGACCAGCACTGTTGTCTCTAGACACAGAGCCTGCTTGCCCTCTTTTATCAGCTCGTGCCTGTCTGCCTCTCCTTGCTTGCCTTCCAGACATGGTAATGGCCTGAAGGGAGATGGGAAAACCAGCAATTGGGTAGTGTATATTGTGCTGGAGGCACACACAACATCCACTAACTCCTGCAGATGGCAGATGGCTCAATTAGAGAAGAGCTATGTAGGTGGATATAACGGTGTATACTGGGTTCAGGGCACGCAGACAGCACGCACAATCTCCTACAACTGACTGCAAGCTCAATTTAAAAAGAGCAACATAGTTAGCTATATATGTAGATATAGCGGTGTATACTGGGTTCAGAGCATGCAGACAGCACACACAATCTCCTACAACTGTCTGCAAGCTCTATTTAAAACTAGCAAGATAGCTAGCTATATAAATGGATATAGTGGTGTATACTGGGTTCAGAGCACGCAGACAGCACGCACAATCTCCTACAACTGACTGCAAGCTCTATTTAAAAAGAGCAAGATAGGTGGATATAGCGGTGTATACTGGGTTCAGAGCACGCAGACAGCACGCACAATCTCCTACAACTGACTGCAAGCTCTATTTAAAACGAGCAAGATAGCTAGCTATATAGGTGGATATAGCGGTGTATACTGGGTTCAGGGCACGCAGACAGCACGCACAATCTCCTACAACTGACTGCAAGCTCTATTTAAAACGAGCAAGATAGCTAGCTATATAGGTGGATATAGCGGTGTATACTGGGTTCAGGGCACGCATACAGCACGCACAATCTCCTACAACTGACTGCAAGCTCTATTTAAAACGAGCAAGATAGCTAGCTATATAAGTGTATATAGCGGTGTATACTGGGTTCAGGGCATGCAGACAGCACGCACCATCTCCTACAACTGACTGCAAGCTCTATTAAAAAAGAGAAATATAGCTAGCTATATAGGTGGATATAGCGGTGTATACTGCGGTCAGGGCACGCAGGCAACAACCAATACAGAAGAGCAAGAACGCAAAATCGGCCAATAACGATCGGTGTATACTGTGTTGAAGGTACACAGAACACCAAATAACTCCTCCAGACGCCAACACACTACACAAGGCCGCCGCGCTGGCGGCCTTATATAGTGTGGGGCGTGTACTACACAGCCTGAGCTATGATTGGCCACAGGCATCCTGCCTGTGGCCAATCATGGCTCTCCTCGCTGCCGGCGCTGTGAATGGCCAAGAATGCGGGGTCACAGTGTATGCTTGGCCAATCATGAGCCAGCAATGCACTGCGATGGCACAGTGCATTGTGGGCCGTGAGTGCCACACAAATTTGGCGCAATCGACCCATAACGTTCGGAATTCGCTGGACGGCTGAACAGCCGATGTTTGAGTCGAACATATGTTCGACTCGAACACAAAGCTCATCCGTAATTGTGGTTATGCCACTGGAGGGCAGGCAGAACTTCTACAAGAGCCTTCAACATTTCCTATAATGGGAGGTTATTGTTTGGCCAAACACTGAACAAAGCAATTAAGCGAATGACAGGAGGAAAAGACCGGACTGTAGCCACAGACTAGTAGGAGGAAGCCTCCATCCTTCACTCAAGCCTACTGAACTTCAGAAGGTGCAGGAGGCCAAATCTTATAGGACAGGTTGCAGATTTAACAGAGGTGTCTCAAAGTTACTTTTGACATGAAATCAAGTCCAGACCAAGCTGCTAAGAGTGCTGGGAAGTCTTTCTGAAGGTACGTCCAACCAGTCTCTTCCAGTTGGGGCTAGGGGGCCTGAGTAAAGTTGATGAATGTAGCCTCCTTCTGGAGGGTTTGGACGACAATCATCAAAGACCAGTGGGTTCAGAAGATAGGTGGGAGTATAAAGGAGAATTCCAAAGTTGACCACTGAATTCATTAAATTTATGTTCAACAGATCTCAGATTAGAAACAGTTTGCAAGATTTTTATACTACTAAAAGACCATCATGCCAGTGATGCCAGAAACATAGAATTATCTGGGGCCCTTCTCCCCAGTTTTTCTAGTACTTAAGGTAGGAGCCTTCTGGCCTGTTAGAGTTTGAAGTTATCGAATGTGTTCATACACACCAAGAGGTTCAAGATGGAGTCAATGCAGACAGTCACAGGTACAGTTCAGCAGGAGGACCAGTTGGTATCAATCGATTGGCCGACTCATACTTCCATGTACTGATCATTGCCGAGCACCAGAGGCATGTGAGATTTGCGGTGGCCAGATGTCACTTCCAGTTCAAGTGTCTACCTTTTACAGAATTGGCACAGCCCCAAGAATCTTTTTGAAGACCTTATTGACAGTGGTAATACCTTGGCCCAGGTGGTACATGAGGGTGTTTCAATTTGCCTTCTTTAGCCTATGAGCTGGGCCGTCTACGGATCAGAAAATCTTTCGACAATAACTGAAATTTTGGACATCGCCACTGTGCTTCTTTCGGAGGCATGCCTCTCAGCCCAGAAGATGGGATGATTCTGAGGCCAGTCTCTGGGAGTCCACAATCTCAAGAAACAAGTGCAAGGCCATTAGAGCGCAGTGAAGCGCAGACTCTCCAAGTATCTTGAATGGAAGGAAACCTTTTTCCAGCATTGCAAGCCTTTCAGGATCTTCAAGGAGGCCTGAGTAAGGTTAACAACAAGACAGTAGTAACCTACATTGCCTGACAAGGGGACACCAAAAGTAGTTTCTTGTTACGTCTTGAAAAGAAACTTTTTGTGGGGTAGAGAACCACATACAGTCAGTTAAGGTTGGTCTTCTTGTCAGGGAAGCAAATCCAATTATTGGTTCGGTTAGGCAGAATATTTATTTAACAAGTGCCTCGTACCAATATTGGCCCTATGGTACGATCCAGCAGAAGTTCTCAGGGAGACTTCACTGAGCATGCAGTTTCTAATATTTGTAACAGGGTACCAATGCAAAGACTCCGTCATACAAGATAGGTTCACAGTGCCATGGAATTTTCTGTTTGATCTTCATCTTTGGTCGAATGAAATCTTTCATGGCAAGGTCAATAACAGCACCCCAATCAAATGAGACTACTTTTAATAGCCTGGCTATGGAATAGGCTACACTAAAGATGCATGGATTCTCACCTGAGGTTGTTCAGACCTTGGTGACCAGAAGATCATCCATGAACAATACACAGGAAAGGATATGAAAGAAGTGTGTTTTGTTTGCTCAGCAAAAGCTTTCTCTCCTGTGTTCCCTGCTCTAGCCAATATCCTTGACATTTTACAATCAGCGCTAGAGGTTGATCTGTCATACAACTCCATTTAAGGTACAGATCTTTACTTTAGCTTTTCACAGGCTGCATATAGGTGCAAAAGCCAGTGACCAGATGCTTCTTCCAGATGACAATGACCTTGAGGGAAATCCTTATTCCCTCTGTGGGACTTGGGCTTAGATCTGAGAGCACCCTTTGCTCCAATAGGTTTAATTTCCAAGTACTTCGCTGTAAAACTAGTTCTCCTGACAGCAGCTACTTCAGACAGAAGGATGTTGAAGATTGCAACACTTTCCTGAAAGGGCCCTTTGTTTTTTTGTTCCTTTTACCAGATATAAGGATATCATGTTTATCTCCAAAGTTCAATTTTAAAGTGGTATCCAGTTTCCGGAAAAATTGGGAAGTAGTCCTTATGAGTTTTCACATGAGAGGCACTGAGTGCACAGCAGGAAGACTTCAGTTTTCTTACACATGGTTAAGTTACTTGACCAGTGTAGTCCAAATGACCACCATATATTAAAGTGTTATGCACCTATACTCCAACCCACTTTATTACCCACCTAAAATAACTGAGACCACACCTTGATTTGCAGTATAACTGGCCATAGCAGCCTTTATTAACCACTTGACCAATGGGCACTTAAACACCCTTAATAACCAGACCAATTTTCAGCTTTTGGTGCTCTCACATTTTGAATGACAATTACTTAGTCATGCAACACTGTACCCATATGAAATTTGTGTCTTTTTTTCACACAAATGGAGCTTTCTTTTGGTGGTATTTAATCACCGCTGGGTTTTTTATTTTTTGTGCTATAAAAGAAAAAAGACCGAAAATTCTGTAAAAAAAATAATTTTTCTTCGTTTATGTTATAAAATTTTGCAGATTAGTAATTTTTCTTCATAAATTTTGGCCAAAATTTACACTAGTATATATCTTTGGTAAAAATAAGTACAAATTAGTGGATATTATTTTGGTCTTTATGAAAGTTATAGAGTCCACAAGCTATGGTGCCAATATCTGAAAATTGATCACACCTGAAGTACTGATGGCCTATTTCAATTCTTGAGACCTTAACATGCCGTAAAAGTATAAATATCCCCCAAAAGACCCATTTATGAAAAGAAGACATTCCAAGGTATTTAGTAAGAGGCATGATGAGTTTTTTGAAGTTGTAATTTTTTCCCACAATTCTTTGCAAAATCAAGATTTTTTTTTCCTTTTTTTTTCACAAAATTGTCATATTATCAGTTTATTTCTCACACACAGCATATGCATACCACAAATTACACCCCAAAACACATTCTGCTATTACTCCCGAGTACGGCGATACCACATGTGTGACATTTTTAAACAGCGTGGCCACATACAGAGGCCCAACATGCAGGGAGCACCATCAGGCGTTCTGGAGGAACCAGGCCAATTCTGACATTTCTCTCCTACATGTAAAAAATTATCATTTATTTGCTAGAAAATGTACATAGAACCCCAAAACATTATATATGTTTTTTTTTTGCAAAGACCCTAGAAAATACAATGCTGGTCATTGCAAATTTTTATCTCTCACGGTATTTGCGCAGCAATTTTTCGAACGTGTTTTTTTTGGAAAAAAACAGTTTTGTGCTTTAAAAAAAACAAAACAGTAAAGTTAGCCCAATTTTTGCATAATGTGAAAGATGAAGTTACGCTGAGTAAATAGATACCTAACATGTCACTCTTCAAAATTGCACATGCTCGTGGAATGGCGCCAAACTTCGCTACTTAAAAATCCCCATAGGCGATACTTTAATTTTTTTTACTGGTTACATGTTTTGAGTTACAGAGTAGGTCTAGGGCTAGAATTATTGCTCTCGCTCTAACGTTCGCAGCGATACCTCACATGTGTGGTTTGAACACTGTTTTCTGCATGCGAGCACATGGGGACAGGGGCGCTTTATTTATTTATTTTTTATTGTTCATTTTACTTTATTTATTTTAGTTTGAATTTTTTTTCCCCAAAAATAATTTTTTGATCACTTTTATTCCTATTACAAGGAATGTAAACATCCCTTGTAATAGGAATATAGCATGACAGGTCCTCTTTACAGTGAGATATGGGGTCAATAAGACCCAACATCTCACCTCTAGGCTGGGAAGCCTGAAATAAAGAAAAAAAAAAAGATTCTGGCTTTGATCATATTGGCGAGTCAGTAGAAGCACCGGAGGGCAGCGAGGGGGGCGTCTATGGCTGGGTATTGCTGGGTATCTCCGAGAATGGCTGGGTATTGCAGGGTATCTCCGAGTATGGCTGGGTATGGCAATTTATGGCAGGGTATTGCAGAGTATTGGCGGGGTATTTCAGAGTATTGGTGAGTATTGCAGAGTATTGGCAGGGTATTGCAGAGTATTGGTGGGTATTGCAGAGTATTGGTGGGTATGGCTGGTATTGCAGAGTATTGGTGGGTATTGGAGAGTATTGGTGGGTATTGGAGAGTATTGGCAGGGTATTGCAGAGTATTGGCAGGGTATTGCAGTATTGCAGAGTATTGGCTGGTATTGCAGAGTATTGGCGGGTATTGCAGAGTATTGGCAGGGTATTGCAGAGTATTGGCAGGGTATTGCAGAGTATTGGCAGGGTATTGGCAGGGTATTGCAGAGTATTGGCGGGTATTGCAGAATATTGCCAGGGTATTGAGGGGTTAAATTCGGTGAGCAGCGATGTGGGCACTGCAGATGCAGCCCACAGCGCTGCTGACACCGATCTCTTCCTCCTCCGCTGTACCGATCAGTACAGAGAGGGGAGGGAGGAACTGGCGTCATGTCATTTGACGGAGCGATCACGTGGTAAACGGCCGCGATGAGCGGCCGTTTACCGTGATCCCTGATGCGCCGGGTCCACAGGATGCTCTCAAGTGCGCACCCCAGGGGGCGCGCAAGAGCAGAATTCTGGGAGGTTGTTAATTAACGGCCTCTCAGAGTTAAACAACCACCCTGTAGCCGTTAATCGGCTATGGGCCAGTTGTTAAGTGGTTAAACAATCCAACCAAATAACTCCAATATCAAATATAAACATAAAAACACACACCATAAACATTTTATCCCAGTCTGTTGGTCTCTGACAGCGACCCACCTTTTACCATATATACCACCATGCACTGTGGGACCATTTTAAAACCTGTTAGGCCTCCAGCTGTAGCCGTTCAGAGACACCCCTTTCCCGCAGTGCCACCATTACCGTATTCCATCCACCTTGTTGGAATACACCAGAGAGGCTCATACTGCCGATGATCCCCCCACCCCTTTTTGATCACCTACATTTTACTGGCACTGTCAGAGACCAACAAGCAACACCACCACAGCCAGAAAGGGTGATAGACTTACTCTTGAGGGCACCTTCACACCCGCAGGTCCCTTTGAATCCTCTCCTGCAAGCCCATTGTCCAGAGATCTGAAAGATGAACTCCATCCTTCCTCAAATAGAGCTCAACATTTCTCTCCAATTCATTATGTCTGATTACTAAGCCTCCATTCTTAACCACGAACCGCCCCACCACTTTGTTTATACGTATGCGGGTCTTCTGAGTGCTCTCCACTGACCTAGCCCAATCGCCACACTGTCCATGGGACAATGTCCAACCACAGCAATAGAGTACCAGGAAAGTTCACTTTCAACTGTAGAAAATCATACTTGATGTCCGCGATCAGATCCCTGACCGGGCGGACCCCCAAGTCATTGCCCCCTGCGTGTATAGCCAAGACAGTGGGAGGTCTGTCTAAACTGGCATACCTCACCACCTCCCGTACTACTCTCTCCCACTTCATCCTGGGCATACCCAACCATTGCACATAAGCTTCCCTCCGCGAGATGCCCAATTGTCTGCCAGCCGGCCTAACATCTCCTCTCCTGGCCCCCCAACACACATAAGAGTGGCCAAGGATCCAGATGAGGCACGTAGAACCTCCATCTGAAACGAGACAAACAAAAAAGGTAGAAATATCCATCCTACCTTACAACTTACTGACAACCTCATTTCAACCATCATGTGTATCCTGCCTACCCCACCCTTTCCTTTGTTTTTGTATTATTCAACCACCATTTGTGACCTAATATAGGTACAGAATCTCTTTGATTCCCACCTCCCAATCCGTCACGCCGCCTCATCCTACCCACATCTGCCAGCTTCGGTAGCCGCCCCTATGCGGAAGGAGTGTGAAGCGTATTGTGCCCCGTCTAAGCCCGCCCTTGTAAGGCAGTTTCTGAACACCGAAACAAACTGGAATTTTGACAAATAGGACCCATCCTTATGTCTCAAGAATGGCCCTCCCCCAGTCATTCTGACCCTCAAAAATTCCCACACCGCTACCACGGGGCATTCCTCGGACCCCGGCAGCCAAACATCCACCCCTTTTCCTTGTTGGTCTGTTTTCGACCTCTGCAGCCTACAATACACCCTGTCCTCTTCCACCCATAATTCCCGCTCCAAAATCCCACCTGCCGCTACCCTAGATGGGCTCACTAATTCCCCTATCTGGAATGCCCCGTAAAATGCCAATGAAAACACTGCCATAAACAGTAGGACCTCATAACTTGAGGTACACACTGAACTTAACATCCCACAGATGGACATCAAATTGGCAAACGTGAAAGGCCATCTTGTATCCAATATCTTGTGACCCTTCCTGAAACCCTTTATTGCCTGTTTCACCCAAAAATCTTTAGTTCTCTCCGCCATTAGCTTGAAAAGGAATGACAGGCCTGCCATATTCCGCTCGATGGCAGAGACCGATCCCCCACTTTCCATGTTCCGAGACACGAAATACAACACCAACAACCTTACCTTTGCCCTGTCCTTGCCAATCCCGGCCTCCTGTACCAGTGACAACCACTCTTTCCATACCTTATTGTAATACGCCCACGTGGCCTTGCTTACTGACTGTCAAATCCATCCCCTGGCAACTCCAATGCCAGCTTCCAGATCCAATCTGATCAAGGAACTACATCCTTCTCTGCACCCAGGGCCAGCTCTCTGAACCTGTCCCACTGAAATAGAGACAGTGCATCAACCAGCGTATTGTCCACGCCAGGGATGTGAACAGCATATATGAAAACGTTCAATCCCAAGCACCTCAACACCAACCTACGCAATAGCCTTATTTCTGGTGGGGATGACGCCGACATGCAGTTGATCACATGGACCACTCCCATGTTGTCGCAATTCAATCTCAATTTCAGGTTCCAACAAGCCTCCCCCCACAGTTCCACTGCCAGTACTACTGGAAAAAGTTCCAGTAGCACCAGGTTACGCGAAAACCCTGTGTCTACCTATGATTGTGGCCAAGGTTCAGCACTCCACTGCCCGTGGAAAAAAGCACCATAACCCGTGGATCCTGCCGCATCTGTAACTAATTCCATGTCAAATTTACTCACCGTGCTCCACATTCACACTGATCTGCCATTGTATGACTCCAGAAACTCATGCCACACCTTCAAATCCTCCCGGTGTTCCTTGGTAAGCCTAAGAAAATACGTAGGTGCCTTTACCCTTACCGTAGCCACCGACAGCCGTCGGCAGAACACTCTCCCTATCAGGATTATCCTATAAGCGAAATTCAACTTACCCAGTAATGACTGCAAAGCCATCAACTGGACTTTCTGCAGTCCGTGGATCCCTCAAATTTATTTTTGTAAGTCCTCCAACTTACCTCTGGGCAGGCGACACTCCATTGCTTCTGCATCTATCACTGTTCCCAAAAAACTGAGTTCCATCATCGGGCCTTCAGTTTTCACAGCTGCCAAAGGCACTCCAAACCTGCCCGCAATGTGCTGCAACATAGAGAGTAAAATCACACACACAGCGGAGACAGGGGGGGCAATGCACAGAATGTCATCCAAATAATGGATGACCGAATCTAGGCCCGACACGTCCCTAACTACCCACTCCAAAAATGAGCTAAATGCCTCAAACATGGCACAAGAAATGGATCAACCCATTGGTAAGCATTTGTCTACATAGAACTGCTCCTGCCAAAAACAACCCAACAGCCGGAAACTATCCGGATGCACCGGAAGCAAGTGGAACACAGATTCTATGTTTAACTTTGCCATCAGTGCCCCCTTGCCATATCTCCTAACCCACCGCACTGTCACGTCGAATGACATGTAATCATTCACCGGCCCCCTTTTGGAAATGACAAGTGATGAATAAGTTGGAACTTGTTTGGTTCCTTCTTAGGCACCACCCCCAAAGGTGAAACCACCAGGTCCTCCAAGGCCACTTCCTTCGCCAACTTCTCCCCCACCACCCCCGCATGTTGCAATGCAGAGTTCAGATTCCTTTCCAGTGGTGGAACCACTGCCAATGAACAGTGTATGTGAAAACCCTCCCTAAACCCCTGCGGCCAGTAGCCTCGCCGCTTCCTTGTCCTGATACCTATTTAGAAAAGGCTGGATCCTTTCCCCCTTCACCGGAGTCATCCCTTTTGTGAGCAGGCTCCCTGGAATGCTTTCCTTTTTTGAAGCATCGGGACAGTGGGTGGGCTCCCCCACATCCTGAGCACTCCTGCTTAAATTTACAGGATCCCCCAAATTTGCAAGAGCCTTCATTGTACTGCCAGCACCCCCACTTTTTCCTGGCTGAAAGTCCTGAGGCATGTGCACTCCTGGCATCCCCTTGAAGAAACTGTGGTGGGGCCCTCGAGGATGACATAAGTCGCATCCAGAGGCTGATGTCCTTGTGGTCCCAGTGAAGGGAAGGATGAACTGCCCTGCACTGGCAAAACTTCTTGTCGTACCATAGCCAAGCAGAACCACCGTATACCCTGTGTGCCTCCCCAATTGCATCCATGTAACAAAATAATGCCAAGCAATGCTCGAGGTTCTTTTCCCCAATTATGCTTGCCGTAATGGCAAACACCTGAAGCCAGTTTACAAATGTCCGCAGAATCAACCTATACCTCCCTTTCTCCTCGTCCTCTTTCTTGGAGTCATCTGGTTTTACCCTATCCGGGTTAAATTTCTCCAAGGGCAATAGTGAAAATATCTCTACATACTCAACCTTGCAAATCTTATCTCGGACCTCCTGCTTTAAGTGTGCTCCTAGGGGAACCTCGAAGCACACGTACACCTCACACTTTGCCGCATCTGCAATCCTCATCACATCCATTCTGGCTGTTGGCTCCGAACTCCCTTTTGCCCCCCCCCCCCTTTTCAGGGCCCATTCCCCCCTCTGCTGTCCCTGGGGGGGTTTGTCACAGTGTGCATCACTATGCTAGATTTCTCCGCACTTCCTTCCGCTGTCCCAGTTACCAAACCCATCCAAGGGGCCACCTGTGGCGGCTGGTCCTGCCCTTTCTCAAATCTACCCACCAAGGCCCTCAATCCCTCCAGTAAATCCTTCAGTTGTGCCCCTGATCCGGAGCTAGCAGGCCCTTTTGCCGCTAATTGCTGGTCAGGCGCCCCCCCTTGTTGTCTCCACTGTACCCACTGATACAACCCCTAGTAAATCATTCAGTGCATTACTCAAAGATAAGTAAGTAGTGGACTTATCGGGCTGTCTGGGAGCTCGCCCCACCGCCTCTGTACTGGTCTCTCTTGCTGGCACTTGTTGTTCCTCTGCTTCTGACTGTTTGTCTTTCCCCATGACGGGTGGCATTGTCAGCCCCCGGGTGAAGTGGCCCCAGAGGCCATGGCATTCTGGCTGTTTGAGGGCCGACTCGCTCCTTCAGCTGTGCCCCTTACTTATCCACCACTTGGAGTCGCCCTGGCTGCACACTGACCGGCCTGCTTGTGACCACCACCACCATCTTGTCCTTGCGCCCGTCTTTCTTTTAGGCCCCACCCTCTCAAGGACTCGCTGGCTGCTCTTGTCCCCACTCTGATGGCTGCTGCTTTCTCTCTCCTCCCCCCGCTGCCCCCGGGTCACTGCTGTTTTTATGGGATAGCTCCCCACTATGTGGCCTGTGAACACCCGGCGGGGAAGCGGCGCCATAATGGCCCATGGCCCCGCCCCCTGAACTAGGCCCACGGTGTGCGGACCGCTCAGACCCTGTAGAAGCCTGCTGCTGTGTTAGCTTTGCTGGGGGTGCCGATCGGTCCTCCCGCAGGCTCCATGTCTGCCAAATGGGCTGTGATGGGCGGCCTGGGTGAAAAGCAACCTCCGTGTGTGAGGGGTCTCCTCTACTACCGCCGATCCGCACGCTTCTTCCTCCATCAGTGCCCCAACTTGCCTGTGCAGTCAGTCCAGACCTCTTGTCGCCGCTGCAGCCCTCAAACTTGCCAGGATGGTGTCTATGTCAGTCATGGTGATGGAGGAGCAGTGAAGAAAAACTGCCTCCTCATGTATCTTCTTCTTCTGACTGCCCTGTCCTGGCTCCTCATTTCCTTTAAATAATGCCACTCCCCTTCACCAAAAGTTCCTAGTTCCCCCTCCCCTTTAGACACTCCTAATATCACTTTCTGATTAACCCTTTCTGTGTCTCCTTATCCACACTGTCAAGCCTGGCCCTCCCTTATCATTCCTTTCTATCATTTTCTCTCCCAGTCTCACTAACAGTGCATTTGGTCAAAAGAAGTGTACAATATTTGCATTTAGCCATCAGGCCCTCAAGAGTCATCCAGTCTTGGGTTACCAGGGTAATCAGATTGACATGCAGTAAGTACGCTTTTTTTGCTCTGAAACTATTGCAAGCCTATTTGACTAGAGGGGTGGCAGTCTTTGGGGCAGTTATGCCAGGATTGCTTGGAAGACATAGGTAAGGGCTAGCTTGAAGGTCTGGTGCGGCCTTCATTCAAACTTACAAACTAAATATGCGACCAGCAAGTTTGGGACAAGAGAGATCAATTCTTTCTGGCTTTAGCAACTTTTCTCTGATTGTCAGTATCTCTTGATTGGTGGGGACTTCCTCGGACTCCTCCAGCTCTCCTGCCATAACCGATAGAGGAAAACCCGGGGAGCCCTGAGAGGAATCCCCTGTACCCACGTTGTCAGTAGTGTCCAGGAGTTCTGGCACTGAGTCAGGTACTGCGACCGGGTCGGGACGATCCCACAGTTCCCAAAACTTAGGGAAGTCCCTACCAATGATGGCCTTGTGCACCAAGTCGGGGACAAGTCCAACCTGATGGGTCACCGTACCTAAGTCAGTTTTAAACCGAACAGTGGTTATAGGGTACTCCCGGGTATCCCCATGAATACAGATCACAGCAATTTTTTTTTAGAATGACAAGTCACAGGTTCAATCATTTCAGCTGTAACCAAAGTCACTAGACTTCCAGAGTCCAGCAAAGCTGTAATAGGCTTATCATTAACAGTCATTTGGCACATTGGTTTTCCCATATTTGGCGCTGCAGCACATGAAACAGCTGCAAACATAGACTGTCTCCTAATGAAAAAATCACACTGCATCGGTTCATCTGTCAATGGACAATTTGCTGCAACATGTCCCAGTTCTTGGCAACGAAAACACCTGACGTTTCCCCAGTTTGGTTTGCTGACAGGCAGTGGCTTCCCTTGTTTGGGACGCCAAACTTCAGTCCTGGCACCAAAATTCCTCCCCCCTATTTCCTTGCCATATTTATCACCCACTACCCCTGGAACATTCTTACTTTGGGTGGAAAGTTCGTGCAGTTGTAGGGGTGGTGACCAGGTTTTCTGCAGCAAAGTACCTTTCAACGAGTTCCTCCAGATTATCCACCGATTTGGGGTCTCCTTGACTCACCCACTTCTGCAGGGGAATTGGTAGTGACCTCAGGAACCGGTCCATGACCACACGCTCCACTATTTGTGGCCCAGACAGGGACTCCGGCTGTAGCCATTTCCTCACCAGGTGAATTAGGTCGAACATCTGTGATCTTGGGGGCTTCTCACCTTGAAAGAACCAGCTGTGAACCCGCTGTGCTCAAACTGCCAAAGTGACACCAAGTCGTGCCAGGATTTCCCGTTTGACTTTTTCATAGTCCCCCACTTCTGCCAATTCCAAATCATAGTAGGCCTTCTGTGATTCTCCAGAAAGCAAGGGAGCAACCAGTTGGGTTTTAGGCCAACCCTCCCTCTCAGCGGTTTGTTCAAACGTTAGCAGAAAGGTCTCTGGATCATCATCTGCAGTCAGTTAGAAAGAAAGCGACCCACATGGATGACTGAGGGCTTATCTCCAACATCATCCACTTTAGCAGGTGACCGCTGTGCTAGCATCTCCACAACCTCAGCCAAGGTTTTCCTATCTGCTTTTGCATCAGTGGCTAGCTGTTCAAACAGCCTCTGCGATTGCTCCTGTGCGATAGCATTAGCTTGCTGTTGTTCAGCGTGGAGTGCAGCGTTTGCTTGCTGTTGTGCAGCATTGGCTTGCCGTTGTTCATCGTTTACTTGCTGTTGTGCAGCGTGGAGTGCGGCGTTTGCTTGCTGTTGTGCGGATTTGGTTTGCCGTAGTTCAGCTTTGGATATCATCAATTGTTTTAGGATTTCCTCCATGTTTAGTCACTCTAGGTACTGACCTTTTAAGTAGTAACTTACTACAACTGCCCGCATTCTCCACCATATGTAACCTGGGGGACAGGTAGCAGGTACAAAGCTCCCTGGGATGAGCAGTTTCTCAGGCACAGATACCAAATCCAGTGATGAAGTGACAAACACTGCTGTGTTTATTTGTGTTACATACAAGTCTGGTGCGGCCTTCATTCAAACTTACAAACTAAATATGCGACCAGCAAGTTTGGGACAAGAGAGATCAATTCTTTCTGGCTTTAGCAACTTTTCTCTGATTGTCAGTATCTCTTGATTGGTGGGGACTTCCTCGGACTCCTCCAGCTCTCCTGCCATAACCGATAGAGGAAAACCCGGGGAGCCCTGAGAGGAATCCCCTGTACCCACGTTGTCAGTAGTGTCCAGGAGTTCTGGCACTGAGTCAGGTACTGCGACCGGGTCGGGACGATCCCACAGTTCCCAAAACTTAGGGAAGTCCCTACCAATGATGGCCTTGTGCACCAAGTCGGGGACAAGTCCAACCTGATGGGTCACCGTACCTAAGTCAGTTTTAAACCGAACAGTGGTTATAGGGTACTCCCGGGTATCCCCATGAATACAGATCACAGCAATTTTTTTTTAGAATGACAAGTCACAGGTTCAATCATTTCAGCTGTAACCAAAGTCACTAGACTTCCAGAGTCCAGCAAAGCTGTAATAGGCTTATCATTAACAGTCATTTGGCACATTGGTTTTCCCATATTTGGCGCTGCAGCACATGAAACAGCTGCAAACATAGACTGTCTCCTAATGAAAAAATCACACTGCATCGGTTCATCTGTCAATGGACAATTTGCTGCAACATGTCCCAGTTCTTGGCAACGAAAACACCTGACGTTTCCCCAGTTTGGTTTGCTGACAGGCAGTGGCTTCCCTTGTTTGGGACGCCAAACTTCAGTCCTGGCACCAAAATTCCTCCCCCCTATTTCCTTGCCATATTTATCACCCACTTCCCCTGGAACATTCTTACTTTGGGTGGAAAGTCCGTGCAGTTGTAGGGGTGGTGACCAGGTTTTCTGCAGCAAAGTACCTTTCAACGAGTTCCTCCAGATTATCCACCGATTTGGGGTCTCCTTGACTCACCCACTTCTGCAGGGGAATTGGTAGTGACCTCAGGAACCGGTCCATGACCACACGCTCCACTATTTGTGGCCCAGACAGGGACTCCGGCTGTAGCCATTTCCTCACCAGGTGAATTAGGTCGAACATCTGTGATCTTGGGGGCTTCTCACCTTGAAAGAACCAGCTGTGAACCCGCTGTGCTCAAACTGCCAAAGTGACACCAAGTCGTGCCAGGATTTCCCGTTTGACTTTTTCATAGTCCCCCACTTCTGCCAATTCCAAATCATAGTAGGCCTTCTGTGATTCTCCAGAAAGCAAGGGAGCAACCAGTTGGGTTTTAGGCCAACCCTCCCTCTCAGCGGTTTGTTCAAACGTTAGCAGAAAGGTCTCTGGATCATCATCTGCAGTCAGTTAGAAAGAAAGCGACCCACATGGATGACTGAGGGCTTATCTCCAACATCATCCACTTTAGCAGGTGACCGCTGTGCTAGCATCTCCACAACCTCAGCCAAGGTTTTCCTATCTGCTTTTGCATCAGTGGCTAGCTGTTCAAACAGCCTCTGCGATTGCTCCTGTGCGATAGCATTAGCTTGCTGTTGTTCAGCGTGGAGTGCAGCGTTTGCTTGCTGTTGTGCAGCATTGGCTTGCCGTTGTTCATCGTTTACTTGCTGTTGTGCAGCGTGGAGTGCGGCGTTTGCTTGCTGTTGTGCGGATTTGGTTTGCCGTAGTTCAGCTTTGGATATCATCAATTGTTTTAGGATTTCCTCCATGTTTAGTCACTCTAGGTACTGACCTTTTAAGTAGTAACTTACTACAACTGCCCGCATTCTCCACCATATGTAACCTGGGGGACAGGTAGCAGGTACAAAGCTCCCTGGGATGAGCAGTTTCTCAGGCACAGATACCAAATCCAGTGATGAAGTGACAAACACTGCTGTGTTTATTTGTGTTACATACAAGTCCAAATAGAGGTGCTGTATAGTGTTCCAGAAAACAAAATAAAGGACAAAATAGCAAAACACAAATCCTAGCCGTGTCTCGGCTCTAACTATACAATCTGCAGGCCCTCACTACGGGAGGACTCCGCCACTGCCTAATTTTTCCCTCTGACATTCTTATTTGACCTCAATGGAAATGTGAGTTTGATATTTTACTTTTATTAAAGCAAAATTTTTTTTTGAAAAACTTTATCACGCTATGTCGGCTCTACCTTCTTATTTTCATGCCTGAACTGCTGCTGGAGCTGTCTATATATATGTAAAAACGGTGATTATACACAACTTGCCATACTGAATGAACCATTTGTGTTGGGACTCCCCCTACGGTGGAATGCTGAATCCAAGGTTGCAGTAGCTGGGATTACACGCTATTATTGACCCCTTAGGCATATGTCTATTCGGGTCACATCCATCTGGTAAGCCTTTGCCCTTTAAGGTGGTGGGAGCCACACTGGGTGAAATTTCTTTTGGTCACAGTAAAGTGGGACGTTTGTGGACATCGAAGTTTATTGGGACTTGCACCTTGCACGTGTTTGCTTCATTAATCTATGAACTTGAATGTTGTCTTTTTTTCTTTTTATTATATACATATGTTGACAATTATTGCACATTTCTTTCTTACCCCCTTTTTTTTGGGGTTATGTCACAGAAAATTGAGACTTCTTTTTGTTATTTGAATACATATTCACAAGTTGTAGTTTTAGAGATACACAGACTTTAATGTTCATATATTCACTATTTTTGTCTCCCATATATGTTGAGATATCCCCAGATTTGGGGTCACGTTGTATGTATTTACTATATGTACACATATATTGTTTTGTTTCATTCTTCAAGGTTTACCTATTTCAAAAGTCTCATTTACATAAGCTTGGCGCTTACACTTTACATTTGTCGCGTTTTCTGAGCTAAAAAGATCCCAGTTTTAGCGTGTCAGCAGCCTTTCATTCAATTTTCTTTTCTCAGCTTCTTCCTATTGTAGACTATTGCGCAGTGTTATTGTATACATCTACCAGGCTGAACAAGCCTACCACTTGTCAGTCTCTACATAAACAGCTTTTACTAACCTTTCTCTCTTCACAGACCAATTTTGTCTGTATGTCCCAGGCAGAGAGAAAGGCTGTCTGCTCAGGTGAGCTTAAATTAGCCTGGGGAAGAGGACCAAGACCCGAACTGGATCATGGATCAGAGATTTCTGAATGTGTATGAGAGGAGCCTGGGAGACGTATAAACCCCGAACAGGACTTTTCCTGGCTCTCTCTGGGACGCTCTGCTACAATATAAACACAGCAAACCTTCTCACCAGGGGCGTAACTATAGGGGGTGCAGCAGTTGCGACCGCAACCGGGCCCTGTGATGCAGGGGGCCCATGCAGCCCCCTCTACATATGACCAGCAGCAGCATAGGCAGCTAGTGGTACCAGTGCACCATGCACACGAGTGGCTGGAGGGTGACTAGCAGAGCTCCATGCTCGACTATCGCACTGGCTGCTCTTCAGTTGTGCATTCCCCGCATGACCTGTGTCCTCAGCCGGCTCCTCAGAGTACCCCTCTCCTGCTCCATGCATTGCCGCTCAGTCCGAGTCTGTTTTCCCCAGACAGAGTCCCGCCCCCCCCCTCCCCGAGTCCGGCCTGCACTACATACTTCTCCCGGATAAACAAACTTTAAGCACACAGATGCAGTTCAGCCCTATGAGAGCCGGCTCCTGGAGGACATTGCAGGCTTGTGTGCCAGCCCCCCTCCTCCCCCGTCATACACAGATGATGAAAGGTCTTTCTGGGAGATATGCTGATCGCCCGTCCAGCACACTGGATGGAGCCCAGGCCAACATGGATGAGTGCGCAGCCTACAGCTTGGTCATGGTGAGTGAGAGGACCCCATCCCCCACATACCATTCCATACCCCCTCCATCTCCCCCTGGGGACAGGGACCCCTTCTCACCTGGGGGCAGTAGCTTCATCTGCCCTGAAGAAAAGGACCTCATCTCTTCTGGGGACGGGGACCCCATCCTGCCTAGGGACAGTCCCCCAATGAGGCACCTAAATAATAAAAAAAAAATACTGATACCAGTGGTGGAACTACAGGGCTCACAAAGGTCATACCTGTGACCACGCTCTGGAGTACCACCGCCGGACTCGGAGGGAAGGGCGCTGGCTCAGGTTCAGGGGGGCCCTTCATGGTTTCTTGCATCGGGGCCCTGAAGGTTCTAGTTACGCCACTGCTTCTCACTATAGCAGAAGCTAATTATAATTAAAAATACAAACAGGGGTTTCACCCCATCCTCAGCCTAGTAGGCAACAAACTATAATAGAAATAGACCAGGGGTGTCAAACTCAATTTCATTGTGGGCCACATCAACATTATGATTGTCCTCAAAAGGGCCAGTTGTATCTGTAAGATTAGATGTCCAGCGCTTCCCCTCCCCTTACATTCAATGTCAAAAGCCACCCCACCACTCTCCCTAACATCACAGTGCACCCCCTTTCCTTATGCTGCTGCTGAGAAGAAGCTGGAAGCATTTCTTGAAAGCAGAAAGTAGGGGTCTGGAGGAGGACCACAGGAGGGCTGGAGCTCTCCTGCAGCTACAGGAGAGGCTTGAGGGCCACATGAAATGGCCTGGAGGGCCAGATTCGTCCTGCGGGCCTTGTGTTTGACACCTGTGAAGTAGACTGTCCGACTCTTACTCTGTTCTAGAGGCCTGTGAACAGCTCTTTATATATATCCTGGGAGGTATTGTGGATAAATATTACTATTATATTTAATTAACCACCTTCTCATTGCCCATTAAACAGCTGTCCATCATTTTTCTCATTTACCCTGTGCCCCCAATGGACACAGGGTAATTTAGACATAGGAGGTGAAACAAGGGTTTGCCAACCTCTCTAAGGGATTCTGGGTTCCACTGGCCCTCCCATCACAGTAAGTTTTTAGGGGCTGCTACACGCAAAGTTTTTTTTTATCTTACTTTCAATAAATTTTTATTGAAATAACAATGATATACAGAACAACAGCAGAATCGTGCTCAAGTTAATAGCTTACAACAATGAGTTTCACATAGACTGAAATCAAAGCATATGGTATGCTAAAAAAAATTTTTTCTAGCATAATAGAGATAACTAAAGTAGGCATACAAACTGGTACACAAAAAGAATATCTCGAGAGATACCTGCAGGGGTGCATAACAACATTTGGGCTTATAAACCCATAATACTTTCAGTTAAACAGTAGTGGCAGGCCACCCGTGTCCGACACCCCAAATGGGATCACACTGTGCCGGACACCTGAGGGTTCGAACCCATTCAAAATAAAGAAAAAAAAGGAATATCATAAGCCTACAAATAACCTATCAACTGGATTAGGTAAAAAAAAAAAAAAAAATACTCCCTCACCCAAGCCAGTGAAAAACAGCTCTAGTATCAGGTAATTGAAGGAATAATTGAGCGAAATAAAGGCAATTGCCAGGAAAAAGTCATTAAACATATTTAGCATTGTAATGTTGTACTCCTATAGAGTATAGTAACCCATCGTTGAACCTAGATAAGGTAGTAAAGAGAGCACTTGATAGAGAAAAATGGTAAAGAGAAAGAAAAGAAGAAGAATAGGGAGGAAAAGGAAAAATAGAGATAGGAAGGAACAGTTGAAATAGAAGATACTGTCGAACTGGACCGCTCTCACCTGGCTTCAAGGACATAGCTCAGAAGTGTGAAGACATTTGGAAGTGTATCTGATCCACGGATCCCATGTCGCTGTGTGTTTATCTACCTTGTCAAGGAAGATGCTCACTATTTTTTCTTGAACCATAATCCATGATATTTTCCTTTTAACCAATCGCAAGGAAACAGTGGGCTGCTTCCAGGCCCTAGCAATGGTAAGTTTAGTACCGATGAGAATAAATCTAATGAATGAATGAATGAATGAATGAAATACTGTGAGGTTTTGTGTTAATTTTGGGACACCCTGTAGAGAGAAATTTAGTAGGGCTATTTGAGGTGTTTTGTGGATAGGCAAGGTTGTGATCTTCCGGATAATATGGAACACCTTATTCCATAGATTTCTAATTTTGGGGCACTCCCACCAAATGTGTACCATAGAGTCAATATGACCACATTCGCGAAAACAGAGGGGAGAAGCATTCGGGTATATTTTTGCTAGTCTCAGAGGAACCATGTACCACCTCATAAGAACCTTTAAGTTAGCTTCAATAAGAGTTGTATTGAGTAAGCCTTTAGATGCCGCAAGAGATGCCATGTGCCAATCACCTAAAGACCATTGCTGATGGAGATCATTTTCCACTTCCCGCATAAAAAGCGTTTTAGAATCTGTTTGGGCAAGCGCACGATAGATCACAGAAATCCCCCCTCTCTGCTCCATGGCCTGGCCACCCCAAAGTTCATATTCAGTGATTGAGAGAGGAGAGCCTGAAGACAATCCTAGAGATTTGAGGAAATTAGAGATTTGTTGGAATCTGAATCTTTCCGAAACTGGCATGTGCAGTTTCCTCAGACAATGACTTAGAGAAAAAGGACCCGCGGGGGAGACTAGGTGGCCAATCCTATAAATGCCCTTATCTAGCCACCAACGAAATGCCTTAATGTCCTGGCCCGGCGGAAACAGGGGGTTCCTGAAAACGTGAGAGAGGGGCTTCCAATTGGAGGTAATATGTGGATTTGCTTTCATGGAGTCCCAAAGAGCAATAGAGTGTGAGAGTGTAGGTACTAGTATGGCCGGTCTAATCTTAGGTGCACACCAAAGGAGATAGTCAAGTGTAAAGTTGGGTACTGCCTGTCTTTCCATATTAACCCAATCCGGGTGAGCAGTTTTTAAGTATACTGTAGATAGTTTGGACAGTTGTGCAGTTTTTTTTTATCTTGATGCATAGAATGCACCATCTGCCTTTACAAATCCTTCAACCCTTCTGGGAAGGCTGCCCACGATGTTTAGGAGTGTGTCTATGGGAATGTTTGACCATTCTTCCAGAAGTAGACTTGTGAGTTCAGGCACTGATGTTTTATAAGAAGGCCTGGCTCACAGTCTCCACTCTAATTCATCCCAAAGGTGTTCTGTCGGGTTGAGGTCAGGACAGGTGCAAGACAGTCAAGTTCCTCCACCCCAAACTTGCTCATCCATTTCTTTATGGACTTTGCTTTCTGCACTGGTGCAAAGTCATGTTGGAACAGGAAGGGGCTATCCCCAAACTGTTCCCACAAAGTTGTGAGCATGAAATTGTCCAAAATGTCTTGTATACTGACGCCTTACATAGTTACATAATAGGTGAGGTTGAAAAAAGTCACAAGTCCATCAAGTCCAACCTATGTGTGTAATTATATGTCAGTATTACATTGTATATCCCTGTATGTTGTGGTCGTTCAGGTGCTTATCTAATATTTTTTTTAAACTATTGATGCCCCTCGCTAAGACCACCACTAGGGATGAGCCGAACACCCCCAGGTTTGGTTTGCACCAGAACTTTCGAACGGACCGAAAATTTATGCAAACTTTAGAACCTCATTGAACTCTATGGGACTCAGAATAAAAAGCACTAATTTTAATGGCTAATATGCAAGATATTGGTCTAAAAAGGGTTTGGGGACCAGGCTCCCCCAGGGGACATGGGTCAATGCCTAGAATGTTTTAAAAAACTGCAATTTTTTCAGGAGCACTGATTTTAATGATGATTAAAGTGAAAAAAAAGTGAAATATTCTTTTAAATACTGTGCCTGTGGGGTGTCTATAGTATGCCTGTGAAGTGCTACATGTTTCCCGTGTTTAAAACGGTCCCTGCAAAAAATGACATTTAACGGAAACAAAATCATTTAAAACTGCTTGCGGTTTTAATGTAATATCTGTAATACTCCATATACTCTAGTTGGAGTACAGGAATGAGCCCCGCTGGAAAGCATTGCATCAAAAATTGTATTACATGCCCCTGTTAAACAGGGGCTGAAAAATTGGGCCTTAGGCACTGGTGCTGCTGCCACGACACTGCAACCTTTCACGTATACTCTAGTTGGATTGCAGGAATGAGCCCTGCTGCAAAACATTGCATCAAAAATTATATTACATGCCCCTGTTAAACAGGGGCTGAAAAATTAGGCTGGTGGCATCACCCAGAAACAAAAATGTTCTTCCAAGATATCAGCAGGATCATTGAGGAGGAAGAGGATAGTCAGTCAACATAACAGGACAGTCACTCAGCATCAGCATAGGCAGTCTTGATGGGATGTGAAATTTCAAAAAAAATTATTTGGTTACATCAGCTTCAGGTGCTTGGTAGCTGGTGGTGATCCAAGACTGATTCATCTTTATGAAGGTCAGATTATCAACCGAGTCAGTGGACAGGCGCACCCTGTGATCGGTTACAAAGCTACCAGTAGCACTGAAGGTGCGTTCCAAAAGAACGATGGATGCAGGACAGGCCAGTAGCTCAATTGCATACTGTGCAAGCTCTGGCCAGTGATCCATCCTCAAGACACAGTAAGCCAGAGGATTTTCGGTGGGGAAGGTGTTCAAGTCTGACCTTGCCCCTAGGTATTCCTGCAACATGTAAATCAGATGCTGGCGATGGTTGCTGGAATCGATCATACCTTGGGGCTGTGGACTAAAAAATTGTCTGAACGCATCGGTCAGATGGCCACCTCCTCCACCGTTCCTTCTGTGACTGAATGAAGCCTCAGCAAAACGTTGTCCAGGACCAACAGTTTATAACCTCCCAGTCTCTGGGAACGTGTTGGACAGACCTTTCTGCAAGGCCTCCCCGAGATGTCTCATCCTCTGTGATGGCAAGATAAGGTCGGCAACCTTACCCTTGTACCGTGGATCAAGGAGAGTGGCCAGCCAATAATGGTCCCTCTCCTTGATCCGAAGAATACGAGGATCCTTCCGCAGGCTTTGCAGCATCAGGGAGGCCATGCAGCATAGTTTAGCTGAGGCATTCGGTCCGGAGTCCTCTGGGTCACTAAGGACAACATGATCCGCAGCCACCTCCTCCCAGCCACGTACAACTTCACGTGTTTATTGGGACTATAAATCATCCCTAAAAGACTGCTGCTATGGATGCTAAGTGCCAGGCTTCACCTCCATGCTGTCACAAGCCATTTCCTCCTCCTCCTCCTTGTCCTCTTCCTGTGTGATGGGAGGGACAGCAGGAACACTGTCTGGATAAAGGGGGCCTTGAGAGGCAAGAAAGTCCTCCTCTTCCTGCCTCTGTTCTGCCTCAAGTGCCCTGTCCATTATTCCACGCAGTGTATGCTCCAAGAGGTGGACAAGAGGTACAGTGTCACTGATGCATGCACTGTCACTGCTCACCATCCTCGTGGCCTCCTCAAATGGTGACAGGACAGAGCATGCATCCCTGATCATGCCCCACTGGTGTGGTGAAAAAAAAACAAGCTCCCCTGACCCTGTCCTGGTGCCGTAGTTGCACAGGTTCTCATTGATGGCCCTCTGCTGCATGTGCAGCTGCTACAGCAAGGCCAACGTTGAGTTCCACCTGGTGGGCATGTCATATATAAGGCGGTTCTTGGGCAGGTTCAACTCCTTTTGGAGCTCAGCCAGCCGAGCACTGGCATTAAATGATCGGCAGAAATGCACACAGACTTTCCTGGCCTTCCTCAGGAAATCCTGTGAGCCCGGGTACCTGCCCAAGAACCGCTGCACTACCAGGTTAAGGATGTGAGCCACATAGGGCACATGGGTCAGTTGTCCCTGTCGGAGGGCGGAGAGGAGGTTGGTGCCATTGTCGCAAACCATTATTCCTGGCTTAAGCTGGCGTGGCGTCAACCACCCCTTGGCCTGCCCCTGCAGAGCTGACAAAATATCTGCCCCAGTGTGGCTCCTGTCCCCCAAACAAACTAGCGCAAGCACGGCATGGCATCTTTTTGCCTGCGTACTTGCATAGCCCCTTGAACGCCTACAGAGCACCGCTGGTTCCAAGGACAGAGCACTGGAAGAGGCAATGGAGGAAGAAGAAGAGGAGGGGGTAGAGGAGAGAGGTGTGTCACAAACAGTAGTAGCATTTTGGGGGCGTGGTGTTGGAACAACCTCCAAAATTACTGCACCTTGTCCTGCATCCTTCCCACCTGCCAGAAGAGTGACACAATGGACCTTGAAAGATAGGTAACGTCCCTGTCCATGCCTGCTGGACCATGAGTCAGTGGTAATATGCACCTTACCGCTGACCGCCCTGTCCAGCGGGGCACGGACATTGCCTTCCACATGCCGGTAGAGAGCCGGAATCGCCTTCTCTGAGAAAAGTGACATTTGGGGACCTGCCACTGAGGAACCGCACATTGCACAAACTCATGGAAGGGGGCTGAGTCTACCAACTGAAAAGGCAGCAGTTGAAGCGCTAGCAATTTAGCCAAGCTAGCATTCAATCGGTGGGCATGTGGATGGCTGGGAGTGAACTTCTTTTGACGGTCCAGCAGCTGGGGCAGGGAAATTTGCCTGCTACAATCGGACGTGGGTGTACTGCTAGCAGAGTGCCCGCAAGTACTTGGCTGTGACACACCTAATTCTTCACCTTCATTCCTCTCAGTGCAGGCTTCAGAGAGGACTGAAGGTCTAGTGGGGTTGGAGATCCCAGCTGATGAGGAGCAAGGAGAGGTCCACTTTGTTCTTTGGTGTGGGTCTTTAAGGTATGCTAGCCAACGAGCTGCATGGCAGGTCAACATATGTCTGGTCAAGCATGTGGTGCCCAAGCAGCTGATGTTTTGGCCACGCAAAATACGCTTGAGACATATGTTGCAAATAGCAGCGCACTGGTCTCAAAAAAGGCCCACACCAAAGAACTTTTGAAATAATGTGCAGAGGCAGCGCCCTGCACAGGCGGAGCTCTGCAGTGTGATTCAGTCGGTGTGCTGCCCCTAAGTTGGCCCCCGGAGGGCATCCTGCCTCATTGGAGATGTGCCTCCTCCTCCTCCTCTCTCCTATCAGGCACCCACGTGGAGTCAGTGACCTCATCATGCCCTCCCTCTTCATCACTGGAGCAAACCTGGCAGTATGCTGCAGCTTGTGGAACATGACTGGCCGGTTGCTGTCCTTCTTGAGCATCCCCTCTCTCTGCACTCATGCTACTGCCTTCCTCTAGCTGGGTATCATCATCAGAGCCTTCAAAACGCTGGGGATCCTCCTGGAGCATGTACCCAACACTGGGCTCAAACAGTTCGGGGGACTCCTCAGGAGGACATGGTGGGTCTAGGGAAGGAGTGACTGATGACATTGAGACGAGGGAAGAGGATGCGTTGACAGCTGCTTTGCTAGTACCCTGAGCCTGGGTGAAAGATGATGAGGAGGATGAAAAGGGCTTGGTCATCCACTCTACAAAGTCTTCGGCATGATGCGGCTCAACATGTGCAGCTGCTGAAAATAAGGACAAGTGTGTCCCATGGCCACGTGTTGATGACGATGCATCGCGTCCACGACCAGCACTGTTGTCTCTAGACACAGAGCCTGCTTGCTCTCTTTTATTGGCTCGTGACTATCTGCCTCTCCTTGTTGGCCTTCCAGACATAGTAATGGCCTGCAGGGAGATGGGAAAACCAGCAATTGGGTAGTGTATATTGTGCTGGAGGCACACAACACCCACTGTAAAGGCTGCAGATGCCTGTATTAGAGAACACCAGCAAAAAAGGGTAGATACAGGTTTATACTGTGCTGGAGACACACAACACCAACTAACTCCTGCAGATGCCTGTATTACAGAACACCAGCAATAAAGGGTAGATACAGGTGTATACTGTGCTGGAGGCACACAACACCCACTAACTCCTGCAGATGCCTTTTTTATAGAACACCAGCAATAAACTGTACATATAGGTGTATACTGTGCTGGAGGCACACAACACCCACTAACTCCTGCAGATGCCTTTATTATGGAACACTAGCAATAAAGGTTAGATACAGGTGTATACTGTGCTGGAGGCACACAACACCCAGTAACTCCTGCAGATGCCTGTATTAGAGAACACCAGCGAAAAAGGGTAGCTACAGATGTATACTGTGCTGGAGGCACACAACACCCACTTTAACTTCTGCAGATGTCTGTATTAGAGAACGCCAGCAAAAAAGGGTAGATACAGGTGTATACTGTGCTGTGCTGTAGGCACACAACACCCACTAACTCCTGCAGATGCCCGTATTAGAGAACACCAGCAAAAAAGGGTAGACACAAGTGTATACTGTGTTTTGCTGTAGGCACACAACACCCACTAACTCCAGGAGATGCCTGTATTAGAGAACACCAGCAAAAAAGGGTAGATACAGGTGTATACTGTGATGTGCTGGAGGCACACAACACCCACTAACTCCTGCAGATGCGTGTATTAGAGAACACCAGCAAAAAAGGGTAGCTAAAGATGTATACTGTGCTGTAGGCACACAACACCCACTAACTTCTGCAGATGCCTGTATTAGAGAACACCAGCAAAAAAGGGTAGCTACATATGCATACTGTGCTGGAGGCACACAACACCCACTAACTCCTGCAGATGCCTGTATTATAGAACACCAGCAAAAAAGGGTAGCTACAGGTGTATACTGTGCTGGAGGCACACAACACCCACTTAACTCCTGTAGATGCCTGTATTAGAGAACACCAGCAATAAAGGGTAGATACAGGTGTATACTGTGCTGTGCTGGAGGCACACAACACCCACTAACTCCTGCAGATGCCTGTATTAGAGAACAACAGCAATAAAGGGTAGATACAGGTGTATATTGTGCTGGAGGCACACAACACCCACTAACTCCTGCAGATGCGTGAGAAATGAACACACCATCCCTACCTATCTTGCTCTTTCCCTGCACGCTGGAACACACTACACAAGGCCGCCGCGCTGGCAGCCTTATATAGTGTGGGGCATGTACTAAACAAAACAAAACAGAATAGGAGGCCGCACCGACCTAGTGCATTACCACTGATAGAGCTTTATTCAAATCAAACACATAGCAAAATAAATACTCACATACAAGTATTGATAAAAGGCATAATCAATACAGCAGGGTCCACTTCTCCGAACATCAACAAGCCCAGACCTGATGCCAAGTAGATCGAACGATACCCCAACTCAATGGCTGACACGTTTCGGGGGAGAACCCCGTTCGATGACTTGAGCCCTGATTAAAACACATGTCTACCACATACATATGTCCCACTAAAATCACATGTCCCAATGGTTATCTGCACACATATGTCCGTGATCACCTGCGCACATCTGTACATAATCATTTGCATACATCTGTCCGTGATCACACAAACCAATTATTATACACTTAACAAAATTTTTTTTTACCAAAAACATGTAGCAGAATACATTTTGGCTTAAATTTATGACAAAATTCGATTTTATTGTATTTCTTTTAAAATAGAAAGAAGAACATTTTTTTTTTCCAAAATTTTTCTCTTTTTTCGCTTATATCGCAAAAAATAAAAAAACTCAGTCGTGAATAAATACCACCAAAAGAAAGCTCTATTTGTGCAAACAAAATGATAAAAATGTCATTTGGGTACAGCGTAGCGTGACTGCGCAATTGTCAGTAAAAGTGCGAGGGCGCTGAAAATTGGTCTGGGAAGGAAGGGGGCGAAAGTTCCCTTATTGATGTGGTTAAAGAATTTCTTGTGATTTTTTTGCTCTCCTCCGCTGTGTGTCTTTCATGTTCTATCTTAGCTGCCCTAATTGTGCCCTTACATTTCTTGATGCATTCTTTGTAAAGAAGTTCCCTTCACTGGAACTAAGGGGCCAAGCCCAACCTCAGAGGGGCTAGGCCCAACCCCAACCCCTTGGCATAGACAAATACAGGCCTAACTGGAGAGGTAGTTGCTTGGTCCGTAGTATCTCCAGGTTGGAGATGGCCTGGGTACACAAATTAAAGAGCTACACCCCTTTTGGGTTAAATATTGATGTTGACGTCAATTGTTTTATTGACAACTCGTAAATATGGTGTACCTTGTCACCACCCCCCCTGTTTATTAAAGATGATTCCGTCATTCCAATTTAATATATTTTTTTGTTTTTTGAATTTTCGAACTCAGGCATCAATTTTGGGAGTCAAGTATGGCTCTATGCTGCATATAGTTCTTAGCCCTAGGGCGGGATTTGGTTTATTGCCCAGTTTACCTTGTTGTAATCACTGACATAGTGCAACTTAATTTTAATCTTGCTATGGCCACTTATTTAATATAAGATATATTTTCAGTCTGATTTTCAGGTTGGATATTTTTATGTGGCCAAATTTATTTAAGGGGTCTTTTCAGGTCTTTATATCCTGATGGTATGTATGTCAGTATTGTCTATACATATTTTTATGGTTCCGTGACTAGGACGTAATTATGGACGTAATACATACAAACAATTTCTCTCTCTTTTTTATATTTTATTTTATATTTTTTATTTATCATTTTTGCTACATGAGCATCAGAGTTGTTTGTAGCTTAAAATTGTTTTATAAGAGCTGTACAGGTATGGTTTGGCCCTTGGAACTGAGTAGAATACACATGTGGTTAAATTATTCGCTCTTTTGTTTTATTTAGTTTAAATGTTGCCCCTTTTAGGGTTTTTCCTTATGAAATCCTTCTTGGGGCGGCTACATTTACATTAATTTTATTTTTGCCACATATCTATGGGCATAGATTATCTTTATATTTTTATATTTTATTAAACGTATATTTTGGGTTACATTCTCCTCAGCGGAATTATGGAGCCTTTACTCATATTTTATTTTTCATTAACTTTTGCGTGCTAAATCCATGTAATTCATGTGGTGGCCGTTTTTGGCAGCACTAGTCACTGTTAATTTCCCTAAACCAATATGGCGTTTTCTGTCTCGGCCTCGGGGTCAAACCGAGGCATGGTTTAATGTTTGTATTATATAAGCGGTGCGTCAGGACGCCGCCCGTACCCCGTGACCACGTCCTATCGTGACGAAACGCGTAGGGAGGAGCGACGTCCTGACGCCACCATCTCGTGTTGTATGTTTTCGGTGTAACGGGCGCTAACCGAGACTGGCCGGCTCGGTTTTGCTGTAACGATCGTTTTAATCGTCATTTCTGTAAGTGTGCATTTGTCTCTTACGTTCGATTAAAGTTACTTTTGGGTTTTACACTATTGTGAGTCTCATTGCCTTCTATGTAAATCCACAAACGGGAGTGTATCGAGAGACGCGCAGACTCTGAAGTCCCTTACATTTCATCCGTGCAGGCCCTGGACTGGGGAATTAGTCAACATCTTTATATGGTTCTCTGTAATAAGGAACCATTCGTTTCTGGTAAGCGGCAATAATATCATTGGTGGAGGCTGAGCACAAGTCACGTTCGTGTTGGATATCTCTACTGTCACTACTTCACTGTGGGAAACCTTGCAAATAGAGACTGTATATGGACTTTTTGAACATTGTTCCATTCTCATTACGTTCTTAAACAATTTCCATATTCATGTTTCACTAATGTTATGAGATAACGGACCATTGGATGCCACATTATTTCATTATTGTTTTAAGACAACAGATTTTTTGGATGTTATACTGTTTTTTGCAGGTTCACCTTATATGAATATTACTTAATGTAATTTTTATTTTCACCACATATATTTTTTGATACCGAATACGATTCCAATCTTTAGGTATCATTGGTGTAATATATTTTTTTTACACGTTTGGGTTTTATCAGCAAAGGTTTGCTTGCATTATCCCACATTTATTTGATCATTCACTCCTACTAAGGGTATTCGGTGTATAACCACACTAAGAGGTATCTGTTATTTTCACTGATTTAGTACTTTCTATCTTTACTAGATAGTCCCTTTTTTTGTCGCATTCTAATCCTTTTCTGGCATGCGACAAACACACCACTAAGTTCAAACTTTGTTGTTTCACATGGGTAAAATTTTTTTATTTTTTTTGAGTTTAGTTATTTTTTTGTAGCGCAACCCACTCCTTTTTTCTTTTATGCCAAATGTAGTATAACATTTGGGTTGCTGCTCCTTTCTTTAGTTTCTGGTTTAATTTCTTTTTCAAGCGCGGCGTTCCTCTGTTTTCCAACCCCAGAGGGGCCAGGCCCAACCCCTGAAAAACGACCCCACACCATCAGTGGCAGTCTGTCCATTAGGGGAGCACGAGCATTGCCCCCCCTTATTCATGTGTACAGCCCCTAATCTACATGCAGGGCACCAGATGCATGGATTCCAATGGGGTTGGAAAGGCTCTAATAGACTTAAAAAAGGGTGAGCTTCAAAAAAAGGATGGGCTTGGGGTGCAGAGCACTGCGCTCCAAGCCCACCCAGTTGTTTGACAATAGCAAATGAATATTCACTATTTTAACACTGATCCTCCTCCCAGCCAATCAGGAAGTGGACCCTGACACCCAACACCCAATTGGCTGAAAGGACAGGCAATCCTTTTGGATGCCTGGGAGGAGGAGGGAGAAGATGGTAAGTGTGGGGCTAAATGACCGTCCGCAAGACTCCTGTGGGGGAGAGTGCCCCAACCAATTGGGAGCAGAGGGGGTGGTTGTTTGCCTGCCCAAAAAAAAAAACACCAGCCCCCACTGCACATCATAATCCCCCTCCACCAAATGATTTGGACCAGTGCAAGGTCCATAAAGACATGGATGAGCGAGTTTGGGGTAGATGAACCTGACTAACCTGAACCTGATAGAACACCTTTGGGATGAATTTGAGCAGAGGCTGCGAGCCAGGCCTTCTCGTCCAACATCAGTGCCTGACCTCACAAATGTGCTTCTGGAAGAACGGTCAAACATTCCCATAGACACACTCCTAAACCTTGTGGACGGCCTTCCCAGGAGAGTTGAAGCTGTTATAGCTGCAAAGGGTGGGCCAACTCTATATATTCAACCCTATGGACTAAGCCCTTGTACACACGGTCAGAGATTCCGACAGAATGTGTCCTATCGGACCGTTTTGTCGGATAATCCAACTGTGTGTGGTATGCATCGGACTTTTTCCGTCGGAATATCCGTCGCACCCAATTTTCTAACTTGTTGGAAATATTTTCCGACAAACTGGTCCGATCGGACATACTCCGATCATGTGTAGAGAATTTTGATCGGACAAAGTGCCACGCATGCTCAGATCAAATTCCTACACCAAAGCTATTGGCTACTAGCGTGAACGTAGTCCCATCGTAACGAAATAACGTCATCACGTTCTGAACGATCGGATTTTCCGACAACTTGGTCCGACCGTGTGTATGCAACAGTTTCGGACACAATCCGTCGGACAAAATCCGTCGGACAAAATCCAATGGATTTGGTTGGCAGAATGTCCGACCGTGTGTACAAGGGCTAAGACTGGGATGTCATTAAAGTTTGTAAAGGTGGGCGTCCCAATTCTTTTGGTAAGATAGTGTTTCTCAGTGCTGCTGACTGATTGAAAATGATAATATTTCGCCCTGACCGATCGACTCAGTTTGATCGAATCCTAACTAAATTGATTGGATGAGACGTTAAGGCTATTAAATTGTTTGTGGATTTGATTGTTTTGATGGAAAATGCAGCAAGCTGTACTATTTTTAAACACACATAAAGACCACATAATGGTATAAACGAGGTTTATTGAAATACATAAACTTTTTGTTTTGCATATACATTTGTACTGTGTTAAAAAAAAAAACAATAGCGCATCTGAGTGTTGTAAACAAGTCCTGAAGGAGCTCAGAGGGTGAGTTTAAAGTGGTTGTATAACCTGTACACCCTGCACACCTTGTATACCCTGTACACCCTGTACACCCTGCAAACCCTGTACACCCTGTACACTATGTACACCATGCACACCCTGCACACCCTATACACTCTGTACACCCTGCACACTCTGTACACCCTGCAAACCCTGTACACCCTGTACACTCTGTACACCATGCACACCCTGCAAACCCTATATACTCTGTACACCCTGCACACCTTGTATACCCTGTACATCCTGCACACTCTGTACACCATGCACACCCTGTCCACCCTGCACACCCTGTCCACCCTGCACACCCTGCACACCCACTTTTACCTACAGGTAGGCCTATATTAGGGCTTATATTAATGCCTTCCTGTAGGTGCTGGAAATATTTTGTAAACCTTCCACCTTTTAGGAGATATTTACAATAAAGTTGTGTCCGATGCACACTTTAGAAAGGGCAGATCGTGCCGTTTCTAAAGGGGTCATGCCGTGCCTGGCGGCTCCCGCGTGCATGTGCGGGAGTTATGCTATGCGACTTTGACCAATCACAGAGCCTGCTGCCCCAGAAGGAAGAGGGGTGTAGATGGACGCTCTCTGCTAGTGGAGACAGCGGTGACATCGCAGGCTTCGGTTTCAGGTAAGTGGCACATAATGGGCTACTATGCGATGCGATGCATAGTAGCCCATTTTGCTTTACTTTTTGCAGGGAAATAAAGCTGAAGTAAAAAATATCACGGTTTACTTCCCCTGTAACCGCCAGATTTGTACACTTTCCTCTCGGAGACCACAGCTCAGGAAACACGCGATTTCCTGCTATGGGTGTGGGAGAATATATCCAAGAGATTGTTATAAGGAAGTGAAATATTACGAGATTCATCTGAGCGTGTCACAGAGGTAAGAATTTGTTGTATCTTTCTGACTTTTCGTGTCTGAAATGAACGAGGGATAGAGGGAGAAATAGATAGGGAGAGAAGGAGAGAGAAGGAAGGAAAGAAAGAGAGATGGAGGGTCAGCAGGCTCACATCCTACACCACAATAGAAATATGTGTATTCCAGAAATGTTATCAATCAGCAGACAAAGGTACTCCAAACACCTGGTGTTGGTGCTCCAATCATCCCGACACCATGGTTGTTATGGTGTCAGGATGGTTGAAGCGCATTATTTCTATTGTGAAAAAAAATATGTAATGAGGGGCGCTGAAAATTGAACACTAATAATTCCTAGTCGTTGTAACTATAGCTAATGCTGCATACACGCGACCGGACTTTTTGACAGCAAAGGTCCGACGGAACAAGTCCGTCGGACAATTCGATTGTGTGTGGGCTCCATCGAACCTTTGCTTGCCAAAAATCCGGCGGACTTTAGAAATAGAACATGTTTTAAATTTTTCCACCGGAACTCCGCCGGACTGAGAAATCCGTTTGTGTATATGCTAGTCCGACAGACAAAAACCGACGCTAGGGCAGCTATTGGCTACTGGCTATGAACTTCCTTATTATAGTGCAGTCTTACGTCATCACGTTAGAATCCGTCGGACTTTGGTGTGATTGTGTGTGACCAAGTCCGTTCATTCGGAAAGTCCATCGGAACTCCGCCGAAAGTCCGTCGGAAAGACCGTCGTGCCTAGTCCCTCGAAAAGTCCGGTGGTGTGTACGCGGCATTAGTATGCGTGCAAAAAAAAAAATTTTTTACAACAAAATATGATATGAAAAAATTGACCTATAATCACCAAACGCATCTACGTGAAAATAATGCTATTAAACATGAAAGTCCAATCGTAAATAATGTCAGAAAAAATGCAATAAGGTACATAAAATCTGTGCAATCCTGAAAAGAGATCTATATAAATGTCCTCTGTACAGATTCCAATCCGAGCTGTTTGTGATCATGTACAGAAATTACTTCCACTGTGCAGATGAAACCACCGTCACCAATTATAACACACACCCAAATGTGCTCTATGTATGGACGTCTCCTTACCAGCAGGTGACCTTAATGGTTAGAAAAAGGTCAAATGCGCTTTCTGCAAGTGTTACTTGCTGTCTCAACCAAGCATTGTCCCATGCAGAGTTTATGCACCTCCTCTCCACCAGTATATGCCAGCCGGGGTATTTATGCAAAGAAATCAGGCAGCAACATAGTGTAATCCCATTTTACTAAAACATATGATCAAAACAAGATGCCAAATGGGCGCTTACTTTTGATGGTGCCAGCACCCGGCACTGGGGCTAATAAGCGCGTACAATAATGGAGAAACCGCTCTGTATCTGTATACTGCTACAGCGCACATTCCTGCGCTGACAGCCAGAGGGGCCGGAAGAATAAAGATAGACTTGCGTAACCAGGCACGCCTCTACGTACGTTTCTAGTCCCGTCCTCAGGAGACCACGCCTCCTGAGGACGGGACTCGAGATCATTTGGTTACATTTGGTGAGAAGTAGTGCCTGTCAAATGCAACTGGTGATAAAAGACCCCTTTTCCACTGAGGCACTTTACAGGCGCTATAGCGCTAAAAATATCACCTGCATAGCACCTGTAAAGAGCCTCTCCTGTTCCCCCAGTGTGATATCCCGAGGGGTTTCACACTGGAGCTCTGCGCTGGGAGGACGCCAAAAAAAAAGTCCTGCAAGCCGCATCTTTGAGGCGTTTCAGGAGCGCAGCGCCCCTGCCCACTGAAATCAATGGGCATCACCGCCAAGGTGCCCGCAAAGCGCCACTGCAGTGGCGCTTTGAACCCTTTTTCAGGGATTAAAAGCGCCCGCTAGCGGCCAAAAAAGCGCAGCAAAAACCACGGAAAGCGCCGCTAAAAATAGCGGCGCTTTACTGCCGACGCCCCCAATGCCCCAGTGTGAAAGTAGCCTTTTCCCCCGTACACACGATAGGATTTTCAGACAACAAAATCCATGTTTTTTTTCCAACAGGCTCAAGGTTTGTTGGCTCAAACTTGTCTTGCATACACACGGTCACGCAAATGTTGTTGGAAGTTGTGAACGTCAAGAACGCGGTGACGTACAACACGTACGATGAGCCAAGAAAAATTAAGTTCAATAGCCAGCCAGCTCTTCTGCTTGATTCCGAGCATGCGCGGAACTTTGTGCTTCGGAATTGTATACACGCGATCGGAATTTCCGACAATGGATTTTGTTGTCTGAAAATTTGAGAACCAGATCTCAAATTTTGTGTGATGGAAATTCCGATGGAAAATGTCAGATGGAACCTACACACAGAATTTCCAACAACAAGCTCCGATCGAACATTTTCCGTCAGAAAATCCTATCATGTGTACGGGGCATTATTCTTTCTGCAGTTACAAAGCATTGTGGCTCCAGCATGTGTACACCCTCAGCTACTGCCTTGTCAGCAATTCACTCCAGCTTCTGCATTACAACATGCTGTGCTTCCTTTTTTTAACTGCTTGCCAACCGTATATTCTATATATACGGTGGTGGAGCAGCTCTCCTGCACAGGATCCTGTACCTAGTATGTGATCCCGCACTTCCACCCCAGACCTGGAATTGGACACATTGGGAACTGGATTGGACACAGCGGGAGCCCATCAGCGGGTCCAGTGGACTCGATATCTGCTGGCACCCGCCGATCATTCGGGACACAAGCAGAATGCCACTCTGCCTATGTAAACAAGACAGATTGCCATTCTCTCAGTAGGAAAGGTATTGATCCTGTATTCCTGCAAATCAGGAACATAGATCAATGCCTTCCCTTAGTAAAAACTCCTCCCCCACAGTGAATAAGCAATAGCTTGGCACACAGTTAACCCTTTGATCACCCAGATGTTAATTCCTTCCCTGCCAGTGTCATTAGTACAGTGACAGTACATTTTTTTAGCACTGATCACTGTATTTGTGCCACTGGTCTCCCAAAAGTGTCACATTGTATCTGATTTGTCCGCCGCAATATCGCAGTTTCACTATAAGTCGCTGATCACTGCCATTACTAGAAAATAAAAAAATCCAAAAATCGATTCCATAGTTTGTAGACGCTAAAACCTTTGCACAAGCCAATCAATATACGATTATTATATATATATATTGGGATTTTTTTACCAAAAATATGTAGAATAATACATATTGGCCTAAGTTCACATTTCTTAATTCAATGTGTTTTATAGAAGAAAGTAAAAATATATATTTGTATAAGTGTCGCTTTTTTTTCTTTATAGTGCTAAGAATAAAACCTCAATTCAAATCTATCAACTATTTATACTGTCATTCTTGAGAGTAGGTGCGTAAAGTGGGGAAGGCTTGCGGGGCCTCAGTGCATTCATTTGCCCAAGGGTCCATGATGCTATTAAGATGGCCCTGCTGTGGATATCTGGGTTGTGGGCTAATATACCCCTGGTAAGGCTGACTGAGATCAATTGCACTTTGTACTACCTTAGCGTGATGACACGAGGTGCAAGCCCACCCCAAGGAGCAAGGTTATGTCCCGCGTCACCGCGCCACCGACGCTCATGTAGCCTGCCGCTCTGCGCCTCACAGTGAAGCGCAACCAGAAAGGAACCTGTCATCAGGCAGGCTCCAAAGGGCAGGGATGTCCCAAGTGTGGCCCTCAGACAGAAATGTGGCTCGGAGCAGGGATTGACAGGAAGGTGGGGGAGCACTAGGTGAGCCTCATTACTATTCTCTTTGGAGTGCCCAAAGGTGTCTGTTAAGCCCCGTACACTATCAGATTGTCTGCTGAGTTTTTCCTTCAGATTTACCAAAACCATGTAGTAGAAGGGCCTGCCTGATTGCACACACATTGAAACTCCTAAGGTTTGACCTCATATTATATGGTTTTGGTAAATCTGAAGGAAAAACTCAGCAGACAATCTGATAGTGTGTAGGGGGCTTAACAATCCTATAGTGTATGCTAAAACAAAAAAAAAATTACTGTGCGCCGATAAAGTGTTCAGGTTTGGCTTGAAGAAAAAGTGACAACCTTACTCCCCACAAGAGGGCGGTGTCCGTGTATCACTTGTGCTCCCCCTTATGTGATTCACAGTGGTAAACGGGTCTTTCTGTGGATATCTCACTCTCCTTAGTGTAATTGGTCAGCAGGTATCATGTAGTGATAATAAAACACCTCCATAGGGTGATTCTGTTTAATAATTAGAAGGTAAATATTGCACTTCCATCAGGTAACAGGCAACAAGCATTGAAAAGCAGGAAGTCCGGCTTTTGCTGCGCTCCACGGACCCAAACCGGATGTGACATAATGACGTTCTAGCTCCATCACATCCGGTTTGGGTCCGCAGATTGCAGCGAGCACCGGACTTCCTGCTTTTCCATGCTTGTTGTCTGTTATTCATGAATTCTATAGGCTGTTTACTTTAGATCAGGCATGTCCAAAGTCTAATTGCGGCCTGCATTCTGGTTTGATGTGGCCCCCACTTGCAATTTGCATATATATCCTTCTGTGGCCCCTAAGCTTGGGCGTGTTATGTTTTTTGTAACTATATATATATATATATATATATATATATATATATATATATATCTTCTTTAGCCTGAAAAATCCCAGAGTGCCACTCAGGGTTAGGATGAGCTGGGGCGTGTTGCTGGACGTGTTGCTGGGGCATGTTGCTGGGTGTGTTGCTGGGGCATGTTGCTGGGGCATGTTGCTGGGCAAGTTGATGGGCGTGTTGCTGGGGCGTGTTGCTGAGAGTGTTGCCGGGTGTGTTTTTGGACGTGCTGCTGGGTGTGTTGCTGGACATATTGCTGGACATGTTGCTGGGGTGTGTTGCTGGACATGTTAATGGGCATGTTGCTGAACATGTTGCTGGGCATGTTGCTGGGTGTGTAGCTGGGCGTGTTGCTGGGACACTTTCCCAGTCCGCAGCTGCAGTGATTGGGAAATGTCTCAGTGCCTGTGATTTGTGGTGGTGCTGCACGCTCTAAGCTTCCTTGCAGGCTCAATACATGGACTTGTGAACATGCCTGAGCTCATCCTTACACTGGGAGGTACTGGTGGATTTATTTTTTTCAGACTAAATAAGAGATTATTAATGTTATTTAAAAAGAACATAAAAATGTCCGAGCTCCTCCTTACTCTGAGAGGATTGGACAGGGGCTAAAGAAGAGAGATATATATATATTAAAAAAATAACACACTTGAGCTCATTGTTAACCTGAGGGGAGCTCGGGGATAGGGATGGCCTTGCGGTTTACCCGGCGGTCGGTTCGTGGCGAATTTTGTGTGTTCGCGATTCGCCAAACCGGTGGACTTCTTGCGCTGTTTGCCCGGCGGGCATATGCGTTTACATTGTGGAAGAACTTTGACCCATGATGACACATTCATCATGGAGTATAGGACAGCCAATTGAGACATTACAGCACATGGACACTTGGACATTCCCCCTACCTTATAAATAGACCTATTATACTTGACTGTTGACTGATTCTGCAGCTGTCTTTTATCAGTATAGGGACTGAGGGACAGTCTGCAAATCACTAGCTACTAGGTCCACAAAGGTCCTTTTAAGGACTGGTATAGATGTACTATTTGGTGTGCAGTATATAGGGGTGTAATACACATATAAAATATTTTCACATATATAAAGCATAGTATAGTGCATTTCCATTGTGCAGCATTGTGACTGTTGAGCGGTTCTGCAGCGAAACTACAAAGAGTGACAAATGCAATAAAAAAAAAAGTTTTTTAACTGGTGTGATAGACCAGTGGCCCCCAAAAATGACAGATTGAAGCGGGGTGTTATATACCTTCTTCCACATACATACTGCACTTCTCTAGAGACTTTTGTCACAGGGTCATTTAAAAAATGACAGGCAGAGGAAGAGGTGGGCCCTTCCACAGGGGTGGTTTGACACATGAGTTACTCCATGTGTCAATACTGCTGCATATCAGTAAGGACTGTATGATCTATCTCTATGGATTTCTCGTTCTGTCATTATTTGCGTTTCTTGTATCGCTATTTTGGCTGCCTCATCTGCCCTTTTATTTCCCTTTATGATGGGGTCTGTATATTTTGTGTGCGCTTGACATTTGCAGATTATAAACTCTTTTGGTAACTGTATTGCATCTAGGAATTCTAGAATGAAGGCCGTGTGTGAAATTGGTTTACCACTGGAGGTGACCATCCCCCTGTTTTTCCATTGTTGTGCAAAAACATGTACTGTTGAAAAGGCATATTGGCTGTCAGTGTATATGGTTACGGATTTTCCTTCTGATAGTATGCATGCTCTTGTCAGTGCTACAAGTTCTGCAACTTGTGCTAAATAATATTTTGGTAGTGGCCCAGCTTCCATAATCTCATCCTGTGTCACTACTGCATATGCAGTTGCATGACTATTGTATAACAGATGTGACTTACTAAACCCACCGTTTACCCTCTTAAACTGCTACGCCCCCCACTTACTAACCTCAGAAATTAAGACCACACCAATCTGGAGTAAACATGGCCGTAGCAGCCAATTATCTTTATTATCACATATATTCAAAAAACAATTAACATAAATAACATAAATTAACATAACTAAGTCAGGAAGTAAGGCACTTCCTCCATTTCAACTCCTCCCGTTGGTCTGTGCTAGGATAACCCACCAATCACCATCAACCATTATGGCACTGCGGTACCCAAACTATAATGGACCTCAAGCTGACTAACTAGCTCAGAGGCCAAACACTGACCGCAGTGCACCTGATCACCAACTTTATCTAAACTACCGTTAGCTGTATCACCACCGACGGGTACTATACCACCGATAGGCCCTGAACTCTTCCATCCCTGGGGTAAAATCCTTCATCCGCACAGACCAACAACATGCCACAGCACGCAAGGGCAACACCTTACCCTTGCACGCCCTGCCACACCCTCACAGCTCGCTGGATCCCATCCTGAATCCCCAGGGACCATATATCAGTCCCCACATCGTTTAGGTGGACCCCGTCCTTCTTCAAGTAGCGCCAGGTATCCACTTCTAGTTCAAGGTGCTGTATAGCCAACCCCCCATTCCTGACGACAAAAGCGCTAACCTCCTTGTTTACTTTTTTCCTGGCCCTATTCAGCTTATCTACCGACCTCACAAACCTCCATGCCATCCTGGCCACCATGTCAGACCACACAATGATCATGTGTGGAAAAGCAAGGCGGAGCTGCCAAAAATCAAACTTGATTTCCTTGATGAGATCCAGCATGGTCTTGACACCTAGGTCATTGCCTCCAACGTGCAGCACCAGCACATCCGGAGGCCCGTCCCAGCATGCAAAACGGTGTAGTTCCGACACCGCCCTGCCCCACAGCATGCCTGGCACCTCCAGCCATCGGATCAGTGCCTCTTGCCTAGAAAAACCAAGCTGCCGACCCTCCGGGCAGGCATCACCCCGTCTACCCCCCCAACAAACATAGGAGTGGCCTACTATCTACACCACGCCTGGCCGGCCGCCTGTAAGAAATGAAGAGAAGAAAAACATAACCCCAAACATCAATATTGGACATAAGCCAACAAATGAAAAGAAAAAACAAGCAACACATACGCAGTCTCCTACCCCACCGGCACTTTACGTAACCAATAAATGTGGGCGAACGTACAACTGGAACCGCCTGGATTCCCACCTCCCAATTCGCTTCACCGCTGCCTCATCCAAACCCCACCTGAGCGCCTCAGTGGCCACCCTTATGCGGAATGAATGTGAGGAAAACTTCTGCTCCCCCAAACCCAACTCCACCAAGCACTGCTTAAAAATCGCTGTAATCTGGAATCTCAAGAGAAATTGCCCATCCTGATGTACCAATCATATTTTTATTTAAATGTATATTTATTGAAAAAATTTTAAACAGTACAAAAGAGTTGTAAATACGGTACAATAGTCAGTAACATTGGTTAAACATAGTAAGAGCACCATATTGCAGGTTTCAAAAAAGTTAAGTAAAAGAAAAAAAAATCAATTGTAAGTACCATACGAGACAAGAAGGAGGATACACCATGAATCTATATACAATAATAATTGCATAATAAAAAAGAAAAAAAAAAAAACCAAATGTGTGGGTATGGGTGGGAGGCATTGGTCTGATACGCTATGATATATTAAACACAATATCAGATCTCCCTGAGGCTACTCTAGAAAGGGTTGGCAGAGGGGTCAACAGAGGGTTCTGGGTTGAATAGGGAAATATCCCAGGGATCCCATATCTTGGAAAATTTAGGCAGGGAATCATGAACTACTGCCGTCAAATGTTCCATCCTACGCATTTGAGCAATGGATGAGACCACTTGTGCTTGTGTAGGAGGTATAGGAGAGAGCCAATGGGCCGGTATTACTCTTTTTGGCAGCTAGGAGTATAAAAGCCATCAGTTTTTTAGCACATTTAGGGAGACCCAGGATCGGAAGGCCTAAAAGGTAATGTGTTGGATTCAGTGGGATAGCTCTCTTTAATACTGATTGGAGAATGGATTGGACCATAGACCAAAAAGGTGTGATTCGTGGACAGTCCCAGAAGATATGGTAGTGTGTGCCTATATCCTGTAGGCACCTCCAGCATAGATGGGATAGTGAGGGATCATATTTATGTAGAACTTTAGGAGTCCTATACCAAAACATCAATACTTTATAAGCAGTCTCTTTCTGCTCTACACATCTCGAGACTTTGGAGATGGAAGTCCAGATCTCCTGCCACTGAGGGAGAGATATAGCAGTGGGTAGAATCTTGGCCCATTTCCGCATTTAGAGGTGAGAGTCCAGAGTTGGGGGTAGTGAGTCATGGAGAATCTTGTAGATAGCGGATATGAGACCTTTCTCGTGTGGGTCCTGGGTACACAAAACTTCAAAGGTATTAGGTTTTTCTAGGCTCATGGCAGGAGATATGGAGCAAAAATAGTGTTTAAATTGGAGGTAGGCAAAAACGGACTGTTGTGGAATTTCGAATTTGTTTTGAAGGTCTAGGAAGGGCAAAAGTTTGCGGGTCACCGGGACGAAGTTGGAAAATGCCCGCTCGAGTCCAAGGAGTCATAGCCACCGTAGACAGGCTGTCAGGTATGTCCGGGTTGTGAGTAACATTTAAAAGGGGTGGAGAGGAGGAAGAGAGAGAGAATTTCTTGTGGCATTTTTTCCAAATATCTAAAATAAATAGCATTGGTGCTAGGCAGATACGTTTAAGTTGTGACATAGAAGAGGATAGGTCAGACCATAACATAGAACAAGGATGAACGGGGTCGGTGACACTCATCTCTATCTCTGCCCAACGACTCATCGCAGAATAAAAGGACCAGGAGACCGTCGCAGATAAGTGGACCGCGTAGTAATACCATACAATATCGGGAGCTCCTAGACCTCCATGTGAGCGCGGAGCAAAGACAACCATGTGGGCAATTCTATGTGCTTTGTTTCCCCATATAAATTTAGTAAAGGCCCGCTGGATACTTCGAAGCTGAGGCATGGGAAGGGCAATAGGTAAGGTTTCGAAAAGATACAAAAATTTGGGGAGTATAGCCATTTTGAGAACATTTATCCTACCTAAAAGGGACAGAGGGCATTCCATCCATTTACGGAGTAGACTGTGCGTTTCTGAGATTAAAGAGAGGAAGTTGGCTTGGTATAGTGTGCGGTAGGACGCCTTTAAATGAATGCCTAAATATTTGAGTGACTCAGAGCGCCACTGATAAGGGAAGGTGTTTTGTAAAGCGACAAGAAGTGGGGGAGGGATGTGAATGGGGAGTGCTTCGGTCTTAGCTGTATTAACTTTATATCCTGAAATTCTGCCGAATTTATCTAATAGGGCGTGGAGGTTGGGGAGTGAGGTGTGTGGTTTTGTTAAAGTAAGCAGTATGTCGTCTGCAAATAAAGACAGTTTATATTCCTTCTGTCGCAAAGAGACCCCCCTTATGTCTGGGTTTTCCCAGATGCGTGCAGCCAAGGGTTCGAGGCACAATATAAATAACAAGGGGGAAAGGGGGCAACCCTGTCTAGTACCATTACCGTGTGTAAATGTTGGGGGTATGAAGGATGCCAATTGAACTTGTGAGGTGGGGCGGGAGCAGAGGGCTTGGAGAGCCGATATAAAGGAGCCCGAAAAACCGTATCGCGCAAGTGTGGCAAACATGTAGGGCCAACCAAGCCTATCAAAAGCTTTTTGGGCATCTAAGCTGAGGATAAGGGCAGAACGAGAGGTTTTATCAAGCATATCAATTAAATTAATGGCACGTCTAGTGTTATCGCCTGCTCGTCTACCCAAAACAAAACCCACCTGATCGTTATGAACAAGGGTGGGGAATCATAGAGGAAAGTCTGTTGACTAAGATTTTAGTAAAGATTTTATAATCTGAGTTGAGTAGGGCTATGGGTCTGTAATTATCTGGCAGGGACGGGGGCTTGCCTGGTTTTGGAAGGACCGTGATATGAGCGTGTAGAAATTGTGAATGTGGAACGATCCCTTTTTGTAGGGAGGAGTAGAGCTTTAATAAGTGGGGGCTGAGGATGGGAAGGAAAGTCTTATAATACTGATATGGTAAACCATCAGGTCCAGGAGATTTATGTAAGGGCAGTTCCTTCACTACTGCTGCTAACTCATCTGGTGGGATACCCGCATTTAGGGTGGCTACCTGTGACGGTGATAGTTTAGGCAGCTTTAAGGGGGAGCAAAAAGAGTCAAATGCCTCTTGAGTAAATAGGTGTTTAGAGTCGGAGGCCAAACAGTTGTACAGTTTGTCGTAAAATGTGCCAAAAACTTTGGACATCATCAATGGACAATGAGTCGGGGAACCATCTGCCTGAAGGAGGAGTTCAGGATAAGATTGAAAAGGACGTGGTTTAACCACTTTCAGACCGGACCATTTTGCTGGTAAATGACCAGAGGTCTTTTTACACTTTGGCACTGCGCTGCTTTAACTGGTAATTGCGCGGTCATGCAATGTTGTACCCAAACAAAATTTGCGTCCTTTTCTTCCCACAAATAGAGCTTTCTTTTGATGGTATTTGATTGCCTCTGCGATTTTTATTTTTTGCGATATAAACGTAAAAAGACCGCAAATTTTGAAAAAAAATGATATTTTCTACTTTTTGTTATTAGAAAAATCCAATAAACTCAATTTTAGTCATACATTTAGGCCAAAATGTATTCAGCCACATGTCTTTGGTAAAAAAAAAGTCAATAATTGTATATTTATTGGTTTGCGCAAAAGTTGTCACATCTACAAACTAAGGTACGTTTTCTGGAATTTACGCAGCTTTTAGTTTACGACTGTCTATCTCATTTCTTGAGGTGCTAAAATGACAGGGCAGTACAAAACCCCCCCAAATGACCCCATTTTGGAAAGTAGACCCCCTAAGGAAATTGATAAGAGGCATGTTGAGCCCATTGAATATTTTATTTTTTTGCCTCAAGCGATTGAATAATGACAAAAAAAAAATTTTTTTTTTTTTTTTACACAAAGTTGTCACTAAATGATATATTGCTCACACATGCTATGGGCGTATGTGAAATGACACCCCAAAATAAATTCTGCTGCTTCTCCTGAGTACGGGGATACCACATATGTGGGACTTTTTGGGAGCCTAGCCGCGTACAGGGCCCCGAAAACCAAGCACCGCCTTCAGGCTTTCTAAGGGCGTAAATTTTTGATTTCACGCCTCACTACCTATTACAGTTTTGAAGGCCATAAAATGCCAAGATGGCACAAAACCCCCACAAATGACCCCATTTTAGAAAGTAGACACCCCAAGCTATTTGCTGAGAGGCATGTTGAGTCCATGGAATATTTTATATTTTGCCACAAGTTGCGGGAAAATTACAAACTTTTTTTTTTTTTTTTTTTTTTTCACAAAGTTGTCACTAAATGATATATTGCTCATGCATGCCATGGGCATATGTGAAATGACACCCCAAAATAAATTCTGCTGCTTCTCCTGAGTACGGGGATACCACATATGTGGGACTTTTTGGGAGCCTAGCCGCGTACGGGGCCCCGAAAACCAAGCACCGCCTTCAGGCTTTCTAAGGGCGTAAATTTTTGATTTCACGCCTCACTACCTATTACAGTTTTGAAGGCCATAAAATGCCAAGATGGCACAAAACCCCCACAAATGACCCCATTTTAGAAAGTAGACACCCCAAGCTATTTGCTGAGAGGCATGTTGAGTCCATGGAATATTTTATATTTTGCCACAAGTTGCGGGAAAATTACAAACTTTTTTTTTTTTTTTTTTTTTTTCACAAAGTTGTCACTAAATGATATATTGCTCATGCATGCCATGGGCATATGTGAAATGACACCCCAAAATAAATTCTGCTGCTTCTCGTGAGTACGGGGATACCACATATGTGGGACTTTTTGGGAGCCTAGCCGCGTACGGGGCCCCGAAATCCAAGCACCGCCTTCAGGCTTTCTAAGGGCGTAATTTTTTGAGTTCACTTCTCACTACCTATTACAGTTTTGAAGGCCATAAAATGCCAAGATGGCACAAAACCCCCACAAATGACCCCATTTTAGAAAGTAGACACCCCAAGCTATTTGCTGAGAGGCATGTTGAGTCCATGGAATATTTTATATTTTGCCACAAGTTGCGGGAAAATTACAAACTTTTTTTTTTTTTCACAAAGTTGTCACTAAATGATATATTGCTCACGCATGCCATGGGCATATGTGAAATGACACCCCAAAATAAATTCTGCTGCTTCTCCTGAGTACGGGGATACCACATATGTGGGACTTTTTGGGAGCCTAGCCGCGTACGGGGCCCCAAAAACCAAGCACCGCCTTCAGGCTTTCTAAGGGCGTTACAGTTTTGAAGGCCATAAAATGCCAAGATGGCACAAACCCCCCCCCCCAAATGACCCCATTTTAGAAAGTAGACACCCCTAAATTTAGGGGTACACTAGTGAGACTAGGTAATAAATGGCGGGTGCCCTGAAACTATAAAAAAATAACTAACCAACCAGCGTCACCTGTAACAGTTATATGGTGATCACTGGTGAAAGGGTTAACTAGGGGGCAATCAGGGGGCTTTATGCGGTAGTATATGGGGGTCCCTGGCGCTATAAAAAGCTGCGGCGAACCTAAATACCTACCTGCCTAACTAGCGTCACCTGTGACACTAATACAGCGATCAGAAAAACGATCGCTTATTAGGCTGGGTTCACACTGGAGCGATGCGGGAACGCCACGAATGCGCGGCGGGTTCCCGCATCGCATGCCTCCCGGCGGCAGTTCACACTGCCCTATGCGAACTGCTGGGAGTGTCAGTGAAATGTTAATGACACCCCCAGATCAGTTCGCATATCGCAGTGCGATCTGCAAACTTGGATCGCATGGTGTGAACACCCATGCGATCCGATTCTGCTGCGGACCAAAAAAAGGGTCCCGTGCGAGTTTGCGGCGGGTGCGGCGGGTGCGACACGAATTCAGCCATACTATCTGTATAGCTGAACTCGAATCGCACAGAGATCGGATGTGATTTGCACTGCAGTGCGGTGCGAATCACATCCGTTCTCATAAACCGCTGCAATGTGAACCCAGCCTTAGTGACACTGGCGACGGGGGGTGATCACGGGGTTAAACCTTTATTGGGGGGGTTAGGGGGGTACCTTAGAACTAAAGGGGGCTAACCCTAACTGCCCTAACAGTTATTAGTCACAAATGACACCTGCCGGGTGATCAGGGGGTTAAACCTTTATTAGGTAATAAATGGCGGGTGCCCTGAAACTATAAAAAAATAACTAACCAACCAGCGTCACCTGTAACAGTTATATGGTGATCACTGGTGAAAGGGTTAACTAGGGGGCAATCAGGGGGCTTTATGCGGTAGTATATGGGGGTCCCTAGCGCTATAAAAAGCTGCGGCGAACCTAAATACCTACCTGCCTAACTAGCGTCACCTGTGACACTAATACGGCGATCAGAAAAATGATCGCTTATTAGGCTGGGTTCACACTGGAGCGATGCGGAAACGCCGCGAATCCGCGGCGGGTTCCCGCATCGCATGCCTCCCGGCGGCAGTTCACACTGCCCTATGCGAACTGCTGGGAGTGTCAGTGAAATGTTACTGACACCCCCAGATCAGTTCGCATATCGCAGTGCGATCTGCAAACTCGGATCGCATGGTGTGAACACCCATGCGATCCGATTCTGCTGCGGGCCAAAAAAAGGGTCCCGTGCGAATTTGCGGCGGGTGCGGCGGGTGTGGCGGGTGCGGCGGGTGCGGCGAATGGCTGAACTCGAATCGCACAGAGATCGGATGTGATTTGCACTGCAGTGCGGTGCGAATCACATTCGTTCTCATAAACCGCTGCAATGTGAACCCAGCCTTAGTGACACTGGCGACGGGGGGTGATCACGGGGTTAAACCTTTATTGGGGGGGTTAGGGGGGTACATTAGAACTAAAGGGGGCTAACCCTAACTGCCCTAACAGTTATTACAGTCACAAATGACACCAATGCAAAAAAAAAAAAAAAAAAAAAAAAAAATGACATTGGTGTCACTGTGACTGGGGGGCAGGGGTAATTGGGGGGGTGATCGGGGGGTAAAGGGGGGGTGTGAGTGTGCCTGGCATGTTCTACTGTGTGTGGGATGTGTTGGTGCAACTCACTGATCCGCTCTCCTCCGTGTCGGAACGAAAAATACCGACACGGAGGAGAGAATACATCACTTCCTCTCCTGTGTTTACATTACAGGAGAGGAAGTGATGTCACCGGGGATTTCCATTCGTCGGGAGCGATCGCGAGGGGGTGGCCATGAATGAATGGCCGTCCCCTCGTCCGGGATCGCTCCCGAACGAAAACCGACCGCCGCAGGCACCGGGCGGGGGCCCGATCGGGCCCCCGACCCGCGGGAGGCAAAGCACGTACATGTACGTGCTTATGCCTGCCCGTGCCATTCTGATGACGTACATCGGCGTGAGGCGGTCGGCAAGTGGTTAAGCTTGTTCACTAGCATCCTATGGGGCTTATTAGCGAACTCATAAAATTTCTGCTTCACCCAAATTAGGGCCCTAGAGCATTTTTGCATGTCTAATGATCTTAAACGCTCACGAAGGGATGTAACTGTGCGTAGGCGTGTCACCGTAGGGGAAGCCAGAAGTAAATTTTCAGCCTTACGGAGCTGCAAGAGAGTATCCTGCCTCTGAGCTGCCGAGTCCCGCTTTAAGCGGGAGCCGGCAGAGATGCATGCACCTCTAAAAAACGCCTTGTGGGCTTCCCATAGGGTAGACACCTCCGCCACCAAGCCCTCATTCAGTTGGAAAAAATCTGATACATTTTGGGATAATTGTGCCTCAAAAATAGGGTTGCAGAAAAGAAAGTCATTGAGTCTCCAATGACAGGTTCTCGGCGTGGAACAGGCAAGTGCTAGATCAAGCTGAACGGAGGCATGGTCCGACCACGTTATGGGGTTTAGCTCCGACGCGACCGCCGATGTCAGTAAAGGCGCTGTTATAAAGAGGTGGTCGAGTCTGGAGTACATCTTATGTGGGGGAGAGAAAAAATAAAATTGCCTGCTGGTGGGGTGCTTAATTCTCCATATATCCAACAGGTTATGGGCCCTGATTAGTTTGCGAAATGCGGTGGACTGGCGTTCTACTTTAGATGAGGGATTGGAAGGGAAAAGTGTCTGTCTGTCTCTTCTAGGAGACATGATCATGTTAAAATCACCTTCTACAATCATGAAGGGTTGAGCGTATTTGCCTAAGCTGTCCAATAAGTCAGAGAGAAATTGGATTTGACCCGAGTTAGGAGCGTAAACATTAATCACAGTAAGAGAGCATGAGAGATATTCGCAGTCCAGGAGAATATATCTACCCCGGGGATCTATAAACAAAGATTTTACCCTCAACGGGCATGATTTCTTAATCAGGATTGCAACCCCCGCTTTGCCAGAGGGGTCAGAAGCCATAAAAGAATTTGGAAAGTGCTTAGCAGCAAATTTAAGAGAACCCCAGGGAAGAAAATGAGTCTCCTGGACCAGGACTATGTCTTCAGCTGAAGATTTGAACTCTTTCAGAGCCAACCAGCATTTGTGAATAGAGTTCAAGCCTTTAACATTATAAGTAAGAACCCTTAAAGCCATCTTTATGGATTGGCATTAGTGCAATGTAAGCATAACAAACACATATTGACCAAAAATACCCATATGAATTAACTAGGCAACATGTACCATGGTGTATCCTGTGGAAGGAAAGCAGACGTATGCATATAACATCAACCATAAGGAAAGAAGTTACAGAAGACCATGAGTAGTGTAAGTCAAAAGTAGCAAATAGGCCAAAAAAAGGCCTATAAAAAGAAAAAAAAAAGAAAAAACTGGAGAAAAAGAGCCTGGGGGGTAAAAACCACCCAGGAGTCCACGGCCAAGGCCGTGGAACAAAAGGAGGCACACAAGGGGTTCCATCTCATCTGGAGTGGTCCCCCCCGCCGCCCTCCATCAGCGACTGAAGATAGCAAAAACTTAACTTATCTCTAGTCCGTAGGAGTGGTGAAAACCCATAATTATGGGTGTGGATGACCCCAAAACAAGGGAAACATGGTGACACATGGGCCGAAGCCAATCCCAGCCAGGTTGTGGGGATGAGTTCCCCTCAGGGAGGATGTCTGGCAAACGGAGAGCGTTGAGGGGTAGAAAAGTTCTTCTGTGGCTTTTGACGAGCGGGGGTCCAGATCCGTCCTGGGATGGATGTGGGTTTAGGCGTCATGGGAAGAGGAGTGGGATCTTCATCTGGGATCGGTGGAAGACCAAGGTTGCGGAAAAATGCTTCGCTTTCCTGTAAGTCCCTCATGGAGTATTGAATTCCGTCTTTCGTGGCCGATAGGCGGAAGGGGAACCCCCACCGGTACGGGAATTGATGATTCTGTAGATGTGTGGTCACAGGTCGGAAGCTGCGGCGTTTAGCAAGAGAGATTGGAGACAGGTCGCTGAAAATCTGTATCTTTGTCCCCTTAAACTCTAGGCGGGGGCCACAGTTAAAGCTTCTTTACTGTCATAATAATGAAAGGGTACTATGATGTCTCTGGGAATAGCACCTGCTGGGGGCTTAGGGGCCAGGGATCTGTGTGACCTATCCAGTCTCCAGTCAATGTCCGGAATCCGGGGGGCCATCACATTAAACAAGCTGAGAAGGTAAGGTCTGATCTCCCCCTCGCCAACGGTCTCAGGCACACCTCTGATACATAGATTTTGACGGCGTTCCCTATTTTCCAAGTCCTCTTGCTGGGACTGGAGCTGGGAAATTCATTGTTTCAAGCCAGCATTGTCCTCTTCTAGAACGTGAACGTATTGTATCAAATCATCAAACTTCGTTTCCAAGACATCAGTGCGTTCACCGATTTGAGCCAGCTCCCCCCGCAGTTCGTGTGCAAGTTTTCCCATTTCCTTAGAGACGTTACTGGTCAGATCTTGCAGGAGGGCCTTTAGTTTGTCATCAAGGACTTCTACCGTGACAGGGGCGGCCATTGTTTCTGGGGTGATGTCTGATGAGCACTTAGAGGCGTTTTGCACTGCAGCTTGAGAAGATGCCTGTGTGGAAGAGGTATCTACCAAGGGTGGGGGAGGGGACGCAGGTCTACTCAGAAAGCAATCAAGCTTCTGTGAGGGTCGCAGGTCTGGAGATTGAGACTGAGTGGGATGCTTTGGCCCATACTTCACCATGAGGCACTTGGACTAGGTATCAGACAATTGCGCTGTCCCCCGTTGTAAAGGTGCTTGTTATGCGTTGTAGGGGGGATAGGAAGGCGGCTTGGGTCGACGTAGAATGGTTACATGGCTCTCATCCTATGGGGCCTGATGTGCGGCTCCCACAGTAGAGAATGCAACACATGAAGCAAAGGACAACACGGGGGGGGGGTTGACATGAAGTCCCTAGTTGAATTGGAGGATTCCGGGGAGGACAGGAACACTGCCAGGTAAAAGGAGGGGTAAAAGGGGGGGGGGGTGAGAAGCTGGTGGGGCTAGGGAGTCAGGAGAGGAGATAGGAACAGTTTTTAATGGAAAGGCCTCGAGAGTCCCAATATGGCCGCCAGCTAGGCCAGAGCCCCAACATTCAGCAGAGGGTGGTTGTAGGGGGGAGACAGAGGTCTGCTGCCCTGCCTGTATTGACAAAGTTCAGAGCCAGGCCAGCGGGAAAACCAGTGGCAATAAACTCCCAGGGCGTCTTCCCACCCTAGGCCCTGGGTGTAGCAAGATGGCCGCCAGGGCTCACCTGGAGTCTGAAGAGCTGCCTCACCTCGATGCCATCCAATAACCCACTACAGGCTCCCCACCGTGTGTGTGACCAACCTCAGTGTCTTGCAGTGGACGTGTGGTGGATGGATGTGTCCGCCTTCTGGACGGAGCCCGGAGCCAGCAGGGCCTGATGGCAAGATGGCGGCGACAGGGCTACCGTTGTGGCACCGGCCGCGCACTAGGCCGTGGATGGTAGGAGCGCCGCGGAGCGAAAATTCCGCCCGCAAGTCGAGCCGAGTGATTCCCTCACTTATGATGAACCTTTTCAGGGCATTAGAGAACGATCCTGAGTGTGGATGGAGGTGGATGGAGAAGGGGATATACGGAGCTCTTCTCCAATGCGTCCGTCCACCTCGGCTTCCGGCCACGCCCCCCAGTGTGGATGGGTTTAATGTAGTACACCTCTGTATTGTTAAGTGAGGTGTCAAAAGTATCGTCGTACAGGAAAGTGTCCTGCTGAGCTCAAGTGTAATAAAGGATAACAGACACTGCATGTGGTACTTTAACCACTTTCAGACCGGACCAATTTGCTGGTCAAAGACCAGACCACTTTTTGTGATTCGGCACTGCGTCACTTTAACTGACAATTGCGCGGTCGTGCGACGTGGCTCCCAAACAAAATTGACGTCCTTTTTTTCCCACAAATAGAGCTTTCTTTTGGTGGTATTTGATCACCCCTGCGGTTTTTATTTTTTGCGCTCTAAACAAAAATAGAGCGACAATTTTGAAAAAAAACACATTATTTTTTACTTTTTGTTATAATAAATATCCCCCAAAAATATATAAAAAAACATTTTTTTCCCTCAATTTAGGCTGATACGTATTCTTCTACATATTTTTGGTAAAAAAATCGCAATAAGCGATTATTGATTGGTTTGCGCAAAAGATATAGCGTTTACAAAATAGGGATAGTTTTATAGCATTTTTATTAATAATTTTTTATTATTTTTTTTTTTACTAGTAATAGCGGCGATCTGCGATTTTTATTGTGACTGCGACATTGTCGGGGACCCATCGGACATTTTTGACACCATTGTCATTTATACAGTAATCACTGCTATATAAATGCAGTGATTCCTGTGTAAATGACACTGGCAGTGAAAGGGTTAACCAGTGGGTGGCAGTGTAGGGGTTAAGTGTTCCTAGGGGAGTGTTACTAACTGTGGGGGGGTTGGGCTTTCATTTAGTGTACACTGATCTCTGCTCCAATCACATGGAGCAGAGATCAGCGTCACTAGTTGCTAGGCAGAATGAGAAAATGTTGTTTATACAGCATTTCCTCCATTCCGCCGCTCCGTGAGACGATCGCGGGGATGCCCGCGGCGATCGAGTCCGCGGGTCCCGCGACCGGACTCACGGGGGTCCCGACCAGCGCGGGAGCGTGCCGCCGGCGGCGCGCTCCCGATGGCACGGCGGCAACGAATATTGGACGTACATGTACGCCAATATGCCTGCCCGTGCCATGCTGTCGACGTACATCGTCGTGCGCTGGTCGGGAAGTGGTTAAGTGTCAGCGTGTGATATAGCACTACAGATGCTGAGGTCATGACTGCTTCAGCTGCAGCTACCAGTGCCTGTACACAGGGTGGAAGTGCTCTAGTTACACTGTCTAATTTTGTATAGTAAGCAATCGGCCTCTGGTGCCCGCCATGTAAATACTGATGTCATGTGACCTTCCCTTGAGTCTACTGTTTGTTTGAAAGGTTTGTCATTGGTTGGTAAGGCTAGTACTGATGAACTAGAAAGGACTTGTTTTATGTCAGTAAAATCCGTCTGTTTCCTCACTCCATTTTATGGCATCCTGGGGGGCCATTGGGCTCCCATGTATTGCCTGTACCAATGGGGCAGTCAGCATGGAATGCCCAGGAATCCAGGCTCTACAAAAATTTGTCATACCCAGGAAGGACATCACTTGTTTTTGTTTCTAAGGACTGTGTAGTCTACATTATTTCATACCTTCATTTAATTCTCTAAACTCTAAAATACCTCCTAAAGGTTCAGTTTTGTACTCATTCATGTAATCAGTAGACACCCACCCCATAGAAAGGAACGCGCCTCATTCTTCGGTTGTGTAGAAGGAGGGGGGTGGGGGGTGTCATATCTGCACTTGAATTTGGGCTGGGAAAATGGATACTCTTTATCTAACAGGATCACAGATCAAACTACCAAATGCCCTCCTTACCTTGAAGTTGTTAAAAACAATATTCTTTCATTTATAAAAATACATATATTACACACACACACACACACACCTGAATATATTTCCTCAGACCCCAATATTTTAGCAAAATTTAAGAAAACTTGAACCTCTTTTGTATTGTTCCCCTCATTCTCTGGTCCCAAGTGAAATCCACAGGGTCCCAAAATAGAACTTTCTTTCTTTTTAATTAATATTTAATATTCTGATTCAGAACTTAGCCTTTTAACTTTATAAATGTACCCAAATATAAACAGCATTGTATCATTAACACTTCACAGTTGAAAGTCTGTGAATTCTAAAAATAACTTATCCAATATAAATATTTACTTTAAGACTATTATTCAGACTTTCTTTCCCACCAAAAGTACTAATATTTTCACAGATGCACAAATTAACCTCTGTGTGCTCAAAGGGTTAATGCTGCCCTATGTCACCCATTGTTGTCTCCATCTCTTCTGCTACCTCTGTCAGGCAATCTGCATTTTCTTGTTTCAGAGAAACAGCTTCTTGACCATCATAGTAATGAAAACATCCTCAGCCTTTTCTTTTCTCACATTCATCAAGCCACCTGATAATAATTCTACAACATTCTATTCACTCCACAGTGCAATCCACCTTCATGTCTCCCATCCACCTCCAAACCATCAACAATTTCTGCCACTTGCTTCCTGTAACACCATGGCTTGCTAAAATAATAAAGCAACCTGGTGTTATCAGTGTACCTTTTTTCTTTTATGCTAAGTTTCAATTTTTTTTTTAATTTATATAATCTTTATTTATTTTCCATAATCATTTTTCCATTCATAAACTTTATACAGTTAAACACTCCGTTTTCCACATTAACATTTCCCTCCCCCTCCCCCCCCCCCCCCCCTCACGTACATAACAGGAAGAATAACCCTTCTGTATTGTCATAGTTGGTCAAGAGTTAACTTTTTACAGAAACAACCTTTCACACAGGAATTTGAAGAGCATTTCTCACTCCTTACATGAGGGGAGGGGGAGGGGGGGGTGAGTCTGGTGTGTAGCTTTCTTTTTTTTTTTTTACAGACACACAGAACATGAGAACATGAAGAATGATTCTTATCTCCTTCTAATGGCACATTAGGAATACGCAGCACAAAACATGTAAAAGAACAAAGACTGTTTTACCCGATCCACGGTAACAATAGGAATACAAGAGTAAAAATATCAGCACTCTGTACACTACATACTATAGAGAGAATCAAAAAAGGTTAAACATGAGCAAAGATAAAGTAAACACACACAGAGGAAAGTTAGCCTAGCGATCTTTTTAGATCACTTAACCACTTGCCGACCGCCTCACGCCGATGTACGTCATCAGAATGGCACGGGCAGGCATAAGCACATATATGTACGTCCTTTGCCTCCCGCGGGTCGGGGGCCCGATCGGGCCCCCGCCCGGTGCCTGCGGCGGTCGGTTTTCGTTCGGGAGCGATCCCGGACGAGGGGACGGCCATTCATTCATGGCCACCCCCTCGCGATCGCTCCCGACGAATGGAAATCCCCGGTGACATCACTTCCTCTCCTGTAATGTAAACACAGGAGAGGAAGTGATGTATTCTCTCCTCCGTGTCGGTATTTTTCGTTCCGACACGGAGGAGAGCGGATCAGTGAGTTGCACCAACACATCCCACACACAGTAGAACATGCCAGGCACACTCACACCCCCCCTTTACCCCCCGATCACCCCCCCAATTACCCCTGCCCCCCAGTCACAGTGACACCAATGTCATTTTTTTTTTTTTTTTTTTTTTTTTTGCATTGGTGTCATTTGTGACTGTAATAACTGTTAGGGCAGTTAGGGTTAGCCCCCTTTAGTTCTAATGTACCCCCCTAACCCCCCCAATAAAGGTTTAACCCCGTGATCACCCCCCGTCGCCAGTGTCACTAAGGCTGGGTTCACATTGCAGCGGTTTATGAGAACGAATGTGATTCGCACCGCACTGCAGTGCAAATCACATCCGATCTCTGTGCGATTCGAGTTCAGCCATTCGCCGCACCCGCCGCACCCGCCACACCCGCCGCACCCGCCGCAAATTCGCACGGGACCCTTTTTTTGGCCCGCAGCAGAATCGGATCGCATGGGTGTTCACACCATGCGATCCGAGTTTGCAGATCGCACTGCGATATGCGAACTGATCTGGGGGTGTCAGTAACATTTCACTGACACTCCCAGCAGTTCGCATAGGGCAGTGTGAACTGCCGCCGGGAGGCATGCGATGCGGGAACCCGCCGCGGATTCGCGGCGTTTCCGCATCGCTCCAGTGTGAACCCAGCCTAATAAGCGATCATTTTTCTGATCGCCGTATTAGTGTCACAGGTGACGCTAGTTAGGCAGGTAGGTATTTAGGTTCGCCGCAGCTTTTTATAGCGCCAGGGACCCCCATATACTACCGCATAAAGCCCCCTGATTGCCCCCTAGTTAACCCTTTCACCAGTGATCACCATATAACTGTTACAGGTGACGCTGGTTGGTTAGTTATTTTTTTATAGTTTCAGGGCACCCGCCATTTATTACCTAGTCTCACTAGTGTACCCCTAAATTTAGGGGTGTCTACTTTCTAAAATGGGGTCATTTGGGGGGGGGGGGTTTGTGCCATCTTGGCATTTTATGGCCTTCAAAACTGTAACGCCCTTAGAAAGCCTGAAGGCGGTGCTTGGTTTTTGGGGCCCCGTACGCGGCTAGGCTCCCAAAAAGTCCCACATATGTGGTATCCCCGTACTCAGGAGAAGCAGCAGAATTTATTTTGGGGTGTCATTTCACATATGCCCATGGCATGCGTGAGCAATATATCATTTAGTGACAACTTTGTGAAAAAAAAAAAAAGTTTGTAATTTTCCCGCAACTTGTGGCAAAATATAAAATATTCCATGGACTCAACATGCCTCTCAGCAAATAGCTTGGGGTGTCTACTTTCTAAAATGGGGTCATTTGTGGGGGTTTTGTGCCATCTTGGCATTTTATGGCCTTCAAAACTGTAATAGGTAGTGAGAAGTGAACTCAAAAAATTACGCCCTTAGAAAGCCTGAAGGCGGTGCTTGGTTTTCGGGGCCCCGTACGCGGCTAGGCTCCCAAAAAGTCCCACATATGTGGTATCCCCGTACTCAGGAGAAGCAGCAGAATTTATTTTGGGGTGTCATTTCACATATGCCCATGGCATGCATGAGCAATATATCATTTAGTGACAACTTTGTGAAAAAAAAAAAAAAAAAAAAAAGTTTGTAATTTTCCCGCAACTTGTGGCAAAATATAAAATATTCCATGGACTCAACATGCCTCTCAGCAAATAGCTTGGGGTGTCTACTTTCTAAAATGGGGTCATTTGTGGGGGTTTTGTGCCATCTTGGCATTTTATGGCCTTCAAAACTGTAATAGGTAGTGAGGCGTGAAATCAAAAATTGACGCCCTTAGAAAGCCTGAAGGCGGTGCTTGGTTTTCGGGGCCCTGTACGCGGCTAGGCTCCCAAAAAGTCCCACATATGTGGTATCCCCGTACTCAGGAGAAGCAGCAGAATTTATTTTGGGGTGTCATTTCACATACGCCCATAGCATGTGTGAGCAATATATCATTTAGTGACAACTTTGTGTAAAAAAAAAAAAAAAATTTTTTTTTTGTCATTATTCAATCGCTTGAGGCAAAAAAATAAAATATTCAATGGGCTCAACATGCCTCTTATCAATTTCCTTAGGGGGTCTACTTTCCAAAATGGGGTCATTTGGGGGGGTTTTGTACTGCCCTGTCATTTTAGCACCTCAAGAAATGAGATAGGCAGTCGTAAACTAAAAGCTGCGTAAATTCCAGAAAACGTACCTTAGTTTGTAGATGTGACAACTTTTGCGCAAACCAATAAATATACAATTATTGACTTTTTTTTTACCAAAGACATGTGGCTGAATACATTTTGTCCTAAATGTATGACTAAAATTGAGTTTATTGGATTTTTCTAATAACAAAAAGTAGAAAATATCATTTTTTTTCAAAATTTGCGGTCTTTTTACGTTTATATCGCAAAAAATAAAAATCGCAGAGGCAATCAAATACCATCAAAAGAAAGCTCTATTTGTGGGAAGAAAAGGACGCAAATTTTGTTTGGGTACAACATTGCATGACCGCGCAATTACCAGTTAAAGCAGCGCAGTGCCAAAGTGTAAAAAGACCTCTGGTCATTTACCAGCAAAATGGTCCGGTCTGAAAGTGGTTAACTAAACAGCGCTTAAATCATCGGGCATTCAACCTCCGACAGCATCAGGCAATCAACCTCTGACGTTCGGTATACCTCAAATCTTTTTGTTATCTGTCCAGACAGCGGGCAACGTAATTCTTTACCTTAGACAACGTCCCCAAGTGTCTCTGTCTATGAGCACTGGATCGTCTAGATATTATACGATCAATACCAATGTCGGCAATTACAACACATAATTAAACCAGAATCAAAGAAAAAGAGAAGAAAAGACTCTTAGAAAGAATTAAGAACAATTTAAATTATCTTACCTCTCAAACACCTGGACTAGATCACACAAGTTCGGAAACACAGTGGAATTCAGATCTTAGGCCCCCGCCCCTGTTTCACCACTAACGTTGAGTGGGGGGACTTTTATTTCTCAGTGAGCTCCTAAGTCCAATACTCACCAAAGTTTTGTTGGGGCCATCTGATCCAAAAACCAACTAGTTGTTTGCAGCATCGAAGGACCAAAAATGTTAGGAATTTTCTCTTGTGATCAGTCAAACTCCAGATATATTGAGAAGCAGACAATTTATTTCTGATGTGGCCCACAAAAGGGAGATCCTTACAAACAGAAGTTGCAGTAAGAAATCACACAAAATAAAGCATCTCCCCCCTCCTCATACCTACTATGATACCACCTCTATGCTTCTATTGGCTGAGGAAACATAGATAGCGTGCCTGGTATACAATGGTACTTTATTTTGGCTATCAGGGTTTCCTGTACAATCTTATACTACTATATATAGTAAAGCATAATCATCCTACAACTTACTATGGAGTTAGTTAAGACAAAACGTTACAGCAAGTTAATACAACAACGTGCTCAGAAGTCATTTTAAAAATCAGTCTCAGGGTTATTGTTTTTCTAATAATCACACAATAAACATTTAAAACTTTTCTAAGAAAAGGTATTTAACTTTTACTGCCCACTGGGTGAACCTTCTGATGGCCGTCAAGCATGTAACCTGTGGCACCCATGTAGATTTGGTTTTACCGCCATGGATTTCATGCAGGCCTGCCTCTTCTTCTCCTCCTGCTCCATCCTCCTCCCTCTCCTCATCGGCTGACTCCTCCTTTTCCGCTGCTAGCGTCTCTTCCGCTGCGCCGCCCAAGATCCCCAGAACCTATTCAACATGCCAGGTGAGACGTTGCCATGCTGTGCTGCGTCTGTTGTGCCTGGAAGCCAAGAGCCACACTGGCCCTGCACTCCTTTCAGCTTTGCGTTCACAGGCAGATCAGTGGCTAACACCGCTCAATTTGACAGTTGGTAAAGTGGTGTGTGACAACGGTGCCAATCTGCTTAGTGCATTGAAACAGGGAAAAATTACACACGTGGCATGCATGGCACACGTCTTAAACTTGGTCGTGCAGCGATTCGTTGTCCAATACTCTGGGGTCCAGGACATCTTGCGGCAGGCAAGGAAATTCTCGGCCCATTTCAGAAGATCTTACACGGCCATGGCTCGCCTTGCTGACATTCAGCGGTGACACAATCTGCCAGTCAGACGTCTTATTTGCGATTGCCCGACGCGATGGAACGCAACCTTCTATATGCTTGATAGGCTGCTCCAGCAGAAACGTGCAGTTAATGACTACCTGTACGAACTCTGCAGCAGAACAGGTTCTGGGGAGCTTGGATTTTTTTCACTGCGCCAGTGGCTGCTCATGCACGACGCATGCAGACTTCTGCGGCCATTTTATAAGATCACCAAACTGGTCAGTCGCAGCCATGGCGCCATCAGTGACATGGTACCTTATGCCTTCTTTATGGAGCATGCATTGTGTTGTGTCATTGATCAAACAGTGGAGGAGCAGGAGCAGGAAGATGAGGAAGTCGCAATGCTGGATGAATTCCCAGGGGGGCTACTCTATCTGAGACAAGTCAACAACAGGAGTCTGAAGAGGAGTCAGAGGAGGATGGTGCCGGAGTGGATGAGGAGGAGCAAGAAGAGCATGCCTTAAACCTTTCTGGAATCCCTGTTGTTGTGCGTTGATGGGGAGAGGAGAACGAGGAGGACGACATTATCCTGGATGATGAGCAGGAGTCAGGCCACCACACCGCTTCCAGTTTAGTGCAAATGGGGACCTTCATGCTCCAGTGTTTTAACAGGGACCCCTGTATATAAAGCATAAAGGTCAAGGACCAGTACTGGGTGGCAACGTACTTAGACCCTGGTACAAACACAAAATGGCGGAAATATTACCACCGTCACAGATGGCTGTCAGAATGGAGCACTTACAGGCCTTGCTTCAAGAAATGCTGCATTCTGCTTTTGCGTGAGCTGTCAGAGGAGGAATTCCCACTCCCAGAGAAAGAGTTGCGGGTACCAATCCAACAGTGCCTGCAAGAAGAGGGTGGTTTGAAGATGTGTTGGTGACTTCTGATATGAGGTCATTCTTTCAGCCGACCCATCAACAGGTATCATCTGCATCCAGCATCAGGGAACGCCTAGACCGTCAGGTGTCCAATTACATCGGGGTAACGGGCGTTGTGGACACTCTGAGGAGTGATGAACCCCTGGACTACTAGGTGGGCAGGCTTGACCTCTGGCCAGAGCTTGCTAAATTTGCAATGGAACTGTTGGCTTGCCCCTCGTCCAGTGTCCTGTCTGAAAGTATGTTCAGCTCAGCAGGGGGGATAAGCGCACTCGCCTAGCTCAGGACAGTGTTGATTACCTCACATTTATAAAAATGAACGAGGCATGGATCTCAGAGGAATTCAACACATGTGACCAGTAGACCATGTATATGCATAACTCTATAAACGATTTGTTTAATCAAGCACACGGACCTTTTTTCTATCTTTTGGCTCACTTCCTTGTACAAAAAAAGCACACCGTACTATATGCCCATACCCTCCTGTTTGAAGAGGTTGAGCGGTGTCATATTTTTGGGTCCCGCAGCGAGTTGTTGGTATCAGTGCTGCTGTCAGTGCTTTCTATCTTGGAGCTGGTGTCAGTGCTCTCTATCACGGTGCTGGTATGGTGTCAGTGCCCTCTCTCTATCTCGGTGCTGGTGTGGTGTTAGTGCGCTCTATCACGGTGCTGGTGTCAGTGCTCAGTCTCTATTGCAGGGCTGGTTTCAGACAGTGAGAGTGATAGCAGCGGAGAAGTCAATCAGCAGGCAGTGTACACCAGCAGGAATGGCTACACTAAAAGTTGGGGTGGACCTGGAATTACCTCATGACTTACTAATCGGGCGAGACTGCCCTATGTTTTGGGACTTGTATGAGCAAAAGCTCAAAGGTTCGGGAGTTTACCCCAAAAAGCAAGACCCCACAGAGGGGGTAAATAATACTGTGTTGCAGGAGGTTGTAACTGAGGATCAGTACCAGGTTGCTGAACCAGCAGGAAGTGGTCCCCTGGAGGTGTTTATGGGATTGGAATCGGAAAGTACATCCTCTGAGCCAGATATGTCAGATCTCGGGGCTTCCGGGAAGATTTCCTTAGTGCTCAAATGAGGGACCCCACGTTGATCCCCCCCATTGAAGAGGCCACGGTCTTAAACGGTGAACCATAGCACCATGGGGCAGACGCGCAGTTCCCCAATTTTGCTGTGAATCATGACTTGTACCAAGTAACTAAAGTCAATAAAGAAGTGTTGGAACAACTGGTGGTACCCAAACCTTTTAGGTCTAGGGTGTTGCATTTGGCTTATAGTCATGTACTTGGGGGTCACCTTGGAACGGATACAATTCAGGAACAGGTTTTACAGCGGTTTTTTTTTTGGCCAGGTGTATATCGACAAATTAAGGACTACTGTGAGTCCTACCCTACCTGTCAAAGAACCGCCCCAGCACTCCATTTTCACAGTCTGCTGGTACCACTTCCAATTATCGAGGTTGCCTTTGATTGCATAGCCATGGACATGGTGGGCCGCTTACCTAAGTCAGCTAGGGCACACCAATATATTTTAGTTTTCCTCGACTATGCCACCAGGTATCTGGGAGCGGTCTCTTTAAGAAATTGGTCATGGGGGGACGTGGCTACCGCGCTGCTGGATGGATGTCTGCTAGCACAGCTCCACTCCAGCAACGGGAACCGAGCAACATACATCCACCACTGCTGACTTTTAGACGCATTACTGGTCACCTGAAGACCCGGGCACCTGGGTGAAATGTCCAGGAAGCGGAGGGGAGCGGTGGCTCCACAGAAACTGGACGATTTCTTCCGACGGGCAGGCCGCGACCCGAGGCAAGATGGTGCCGGCCCATGCTCACGCGCGGCCTCCTCCTCAGACGGCTCTGCAGCAACCAGCCCGGAGAATGGAGAGGCAGATTACCGCCGCTCCCCGGAGGTCTCCACACCGCTGTCTCACAGCCCAGCCAAATCCAAGCCACGAATGGCTTTGGACATCACACAGGTGAGCAAGGGCCGGGATCCATTAGAAGACACGAGGGAACTCATTGACCCCTTCACTGCCTTCCCCACCACGGACGGGCCTATATCTGACACAACCCTGAAAGAGATGCTTCTCTCACTCCGCACCTCCATGCACAATGACATGCTTCTTTGCCTTAATAACTTTAAAACTGAGGTAGGAGAACTGGGCTCGCGAGTTGACCATATTGAATCTAAAATGGGAGACTTTGCCACTTCACACAATACCCTGATTGACGCGCACAGTGACCAAGCGGCAGAAGTCGCATGGCTCAAAGCTAAAGTCGCAGACTTGGAAGACAGGTCCCGCAGGAATAATATTAAGGTGCGGGGGGTTCCGGAGGATGTCCTCCCTGCACAACTTCAGCAGTATGCCCAGGACCTAATGAGGGCATTCCTCCCCTCTCTGCCCCATACAGAGTTGCAAATAGACCGTATACACCGGTTGCCCAAACCTGCTTTTCTCCCTGACAATATACCTCGTGATGTCTTAATGAGAGTTCACTTTTTTCAAACAAAGGAGCAACTCATGTCTGCTTTCCGCAAACAACAGAACCCGCCTGCAGAATACGCTCGCATCCAATTGTTTGCCGACCTCTCACAGTTTACTATGCAGAAGCGCAAATCCCTTCTGTCGGTAACTAAGGCTTTGCGTAACCACAATATTCAGTACAGGTGGGGATACCCAGTTAAACTAACAGTCACCCACGAGGGCAAAGCTACTGTGATCACCCCCATTGATGAAGGCCTCGCACTGTTGCGGTCATTAGACATTCTCCCTGCCCCGTCTTCAGTTGGCGCTTCCCCCTCCTCTAACGACCATTTACAAATGGACTGGCAAAAGGTGGTGCGCAAGAAGAAAAACAAATGAAGTCAGCCTCGGATACACATCTCCCGGTGTGTTTATGTTATTCTCTCAACAATAGTGTTCCTGTTGCACTGAGAACCCCAACTCAGTGCGTTTATTCTTCCCCCCCTTGAATATGGGCAGATGTTATGCCTCTACGTGCAGGTTTGCACCTACTTTTTTACAGATCTTTGTTTGCTTGTTTTTCTTTTTATTTTTTTTCTCTTCCCCCCCCCCCCCTTTACTCCCTTCCTAGAGGGCCTGCTCGGTCTGCCTGTCGTTACACTCACCGCTCTGACAGCAAGTCTCCTTGACGCAACAGAAGAAGACCTTTGGGACAGTCTGGAATCGTGCCTCAGGTACCCACCTTATCTTTTAATCATCCTGCTGCTTAATGATGGCTATTAATATAGTTTTGTTTAACGTTAATGGTCTGAACCACCCTGCCAAGAGGTCTTCTCTTTGGAAAGAGGCGGTTAAATTAAATGCCGATGTTCTCTGCATCCAGGAGACCCACTTTGCGGCTGACTCTGTGCCCCAATTTCGCCACAAAAACTTTCCACACATCTTCATGGCATCTAGCGCCAAAAAGCAAAAAGGAGTCCTAATCGCTATCAAAGATTCAGTCGCATTCACCATGAAAGGCCTTCTAGCTGACCCGGAAGGTCGTTATCTTATACTGAGCTGTGATCTCAATAACAAACCCTACACTGTAGTAAACCTGTATGCACCCAACTCTCACCAACTACGATTTCTGAAACGCCTTCACAGGAGAATTTATGCCAACAAGAATGGATCGGTAGTGATATGTGGAGATCATAACCTGACGCCGGATCACACTATGGACACTACCTCCACAGCTAGACGACAACCACCTTCACTTCAACCTCTCCTACATGCGGAGGACTTGTTTGATGTTTGGAGATGTCAGCACGCCAACGAGCGTGATTATTCCTATCACTCCTTAAGGCATAATACGTATTCTAGAATTGATTTAATTTTAGTTGATAAACATCTCTTGCAGGCAGTGTCCTCTTCCACCATACATGATATCACATGGTCTGATCATGCTCCCGTTTCTGTCGTGGTGGTGGAGGGGCACACTCCAGGCCCTGCGTATTTATGGAGGGCTAACCTTCGTATTTTTCAAAAACCAGAACATTCTCTGAATGTGGCTGCTAACCTCTCTGAATTTTTCTCCTTAAATGACCAGTCGGTTTCAGATCCCATGATGTTGTGGTGTGCGCACAAAGCGTATATAAGAGGTGTAATGTTACAAATATGTGCAAGAGAAAAAAGGCAGAGGACACAAAAACTTGACCAAATTATCCATAAGATTAGATCCTTAGAATCACTTAATAAGATAGGTGCGACCTTACAGCTTGCGCATAGTCTTGCTCAATACCGCTCTGATCTCAGACTTCTATTGATAGAACAAAACGACAAACATGTCAGATATTTCAAACTGTCCCACTATTCCTCTGGGAATCGGGCGGGCAAGTTTCTCGCCCAGAGGCTCAGAGCAGCAAGAATTAAATCAAAAATTTCGTACCTAATACATCCTCCAACTAAACGGAAAATCTATAACCCCAAAGAAATAGCAAACTCATTTGCTGAGTACTATGCCTCACTCTATAATTTAAAAGACGACCCCAACACCCCTCAACCAAATGAACATACTATACAAGAGTTCTTGGCGAAAATTAATTTGCCCTCCCTTACCCCCGATCAACTTAACTCCTTGAACTCCCCTATTACGGAACCTGAGATTAGAAGAATCATTAGAACTCTCCCTCTGGGGAAGTCCCCAGGCCCAGATGGGCTCCCCAATGACTATTATAGGTCTTTTCAAGACAACCTTATCCCAACACTTATAAATGTTTTTTCAACAGCAATGTCCTCTGCCTCGTTTCCTGCAGAAATGCTTAAAGCATATGTGGTTACTATCCCGAAACCAGGAAAAGAACCCACTTCACCAGCCAACTTTAGGCCGATCTCATTACTTAACTCTGATGTTAAGCTATATGCGAAAATCCTCGCACATAGACTACTCACGATCCTGCCTGGTCTGGTGAGTGCTGACCAAGCGGGCTTCACTCCGGGTAGGCAGGCCTCTGATGCCACGAGAAGAGTTATTAACATTATGCAATACGCTGGAGCCTGTCGGGTGCCTTCTCTGCTCCTCTCTTTGGATGCGGAGAAGGCATTCGACAGGATTCATTGGGGATACATGAGACTTACATTGCAGAAATATGGCTTTACAGGCCCTATCCTATCGGCCATAATGGCCCTCTACTCATCCCCCTGTGCACAAGTCTATACGTCTAATATGCTATCGACCACGTTTTCCATATCTGATGGTACTAGACAGGGCTGTCCTCTATCTCCTACTATCTTTAACTTACTCATGGAGCCCTTAGCGGAAAGGATTAGAACTCACCCTAATATTGCTGGCTTCGATCTTCTGCATGGTTCACATCATCAATTTATTTGCGGACAATATCATCCTGTTTCTAACCTCGCCACGAACTTCCCTTCCCTACACCCACAGCACACTTATGGAATTTAGTAATATATCCTACTATAAAGTCAACTGCACGAAATCGCTTATTTTCCCATTAGGACTTCCTTCCCCCCTTTGTGAATCTTTACAGAACGCTTTCCCCTACACATGGAACAAAGAGGGTATAACTTACCTGGGCATAAAAATTACTGATCTAAAGACGATAGCAGACGCTAATTATGGGCCCCTCATAGACAAGCTTAATAAAGAAGCCAAACGCTTGGCTAATACTGAACTGACCTGGTCAGGTAGACTTGCTACATTTAAAATGCTACTTCTCCCTCAAGTGCTGTATGTCTTCCGGACCCTGCCTATCCCGGTAAAATCGAAGCATATCAAGGCTCTCAACTCTCTACTTAAAAATTTCATTTGGAAAGATTCGAGACCTAGATGCGCAAAACCTTTACTGACCAAACACAGGTCGGCCGGGGGGATGGGTCTGGTCGACATACAGGACTACTATAGAGCTTCCATTCTCACTCAACTGCGGAAGTGGTTCCACCAACCGATGGACACCCCTTGGTGCAATGTCGAACGTGCCCTGAGCCCGACCAAAGATCTTATACAGCTGCTGTGGGCTGACGCCCTACATCCAACTCCCACACATGGTTTTCCCCCCACTCTCCGTGCCTCCCTGGATGTCTGGAGGACTTTTTTAAAACTTCCTCTGCCATCTGACAGACTGACTACCGTCCCAATACCCTTATCGACCTTACAACAGGCCATACCCAACTTATCAATCACGAGCTGGCAGGAAAAGGGACTACACTTTATTTCTGACCTATATGATGGGAACTCTCTTATCCCCTTCGACACTCTCCGTCTTCGTTTTAACTTATATGCATCTGATCAATATAAATACAACCAAGTCCATCACTTTTGTAGATCAATTACTACACCCACCATTCGCCTTTCAAAAGAGGCCTGGCAATTTTTTCATACGACCCTTTTATCTGTTAAAGGTATCTCCTTATTTTATAATCTATTCCAATGTAAAATGGACTTTGTTAAATCACCCCCCTATCTCAAATGGGAAGCCGACCTCCAGACGACTTTTACTATTCCACAGTGGAAGGAAGCTTTCAAGTGGATATACAGAGCCTCTAAATGCGTGAACCATTGGGAACTGTCACAAAAGATTGCCCTGCGGTGGTATATTACCCCATACAGGGTTGCCCAGTTCGGTAGGGATGGCTCACCGTTGTGCTGGAGGAGCTGTGGGGAAGTAGGCAACTTACTCCATATGTTTTGGACTTGTAAACATCTCACTAGCTACTGGAATTCCATATTCCGTTCGATCTCCAGTATCACGGGCATTATCATTCCCCCCAGCTCGGCCCTGGCCATACTAAATCTGGGAATAGACTCTTTTCCACCAGAATTCAGAATAGTAGTTACCCACGTGTTGATAATTGCCAGGTCTCTAATTAATGGAAGAACAACAAAGCAGCCCAGGGTTGTCGGATGGCTACCTTACGTACGAGTTAAGATATGTCTGATTCACAGTCTGACACTCCCTGGCCTGCGCATTTGTTGAAATTTGCATCGGATGGTTTACTCACATCACTGTACCGATATCCTGTAACTGAGATTTGGGGTTTCTGTTTTCTATGTTATTTTTATTTTACTTTTCTCTCCTTCTCTTTCTTGCCAGTAGGCCTAAGACAATGTGAGATCGGCATATGTTAATTGCTGGGCAAGTTGTTTTCTTTCTGCCCTATGTTTCTTGTATTTTTGTACTCTGAAAAATCTTAATAAAGACTATTTACAAAAAAAAAGAAATTGGTCATGGGATGGCATGGGAGTTGTTTCAGATGTTCATGAGAACAGGGCTCCTATCCGAGATCTTGACAGACCAAGGTACCCCATTCATGTCAAAAATGATGAAGGAACTATGCAAACTATTTAAGATTGAACACTTGCGAACTTCATTGTATCACCCACAAACTGATGGGTTAGTGGAGCGGTTCAACAAAACCTTAAAGGGAATGCTAAAGAAAGCAGTTGAGGAGGCTGGTCGGGATTGGGATTGCTTGTTGCTTCCCTTGTTGTTTGCCATAAGAGAGGTACCCCAGGCCTCCACGGGCTTCTCCCCTTTGAGTTGGTTCATGGGAGACACCCCATGGACTACTTGACATAATGAAAGAGACGTGGGAACAAGAAGCTTAGTTGTATTGGAGTGTGGTAGAACACGTCTCTCAAATGCAGGACCGAATAACATAAGTTATGCCCACAGTACGGGAACATTTGCAGGCTGTGGAAAAATTGCCCAGAGTCATGTATACAAACGATCTGCCAAGGTTAGAGAGTTTAAACCTGGGGATCGGGTACTGTTCTTAGTGCCTACCATGGAGAGTAGGTTTCATGCCAAGTGGCAAGGACCCTTTGAGATAGTTGAGAGGGTGGGCAAGGCCAACTATAAAGTCCATCAGCCCACCAAACATAAACCCTACCAAATTTACCATGTCAACTTGATCAAACCATAGAAAGATAGACAGACAGGTTTTGACAGTCAGTCTGAAGGTCCCGGAAGACCCTGATGCTGAAATTAAGAAGGTAGGGATTTCAGAGGCTCTCTCCCCTTCTCAAAAACAGGAGTCCTGGGAGTTTTTTCAGAGGAATCAAGACATTTTTTAAAACCTGCTGGGCCTAACCTCGGTAATTGAACATAATGTCATTACAGACCCTAGCGTTCGAGTAAACTTCAAACCCTATCGCATACCCGAAGCTCGCCAGGATATTGTCTTGGCCTAGCTTAAGAGTATGTTGGACCTTGGGATCATTGAGGAGTCTTCAAGTAGCTGGTCCAGCCCTATAGTCCTTATACCCAAGCCGAATGGAACCTGGTAGTTATGCAATAACTTTCACAAGTTAAATGAAGTCTCCAAGCCAGACGTGTATCCCATGTCCTGGGTGAATGAGTTAATCGATAGATCAGGAATGGGCAGGTACATCACCACTCTTGACTTGACCAAGGGATACTGGCAGATACCGTTTTCCCCAGAGGCTAAAGAAAAAAATGCATTTGCTACACCAGAGGGGTTATGGCAGTATCCCTGAATGCCGTTTGGGCTACATGGGGCCCCAGCCACTTTCCAGAGGGCCATGGACTTCATCCTGAGACCTTATAACCATTCATTCATAAGGAATTCTCAGGAGCCTATCTTGATAACATTGTCATCTTTAGTCAGGACTTGGAGAGTCACTGGTCTTGGATGCACTTCGAAGGGTGGGGTTCACAGTGAACCCAGAAAAGAGCAAGGTTGGGTTGGAGGAGGCCCACTACCTGTGGTATTTTGTAGGCAGGGTTGTGATTAAACCCCAACTAAACTTACAAAGAAACAGGTACATTCTTTCCTTGGCATTGAGGGCTATTATAGGAGGTTTGTTCCCAACTTTGCCAGTCTAGCAGTGCCTCTCACTGATCTCACCATGTTAAAGAATGCAACTGTTGTTCAGTGGAGTGCAGAAGCAGCATTCTGATGGTTGAAGCAAAGAACCAGTGTTGGTAGCTCCCAACTAGAGCTGCACAATTAATTGTCAAGAATCCTTATCGCAATCTTGAATAAAGGGTTTCACAATTCTTAGCTCATGCCAGCGAAGAGGAATTATTCCATTGTGGAAAGGGAGTGTCTCGCAATAAAATGGGCTTTGAAGAAACTCTGCTACTACTTGTTGGGCCAACCCTTCAAGTTAGTTTCAGATCATGCGCCCCTTACGTGGATGGCCCAAAATAAAGATAAAAACTCCAGAATCTTCCATTGGTTCCTTGCTCTACAGGAATTCAGGTTTGTAGTGGTACATAGACCGGGAAAGGTACATCAGAATGTGGGGGCCCTTTCCCCAGGTCTATTTCCACTGGATTTGTGGTGTCCAGACCCCTGGCCTGGAATAGAGGGGGGATATGTAGAGGGTCAGCCTGGGGTAGGGTTAAGAAGGGGTTAATCGAAGGGGGAAGGTACTTCCCCTTCAGACCTGCTTATTGTCAGCTGGGCTGAAAAAGTCAGAGGGGAGCTGTTTGAGTAGGACAGAGAGACACAGCAGCACCTTGTGTGAAAAGGTCCATTGCTGGATGATGTACCTGCTGGGTGAGCTTAACCACAAAAAGATTGTAACTCTGATTGGAGCCATGAACTGTTACCCGTAAGCCTGTGTGATGCTGAACTGTGAGCTGTACCCGTGTGCACAACCATGTGGCAAGACAAGCCTGTCTTGTCTTCTGTTTGTTTTTGCCATTTTGCTGAATAAAGCCACTTTTATTTTACTGGACTGTCTGAGCCAGCTGTTCACCCATCTGATCCCCTACAGTACACATACATGAGATAGATTATATATACACGATCAGACTATCCGACGGACTTAGTACGGTGGACTTAGTGTGGCGGACAACCCACCGGACTATGGCGGGAGACGACCGGACTTTTGAAATGAACAGACTTGCCCACACATGGAGGAAAGTCCGTTCATTTTGAACGCGGCTTCAGGTAGACGGGACTAGCGCAGGAAGTCAATGTTGCCGCCTCCATCGGCGAGATTGACACCTCATGAGCCCTGTCACCTGGTATGGACTTAAAGGGGAAGCGATACACAGAAAAAACAGTGCGGGGGTTCCCCACAGAGTCCACATCAGACCCTTATCCCGCAGGCAACATTGACTTCCTGCGCTAGTCCCGTCTACCTGGAGCCGCGTTCAAAATGAACAGACTTTTCTCCGTGTGTGGGCAAGTCCGTTCATTTCAAAAGTCTGGCGGAAAAGCACACAGACGGGTGGATTTTGAGTCAAAAATTCTTTCTAAATCCGCCGGACTTTTGGAAAGAAAAAGTACGCCGGGGCCCACACATGGGCGGGTTGCCCTGCGGACTCTTGTCCACCGGATAGTCTGATCGTGTGTACGCAGCATTAGTATCAAAGTCATTATTGAAGAACTTGCTTACTTTGACTGTATCCAGAGAATAGCCATTCACAACTGGTTAGACAGTCCCTCTCTCACAAGGCCTAGCAGCCAACAAGGTGCTTACTCAGGAAAGTCTCTGCCACAGACATTGTTGTAGAACATACAAAGATAAGTCTCTACCACAGATGTTGTTGTAGAACATACAAAGATAAGTCTCTGCCACAGATGATGTTGTAGAACACGTAGGAAAACTAAATTTGTAGAACACTCATGTGATACCTGGATCTTTCAGCCAGCTTGGCGATATTCATGAGACCGGATTCTCTTGGGTACTTCAGCCTTTCCAGGCTCTTGCTAAAAAACCAAACCGTACGTGGTCTTCTTCTGAAGAGTCCTCCCCTGGAATGCTATGAAGTTAATGGGTCTCTCCCAAACCGGAGACGGCACCCAAACACCTCAGAATCCTCCTTTAGTTTCCTTGCCTCGGCTAGCCAAGACAACAAGATCGGGTGGATCTGCACCCCAGGCCATAGCCTTCCTGGGGGCTGGTCAGGAGGACCAGGACCATGAAGTCAGTACATCTTTCTGGACCGGCACCTCGAACCACGTGACATCCGCATCTTAAATACCCTCTCCCAGAAAGCACAGCAAGAGTGCCACTCCCACTGGGCGGGCTCAGAGAGAGAGTAACTTAAACACCCAACAAGACCATAGTTCCATGCCTGCCAGAAGAGACAGTGCCCCCTGCAGCCAGGCTGAACATCTCATAGTCCAGTCAGACTGTTGATGAGGTCCAAATTTAGACAATTGTACCCAAACCAAACTGCAGTTCAGGTGTAACCTTAAATTTTAAAAACACATAGCACATGCTCTTCAGGAGCTGGCGCTACACACTCCCCCTGCCAATTTAGACAATGTCCTCATCATCTGGGAAAGACAGGAAAAACCCAGAGATAACAAAACTATCTCTATCTAAGAAATTAATTAGTGTAGGTAGGTACGCATACAGACGCTCACTTACCTCTCACAGAAATGTTACTTTGTGTGCAGAAACATCCAGACATAACCCGGCTCTGCAATGTGATTGATATGAATAGTTGCTGTCATGGGTGTCTGCATAACTTTTTTCAGGGGGGCATTATTTTATGGTCTGGTCATGTGATCTTACCTGTGTCAGTCAACAACGGCTGCAGGGGAGAAAGCGAGAGGCGATGGGCAGTGCTCAAATTTTTGGGGGGCGCAAACAAACTGAAAATCCCATCAAATGCAGCCTCACTGTGCCCCATCAAACGCAGCCTCGCTGTGCCCCATCATATGCAGCCTTACCTTACAGGCATCTCCGCTCGGGCTGTGCGTTCCACAGAGCTGCTGACGTCACTTTCCCTCTGGATCTTGGATACCGGAAGTAACCTCCTAATTTGAACAACAAAGCTCCCGCCCGTAGTAATACTATGGGCGGAAGCTGTTCAGTGCTTTGGAATGCACCGCAAAGAAGGTCAAAAGCTGGAAAATGAAGCTCCTCATCTGCAATCTTGTGATTGCATTTACGTGGCGCTTCCCATAGTTTACTGTGTCCAGCACCCAAATACAGTGCACTGTGAATTTTTTTTTACATTTTTTTGTAAAGGGGTCTTTTAAAAAAAAAATTGTGACTGCTGGGTGGGGGGGAAGTGCCCGTGTACCCCCTATGGACGGGCCGCCACTGGCGATGGCTGATAAAGCCTGAAGAGGTGATGCCACCCATAGGTTCACAGTTGTTATTGGTGCTCCCTCCTCTCCTCTGCATACGCTGCTGGATTGCACAGGTGAGATAACATGACCAGAATGGAACAGTCTGAAAATAGGTTGGTCAGCATAGGTGTGAGGGTGGATTCACACCTATGCATTTTTAGTGCTTTTTGCATTTTGGAGGTTTGCACTACAGAACGTGTTCTATAGGAAATCATATTAAATGGACTGTAGTGCAAATCTGCAAAATGCAAAAAGCACTAAAAATGAATAGGTGTGAATCCAGCCATAGGGGTAAGAGGGCAGGGGCAGTTTTTAAGGCTAGCACAAGCTGGAATTTTACTTTCAATCTACACTCCCTATTGGTGGCTTGTTGCAGTGTTAAAGCAGAGCTCTACCCAAAGGGGAAGCTCCACTTGTTTGTAACCTCCCCCTTCCACTGTAACATTTGGCACTTTTTGGGGGAGAGAGTGTACCTGATTTTGCTGTGGCGATCTGAGCCACATGCAAAATATGCTGCGAGCGACCACAGCAAGTGAAGGAATAAATAAACATGCAATTAGGCAATCGATTACAAAAAAAAAAAAAACTACACCTGCATGGCGCAGCATTGCCTTAAGCCAGTGGAAATTTTAAAATCTATATGGAAACAATAGCATAATTATGATGTTGGGCCCATATAGCTGCTTTTGTGCCCATATAAATGCTGGTGTGCTTTTATATGGGTACAACAGCATCTATATAGGCACAGTCGCAGTTATATGGGCGAAATGGCATAAAGATGATATTCTGTCTATACTGTATAACTCCTGTTGTGGCCATACAAATGAGACTGTCTCCTATTGTGCCCAGTGACATTGACCTTGCAGCGCTGCCAGTGCCGGGACAAGGTTATCTGGTAAACAGGGCGAAGATGCCAAACTGTGCTAAAATTTGTTTGTCTTTAGTTAGCCTAAAATACAGATTTCTTGTAAAATATTAACAGCTACATACAGAATGCCCAAAATGATTTATACTGAGTAGGGATGAGCCGAACACCCCCAGTTTGGTTCGCATCAGAACTTTCGAACGGACTGCAAATTCGTACGAATTTTAGAACCCCATTGAAGTCTATGGGACTCGAATGTTCGAAATAAAAATTTTAATGGCTAATATGCAAGATACTGTCCTAAAAAGGGTTTGGGGACCTGGCTCCTGCCCCAGGGGACATGGGTCAATGCCTAAAATGTTTTTAAAAATGGCCGTTTTGGCAGGAGCACTGATTTTAATGATGATTAAAGTGAAAAAAAAGTGAAATATTCCTTTAAATATCGTGCCTGGGGGGTGTCTATAGTATGCCTGTGAAGTGCCACGTGTTTCCAGTGTTTAGAACAGTCCCTGCACAAAATGACATTTAACGGAAAAAAAAAGTCATTTAAAACTGCTTGCGGTTTTAATGTAATATCTGGTTCCAGCAATATGGATGAAAATTTTTGAGAAAAATGGCATGGGTAGCCCCCCCTGGCCATTACCAGCCCCTTTGGGTCTTGTACGAATATTAAGGGGAACCCCGTACCCATATTAAAAAAAGGAAAGACGTGGGGCCCTCAGGCCCTATATACTCAGAACAGCAGTATACAGGGACTGTGTAGGTTTGTTGTGTTAAGTAGAATCTGTTTGTAATTTTGAACTGGTACATTTTTAAAGTGTAGCTCCAGTGAAAAAATGTATTTTTAAGCTTTTTGGAAAACATAGGGAAGGGTTATCACCCCTGTATAATTTGTTTTGCCGTCCGTCTTTTTTCATCTCACTTCCTGTTGTCTCCTTCCATTTGCAAGTAGCAGATGTTTGTAAGTTGGATGTTTGAAAGTAGGGGCCTGCCCTATATGCTCTGCAGAAATGGCGGAACAAGGTGTTGGTGTTGCCACAACATTGTAAGCCTTCAAAGTGACTCTTGGTGGGTGCTGGAGCGCCCTGCTGTGAACGATTATATCAAGAATTGTAATTACATGCCATTGTTGAACAGTGGTAGAAAAATTGGGCCTTTGGTGGTTGTGGTGCTAGTGCCACAACACTAGTCCTCACAATTAGTCTCCGTGGGCACAGGAACTGGCCCGGTTGTGAAATATTATATCAAGAATTGTAATTACATGCCCCTGTTAAACAGGGGCTGAAAAATTGGGCCTTAGGCACTGGTGCTTATGCCACAACACTGCAACCTCTCCCATATATTCTAGTTGTAGTGCAGGAATGAGCCCTGCTGCAAATCATTGCATCAAAAATTGTAATTAAATGCCCCCGTTAAACAGGGGCTGAAAAATTAGGCCTTAGGCACTGGTGCTGGTGCCACGACACTGCAACCTTTCCCGTATACTTTAGTTGTAGTGCAGGAATGAGCCCTGCTGCAAAGCATTGCATCAAAAAATTGTAATTAAATGCCCCTGTTAAACAGGGGCTGAAAAATTGGGCCTTAGGCACTGGTGCTACGACACTGCAACCTCTCCCATATACTCTAGTTGTAGTGCAGAAATGAGCCCTGCTGCAAAGCATTGCATCAAAATTGTAATTAAGCGCCCCTGTTAAACAGGGGTGGACAAATTGGGCCTTAAGCACTGGTGCTGGTGCCACGACACTACAACCTTTCCCATATACTCTAGTTGTGGTGCAGGAATGAGCACTGCTGCAAAGCATTGCATCAAACATTGTAATTAAACACCCCTGTTAAACAGGGGCTGAAAAATTGGGCTGGTGGCATCACCCAGAACCAAAAATGTTCTTCCAACATATCAGCGGAGGAGGAAGAGGATAGAAAATCAACATAACAGGACAGTCACTCAGCATCAGCATAGGCAGTCTTGAAGGGATGTGATATTTTAAAAAAAAATTATTCGGTTACATCAGCTTCAGGTGCTTGGTAGCTGTGGGTGATCCAAGATTGATTCATCTTTATGAAGGTCAGTCGATCAACCGAGTCAGTGGACAGGCGCACCCTGTGATCAGTTACAAAGCCACATATATATATATATATATATATATATATATATATATATATATATATATATCCTGCTTTTATAGTTGCCCCCCTACTTTTGTCCCTATCCCCCATGTGCCCCCCTAAATATGAAATCTGGAGTCGCCACTGGATCCAAGACGGATTCATTTTTATGAAGGTCGGTCGATTGGCGCACCCTGTTATCGGTTACAAAGCCACACACATATATATAAATAAAATTGCTTTTTATAGTTGCCCCCTACTTTTGTCCATGTCCCCCCATGTGCCCCCCTAAATATGAAAGCTGGAGTCGCCACTGGATCCAAGACTGATTCATTTTTTTTTTTTTTTCCAAGTGAATAGGTTTATTGGAAACAAACAATCAGCATACAGTATACGTAAAACAAGGCCTTTACATTGTAATACAGAGGGCGTAGTCACAGTGCGGTGGACGAAAGCACTTAACATATAAACAATCTTTTACCAACATCATCACAGGTGAAGAAGTTGTGAAGCAATAATGCTTAGTCGGTCTGATATCTGATTAAGTCTAACAGTAAACTACTAACAAAGGCAGGGTATAGTAAATATAGGCATGCGCCATGTCTGTGGACATATTATAGCTTCTGCCTGTAACATAAACGAACAAAAGCGTCTAAAAACATAACTAACGGAACTGAAGAAGTAAAAGGAACTCGAAGTCACTTAGTCACTTCAGTAACAACAAGAAAGATGGAGGGATGCGGTCACGGACCTCTAGCGATCCCTCTTTAAGAGACCTCTAGAAAGAAAACAGTAACTCAGCCCATAAAGGGTAGAGGGGGTGCAGGGAAAACCGGGGAAAAAGAAATAAAAATAAAAAAAAAAATAAATAATAAAAAAGAAAAACAAAGTCCCATAAATGGGAAGAGAGGGGAGTGAGAAGTGAGAAGGGTATAAGAAATACCTACGATGGGGCGGTATGCTCCTCACCCACACATCTGAGTAATGTTTGGGTCAATAAGCATGGAGGGGTTAAAAGGATTTAATCCTGCCTAAAGAGGGTAAGAGGAGTAGGGATCACCCATAATTTAGATCTGGAAACTACACCTCGCCATCTGTGAGTAAAAGTTTATATTCATTGGACAGTTTAAAATGAGTCCAACAGGACCAAACATTCCTATATTTGTTAGCTGTATCTTTAGATTGATGAATGAGCTCCTCCATCTCAGCAATTCTGGAAATGCGCCGAAACCAATCTGCTGTCGTGGGAGTTTTCGTAGATTTCCAGAATGCAGGGATGCACATCTTTGCCGCATTAATTAGGTGTAAAGCAAGTGAGCGGTGGTAATGTCGGAAGGGAATGGAAGAATAATGTAGTAGCATTTGGGCTGGAGAAAAGTCAATATGATAAGTCGTGACATCAGAAGTAATTTTGTGTACTGTTTTCCAGAAGGGTTGAATTCTAGGGCAGGACCACCAAATGTGTATCATTGAACCAATACCCTCACAACATCTCCAACAAGTGGGAGGGATGGATGGGGAGATCTTGTTCAACTTAGTTGTGGTTTTGTACCATTTAGAGAAAATTTTGAAACCATTTTCTTGGGCTGTCACATTGATGGATCCCTTGTGGATAAGAGTATAAATGTTTTCCCAATCTGCAGAGGAAAGATTGATGGAGAGGTCTCTTTCCCAACTTTGGGTGGCTATGTTGGATTTAGGGTCATGAGTCGAGAATAGCAGGGGGTACACGCTGGAGACTAGGTGTCTTTGCTGTTCCGTTTGCGAGCATAAGGTCTCAAATGGGGAAAGTGGTCTAGAGAAGTCAGCACGTTTGTGGGGATCATTAAGAAAGTGTCTCAGTTGGAAGTACGTCCAGAGAGGACAATGTAGTTCCGGATTTCTCGAGGGTACATCTGAGAGATTCAGAAACTTCCCATTAGCAAAAAAGTGACGAGCCTGAAACTCGGTAAAAGGCCAAAATTCGTTCATAAAGAGAGCAGATAAACCTATCGGGAAGTCCGGATTTTGTCTGATTGGGGTCAGGGGGCTCTGCATCGAGGAGAGACGATGAAGTCTGCATGCCTTCTGAAATGCTTTTAGAGTACTTCCTATGAGCGGGTGTTGCGTACAAAGTTGGGGGGTATGAGTCGGGGCCAACCAAGGTAGTGAACCTAGCGGGAGTCGAGCAAATACCTGTTCTATGTTAGTCCAAGCTTTCGAACGCCTGTGTACATTCCAATCAATGATACGTATTAGTTGGCAAGCCCAATGGTATTTGGCTACGTCTGGCAATCCTATACCCCCTTTCAATTTGGGTAGGGAGAGTCTCTCAAGGCTGAGTCTAGGACGTTGTTTACCCCACAGGAATTAACTGATGGCAGCCCTATATGAGGCAAAAAATGTCGGGGGTACGTGAATGGGGATAGTCTGAAAAATATAAAGCAAGCATGGGAGGACGTTCATCTGCAGTATGGCCGCCCTGCCAAACCAGGAAAACATTCCAGACGACCAAGCTTTAAGATCCTTCTGAATGTTTTGGAGCAGGGGGATGTAATTGGATGAGTATAGGTTGGACAGGCGAGTTGGGAGTTTGATTCCTAAATAAGTGATGGCGTCATTTACCCATCTAAAAGGGGAATTTGCTTTGCACCGTGAGAGATCAGCTGGGTGCAGAGAGACATTCAGGGCTTCTGACTTAGTAAAGTTAATCTGGAGGTTAGACATGGTCTTAAAGGTGGCAAAATCTGCGAGTAGGTTAGGAAGTGACGTGTGGGGCTCTGTCAGGAAAAGGAGGATGTCGTCCGCAAAGGCGGCAAGTTTATATGTGGTGTCAGCTATTGTGACTCCTTTAATGTCAGGATTGGCTCGAAGTCGATGAAGCATCGGTTCAAGAGTCAATACGAATATCAGGGGGGAGAGGGGACATCCTTGGCGCGTTCCATTTGATACGGAGAAGGCGTTCGACAGGGTGCCATTAACACGCACCTTCGCGCTCGGGACTGAGTAAAGGGCTAAGATATATTGAAGCATGCGATCACGTAAACCTATCTTTTTGAGAACTGCCGACATATAGTCCCAGGCTACCCTGTCAAACGCCTTCTCCGCATCAAGGGACAGAAAGAAGCCTTGTTGTTGGGAACATGAGAGCCAATGGTGAATGTTGATAGCTTTGGTTGTATTGTCTCTTGCCTCTCTGCCAGGGATAAATCCTACCTGATCTAAGGAGATCAGGTCGGGCAGGAGAGGCAAGAGACGGTTAGCAAGTATTTTAGCGTAGATTTTTAGGTCCACATTTAGTAAGGAAATGGGCCTATAATTAGTCACTAGGGAAGGATCTTTATTCGGTTTGAGGATTACGGAGATGTGGGCTGTTAGTAGATCTCTAGGAGGGAGAGAACCAGAAGCTAGAGAGTTGAATGCTTTCAAAAAGTGTGATTTAAGGGAATCTATAAAAGTCTTGTAATACCCCGTCGTCAGCCCGTCCGGACCCGGACTTTTTCCAGGTTTCAATTGTTTGAGAACTGTATCCAGTTCCATTGATGATAAGGGTCGTTCCAGGTCTAGAGCAGCGTCCTCTGAAAGAGAGTCGGGAGCGTAAGAAGCAAGGAAGTCTTCAATCAAATGAAGACGAGAAGTAACATGTGCGGGGGGTGCATTAGGGCATATATTGTATAGTTGGGAATAATAATGAACAAATTGGTTTGCAATTAGCCGATAGTTTCTTACCTTGAGGGTCAACTATGGAATGAATGGTCATATCTGCTTTTTTCTTTCTGAGTGCCCTGGCTAGGTATTTACCAGCCTTGTTGCCATACTCGTAAAAGGTTTTATGTGCGAGGGCATAGTTTCGTCTTATCTGAACATTTAGTGTCTCTAGAAGCTCCTTGCGGGCCTGAAGTAACTCTGGAAGGGCTGCTAATGCTAGAGAATTTTTATGGGCAGTTTCCAAAACGTGTATCCGCTTTGATAGATTAGAGATGTGTGCAATCCTATCTCTTTTCCTTTTGGCTGAGATTGCCATGAGTTCTCCCCTTATAGTGCTTTTATGTGCTTCCCAAAGCACCATAGGGGAGATCTCTGGTGAGGAATTTTCTTGAAAGTATAGATTCAGTCGTTGAGTTATGTTAGTGGTGACAGTTTCGTCCGTAAGAAGTGATGGGTCCAGTCTCCATATAGAGGATCTGTTGGGGATAGAATGTGCTACGTCTACAGTCAATGAGATCGGATTATGATCTGAAAAATACATGGGGTGGATCGAAGTGGCGCGTATTGAGGGCAGGTCAGCTTGTGAAATAAACATGTAATCTATTCTGGAGTACTTATTACGAGGAGATGAATAAAATGTGAAGTCTTTGACATTGGGGTTTAATGTTCTCCAAGAATCATGCACTGCTAGTTCACGCAATCGCTTCTTAATTGTCTTAAGTGCAATGTAAGGTACAGAGGAAGCCCCATTAGACGTATCGAGGGAAGGGTTCAGAGGGACATTGAAATCCCCTCCCAAGATTAACATGCCCTCCTGGAATTCGGCTAGTTCTCGAAGAGTCGCATTAGTGGCATGGAATGAGGTAGGAAAGCGGGCATTGGAAAATTTCGGTGTAGACCCCGTCTTAAAGTGCGTCTCCTGGAGAAAGGCCACATCTGCTTTGTATCTGTGGAGCCCGAGTAAAACTTGGGATCGCTTCTCAGGCAAATTCAACCCTCTAACATTGATAGACACTATAGTAGTGAGTAATTTGTTAGAACTACAGTGCGGTTTTGCCATTGTGAACGGAACAGAGTAAGATACCTAATATCCTGATGACGTTTTAGTAATAATGGTGAGGAGCAAGTGTAATTTGTGAGAGGTGTAGGCCCAGAACCAGAGTCCGGAAACTGGACTGGTGCGAGAGAGAGAAAAAAAAAAAAAAAAATTATTAAAAATAAAAACAGAAAGGAAAAACAATAGCTGCAGAAAGGGAAAGGGAGAAAAAAAAGAACGGAAGGGTTATGGGATTTAATGAAAAATGGAGACCAATAAGCAGAACCAGTAAACACAGTTTGCAAAAACTTCCACTAAAGGTCAATGGTAAAGTATGTGGCTATTAGCAAGAGCCTGCTTGCTAATCAGTTGGGAACAGAGAGACTGATCCCTAACAATTATACCAAAATGAGGCAGTGGGGAGAATTAATACAATAGTTGTAATAACCCAAATAATAGGTCCACTGAGCGGGGTTGGCTAGAGACAGCGGGGAGTGGTGCAGCGACGACTAAGGACCAGCATTAGCCAACTGGAGAGAGATTAGAAAGTAGATTAAGGGAGGAAAGCTAATCCCGATAAGGGGCAGGTAATTGTGGGCTCGCCTACACCCCAGGGCTTAAGTACGGTGTATAATAATGAGCAGCAGTGATTCGGCCATGTCAACGCTAACGGTGGGGCAGTGTGTATGCTTAGTGAGCAGGAACGTGGACCGAAAGAGAGCCAAAAGAAGAGGAAAAGGAAAAAGAAAAAGAGGGGAGGTCCCCCAACCTTCCCCCTCCTCTCCTCTTTTTTTTTTTTTTTTTGGTGTTGGAAAACCTCTGAAAGCTTAGGGATGAACCTTTAGTCAACAAGGGGGAGCCCAAGGGGGTCAGGACAGATATAGCATCCTATCTCTGTGGAAGATAAAACAGGGCGTTCGTTGTCATGCCAGAGATAAAACGCCTTATATAATAACCTGCTGGTAGGGATTGAAGAGGGAAAGAGGGTGGGGCAGAAATAATTAGGGCCCAACCAGTTATGTTGCCAAACATAGGACCACCAGTATTGCCATGTATAGATGAACCTCTATTCCCTGAGACCTGAGAACATTAGGAGATCAGGCAGACTGTCCCGGGGTATCAGGTGCGGGCGGAAGCCCTCCCATGTTGTATCCGTTAGGAAATTACAGGAACATGCGGTAAAATGGAAGACGCTGGGAGATAGAACTCTATCAATTACATATGCTTACCAGTTTGCTATAGATACAATCTGGTGAGAACACACAGGTCTAGAGTTTTAGGGAGAAACATTGCAAAAACGTCCTCAGGTGGAACAAATAAAATATGTGCAAGAACGCATGGAGGGTGCCCTGACCCTAACCGATACCCCAAGATAGCAGTGTTCTAAAACAAAAGTATCTAAAATTCTACTATGAAAGAGTAGTTTAACAACAAATCAAAAGGGACCTAGAGCAACTCCAAGTTAAATAATGAATTATATAATGTTTCACTTAGTTGACATTGAGAGGAGGGGGAAGGAGAGATAGAACTAGGAAAGAGAGGTGAAACAAAATCCAGTAGTCGTTACCCAGTTAAAATGCAACGTTAGGGAGGCCAAGGTAATGGGTCACAAATCCGGGTTAAAACAGCTCAGAGCAAAGACAGGCTCTAGTGATCACTTAACCGGGTCAGCAGGGCCAGTCAGCAATGCAGGTAACTTAGCAGGCCGAAGAAATTTTTCAGCGTCGCTCCTCAGCGGTCTCGACGTGCTCTCCTGGGATGAGGAGCCTTGGTCGGGCTTAGACCATGTTGCGAACCAGCAGCAGTGGGATGTTCTCTTGGATCCGAGGGGGATCTTCTCCTCCTGGAGCGTGAATCTTGAGTATCCATTCCCTCGTCGGTCGGAGCAGATCTTCTGAAAGCCGCCGGTCTGAAATCTGCATACCAGTCCGGAACCGCGGTGAACGGTATGTCAAGTGTCTCGCAAAAGTAGCGTAAATCTTCCGGGACCCTGAGGAGAGCAGGGCGGCCGTGTGCAGATGCAGATAGGCCGAACGGGAACCTCCAACGATAGGGGATTCCCTTGGCCCGCAATACTTCCAGGAGTGGGCGCAGTTCCCTACGACGCTGCAAGGTGATGTTTGACAAGTCCTGAAACATTTGTACAGTGGCACCATTATGAGTAAGCGGGTTTGCATCACGAGCCCTCCTCAGAATTTCCTCTTTCAGCTGATAATCAATCACACAGCAAATTACATCTCGAGGAGGGTCGGATTCTTTACCCCTCAGGCGTAGAGCGCGGTGGATACGCTCCATACCAATCGGGGTAGATGAAGGCCTGCTCAATAAGTCATTGAAGAGGGATGTTACCTCCTCTTGCAAATGTTCTGCATCGATGGTTTCAGGCATGCCACGTATGCGGAGATTGTGCCTCCTACCGCGGTTATCCAAATCCTCGATATGACGGTTGAGGTCCCTCAGCTGCAAGGTATGCGTATCAATTGCTTGACAGGAACGGCGAAGCACTGTGGAATGAGTCGCCATTACAGTCTCCACTTCCTGCACTCTTCCTGTAATGGCTTGAATGTCTATTCTGAGGTCAGAGATTGCCGCCGTGAGGGCTGCGGTGAGAGTCTCTTTAATATCGGTAGCCACCGATCTAAGGTCGTGTAGGCTCGGTTGTTGCTGTGGCGTGAGTACAATGCCCTCATCCTCCGGGGGGTTTCGCTGGCGCGCAGCATGAGATCTGCCTGAGGCTTGTGAGGCGCCTCATGGCGCCGCCATGTTGCTGGCCTGGCTCCGGAACATTTCAGGGATGTTCTGACTCGTGCGCCCGGTATGCTCTCTAGGAGATCTGGAGCGGGATGCCGATGAGCTGCGGGAAGACGTTCCCATGGTTCTTGAGGTGAATCGGGTATAGGAATCCTCCGTTAGAGGCTGAAGAATCTCTCAGTCGGCCGGAGCTAAAGGATTAGGCAGCCATTCTCCACCGAGGTCAAGCCACGCCCCTGATTCATTTTTATGAAGGTCAGACGATTGACCGAGTCGGTGGACAGGCGCACCCTGTGATCGGTTACAAAGCCTCCAGCAGGAGGTGCCTTCTGAAAGAATGCTGGATGCAGGACAGGCCAGTAGTTCAATTGCATACTGTGCAAGCTCTGGCCAGTGATCCATCCTCAAGACCCTGTAAGCCAGAGGATTTTTGGTGGGAAAGGTGTCCAAGTCTGACCTTGCCCCTAGGTATTCCTGCACCATATAAATTATACGCTGGCGATAGTTGCTAGAACCGATCATACCTTGGGGCTGTGGACTAAAAAATTGTCTGAATGCATCGGTCAGACCGCCACCTTCTCCACCGCTCCTTCTGACCGGTGCCTCAGCAACACGTTGTCCAGGACCAGGAGTTTGAAACCTCCCATACTCTGGGAACGCATTGGACAGACCTTTCTGCAAGGCCTCCCAGAGATGTCTCATCCTCTGCTCCCTCTGTGATGGCAAGATATGCTCGGCAACCTTACCCTTGTACCGTGGATCAAGGAGAGTGGCCAGCCAGTAATGGTCCCTCTCCTTAATCCGGAGAATATGAGGATCCTTCCGCAGGCTTTGCAGGATCAGGGAGACCATGCAGCGTAGGTTAGCTGAGGCATTCGGTCCGGAGTCCTCTGGATCACTAAGGACAACATGATCCGCAGCTACCTTCTCCCAGCCACGTACAAGTCCACACAATCATCCTCCTCCTCCTCCTCCTCCTCGTCCTCTTCCTGAGTGATGGGTGGGACAGCAGGAACACTGTCTGAATAAAGGGGGCCTTGAGAGGCAAGGAAGTCCTCCTCTTCCTGCCTCTGTTCTGCCTCAAGTGCCCTATCAATTATTCCATGCAGTATATGCTCCAACAGGTGGACAAGAGGTACAGTGTCACTGATGCATGCACTGTCACTGCTCACCATCCTTGTGGCCTCCTCAAACGGTGACAGGACAGTGCATGCATCCCTGATCATGCCCCACTGGCGTGGTGAGAAAAAACCAAGCTCCCCTGACCCTGTCCAGGTACTCATTGATGGCCCTCTGCTGTGTGTGCAGCTGCTGCAGCATAGCCAACGTTGAATTCCACCTGGTGAGCATGTCACATATAGGGCGGTTCTTGGGCAGGTTCAACTCCTTTTGGAGCTCATCCAGCCGAGCATAGGCATTAAATGATCGGCAGAAATGCACACAGACTTTCCTGGCCTGCTTCAGGACATCCTGTAAGCCCGGGTACCTGCCCAAGAACTGCTGCACCACCAGGTTAAGGACGTGAGCCACATAGAGCACATGGGTCAGTTGTCCTTGTCGGAGGGCGGAGAGGAGGTTGGTGCCATTGTCGCAAACCACCATTCCTGGCTTAAGCTGGCGTGGTGTCAACCACCTCTCGGCCTGCCCCTGCAGAGCTGACAAAATATCTGCCCCGGTATGGCTCCTGTCCCCCAAATAAACCAGCGCAAGCACGGCATGGCATCGTTTTGCCTGCGTACTTGCGCAGCCCCTTGAACGCCTACGGAGCACCGCTGGTTCTGAGGACAGAGCACTGGAAGAGGCCATGGAGGAAGAAGAAGAGGAGGGGGTGGAGGAGAGAGGTGTGTCACAACCAGGAGTAGCATTTTGGAGGCGTGGTGGCGGAACAACCTCCAACACTACTGCACCTTATCCTGCATCCTTCCCAGCTGCCAGAAGAGTGACCCAATGGGCCGTGAAAGACAGGTAACGTCCCTGTCCATGCCTGCTGGACCATGAGTCAGTGGTAATATGCACCTTACCACTGACCGCCCTGTCCAGCGAGGCAAGGACATTACCTTCCACATGCCGGTAGAGAGCCGGAATCGTCTTCCGTGAGAAAAAATGGCGTTTGGGGACCTGCCACTGAGGAACCACACATTGTACAAACTCACGGAAGGGAGCCGAGTCTATCAACTGAAAAGGCAGCAATTGAAGTGCTAGCAATTTAGCCAAGCTAGCATTCAACCGCTTGGCATGTGGATGGCTGGGAGTGAACTTCTTTCGCCAGTCCAGCAGCTGGGGCAGGGAAATTTGCCTGCTATAATCGGACATGGGTGCACTGCTAGCAGAGTGCCTGGAAGCACTTGGCTGTGACACACCTAATTCTACACCTTCATTCCTCTCAGAGCAGGTTCCAGAGAGGACTGAAGGTCTAGTGGGGTTGGAGATGCCAGCTGATGAGGAGCAAGGAGAGGTCCGCTTTGTTCTTTGGTGTGGGTCTTTGAGGTACGCTTGTCAATGAGCTCCATGGCAGGTCAACATATGTCTGGTCAAGCATGTGGTGCCCAAGCGGCTGATGTTTTGGCCATGTGAGATACGCTTGAGACATATGTTGCAAATAGCAGCGGTGCGATCTGATGCACTCATCTCAAAAAAGGTCCACACCAAAGAACTTTTAGAATAACGTACAGAGGCAGCGCCCTGCACAGGCGGAGCTCTGCGGTGTGATTCAGTCCGTGTGCTGCCTCTAAGCTAGCCCCCGGAAGGCATCCTGCCTCGTTGGACATGTGCCTCCTCCTCTCTCCTACGAGGCACCCACGTGGAGTCAGCGCCCTCATCATCCCCTCCCTCTTCATCGCTGGAGCAAACCTGGCAGTATGCTGCAGCTTGTGGAACATGACTGCCAGATTGCTGTCCTTCTTGAGCATCCCCTCTCACTGCGCTCATGCTATTGCCTTCCTCTAGCTGAGCATCATCATCAAAGCCTACAAAACACTGGGCATCCTCCTGGAGCATGTACCCAACACTGTGCTCAAAGAGTTCAGGAGACTCCTCAGGAGGACGTGGTGGGTCTAGGGAAGGAGTCACTGATGATGACATTGAGACGAGGGAAGAGGATGCGTTGGCAGCTGCTTTGCTAGTACCCTGAGCCTGGGTGAGAGAGGATGAGGAGGATGAAGAGGGCTTGGTCATCCACTCTACCAAGTCTTCGGCATGATGTGGCTCAACACGTCCAGCTGCCAAAAATAAGGACAAGCGTGTCCCATAGCCACGTGCTGATGATGACGATGCACCGCGTCCACGACCAGCACTGTTGTCTCTAGACACAGAGCCTGCTTGCCCTCTTTTATGGGCTCGTGCCTGTCTGCCTCGCCTTGTTGGCCTTCCAGACATGGTAATGGCCTGAAGGGAGATGGGTAAACCAGCAATTGGGTAGTGTATATTATGCTGGAGACATCAACACCCACTAACTCCTTCAAATGCCTTTATTATAGAACAGGAATTAAAGGGTAGATACTGGTGTATACTGTGCTGTGCTGGAGGCACACAACACCAACTAACTCCTGCAGATGGCAGATGGCTCAATTAGAGAAGAGCTATATAGGTGAATAATGGTGTATACTGCGGTCAGGGCACACAGACAACACCCACAATCTCCTACAGCTGAATGAAAGTTCTATTACAGAAGAGCAATATAGCTAGCTATATAGGTGGATATAATGGTGTATAGTGCGGTCAGGGCACGCAGACAACACCCACAATCTCCTACAACTGACTGAAAGCTCTATTACAGAAGAGAAATATAGCTAGCTATATAGGTGGATATAATGGTGTATACTGCGGTCAGGGCACGCAGACAACAGCCACAATCTCCTACAACTGACTGAAAGCTCTATTACAGAAGAGCAATATAGCTAGCTATATAGGTGGATATAATGGTGTATAGTGCGGTCAGGGCACGCAGACAACATCCACAAACTCCTGCAGATTGCTAAAAGATCAATTACAGAAGAGCAAGAAAGCTAAATCGGCTGATAACGAACGGTGTATACTGTGTTGAAGGTACACAGAGAACACCCACTAACTCCTACAGACGCCAACACACTACACAAGGTCACCTCGCTGGCGGCCTTATATAGTGTGGGGCGTGTACTACACAGCCTGCTTGTGGCCAATCATGGCTCTCCTCACTGCCGGCGCTGTGATTGGCCAAGCATGTGGGGTCACAGTGCATGCTTGGCCAATCATGAGCCAGCAATGCACTGCTATGGCGCAGTGCATTGTGGGCCGTGAGCGTCACACGAATTTGGCGCGAACGGCCCATAACGTTTGGTATTCGCCGAACGTGCGAACAGCCGATGTTTGAGTCGAACATATGTTCAAGTCGAACATCAAGCTCATCCCTAATACTGAGTGAGAGAGTGATGTTTAGACATTTGTAACTGACCTTAAAGAATATGTAACTGATCACATGCTTGGTCAGAAATGAATTCTTGCAGACGCTCACCTCCTTTGCAATCAAAACATGTAGCCTTAAAAATGTCTATTACAGATTTGTAATGAGCCTGGAAATTAGTAGAATTGTCCTTGTCTGGGGTCTTATCAGAGTTGTTGGATACAGATAAGTAGGGATGAGCTCGATGTTTGGATCAAACATCAGTTTGACTCGAACATTGGGTATTCACAGAAGAACAAATATTATGGGGCGTTTGTGGCAAATGTGAGCGCCCGCGGAACGCCCCATAATGCACAGCGAGATCGCAGTGCATTTCTGTATGATGATTGGCCAAAGCATGCACCTGACCTGCATGCTTTGGCCAATCCCAGCGCCCTCTGCTAAGAGAGCCATAATTGGCCAAAAGCAGGGTGCCTTTGGGGCCAAGTCCATACCCCGCACTATATAAGGCTGCCTGCACGTTGGCCCTGTGTAGTGTTTTTGGTGTGAACAGAGAGCTTGATTTAGATTAAGCAAGCAGATTATTTCGTTAGTGGCAGTGTATTATATATATATATATATATATATATATATATATATATACATATATATATATATACATATATATATATATACATATATATATATATATATATATATATATATATATATATATATATATATATATATATATATATATATATATATAGTCTGCATCCAGTCAGTATAGCTTATGTCTACAGTGCATTCTGTGGTGTACTATTTATAATCTACTTCAGGCGGTGTATTTGAGATATATATACAGTGGTGTGAAAAAGTGTTTGCCCCCTTCCTCATTTCCTGTTCCTTTGCATGTTTGTCACACTTAAGTGTTTCGGAACATCAAACCAATCTAAACAATAGTCAAGGACAACACAAGTAAACACAAAATGCAATTTGTAAATGAAGGTGTTTATTATTAAAGGTGAAAAAAAATCCAAACCATCATGGCCCTGTGTGAAAAAGTGATTGCCCCCTTGTTAAAACATACTATAACTGTGGTTGTCCACACCTGAGTTCAATTTCTCTAGCCACACCCAGGCCTGATTATTGCCACACCTGTTCACAATCAAGGCATCACTTAAATAGGAGCTGCTTGACACAGTAAGGTCCACCAGAAGATCCTTAAAAGCTACACATCATGCCGAGACCCAAAGAAATTCAGGAACAATTGAGAAAGAAAGTAATTGAGATCTATCAGTCTGGAAAGGGTTATAAAGCCATTTCCAAAGCTTTGGGAATCCAGCAAACCACAGTGAGAGCCATTATCCACAAATGGCGAAGACATGGAACAGTGGTGAACCTTCCCAGGAGTGGCCGGCCGCCCAAAATTACCCCAAGAGCGCAGCGACGACTCATCCAAGAGGTCACAAAAGACCCCACAACAACGTCCAAGGAACTGCAGGCCTCACTTGCCTCAGTTAAGGTCAGCGTTCATGCCTCCGCCATCAGGAAAAGACTGGGAAAAAATGGCCTGCATGGCAGAGTTCCAAGGAGAAAACCACTGCTGAGCAAAAAGAACATCAAAGCTCGTCTCAATTTCTCCACAACACATCTTGATGATCCCCAAGACTTTTGGGACAACATTCTGTGGACCGATGAGACAAAAGTGGAACTCTTTGGAAGGTGTGTGTCCAAGTATATCTGGCGTAGAAGGAACACTGCATTTCATAAAAAGAACATTATACCAACAGTAAAATATGGTGGTGGTAGTGTGATGGTCTGGGGCTGTTTTGCTGCTTCAGGACCTGAAAGACTTGCCGTGATAAAAGGAACTATGAATTCTGCTGTCTACCAAGAGATCCTGAAGGAGAATGTCCGACCATCTGTTCGTGTACTCAAGCTGAAACGAACTTGGGTTCTGCAGCAGGACAATGATCCTAAACACACCAGCAAGTCCACCACCGAATGGCTGAAGAAAAACAAAATGAAGACTTTGGAGTGGCCTAGCCAAAGTCCTGACCTGAATCCTATTGAGATGTTGTGGTATGACCTTAAAAAGGCCGTTCATGCTCGAAAACCCTCTAATGTAACTGAATTAGGACAATTCTGCAGAGATGAGTGGGCCAAAATTCCTCCAGGACGCTGTAAAAGCCTCATTGCACGTTATCGCAAACGCTTGGTTGCAGTTGTTGCTGCTAAGGGTGGCCCAACCAGTTATTAGGTTTAGGGGGCAATCACTTTTTCACACAGGGCCATGATGGTTTGGATTTTTTTTCACCTTTAATAATAAACACCTTCATTTACAAATTGCATTTTGTGTTTACTTGTGTTGTCCTTGACTATTGTTTAAATTGGTTTGATGTTCCGAAACACTTAAGTGTGACAAACATGCAAAGGAACAGGAAATTAGGAATGTATATACCACTGTATATATATACTGTGAAGCATCCAGTGTAGCTTATACCTACAGTGCATTCCATGGTGTTCCATTTCTACTACTTTTCTGGTGGTGTACACGATCCACAATACAGTGCAGCCATAGTTCAGTTGCTACTACTTTTCTGGTGGTGTACACAATACAGTGCAGTGTGCCAAACAAAATATACATCATATTCGAAAGGCCACCAAGGAGAGGAAGATGCTCACAGGCCACTAAAAGTGGGCAAGCAGGCTCTGTGTCTACAGCCAACAGTGCTGGTCATGGACATGGTGCATCCTCTGCAGGTGGCCGTGGGGCACGCTTGTCCTTTTTTTTTTTTTTTTTTTCTGCTGCTGGCCATGTTAATGAGCCAAAACATGCAGAAGAGTTGGTGGAGTGGATAACAAAGCCATCCTCATCCTCTGTCCCCCAGGCTCAGAGTAGTTTGCCTTCCAATGCAGATGCCAAAGCGGCCTATTCCATCGGCTCCATGTCAACAGTTACTCCTTCCCACCATCAAGACATGTACGTAGCTGTAGGGCAACGTAAGCGTAGGACATACATGACAGGATGCAAGGCTTACGCAGGGGAATGGTACGAGGGGTTAAGAAAGCTGCAAGGCTTACCTGATTGAAGGATGGAGTAAGAGGGGGTGGAGTAGAGTTGATGTGAAGGCACGTGAGTTTAGGAAGGTCAGCAGTCTGGAGCAGCAGGTCAGGAGGAACGTTCCCGCCCGCCCGCCCGCCCTTAATACAAGGAGGGTGTGGGGACTATGTGTTGAAAATGAGTGCAGGTGGCAGTAGGGTCCTTGACGGCTGATATACAAATTATACTGTTTCAAGATGAGGTTTTGAAAAGTTAGGACCCATCATATGTATGGAGTCCTCCCGGGGGGTCTGGCGGCTGGCCAGACTGACGGGCTAATAAGTTGGGGGTCTGTGGTCAATTGGTAAGTCCCCGAGGCAAGTTGGCGGCTGGGGACGAATGCCATAAAAAAGTTGGTATTACAGGCTCAAGAAAAAATGGGGTTTCATAGTTTCATAGTTTCATAGTTAGTAAAGTTGAATAAAGACACCAGTCCATCCAGTTCAACCTGAGTGAGTGTCTACAATTATCCCTTCACATTGCACACTCACATCGATCCCTACCCTCAAGGAGCCCACAATACAAGGTCCCCGCTCATATACTAGGGCAAATTTTGGACAGAAGCCAATTAACCTACCTGCATGTCTTTGGATTGTGGGAGGAAACCGGAGTACCCGGAGGAAACCCACGCAGGCACAGTGAGAACATGCAAACTCCAGGCAGGTAGTGTCGTGGTTGGGATTCGAACCAGCGACCCTTCTTACTGCTAGGTGAGAGTGCTAACCACCACACCACTGTGCTGCCCATTAAAGTTGTCAGGGATCAACAACTGTTGATCTGATGAGCTGGTTTTTGTTACAAGAAAATAGATAGAAAAATAAAAATGGTTTACAGAAGTTTTAAATAAAAAGTTTATTTTGGTTTGTTGTTAAAATAAAGGTCTAAAAGGCCATTTACATCCAGCAGGTGTCTGTGTCATTATTTATAGAATAAGGTATAAAAGGGGGGGTGTACATGTATGGATTGGCGTAGTAAGGTATCTGGCTACCTTGTCATGCATGGAGGAGTCCCCCGAACTATTTGACCATAGTGTCGGGTACATGCTGATGTAGTTATTGGCCATAAAATGGGTATGGGGTCCTAGAACCCACCCTAAGGGCCATATATCAATGTCACCAATTTGGACAACCCCAAAAAGGAAACAAGGAGAAGTGCCTTTAAACATGCACAATTGCTGAAAAGCTAGTAACTTGGGGGGGGGGGGTGGGGGGTGGGTTAATCTGCCTGTAAAGTAGTGCATCTGTAGCATGTACCCAAAATGCTGCTTCACAGATGTACGGCTTTAGAGAAAATTTAGGCCTCATGTACACCGCTGCTGGTAAATGGACATACAGAGGCAGTTGGGTGTTTATTTTATGTTATCTTATGTGTACATGCATGGGCGTCCGCAGAACTTTTTCCAAGGGGGGGCATCATTTTAAGGCAACTCATGCTCCGCCCCTTTTCGACAATCTCATGGAAATCTTTCCACTGGTAATACATATGTGTTATATAACAGATAATTCATCTTCACTTTGTATTGGAAGTTACTCTGGCGGCTGTGTTCCATGCCCATATAGCCTAGAGAATGTACATCTTTTTACATTGTAATACATCTGTTGTGGCCATATTTTGATCTCATACTGTCACTGTATAGGCTGTTTTCATCAAGATAAAAATATGGCAACAACAGATGTGTTGCAATGTAAAAAGATGTACATTCTCGAGGCTATATGGGCATGGTACGCAGCCACCTGAGTAACCTTGTGGATGCCCATGCTTTCAAAAACCAGCCCTGTAAAAAATTTCATACCAGCCTCGCAGCATTATTATATCAGCCCAACAGGATAACGTCATTATTTTCTTGTTCATGAAATGGAAAACCATACATTTTAAAGCACATTTGATGAAGAGAGTATTATATATAGATATGAAATCACAATCACATAGGGCTTTATATATATATATATATATATATATATATATATATATATATATATATATATATATACAAATTCCAGTTAATAGTGGTAAGTGATCAATCATCAAGGGGGACCCCAGGAACTCAGAACGTGGGGGGAACACCTTCTGCAGAAAGAATACTCTAAGGTAAGGGGGGTGGGTTACTAATATAAGGAGGAAACCCTTTATATCAGTGCCCCTTATATTATCATATTCACTCCCCCTTACATCAGTGACCCCCCCCGACTGGCCTGGCGGTGCTTTCACTGACCTCCTCTCAGGTGCACTGTGCAGGGCTCAGTCAGTCGGCTCCAGCTTGGTGGCTCTGGTTTTATCCTATAGTCTCCTGTCCACAGTCCCCCCAAGTCTGACTTCTCCCATGACCCCCATCCCGGCGGTGCTCCCACTCTTGACTCCTCTCCAGACTCCCTCAGAGACTGCAGATATGCTACAGGAGATGGTCAGAGACTGCAGACTTGATGCAAGAGCTCAATGCAGCCTCACCAGTGCCCATCAAATGCAGCCTCACTGTGCCCATCAAATGCAGCCTTACTGTGCCCATCAAATGCAGCCTTACTGTGCCCACCAAATGCAGCCTCACTGTGCCCACCAAATGCAGCCTCACTGTGCCCATCAAATGCAGCCTTACTGTGCCCACCAATGCAGCCTCACTGTGCCCACCAAATGCAGCCTCACTGTGCCTATCAAATGCAGCCTCACTGTGCCCATCAAATGCAGCTTTACTGTGCCGTGAATGCAGTCTCACTGTGCCCATCATTGCAGCCCCTCCTGTGCCCCATGTCCCAGTCTGCAGTCCCTGTCTGTGGGAAGGTGTGTTGTTGATGCTTGGTACGGTACCTTGCATGCCAGCAGGATATCCATGACGGCCAGCAGCAGGCAGGGTCTGTTCTCGTTTTGGATGGGTATGGTGCTCCTTCCAGAGTATCTGTCTGATGTGAGATGGAGTGGTCCCTGGCCACCTACACCTGCAGCCGTCCTCATTTTCCGGCCCCAGTCAGCCTGTCATCTGGTCCTGGGGAAGTGGAGAGCACTGGGTGGGAGTTGGAGAGAAGGGGGAGCAGAGAGTACTGGCAGGGTTGGAGAACACATGGGTGGGGGCAAAGAGTGAGGGGGAGTGGAGATCACAGGGGTGGGGAGCGGAGAGCGCTGGGGGGGAACTTGAGAGCACTGGGGGGCCAATAAGAACAGGGGTAGAGAGCATGGTAGGCTGAGAGCACTGGGGGGCTAAGAATGTGGGGTGGTGAAGAGCACTGGGGGGGCAGAAAAACAGGGGTGGAGAGCATGGGGGCTGGAGAGTACTGGAAGGGTACAAAGAGCAGGGGGAGTGGAGAGCAATGGGGGGGAGCTTGAGAGCACTAGTGGGGGCCAGAAAGAACAGGGGTGGAAAGCACAGGGGACTAGAGAGCACTATGGGGGGTGGAGAGCACATGGGTGAGGGCAAAATGCAGGGGGAGTGGAGAGTACAGGGGTGGGGAGTGGAGAGTTCTGGGGGGAGCCAAAAAGAAGAGGGGTGGAGAACATGGAGGGTAGAGAGCACTGGGGGGGCTGGAGAGCACCAGGGGGGCAGAAAGAACAGGGGTGGGGAGAATGGGGGGCTGGAGAGCACTGGGGTGGGGGCTGGAGAGTGATGGGGAGAGCTGAAGAGCACTGGGGGGAAAGAACAGGGGGAGAGCACTGGGGGGGAGAGGAGAGCCCTGGGGGGGAAGAAAAGGGGAGAGCACTGGGGGGAAAGAACAGGGGGGAGAGCACTGGGGGGAGTGGAGGGCACTGAGGGGGCAGAGCACTGGGGGGAAAGAACAGGGGGGAGAGCACCGTGGGAATAACAGGGGGAGAGCACTGGGGAGAGAACAGGGGGGAGAGCACTGGGGAGAGAACAGGGGAGAGAGCACTGGGAAGAGAACAGGGGGGAGAGCACAGAGGGGAGAGGACTGGGGTGAGTGGAGAGCACTGTGGGGGAGCACTGGGGGGAGTGGAGAGCACAGGGGGAGAGCACGGAGGATAGAGTACTGGAGAGCACTGTGGGGGGGAACGGGGGGCACTGGGGGGAGTGGAGAGCACTGGGGGAGAACAGGGGGGGAGAGCACTGGGGGGAGTGGAGAGCACTGGGATGGTGGCTAGAGAAGGATGGGGAGAGCTGGAGAGCAGGGGGGCAGCAAGAACAGGGGAGGAGAGAACTGTGGGGGGCAGGAGAGTGTGGTGGTGGAGGAGAGCACGGGGAGGCAGGAGAGTGTGGTGGTGGAGGAGAGCACTGGGGGGGGGGGCAGGAGAGTGTGGAGGAGAGCACTGGGGGGCAGGAGAGTGTGGTGGTAGAGGAGAGCACTGGGGGGCAGGAGAGTGTGGTGGTGGAGGAGAGCACTGGGGGGGGGCAGGAGAGTGTGGTGGTGGAGGAGAGCACTGGGGGGGCAGGAGAGTGTGGTGGTGGAGGAGAGCACTGGGGGGCAGGAGAGTGTGGTGGTGGAGGAGAGCACTGGGGGGGCGCAGGAGAGTGTGGTGGTGGAGGAGAGCACTGGGGGGGCAGGAGAGTGTGGTGGTGGAGGAGAGCACTGGGGGGGCAGAGAGCACAAGGTGAACTGGGGACAGTAAATTAAGTTGGATAGGAGAATCGGCAGGGGGGCCCCTCGCAGCCCCCCACTCGAACCTCCTATCCAGGCACTGTGTGGCACACAGGGCGGGCTGTACCTGCAGCATCTCCTCCTCTGGATCACAACACTGGCTGGCTCTGTGTTCGGCGACCGCTCTGTAACACGGCCCCACCCCCCAGACGGCTCATGTGATAGGCGGAACGTTGATTCTATCTACTATCACACGAGCAGGTCTGGGGGGGCGGGACTGTGTTACAGCGTGGGCGCCGAACACAGAGACTCCATTAAGAGACTGTGTTATCTTCTAAAATAAATAACCCAAAAGAGGATCCAGTGTCAAAGACCTCAAGACCTCAAATTTTGTGTGTCGGAAATTCCGATGGAAAAAGTCAGATGGAGCCTACACACGGTCAGAATTTCCATCAACAAACTCTGATCGCACATTTTCCGTCGGAAAGTCCAACCATGTGTATGCGGCATAGAGTCTTTGTCGTTTTATAACATTTGTAACCTGTGGTTCATCAGAAGGTTATTCTTCATATCTCCTTCAGAATTCATATGATTAATTATAATTTAATATCAGAAAACCTGACATAACATTATAGTCTGGGCTGAAGGACACACACAAATCTCTCCTATTAAAGTGTACTGTACACCTTTCCCTCACAAAGTGGTCACTAAAGAGCCACACAATGTGTTGTTTGTGTTTTAACCTGTTTTTCTGATCAATAAATACCGACCATCCTGAAGAATCCTCTTGGAAGCATCTTATTAGTGAATGGAGGTCTCTGCTGACCACACACGGCTTCCATTTTGGGGTCTTCTCCTTTTTATCACCTGACCTCTCTGTAGACATCTTACTGGCTGATACTTTGGTGCCACTTAGTAACAGTCTTGGCTATGAATGGAACAGATTTGTGGAGGTGACACCTAAAAATACGAGTCTGTATAAATGATGGCCCTAAACAGGGTAGGATTCCTTTGTGACCCCGATATAACAACTAGAGGAATGCCGAGTAGAAGGTTATGATTGATACTCATAGTTATGGGTTGAAAATGACAGAAATCCATCCAATTCTAATTCTTTCTAACTGGACAACCAGTAAGCCAATTGTTATCCACAGAAGGGAACAAATCCTCCTTATTGATTCCATTCATTGTACTACAAATGAGTTTATTATTGTTTGTGCCTCTTCCAGGTGATGTCATCTCGGGTCATCTCCTGATATCATGGCGACCTCTTCCTCCTCATCCTCCTCCTCACAAGGTATGACTGCTGATCCTGACAACCCTTTCCAATGTTTTCCTCCATCTCACATCTCCAGGGATTGGAATTAGATGATAGGACATCTTAAGTCTCCATAGTCTGGACATTTCCAGTAGACATCTGGTCAGTCCACTCATTAGAAGAGTTCAGGAGTTTTTATCAATTCCACCATCAAATTCCCGTCTCTTCAGATTTTATTTATCATTGATGATCCATAATGACTGGGGGACCCCAAATTTTATGGCTATTTGTGTAGTAGTCGGAGGAATCCTTTGTCTATAATCCTATGGAGAAAACAGCCCAGTGTCACATGACACATACTGCTGGGAGATTTTGGGGTAATCGGAGTTCTTAGTTCACACTGATCAGACACATCATTATTCATGGGGGAAGGTTATTTAAAGAGGAAGTAAACCCTGATGGGTTTACTTCCTCTTTTTTTCCCTGCAAAGGTAAAGCATAATGGACTACTATGCATCGCATAGTAGCTCATTATGTGTCACTTACCTGACACAGGAGCCAGCGAAGTCGCCGCTGTCCCCTGTAGTCCGCCGCATCCATGTTGCTCGTGGCGTCTCGCAGCTCCGACGAATCACAGCGGCGAAGCCGCGATGACGTCACTCCCGCGCATGCGCACGGGAGTCGCGTCTCGCAGCTCCGCCGCTGCCATTCGGCGAGGCCGCGATGACGTCACTCCCGCGCATGCGCACGGGAGTCGACAAATTAGGCAAATCCATTCTTGGACTTGCCGCATTTAGTGCGCCTGCGCGCCGCTGTCTACGGCGCATGCGCCGTAGACAGCGGTGCCCGTTTTTGGGCAAATATCTCCTAAACCATATAGGTTTAGGAGATATTGCTTGGACCTACAGGTAAGCCTTAATCTAGGCTTACCTGTAGGTCCAAGTGGTTTGGAAGGGTTTACTTCCTCTTTAAAGGTTTTATACATATATTGTTTTAGTTGGTTAGCACTCTCGCCTAGCAGTAAGAAGGGTCGCTGGTTCGAATCCCAACCACGATACTACCTGCCTGGAGTTTGCATGTTCTCCCTGTGCCCGCGTGGGTTTCCTCCGGGTACTCCGGTTTTCTCCCACACTCCAAAGACATGCAGGTAGGTTAATTGGCTACTGTCCAAAATTGACCCTAGTATATGAATGGGGACCTTGGATTGTGGGCTCCTTGAAGGTAGGGACCAATGTGAGTGTGCGATGTACAGGGATAGGGACAATTGTTGACACTCACAGGTTGAACTGGATGGACTGGTGTCTTTATTCAACCTTGCTAACTATGAAACAATCAATAAACATGAGGTTTAAAATGATCATCCATACATATACATTAGGAGATCTGTATATAAAATAATTACTATGAGTTTGTGTCATTTGTACAGTCATCACTAATAATCCCCGTAATTTGTCTAATAGATTTACTTCCTATGATCATCAGCTCATAATATATTATTTTCTTGAAATACCTCAACCGGTAAGATATGGCATTATGACCATTAGATGGAGCTGATGATCATAGGAAATAAACATATTAGACACATTATAGGGATGATTTACAAAGGTGATTTTTTTTTTTAAATAGCCCCCCCCCCTAGGTGTTTGTACCCAATATTAATCCATCTGAGAGGTAATTTACCACTATGGAGGCAATCATATTGGATTACCACAGGGAATCCAATCCCTCCATAGGATAATGTACATATAGACATATTTGGGGATCATTTCTTTCCCTTCTATATGCTTTTTATAGCATTGCTGGCTGCCAGCACAGACTTATCTGCTGTCATGTGTCAGAAATCCTCCAATCAGGATGAAGGTTTATGATTGCCGATTGTCCTCTCTGCAGGGTCGGCTCCTGGTGTCCTGGGAAAGAGGAAACAAACCCCCGGGGATCTTATCATATATTCTCTGGAGGATCTGAAAGGAAGTGACTTCAAGAGATTTAGGAACAAATTGTCTGATTTCTCCTATAAAGATGAACGTCCCATCCCCCGAGGAAAACTAGAAAATGCAGACTGGATCACCACCAAGGACATCCTGATAGACACATATGGAGAAGAAGGGGCTCTGGATGTCACCATTCATGTCCTTAAACTGATCAGTCTGATGGGACCCGCAAATGACCTCCAGGAGAGGAGAGCACAACATGGTGAGTTCCCACCTATAATGACCATTTCCTACAAATTCCTGATCAATATCTGTGTGAGGAAGAACTAGGAATGTCCTCCAGGGAAAGCCAATGACTACAGTTTGGGTTTGTACCGAACTTTTGGCTTTTTGGGTACCGAACCCGAATAATTGACTGTATGTTCGGGTTCGGGTCCGGTGTTCGGCAACGTAATGGCACATTTTAATAAGCCCTGCAGCAGTCAATCAACATTTGTTTAACTGGTGTGCCCTTAGAAGCCATCAAAGCCATGCCTACTAATGGCATGGCTGTGATTGGACAGTGCAGCATGTGACCCAGCCTCTATTTAAGCTAGAGGCACACAGCATATCACATCACTCTGCTTTAGACAGTGTAGGGAAAGGTTCCTGGCTGCTGCTGCTGCTGTGAGGGATAGAATTACATAATAGGAGTCCTGATTCTGAAATCTATTCTAATTAGTCAGCGATCTACATTGATTTAGTTGTGTGGGTGCAGTGCACAAGCTTTTTACATGTCACTGAGAGAAAAGATAGTGTGTAGGGCAAGGTTCCTGTTGCTGCTTTGAGGGAGAGAGAATTATGTAGGAGTCCAGATTCAGAAATCTATTCTAATAATTCAGCGATCTACATAGATTTACCTGGTTGGGTTGCAGTGTCTTTTTACACTGCCATGAGCCCAGTGCCAGAGAGAATATAACTTTTATCTGCGAGCTCAGTGCACCAGCACTGCATATGTTACTGTGAGATACACCCTTTACATACAATTCGGAGGAAGAGGTGGTGGTTGCACAGAGCCACCAGCACAGCAGAAGAGGGAGCAAGGTGCAAAAGCGGAGTGTCCGTCCCCTAGACAGTACGCCTCCTACTGCCCAAAGCAGCAAGGGACCGGGCACACCAAAGCCAGGTCCAAGGAGTTCCCTAGCGTGGCAGTTCTTCAGAAAATGTGCTGATGACGAGACACGAGTGGTTTGCACGCTGTGCAATCAGAGCCTGAAGCGAGGCATAAACGTTCTCAACCTGAGCACAACCTGCATGACCAGGCATCTAAGTGCAAAGCACGAGCTGCAGTGGAGTAGACACCTCAAAAACCAAGAAAGGTCTCTGGCTCCTCCTGCTTCCTCTTCTGCTGCAGTCTTGGCCTCTTCATCCACCTCTGTAGTGACAGTGGCACCTGCCAACCCACAAACAGAGGATCTGCCAGCAACACTACCACCTGGGTCACCAACCATCTCCACAACGTCCCATGGAAGCGTTCAGCTCTCTATCTCCCAAACACTGGAGCGGAGGAAGTATCCCCCTAGCCACCCACGATCCCTGGCCTTTAATGCCAGCATTTCAAAATTCCTCGCATTTGAAATGCTGTCATTCCGTCTGGTGGAGACGCAGAGTTTTAAAAGCCTGATGGCATTGGCTGTCCCACAGTACGTCGTTCCCAGCCGCCACTACTTTTCCGGGCGAGCCATCCCTTCCCTGCACAACCAAGTGGGGGACAAAATCAGGTGTGCACTGCGCAACGCCATCTGTGGCAAGGTCCACCTAACTACGGATGCGTGGACCAGTAAGCATGGTCAGAGATGTTATATCTCCCTAACAGCACACTGGGTAAATGCAGTTGCAGCTGGGCCTGAGGCGGATAGCAGTTTGGCGCATGTCCTTCCACCGCCGAGGATTGCAGGGCGCTTTAGTTTGCCTCCTGTTGCTAACTCCTCCTACTCCGCTCCCTCATCTTCTACCGCCTCCTCATCCGGTCAGCGTAACACCTTCACCACCAACTTCAGCACAGCCAGGGGTAAACAACAGCAGGCAGTTTTAAAACTTTCCTGTTTGGGGGAAAAACCCAACACCATGCAGGAGTTGTGGAGGCACATGGAACAACAGACCGATGAGTGGTTGGTGGCAGTGAGCCTTAAGCCCGGCCTGGTGGTGTGCGATAATGGGCGAAATCTCATAGCAGCTCTGGGCCTAGCCGGTTTTACGCACATCCCTTGCCTGGTGCATTTGCTGAACTTGGTGGTCCAGAGGTTCCTTAAACATGACCCCGATATTCCAGAGCTGTCAGCGATGCAGCGTAACTTTGGCCTTCCCGCTCACCGCCTCATATGCGACGTGCCCACAAGGTGGAACTCCACCTTGCACATGCTGGCATTGTATACACACAGGATATAGTATATCATACCGTGCATTGCGTTCTTTCTAATAAAGAAAAAAATAGCTAGATCAAGGTTTAATCCGGGTCAGTACCAGATTTCGTTTTAGGGTCAAAGGTCAGAGGTCATGTTAGGGGTCAGGGTTAGTGTATTTTGGGTAGGTTTCTTTTTTAACCACTTAGGGACTGAGCCTCTTTCTGAGATTTGGTGTTTACAAGTTTTTTTTTTTTGCTAGAAAATTACTTAGAACCCCAAACATTATATATTTTTTTTCTAACACCCTAGAGAATAAAATGGCAGTCATTGCAATACTTTCTGTCACATCGTGTTTGCACAATGGTCTTACAAGCACACTTTTTTTGGAAAAAATACACTTTTTCTAAATAAAAAAAATAAGACAACAGTTAACTTAGCCCATGTTTTTATATTGTGAAAGATAATATTACGCCGAGTAAATTGATACCCAACATGTCATGTTTCAAAGATGTGCCCGCTCGTGGAAAGGCAACAAACTTTTACCCTTAAAAATCTGTATAGGCAACATTTAAAAAATTCTACAAGTTGCATGTTTTGAGTTATAGCGAAGGTCTAGGACTAGAATTATTGCTCCCGCTCTCCTGATCGCAGCGATACCTCACATGTGTGGTTTGAACACCATTTTCATATTTGGGTGCTGATCGCGTATGCGTTCGCCTCTGCACGCGAGCTCAGCGGGACAGGGTGCGTTTAAATTTTCTTATTTATTTTACCTTTTATTTATTTTTTTTACACTGTTCTTTTTAAAAAAAATTGTGTCACTTTTATTCCTATTACAAGATATGTAAACATCACTTGTAATAGAAAAAAGGCATGACAGGACCTCTTAGGCCCGTTTCACACGTGCGGACAGTAAGTCCGTATTTCATCCACCCCTTTTCAGATGAAATACGGATATACATGCATCCCTATGGGATAGCAGATGTCTCCGGATGAACATCCACTGACACCCGATATCATCCGTCCCCGCTCTGGTCCGATTCTGCAGACAGAGGAAAATCCTATTTTTCTATCCGTCTGCAGAGCGGATCAGATGAACATGGACAGACGGTCTGTGTTCATCCGATCCCCCCATAGGGGAGAGCGGAGATCTGACAGGGCGGTCCCTGCACAGTATGCAGGGACCGCCCTGTCATCCGCCAGCTCAGTGAGGATCAACAGAGCGATCCCCACTGATCCCCGCTGAGCAAGAGGATGTTCAAGGGGCGGATCATCACGGATCCGTCCTGTGTGAAAGGACCCTTAAATATGAGATCTGGGGTCAAAAAGACCTCAGATCTCATATTTACACTAAAATGCAATAAAAATGCAATAAAAGAAATCTCTTTAAGAGCTGTGAGCAGAAGTGACGTTTTGTTTTCGTTTCTGCCCTGCAATAGTATGGAGACAGGTGGGGGCCATCTTCCACTCACTCAGCTCCATGCCACACACAGGAGAGGATGTGATCGCCTCTGCCTCTAGCAACGGCTCTGGTAAGCGGTGGAGGGCACCGGAGAGCGGCGGGAGGGGGGCCCCTCTCCCGCCGTTGATAATGGATCTTGCAGTGAATCCGCCTCAGAGACCACTTTTATCGGAAACCAGACTGCTCACTGAAGAAGAGGATACCGGGGTTATGGTAGCTGTTGCCATAAGAACAATATCCCTTTTCAAAGTGCCGATGTATATCAGCATCAGAAAGTGGTTAAACATTTTCTAAATTAGTATCAGTGTCAGATTTTTTAGGTAGGATAAAAAAGCAAACTGTCTGCAATGTTTTTTAGGCCGTACTACGGGTACAAATCTCAAACAACAGTGTCGGTGTCATTGTTACCAAAAGAAGCTCAATTTGTCCTGAAATTAACCACTTGCCGACCGCCGCACGACGATATACGTCGGCAGAATGGCACGGGCAGGCATATGGGCGTATATATAAGTCCCTGCCTGCCCGCGGGTGGGGGGCCCGATCGGGCCCCCCCCCGGTGCCTGCGGCGGTCGGCATTTCTTCGAGAGCGATCCGGGATGAGGGGGCGGCCATTCATTCATGGCCACCCCCTCGCGATCGCTCTCGACGAATGGAAATCCCCGGTGACATCACTTCCTCTCCTGTAATGTAAACACAGGAGAGGAAGTGATGTATTCTCTCCTCCGTGTCGGTATTTTCCGTTCCGACACGGAGGAGAGCGGATCGGTGAGTTGCACCAACACTCTACACACACAGTAGAACATGCCAGGCACACTCACACCCCCCCTTTACCCCCCGATCACCCCCCCAATTACCCCTGCCCCCCAGTCACAGTGACACCAATGTCATATTTTTTTTTTTTTTTTTTTTTTTTGCATTGGTGTCATTTGTGACTGTAATAACTGTTAGGGCAGTTAGAGTTAGCCCCCTTTAGTTCTAATGTACCCCCCTAACCCCCCCAATAAAGGTTTAACCCCGTGATCACCCCCCGTCGCCAGTGTCACTAAGGCTGGGTTCACATTGCAGCGGTTTATGAGAACGAATGTGATTCGCACCGCACTGCAGTGCAAATCACATCCGATCTCTGTGCGATTCGAGTTCAGCCATTCGCCGCACCCGCCGCACCCGCCGCACCCGCCGCAAATTCGCACGGGACCCTTTTTTTGGCCCGCAGCAGAATCGGATCGCATGGGTGTTCACACCATGCGATCCGAGTTTGCAGATCGCACTGCGATATGCGAACTGATCTGGGGGTGTCAGTAACATTTCACTGACACTCCCAGCAGTTCGCATAGGGCAGTGTGAACTGCCGCCGGGAGGCATGCGATGCGGGAACCCGCCGCGCATTCGTGGCGTTCCCGCATCGCTCCAGTGTGAACCCAGCCTAATAAGCGATCGTTTTTCTGATTGCTGTATTAGTGTCACAGGTGACGCTAGTTAGGCAGGTAGGTATTTAGGTTCGCCGCAGCTTTTTATAGCGCCAGGGACCCCCATATACTACCGCATAAAGCCCCCTGATTGCCCCCTAGTTAACCCTTTCACCAGTGATCACCATATAACTGTTACAGGTGACGCTGGTTGGTTAGTTATTTTTTTATAGTTTCAGGGCACCCGCCATTTATTACCTAATAAAGGTTTAACCCCCTGATCACCCGGCGGGTGTCATTTGTGACTAATAACTGTTAGGGCAGTTAGGGTTAGCCCCCTTTAGTTCTAAGGTACCCCCCTAACCCCCCCAATAAAGGTTTAACCCCGTGATCACCCCCCGTCGCCAGTGTCACTAAGGCTGGGTTCAGATTGCAGCGGTTTGAGAACGGATGTGATTCGCACCGCACTGCAGTGCAAATCACATCCGATCTCTGTGCGATTCGAGTTCAGCCATTCGCCGCACCCGCCGCACCCGCCACACCCGCCGCACCCGCCGCAAATTCGCACGGGACCCTTTTTTTGGCCCGCAGCAGAATCGGATCGCATGGGTGTTCACACCATGCGATCCGAGTTTGCAGATCGCACTGCGATATGCGAACTGATCTGGGGGTGTCAGTAACATTTCACTGACACTCCCAGCAGTTCGCATAGGGCAGTGTGAACTGCCGCCGGGAGGCATGCGATGCGGGAACCCGCCGCGCATTCGTGGCGTTCCCGCATCGCTCCAGTGTGAACCCAGCCTAATAAGCGATCGTTTTTCTGATCGCTGTATTAGTGTCACAGGTGACGCTAGTTAGGCAGGTAGGTATTTAGGTTCGCCGCAGCTTTTTATAGCGCCAGGGACCCCCATATACTACCGCATAAAGCCCCCTGATTGCCCCCTAGTTAACCCTTTCACCAGTGATCACCATATAACTGTTACAGGTGACGCTGGTTGGTTAGTTATTTTTTTATAGTTTCAGGGCACCCGCCATTTATTACCTAGTCTCACTAGTGTACCCCTAAATTTAGGGGTGTCTACTTTCCAAAATGGGGTCATTTGGGGGGGGTTTGTGCCATCTTGGCATTTTATGGCCTTCAAAACTGTAACGCCCTTAGAAAGCCTGAAGGCGGTGCTTGGTTTTCGGGGCCCCGTACGCGGCTAGGCTCCCAAAAAGTCCCACATATGTGGTATCCCCGTACTCAGGAGAAGCAGCAGAATTTATTTTGGGGTGTCATTTCACATATGCCTATGGCATGCGTGAGCAATATATCATTTAGTGACAACTTTGTGAAAAAAAAAAAAAAAAAAAAAAGTTTGTAATTTTCCCGCAACTTGTGGCAAAATATAAAATATTCCATGGACTCAACATGCCTCTCAGCAAATAGCTTGGGGTGTCTACTTTCTAAAATGGGGTCATTTGTGGGGGTTTTGTGCCATCTTGGCATTTTATGGCCTTCAAAACTGTAATAGGTAGTGAGGAGTGAAGTCAAATATTTACGCCCTTAGAAAGCCTGAAGGCGGTGCTTGGTTTTCGGGGCCCCGTACGCGGCTAGGCTCCCAAAAAGTCCCACATATGTGGTATCCCCGTACTCAGGAGAAGCAGCAGAATTTATTTTGGGGTGTCATTTCACATATGCCCATGGCATGTGTGAGCAATATATCATTTAGTGACAACTTTGTGAAAAAAAAAAAAAAAAAAAAAAAGTTTGTAATTTTCCCGCAACTTGTGGCAAAATATAAAATATTCCATGAACTCAACATGCCTCTCAGCAAATAGCTTGGGGTGTCTACTTTCTAAAATGGGGTCATTTGTGGGGGTTTTGTGCCATCTTGGCATTTTATGGCCTTCAAAACTGTAATAGGTAGTGAGAAGTGAACTCAAAAATTTACGCCCTTAGAAAGCCTGAAGGCGGTGCTTGGTTTTCGGGGCCCCGTACGTGGCTAGGCTCCCAAAAAGTCCCACATATGTGGTATCCCCGTACTCAGGAGAAGCAGCAGAATTTATTTTGGGGTGTCATTTCACATACGCCCATAGCATGTGTGAGCAATATATCATTTAGTGACAACTTTGTGTAAAAAAAAAAAAAAAAATTTTTTTTGGTCATTATTCAATCGCTTGAGGCAAAAAAATAAAATATTCAATGGGCTCAACATGCCTCTTATCAATTTCCTTAGGGGGTCTACTTTCCAAAATGGGGTCATTTGGGGGGGTTTTGTACTGCCCTGCCATTTTAGCACCTCAAGAAATGAGATAGGCAGTCGTAAACTAAAAGCTGCGTAAATTCCAGAAAACGTACCTTAGTTTGTAGATGTGACAACTTTTGCGCAAACCAATAAATATACAATTATTGACTTTTTTTTTACCAAAGACATGTGGCTGAATACATTTTGGCCTAAATGTATGACTAAAATTGAGTTTATTGGATTTTTCTAATAACAAAAAGTAGAAAATATCATTTTTTTTCAAAATTTGCGGTCTTTTTACGTTTATATCGCAAAAAATAAAAATCGCAGAGGCAATCAAATACCATCAAAAGAAAGCTCTATTTGTGGGAAGAAAAGGACGCAAATTTTGTTTGGGTACAACATTGCATGACCGCGCAATTACCAGTTAAAGCAGCGCAGTGCCAAAGTGTAAAAAGACCTCTGGTCATTTACCAGCAAAATGGTCCGGTCTGAAAGTGGTTAATATGGTATAATCCTCCTGGATACACAATGTAGTTGGGATGATATGTACAGATTTACTAACACAGGTCAAAGTTGTAAAATTGTGTTCAGGCATTAACATTTGTTTTCCCCTCAGTCACTAAGGGGTTAAACAATCTTTACTGAGGGAGTTTACAGAATAAAATACATTTGGGTATAAAATTGTGGATGAAGGAAAAGGCTACAGAGTTCAGGAACATTGTAAAATGGAAGCAGAGTAACACTTCTCCAGGATGCCGGCAGTCAGTCACCATAACACAATGATATCACTCAGCATGCCGAGCAGAGCAATACAATCACAGCCACTTGTCTATTATACAGAACCTCCATATTTATAGCTGTATTCCTAGGAGATCCTCATGATTGTTGCTCGGGGTTCTGAGCCTTGTGCCCCATGCATCCATCTCAACCTCCATCAGAAAGAGGAGTCAAGGCTCCAGATTCTAGGTGTGTGCCTGTAATCCCTGCATAGAGAATTGGGGGCTTTTCTGGTCCCCCCACCATGGTCACATGTCACTGCAATGTGTGGAGATGTTACCAGGCAGACAAAGACTCTCCCCATCACCTGGAGGAGGAGAGACCCCAATCTACAGAGGGTTGGTGGGATGATGGTGTCTGGGAGGATCTGCTACACTAATAACTCTCTTAGTTATTATTTTATACATTTCAGAGGTTTGTCAGGACTAATCGCTTCCCTAATCTTATTTCCAGCCAAACCGAAGAAGATGACACATGACAACAGATTATCAGGTTAGTAGGACATCCATGTTTCATATGAAATCTCTTCTGGATGAACATTTTGTTTTTTATTGTAGTCCAGATCAGTGGTGGAACTGCCAGGGTTGCAAAGATTGCACTTAAGACCGGGCCCTGGCGTTCTGCCGCTGAAGGGGGCCCAAGATGGCAGGAAGGGGGCCAACTGCAGAACATGGGCTCAGTTCAGACTGTTGTGATTCCAAGTTGCAATTGTGTGATTTGACATTGCAGTCTATGGCCACTCAAATCACACCAACGCCCTAGAAAAGTATTCAACGCCCTAGAAAAGTTCTATGTACACACACAGTGGCTTAAAGAACAAATCCACGTTCAATCCCAAATCTAGCTGTAACCAGCAGATTGAGGTTTTTTTAAAAAATGGTGGAGAAGGAGATAAAAACTATAATACCAGAGAAACCAAAGAAGATTGATAGGGTATGGCAAGGCATTAAGAAATTGGAAAAAACAAAAAAATATAGTGATAAGACCTGCAGATAAAGGGGTGGGGATTGGTAGTTCTAACCAAAGAGAATTGTGGAGCAGAATTAGAAAGATTGGTGAGGGATAACACAACATACCAAGTATTAACCACTTGCTTACTGGGCACTTAAACCCCCCTCCTGCCTAGACCAATTTTCAGCTTTCAGCGCTGATGCACTTTGAATGACAATTGCGCAGTCATGCAACACTGTACCCAAATGACATTTTTATCATTTTTTCCCCACAAATAGAGCTTTCTTTTGGTGGTATTTAATTACAGCTCGGAGTTTTATTTTTTGCTAAACAAACAAAAAAAGATGCAAAATAAAAAATAAAATAAAAAATCATGTTTAATAGTTTGTTATAAAATTTTGCAAACAGGTCATTTTTCTCCTTCATTGAAATGCGCTGATGAGGCGGCACTGGTGGGCACTGATAGGCACGGTCAAGGTGGCACCGATAGGCACGGTTAAGGTGGCACCGATAGGCACGGTTAAGGTGGCACCGATAGGCACAGATAAGGCGGCACTGATAGGCACAGATAAGGCAGCACTAATGGACAAAGATAAGGCGGCACTGATGGACACAGATAAGGCGGCACTGATGGGCAAAGATGGGCACAGATAAGATGGGTGGCACGGATGGGTGGCATGGATGGGCACGGATGGGTACAACTGATAGATGGGACTGATGGGTACTGATAGGTGGCACTGATAGGTGGCTCTGATAGGTGGCACTGCTGGTCATTGATGGGCGGCACTGATGGGCACTGGTAGATGACACTGATGGGCACGGATATGTGGCATATGAGGTGCAGCACTGTTGTTGAGGAAGATTGTGGGCACTGATAGGTGGCACTGTGGGCACTGATGGGTGGCACTATGGGCACTAATGGGTGGCACTATGGGCGGCACTTTTACTGTAAGTAGGTTGCACTGGCAGGGGGCAGGTGGGCACTGATGACTTGGCCGTGATCGGGACTGAAGTCCCTCTCACGGCCGACGGTGGTCGGCTTGACAGCGCGAGGAGGAACAACTGCCGATTACCGGCTCTGTTGTGATCACATGATCAGCTGTCATTGGCTGACAGCTGATCACGTGGTAAGGGGTCGGGATCGACCCCTTGCTCCGATCCGTGATCAGGCGAGTCTCAAAGACTCGCTGATCACAGAGCGCACCGCGCGTGCCCCTCAGGGGGCGCGCAGGCCGCTCGTGCACGGGACGACGTCAATAGACGTAGTCCCGGCAAAGCAGGTCCACGCTGTAGCCGTCATTCGGCTATAGCGCGGATCTCAAGCGAAGAAGAATCCCAATAAGGAATTTAGATCCAAACTAAAAGAATTTCTAAAACAAGGGGATTGCAGATAAAATATTAAACAAAAAAGAGGGTCGATATTTATTGTCCGATGCACCAAAAATACTGGTTATTTACCAGGTACCGAAAGTCCATAAACATAAAACAAAAGCACCAAGTAGGCCCATAATTAGCGGCATAGGGTCAGTACATTCTAGGCTAGGAGAATACCTATATGTGTTTTTGCAACCTCTGGCAGGAAAGGGACAAGCCTTTATCAAGGACAGCAAGGACATCATTCAATTGCTGAGATCTGTTGGGGTTGACGACTCCACGTTGTTGGTAACTATCGACGTGGAGTTGTTATACACCAATATCAGGCAAACTGATGCCTTGGCTGCAGTGGCATGGGCCCTAAAACACTTCTCTGATTTAAGACTAAAGTAGAGAAGGTTTATTCTGGAGGGATTAAGAATGGCCATGGGCAGTAATTTTTTCTGGCATAATCACAAATTTTATAGACAAATCAGGGGGGTGGGAATGGGGAACAAATATGCCCCTAGTGTGGCCAACATTTTCCTGAATAAATGGGAGGCAGAGGAGATATTCAGAAAGTGTTGGCCACACATGGCTGTCTATAGAAGATTTATAGATGACATTATAGTGGTCTGGAAGGGTAGTCGGAAAGAATTAGATGAATTGATCCAACATATAGGTGAGAACCAATATGGGATTAAATTCATATCAGGAAACCATAAACTTTTTGAACCTTGAAATATTCAAAAATGGCAACAAATTGAATACTAGAACTAATTTCAAAGAAACTGACAGGAACGGATATATCCCGTTCACTAGCTGTCATCACCCTCAATGGAAGAGGGCAATCCCGAAAGGGCAATTTATCAGGAATAAATGTAACTGTAATTTGATGGTAGATTACCAGGAACATACAGAGGTATTTATAGAGAGGTTTGTGGAAAAGGGGTACAAAAGAAGGGAATTTGAGAAGATCAGAGAGAAAATTGGGCATCTTGATAGGGACAAGCTATTAGAAAGTAAAAATAGACCTTCCATGGGGGACAAGGTACCATTTATTACAGGATTCAACAGTCAGTACAAAACATTAGAAGGGATTATAGCAAAGAACTGGCTCATAATTTGCAATGATCAACATCTGAGCAAAATCCTTCCACGAAAGCCAGAATTTATTTATAGGAGAGTGAAAAGAGTAAGGGATGTTTTTGTAAAAAACGTATCAGATAAACCCAAAAAAATGGCGTTTTTCGACCATAAAGGTTTTTTATAGGTGCGGAAAATGCAAACCTTGCATAGTCACTAATGGGAATAAAAAAACTATAAAATTCCAGTCAGATGTTACGAAACAGGAGTTCGCAATTGATAAACTTATCACATGTGGCAGCACACATGTTACCTACGTGCTGGAGTGCAGCTGTGGGCTCCAGTACGTGGGTAGAACTACCAGAACTTTAACAACACGCATCAGTGAACATGTGAGAAATATTAAAAAAGGATATAAATATCACAGTGTCTCAAAGCACTTTAGGGACACAAACAATAGGGATCCACGCCACCTTAAATTTTACGCAATTGATAAAATATAACAAAATTGGAGGAATTTAAACCTACGTAGAGAGGTATCGCGTAATGAAACATATTGGATTTTTTAATTAAGTACAATGAGGCCTCTAGGAATTAACGTGGAACTTGATATAAATTGTTTCATAGAAGACTATTGACCTACCCATCTGTTCTCTATTTCTCGAGCTGTATTTTTTGGATTTGTAATTTTATTTTATATATTTTTTTATGTTTATTTTTATTATTTTCATTTTTATTTTTATATTTTCTTATTTTTCTTTTTATATTTATTTTTATTTACATTTTTATTCATTTTTTTTTTTATTTCATTTTCTTTTTTTTCTTTTTATAATTTTTTTTTTTGGGAGAACAGATGGATATGTGAATGTTCGAGATTAATTCTAGGAAAAGTAAATATAGAATTATTTATATTAGTTTATTATTTTCTTAATAGAGAATACATTTATTTTAAATTGGTTATTGTAAATTGGTTGTACTTAGGAAATTGATGCAAGTTTTTAATTTTATAGGTTTTAATTAATTAAAAGATTGTGAAAGCTATCCAGCGGTATACATGGGGAAACTCCAGGAAGCGCCAGGAACAAAAATGGTGATCATATCATTTCCGGTAGCACGGGAATAATATAATAGGGAAAATACAGGAATAAAGATGACGGATGGAAGACTTCCGGTGGAGGACTTCTGGTATACAATAGTGTAATATAGAAACAAAGATGGCGAACGGTAGACTTCCAGCGGGGAACTTCCGATATAGTGGGGTTTCCTGGGATGGATGCTAAATTGGTAATTAGTATATTTGGCGGGATTGTAGGATATATAACAGGGAGGATGGAGGCATATGGCAGCTTCCTGATGACGCAAGACAATTTGCAAAATGCGTAGAGGCTGCTGGGAACTCAGTTTCTTCACTTCCGGTATAACGAAAAAGGAGGCTTGGAACGCCCCCCGAGGTTGTGGGATGCACGCCGCTATTTGGAGGGGATAGGAGTGATAGGGTGATAGACCTGAACACCATCCCCACGTACACGGCTGGACATGCTTGGTGCCAACATAGGCACAGGCACATGTGAGTTTAAACTTTGCTTTTTTATCTTTTACATTCTTTTTAATTTACTACACTATGATGGCCATTTATATATCTTTATGAGAAACAATTAGCGCAAGAGGCTCTTACATACTGCTTGGAAAGGCTGTTGGTGAAATCCTTAACGGAGTGGTTATCCTAAATGAACTAAAGGCACATATACAGATTTATCTGGTGAATGGCTATTGCAGCAGGTGGTGGTGAAGTCACTCATTTGGTGGATCAAAGAAGCACTTTATAAAAGAAGCACTTTATACAGGAGGAATTCATTGGCACTGAAGTTATCGCTCACTTAAAGCGGAGGTCCACCCTAAAATGGACCTTCCACTTATCGGATTCCTCCCCCCCTCCGGCGCCACAATTGGCACCTTTCAGGGGGGAGGGGGGTGCAGTTACCTGGATAATCCAGGTAACTGCACCCACTTCCGAGCTAGCTCTCTGTGGAAAGGGGCGTACGTTACGCCCCTTTCCGCAAGCGCCCGCCCCCTTCAGCAAGTGCCCCGCTGCCTGCTGGGAAACACACAGCTCCCAGAGGCAGCGGGGACCGTCCTCATTGCGCAGCGCGGCTCGCGCATGCGCAGTAGGGAACCGGGAAATGAAGCCGAAAGGCTCCATTTCCTGATTCCCATACCCAAGATGGCGGCGGCAGCACTCGAGTGTCGATCTAGAGATCGGCTTCGGGTGCCGACATCGCGGGCGCGCTGGACAGGTAAGTGTCACTATTTTAAAAGCCAGCAGCTGCAGTATTTGTAGCTGCTGGCTTTTAAAAAAAAAAAAAAAACGCGGAGTCCCGGCGGACTCCCGCTTTAAGACATTCATTTTGCACTGGAATTAATTACTTTTTCTGTCTATATACATTTTTTCTGTTCTCTTTTTCCTTCTATTTTTTTGGTTTGTTTACAATAATGAATTGCACTCTGTATAGCAATATGGAATATATATACCTTTATTAAGGGTGTAGCGAGAAGCTTATAGGAGTATTAATTTATGAACGGCACTTTTGGTTTTTATAAGGCACTATGAAAGTGATATTTGACATTTAATAAGTTGTGGTGGTAGTTAGTGCAATCCATATTACAGGTATAAAAAATTCTACAGGTTGCATGTTTTGAGTTACAGAGAAGGTCTAGGACTAGAATTATTGCTCCCGCTCTGCTGATCGCGGCGATACCTCACATGTGTGGTTTAAACACCGTTCTCTTCTGCACGCGAGCTCGGAGGGACGGGGTGCGTTTACATTTTTTCTTATTTATTTGACCTTTTTATTTTTACACTGTTCTTTAAAAAAAAAATTGTCACTTTTATTCCTATTACAAGATATATAAACATCACTTGCAATAGAAAAAAAAGCATGACAGGACCTCTTAGGCCCGTTTCACACGTGTGAACAGTAAGTCCGTATTTCATCCATCCGTTTTCACATGAAATACGGACATACAGGCATCCCTATGGGATAGCAGGTATCTGCGGATTAACATCCACTGACACCCAATATCATCCATCCCCGCTATGGTCCGATTCTGCAGACGGAGGAAAATCCTATTTTTCTATCAGTCTGCAGAGCGGATCGGATGAACATGGACAGACGGTCTGTGTTCATCCGATCCCCCCATAGGGGAGAGCGGAGATCTGACAGGGCGGTCCCTGCACAGTATGCAGGGACCGCCCTGTCATCCACCGGCTCAGCGAGGATCAACAGAGCGATCCCCACTGATCCCCGCTGAGCAAGAGGATGTTCAAGGGGCAGATCATCACGGATCCGTCCTGTGTGAAAGGACCCTTAAATATGAGATCTGGGGTCAAAAAGACCTCAGATCTCATATTTACACTAAAATGCAATACAAATGCAATAAAAAAAATCTCTTTAAGCCCTTGTACACACGGTCGAACATTCTGACAACCAAATCCGTCGGATTTTGTCCGACGGATTTTGTCCGACGGATTTTGTCCGAAACTGTTGCATACACACGGTCGGACAAAGTTGATGGAAAATCCGATGTGATGACGTTATTTAGTTACGACGGGACTACGATCAGGCTAGTAGCCAATAGCTTTGGTGTAGGAATTTGATCTGAGCATGCGTGGCACTTTGTCCGATCGGAATTCTCTACACATGATCGGAGTATGTCCGATCGGAGCATTTTGTCGGAAAATTTTACCAACAAGTTGGAAAACTTGGTCCGTCGGATACTCCTACGGAAACAGTCCGATGGAGACCACACACAGTCGGAATATCCGACAAAACGGTCCGATCGGACACATTCCATCGGAATCTCCGACCGTGTGTACAAGGGCTAAGAGCTGTGGGCAGAAGTGACGTTTTGATGTTGTTTCCTCCCTGCAATAGTATGGAGACGGGTGGGGATCTTCCCCTCCCTCAGCTCCATACCACACACGGGAGAGGACGTGATCGCCTCCGCCTCTATCAACGGCTCTGGTAAGCGGTGGAGGGCACCGGAGAGCGGCGGGAGGGGGGCCCCTCTCCCGCCGTCGATAAGTGATCTTGCAGTGAATCCACCACAGAGACCACTTTTATTGAAAACCAGACCGCTCACTGAAGAATAGGATACCGGGGTTATGGTAGCTGCTGCCATAAGAATAATATCCCTTTTCAAAGCGCCGATGTATATCAGCGTGAGGAAGTGGTTAAACATTTTCTAAATTAGTATCAGTGTCAGTTTTTTTAGGTAGGATAAAAAAAAGCAAAAAGACTGCAATGTTTTTTAGGCCGTACTATGGGTACAAACCACAATTAATAGTGTTAGTGCCAGTGTTACCAAAAGAAGCTCAATTTGTCCTGAAATGAATACGGTATAATCCTCTTGGATACACAGGTCACAGTTGTAAAATTGTGTTCAGGCATTAACGTTTGTTTTCCCCTCAGTCACTAAGGGGTTAAACAATCTTTACTGAGGGAGTTTACAGAATAAAATAGATTTGGGTATAAAATTGTAGATGAAGGAAAAGGCTAAAGAGTTCAGGAACAATGTAAAAGGGAAGCAGGGGGGGCGTGGCTTGCCGTGAGAGAAGATGGCAGCATAACTCCTGAGCTCCATCACACCCTAGCCTCTATTTAGCTAAAGTCGAGGAGACGAATAAGCTTTCATACATCGGATGATGGGGACGGCATCCAGAGGAACCTCACACTCTAGATCGCGATCCCCCAGAGAAAATCTTAATCGAGGAACACAGAATATCTCCGATCTCTTCAGAGCACAGAGGGCCAACATGGCAGCCTCTTCCACAGCCTCCTCACAAGACAGGATAATTTTGTTACCGACCCCCTCTCCTCCCGCACTGACGGATCCCTCACCAGCTGCTCTTCAACAACCGAGCCTACTAGACCTACGCACCGTCGCGGCTGACATTAAGGACACCCTCTTTGCTGCCATCACGGATCTCAGGAATGAGATACATAATATAGCGGGCAGAGTCCATGAGGTGGAGAAAAAGACCGCCATTCAGCAAACTACGATCTCTCGGATGCATCGCTCCATTGACACGCACACTGCCCAACTTAGAGACATCCAGAGACATCCAGAGACATGTCGAGGATTTGGACAATAGGGGCAGAAGACACAACCTTCGGGGGAGAGGACTCCCCGAAAGCGTGGATACCAACCAATTGCTACCAGTGATATCATCACTCTTCAACAAATTGCTAGACAAGCCCAACCAATCTACCATATCAATGGAGAGAATACACAGAGCGCTCAGACCTCGCGGTCGAGACACAGACCCACCGCGAGATGTAGTGTGCTGTCTGTGCGATTATCAACTTAAGGAAGCAATTCTCAAAGAAGCCAGAACGCAGAGACGACTAGAATTCAACGAACATCACATCACCATCTCCCAGGATCTCTCAGCTATCACGCTAAGGAACAGATGGGCCCTCCGCCCCTTGTTGGAGATACTGAAAAGCAAAGGGATACCTTATCGTTGGCGGTTTCCGTTCGGTCTCTCAGCTTCTAACCAGGGAAGAACGGCACTCCTTCGGGTCCCCGAGGATCTAGAAGCCTTCTGTTATGCCATGGACATTCCTCTAGTGTCCCTTCCCAATTGGTATGCAAAATTTGTCATTCCGAATACCCGCTTCAATCACCACACTGAAGACCAGATGGAGACCCAACAATCCCACTTCAGACGACAACGCTTACCATATCAGCCACGATCACAGCAAGCAGTGGCCCTACAACACCAACAGGTACATTTGCGCAGCCCCACGGCCGCCCCGACCTCCCACAGGGCTCGCCGTGACCGCTAACGGAGGATTCCGCAATACAGCAGATAAGTAGCAGCCACATGTTTCTTTCATTTAGTCATGTTTAACTGTTATTGTTACCTTAGTTTTGGCCGATCGATCTGATATGGCGACAGACTGCATCAACGAGCATAAGTATAAGCCCGTCAATCTCATCTACTATCTATTTGAGGTGCCCTTCCCTCTATGTCTGTCGACACACGTGTTATAATGAAATCACCCTGCTACGAGTGAAAACCGTCTCTTTGCCTCATACCCGCTGACCTACTAGCTATAAGTCCCTCCGCTGCACCTGTAATAACTTATCTCGTAACTTACCAGTCGTAAGCCCTGAGTCATTAACAGATGTATCGTGTTCTACGACAAACCCCCGCCGAATCCAAATGATAGTTTATCTCATCTCTTGCTTGTATCGTAACTGCCTTACACATAACAGCACTGGTTTCCCAATCGGACATGAACTCCGCCTCACCAAACTGTCATCGGGCAAACTGTTGTTACACCCCTCAAGAAAGGTTTTGATGGTCAAGAAACTATCACTAGCGGGAAACCGATTCCATCATACCCCATGTCGTCGGTTCTATGGCTGCATCAGAAGAGACACTAAGTTATCTCTGATTTAAGAAGAGACAGAGCATACTCTAAGCATTGATTATCGTTTCCGACATGATACCGGTTTTCACATACAGACCAATGCCTAAGATGGACTATCAGAAGACTTTCCAGTAGAGCAGTTAGTTTTTTTTTTTTTGTTTTTTTTTTTGTTATCTTATACGCCAGGACCCTGAAAGCTAATGCATGATCCATTGATAAGCCAAAATGTTAGTGATAGCTTAGTGGTGGCGTAACGTGCTGGCGTGTCGGTCGAGTCCTCTCATTCGAATCGAGATTGTTTCATATGGAGTTATATTAACATTACCAAAAGAGTTTTATTACCTAGGCTTTTTTAATGGCCTTCCATTTTACGTATGTTCAGATCCCTCACTAACTTACTGCACCCCAAAAGGACTCAAGCGATTTGCCAGAATAGACTGCCTCCAGTATACGGAATGTTATGATTGTTCTTGTTTTGCTAATCGGTCCTGACTAATACATATCAACATTTGAAATCATACAGATCACTAGACTGCCCTCCGCTTCTAAATATCTACACCACAACCTAGATCTCAATTGTTTTTCCAGGACTGTCTTGCTTGATTTTTAATGATGTAAACAGGAACACTTAGTCTCTGCCCAGACATTCCAAAAATCCGGTTAGGGTATACAAGGAATGGCTCCTCTAACCTTTTTGATATTGCACAAGATCATCCTGGACACATACTATTGTATCAATTCTCCCTCGTCCAGAGCATGTCTCTTAAAATAGGCTATGGGTGTGAGGGACTCACCCTTACGTGATCGTTCTCCTAGGCAATCACCTCCCCCTCAGTGACTTGGAGTTCTACTCTGTATCTCAACATACGGAGCTTGATCTACAGGTCCCTATCTACTCCCGGCTTCCTCATACCTTAAGTGAACAGGTGAGCAGGCACTCACCTGTTGCCGGGTAACCCTTTCCTCACCCAACCCAACCCTTAGCCTCTTACAAGTAAGTGCCTCAACACTTGCTTTCACCTCCGTTTATTTGTACTCCTTCCCCCCTTCCCCTCCCTCTTTTTTTTTTTTTTTTATTATTATTATACCTATTTTTCTGATTCACCAGGTACCACAATTAATAAAACCAACATGACTAATAAGGCAAACATAACTAACCTTGACCATCTCAAGCTCATTTCCCTGAACGCAAAGGGGCTCAACATCCCAGAAAAGAGATCGCAACTCCTCCTTTCCATGCACAAACACAAAGCAGACATTATTTTTCTCCAAGAAACCCATTTCCGCACCACATCGATTCCGAAATTGTATAGTCGTCACTATCCCACCGCTTATCACTCTACAACGCCCAATGCGAAGACCAAAGGTGTCTCCATTCTTCTTGCGAAACACCTTCCCTTCCTGCTCACTGACACTATGGTCGATGACAATGGCAGATTTTTATTTCTTAAAGGCACGTACCAAAACAAGACAATAACGCTTGCAAATATATATGCGTCAAACACCCATCAAGTAGCATTCATCAGGGATATTGTCCACAAACTAACCGTCTTCCAGGAAGGAATACTTTTGCTAGGGGGCGACTTTAATGTTCCCCTAGACCCGCTACTCGATACATCCTCTGGCACCTCGTCACTCACGTACGCTGCCCTGAAAGCAATAAAATCTCAACTACAAATCCTCCTTTTACATGACGCTTGGCGTACCCTTAATCCAGATACGAAAGATTACACCTTCTATTCGACTCCACATAACAAATACTCCAGAATTGATTTTCTCTTTTTATCACAGCATGCTCTGCCCGCCCTTACAAAAGCATCCATTGACCCAATGTTTATCTCGGACCACACCCCCCTATCGATTACGCTCTCCTTCCCATCAAATCAATCAAGATCACACTCATGGAAATTAGACCATTCCCTTCTCACAGATCCTGCTGTAGCAACAGAAATTGAACAAGGTATCTCACAGTTCTTTGTAGACAATAAAGCCATAGATACTTCTCCTTTTATAAATTGGGAAGCACACAAATGTGTAGTATGGGGTCTTCTCATTGCAGCGGCCGCTAGAAAGAAAAAGGAATCCAAACAACAATTCCTAGATTTGGCTTCCAAAATCAAACAATTAGAAAACACACACAAACTCACCAGAGCAACAACACTTCTCGCCACCCTAACCCAGGCCAGGAAAGATATGTTAGACTTGCTAGGGAGACAAACGAAACGCAAATACATTCTCACCAAAAAAACTTATTACGAATATGGCAATAAATCAAGTAAAATGCTAGCGAGAGCACTTCAAACAAAGAAAGCACGTAATACGATCCATTACATTAATGACCCTTCGGGACGAAAATTACACTCGACACCTGACATAGCCGATGAATTTGTAAATTACTACTCCAAACTATACAACCTATCTCACCCGCCCGCTAATAGCACTATGTCGGAATGGAATAGGAAAAAGATTATCTCTGATTTCCTAGGCAAAATCAGTCCATCCCCAATTTCCGAAGAATCTTTCCAACAGCTTGATGTTCCCCTCTCAACTGAAGAAGCTAAGGTAGCGCTTAAATCGATGCAGACAGGTAAGAGCCCGGGCCACGACGGCTTTACAGTTGGATATTATAAAACTTACGAACACTTATTGCTCCCACATTTTCTTTTTTTTTTTTTTTTTCCCCACATTTTCTCTCCTCTTTTAACACTTATGCATCCCGTATCGACCCCCCCCCCCCGTGAATTATTGACGGCCCATATAGCCGTCATTCCGAAACCAGGTAAAGACACTACAATAGTAAATAACTACAGACCTATATCACTCTTAAATGTCACTCTTAAATGTCGACATTAAATGGTATGCAAAAAATCCTAGCCAATAGACTTCTCCCCCTGATCTCCCCCTGATCTCGTCCACCCCGACCAGGTGGGTTTCATACCGGGGAGGGAGGCGAGAGATAACACCCTTAAGGCTCTCAATATACATCACTGGCTCACGTCCCAACAACAAAAAGGATTTTTTCTATCTTTAGACGCCAAGAATGCATTCGACAGGGTGGCATGGGACTACATGGACGCCATGTTAAAAGCTATCGGCTTACCGGACAGAATGCTAAACTTCATTCATGCGCTCTATTCAGGTCCCACAGCTAGGGTGCGTGTCAATGGCCACCTGTCGGATGCCTTCTCCATCACAAACAGCACATGCCAGGGATGCCCACTTTCCCCGTTAATTTTTGTACTCTCACTTGAACCACTTCTATGACAAATAAGAGCCAACCCAGACATAAAAGGGATAGATGTCAGAGGCCGCGCCTTCAAGATTGCTGCCTTTGCGGACGATATTCTTCTGTTCCTAATGAAACCTCTGACATCTATTCCTAACCTGTTGAAAACATTAGACTATTTCAAATCTATATCTAACCTCCAAATTAATTTTTCGAAGTCGACGGCGCTAAACATATCTCTGCCTGAAGAGCAGCGCTCCCAGTCTAATCTAATTTCCCTTTTCGATGGAGTTCAAAGAGCTTGACGTATCTAGGAATACAACTACCAAAATCACTGACTGACCTATACTCCCTCAACTTTTTGACACTCTTACAAACCTTGACAACTGATATAACGAAGTGGTCTAGGGGAATCTTCTCCTGGTTTGGCAGAGCAGCCATCATAAAAATGAACGCACTGCCTAGAATTCTATATCTACTACAGACACTCCCGATTAAACTCCCAAAGGCCTTTTTCGTTTCCATCCGCAGACTATTCACAAGTTTTATTTGGAACGCACTTCAACCCAGGTTGAGTCTTGAGCGTCTCACACCCCCGAAATTGCATGGAGATATAGGCTTACCCAACATACACAAGTACTACCTAGCATGCCACTTAACTAAGATCATCGACTGGAATGTCCACCACCATACAAAAGACTGGGTCCAACTTGAGAAGTCGCTCGCCCAGATCCCCCTAGCCCAAACCCCTTGGCTACACCCTAAATTTGTCCCTCCAGTCTACTCCTCCCATCTGATAATTGCTCCAACATTTGCAGCGTTTCATCATGCTTGCACTCAATACCGTATCTCTACGCCTTTGGGACCTATGACACCAGTTAAATTTAATCCTGATTTCCCCCCTGGCATGAGCTCTTCGTTTTTAACCATATTCTGGCCGCATTCTTCAGTCCTGACCAAACACTTTTATGAAAATAACCAACTCCTGTCCTACCGAGATCTTACAAAAAAACTAAAAACTGACCAGCTCTCCGTGTGGACATACAACCAAATCAGACATTTCCTCACGACTACAACCCACAAAGTAGAAAGGTCTAGAAATCTGACCCCTTATGAAGACATATGCACTCGTAATGAACCACAAAGACACTTAATCTCATTTTCGTACAACTTGCTTTTCCCTCACCCTCCTAAATTCGACCACTGGACCAATAAGAAGTGGCAAAAAAACCTACACGCTGACTTAACGGACGAAGACTGGGAAAAAAATCTACGCTATCGCTCACAAGGGCTCATTGAATGTGAGTGCCCAAGAAAACATGTACAAGTTACTATCTAGATGGTACAAAACACCATCCATATTGCAACGTACATTCCCGTCCGCCTCTCCTTTATGCTGGAGATGCCAAACTGACCTAGGTACTCTTGAACATATCTGGTGGTCTTGCCCCGCTATTCAAAGTTTCTGGAAGGAGGTGCATCGCCTTACTCAGGCGATTACCACCTTCCCACTAGACTATACCCCTGTGCAACTATTGCTTCACGCCTCAACACGATCCAAACGATCCTACTCTGGATCTCTAACCATGCACCTACTAATGGCAGGCAACTTATGCATACCTGCCAAATGGAAACCTGCAGATCCACCGTCGATACGGGACTGGTTCCGTAGAATAAAAAAAACAGGTGAAATGGAGGAACTAATCCACCAATCGAAAGATAACCCCTCTAAATACACTAACACTTGGTCATGTTGGTTACACTTCCGCAACTCCACTGAATATCGGTCAGTGCTTCCTTAACTCATCAGGCTGGGATACCATTCTTTCCTCTGTATCTCCCCGCCTTGTTTTTTTTTTATTTTTATTTATTCAATTGTACTTATACTAGTCGTACCTCATACCTCTAACAACCTAACCGCCGTGGTTGGATACTACCCCTCTTACTGGAGGCCCTTCGTTCCTATTTACACATAATGTGTCGAATCAATACTCACACCATGGCCTTACGAGCTACTCGACCATAAGATATCTATCCAACATTATTTGTACAAATATCATTGCCTTCTTGCTAACTTAGGGACATAGAGAGTTGTTTGGTGAACTGTTTACCCCTGTGATTCCTATTTTGCTCGATAGGCAAATAAGTTGTTATAAGTGTGCTGTTAACCATCTCTGTATTACACGCAGCGGTTGCATCCGCTCTTCTTGTCTAAATTTTCATGCACTCTCTGTATTGTTATGTTTTGTTTTGAGAAATATTCAATAAAAATTACTTTAGAAGAAAAAAAAAAAAAAAGGGAAGCAGAGTAACACTTCTCCAGGATGCCGGCAGTCAGTCACCATAACACAATGACATCACTCAGCATGCCGAGCAAAGCAATTCAATCACAGCCACTTGTCTGTTATACAGACCCTCCATATTTATAGCTGTATTCCTAGAAGACCCTCATGATTGTTGCTTGGGGTTCTGAGCCTTGTGCCCCATGCATCCACTTGAACCTCCATCAGAAAGAGGAGTCAAGGCTCCAGATTCTAGGTGTGTGTCTGTAATCCCTGCATAGAGAATTGGGGGCTTTTCTGGTCCCCCCACCATGGTCACATGTCACTGCAATGTGCTGAGATGTTACCAGGCAGACAAAGACTCTCCCCATCACCTGGAGGAGGAGAGACTCCAATCTACAGAGGGTTGGTGGGATGATGGTGTCTGGGAGGATCTGCTACACTAATAACTCTCTTAGTTATTATTTTATACATTTCAGAGGTTTGTCGGGACTAATCACTTCCCTAATCTTATTTCCAGCCAAACTGAAGAAGAGGACACATGGCAAAACATTATCAGGTTAGTAGGACATCCACGTTTCATATGAAATCTCTTCTGGATAAACATTTTGTTTTTATTGTAGTCCAGATCAGTGGTAGAACTGCCAGGGTCGCAAAGATTGCACTTTAGACCAGGCCCTGGTGTTCTGCCACTGTAGGGGGCCCAAGATGGCAGGAAGGGGGCCCACTGCAGAACATGGGCTCAGTTCAGACTGTTGTGATCCCAAGTTGCAATTTTGTGATTTGACATTGCAGTCTATGCCACTCAAATCACACCAGCACCCTAGAAAAGTATTGCCTTTTTCTTTGTTGCGGTGACTTTAGTCACATTTATTAGGACAGCGCCCATTGAAATGAATGTGTTTTGACTTGTCATGCGGCTTTGTGTTGAAAGTCACATAATAAGTCACAGCATTCTGAACCTAAAGGGCCCCACAACAGGAATAAGCAGAAAGGGCCCCTGCCTTAGGGTTGCCATCTCATCCCTTTAAACCCAAACATATATGAATTACACAGGTTCTGAGACTAATTGAGGCCTGATTCACATCTATGCAATTTTTTTGCTTTTTGCATTTTGCAGATTTGCACTACAGTCCATTTAACATGGCTTCCTATGGAACACATTCTGTAGTGCAAATCTGCAAAATGTAAAAAGCACTAAAACTGCAAGGTGTGAATCCAGCCTTAGTGCAGGTAAGGCACCAAGTGAGTTTAATTACAACCTTAATCATCCACAGAACCTGTGTAATCACTATGTGTTTGGGTTTAAAGGGATAAGGTGGCAACTCTTTCCTGCCTCAGAGAGAAGAGCCCCAACCTTGTAGGGAGGGGACCTGGGACCAGAGGAAAGGGCCTGAGACCGATGGAAAGGACCCCAGCAGTCAGGGGGTACCCTTCATGGTTTCTTGCACCGGAGCCCTGTAGGTTCTATTTATGCCTCTGGTCTGGATGGTGTGTCCATAGTTTGGATGCTTTCATAGTCCTCCTGTATTTCATGGGATACCTTCTTTCAGGGTTCCATTCTTCGGGTTTATGGTTAGAATACAATATTCCCAACTCTGTCTTATAAATACTATTTCATGTGTGTATGAGGAATAAAATATTCTCTTTTCTCTCATAAAGACATCAGTAAAGAACACAGAGAGAAAGAGAAATTCCAGAGGATTAAAGAATATAATTCCTGTATGGGGGAGACTGTTCATCTACAGGAAAGATTCACCAAGTTATTGATGATAAACGGACCCCAGCATAAAGAGGGAAAAGCAGAAGAAATAAGGCGTTCAGGCAGAAGACATCTACAGATCATGGAGAAAAGATCCCCAATCACAATCCAGGCCCTCTTTGACCCTGATAAATATGAGTTCATCCCTAAGATTGTGGTGTTACAAGGACCTGCTGGGATTGGAAAAACAATGACCTCCAAGAAGATCATGCTGGACTGGGCCTCTGGGGATCTCTACCAAGACCAGTTTGATTTTGTGTTTTATCTGAGCTGTAGAGAAATCAACACCATCCCTGAAAACATAAGCCTTGTGGGACTTTTATCCAGAACCTGCAGACTGAGTTCAGATGACCTGGTGTATGTTCTGAAGGATCCTGGAAGTCAGAGAAAACTTCTCACCATAGTTGATGGGTTTGATGAACTGAGGTGGACTCTGGAGGAGAAATCTGAGGGTTGTCTTGACATTTCTATGGAAACCCACAAAGAAATAATTCTCCAAAGCTTGCTCAGGGGACAGGTTCTCCCAGAATCTTCTCTGATCATCACCACAAGGTCTCTGGCCATGGAGAAACTTAACACATTCATCAATGATTATCGCAATGTGGAAATCCAGGGATTTACAAGGGACGATCGGGAAGAATTTGTCCATAAATTCTTTGGAAATAAAGAAGATGCAGACAAGGTTCTCAGTATAATAAAGGACAATGTCGTTGTGTACACCATGTGTGCCGTCCCCATCACATGCTGGATTGTCTGCACTGTAATGAAACAAGAAATAAGAAAAGATTTGGATGTAATTCAGTGTCATACAACGACTTCAATTTACCTTCTCTACCTGGAGGTTTTACTAACCCATCACAGCAAGAAGGAGCAGTCTGTACACCGGAAACAAACCTGTCTTAAGAAGCTGTGTGCTCTGGCCAATCAGGGAGTTTGGAAGCAACAAATCTTATTTGCGAAGAAAGATCTAGAGAGACATGGACTTTCTCTGGATGAGGTGGAGTCTGTATTTCTGAATAAGAACATCTTTCATTGGGACGTCCGCAGCCAGACCTGCTACAGCTTCATCCACCTGAGTGTACAGGAGTTCCTTGCTGCTCTCTATTATGTATTGGATGATGGGTCTGGGTCTATGGAAGGTACTTTCCTCCTGGAGATCTGTAAAGGGAAATCACTCCGTTTCTTCTGTTCAGTTTACTCACATTTAGCATTATTTGTACAATTCCTGTTTGGTCTCTTAAATGAAAGTCAGGTGAAGACATTCTCAGAGATCACAGGAATCACCATCTCACTCCGAGCCAAACCTGCAATGATAGAATGGGCCATCAAGGGCAATGATCAGACTTTCCGTACTCAGACCATCTTCTGTCTGTATGAGACTCAGGATAAGGACTTCATTAGGAGAGTCATGTCTGATTGTACAGATTTGGAGCTCTGGGGCTCATATACTGATCACTTGTGGATGAAGAATTATTCTAAGCAGCTGATCTATTGCTTGAAGACTTTGAAGAGAGAACGTTTTCGGTCTTTATATTTTGTATCTCTCACTGTGGGTCCAGAGTGCCAGAAACTTCTATCTCCATTCCTACACAGGATTCAGAAGGTCAGGTAAGTAAGTGTGAGGATATCCTAACTGAATCCAGAGAATGGGCAGGAACCTGTACAGGGCCGTCTTTAAGGCAGGGCAAAAGGGGCAGCTGCCCTGGGCCCTGTCATTGTTGGGGGCCCAAAGCAGCTGCCTCATATTTGCCAACTATCCCAGTTTAAATTCCCTTGTCCCTTGAAGTTTTAGTCCTGTGCTGTGTCCCGATATCTGGTACTAATGCTGCCCAGCTCTGCCCTATTGTATACAAGTAACTCAACTGTAGACCCTGTGTTTACATGTAAATAACCGGCATTCATATGTAAATAGCAGCAGCATTAGTAAGTAAATAGATGCGGCCGACGGCATTGATATGTAAATGAAGGCAGCATTCATATGTATATCATGCTCCCCTACAGTGAGGTGATGATGTGCTGTAAACTCTAGCAATGAATCAGTGAGCCATAATGTGTGCTGTAACCTCTAGCAACCAGTCAGTAAGCAGCAATGATATGCTGTAACTTCTGAAAACCAATCGCAATTTCTGCCTGATCTGATACAGTAAACTGATTTTAAGTCTAGTTGTTATTTATTGTATGTCTCAGAGCAGGTGGAAAGTGAAATTGCATGGGGGGGCCAAGAATTTTTTTGCCCCGGGTCCAATCAATATTAAAGACGGCCCTCGCAGCACAGGGAGGCCATGAGGGGGAGGAGTCTAGTATTGGAGTGTGTCTGCACCTAGCACGTCAGGTGTGCATCAGGTCTCCCTCTACAGCAGTGATGCCGCCGCTCGTTCCTAACTGACCCAGGCTCTAGCTTCGCGTATATGCTGTAGGCGCTCCTCTCCCTCCGCTCTTTCCCCCCCCATTTCGCATACCGTGTAGCAGTGCCTGCAGTCGGACGCTCCGTGCAGACGTGGGCTCTCTCGTCCGAGAGTGAGCCCGACGAGGCGAGTGAGAGTCTTGGAGAAGGACGCCGGCTGTGACTCCTGGAGAGGGACGGTATCCCGAGCGAGATCGGAGATCTCTGGAGAAACGACAGCGCCGGGCGCCCTCTGCTGTTGAAGGAGACACGGTGCACTTAGAGAATGGCCATGGAATGTCAATACTGACAGAGGAGGACGCCAAAGCCCCACGAGACGTTTGTGTTCCAGCAGTCCCAGCGGGAGATGCCTGGAGAGAGAGTGCCTGCCTAAAGGGTATGTGGACTTACATTATGAGTTATTAAACCCCTGAAAAATGGCATTGTGGAAGTTTTTCTAAGTGTGGATAGTAAAAAGGTGAATGTGAACTAGTTGCTGAGGATAGTACCGTAAATAGCTACGCTGGGATTAACGGGAGACCCATGGAAAATAAAAAAAAGTTCCATCTTTTAAATATATCTCTTAAACATTAACTGGAAGAAAAAAAAAAAGAGAACTGATTGCTTGTGTGTTTAAAGTAAATCCATAAGGCTGCCTCCTATCAGACCTGGACAGTAAATCTATACTATATAAATCTTACAGGGGTTGCAAGTAACACTCGGCAGCACTCAGAATCAGCAGCAGTATAATAACATAGAAATAAAGGCGAGAAAAAGAAAAAATCTACTTACTCCATAATTAGAAGCCTCTATGATTTTTTTCCCTTTTGGATAAAGACTGTAAGGGAAGGGAGAGAAAGGAGGAAGAAAAGGAGAGAAAACTTGTGTAGGTTTTAAGGCTGCCACAGTGGATTGAAACTATGGGAATGTAAATGTATCACATAACAAAGAATAAGGCGGTTTCTTGAATATGTTTTTTTTTTTGCCTTTTTTTTGTATCGCTCTAGTATACTGACGTCTATCGCAGTAAGCACCATTTTCCCCTAATGGTCGGGCACAACCAGGAAAAGAGATATCTTAAACAGTCATCATTAAAAAATAAAATTATACAAATAAATTGGAGTGTGTTGGTGTGCCTGGATAAATGAAAGGAAAGACACTGAAGACAGGAGCCATCCCAAAATCGCCTCGGCGGAGCCTGGTTACCAGCCCTGGCGCAATGAATAATATGTCACGCAAACGGGGGTAATGGAGAAACAACAGCTTGAAAAAAAACAACAAACAAGAAGTTCACAAGCTGAAGCACAAGCTGAAAATAAAGACAAAAAGGAAAAAGAAAGAGATAAGAAAGACAAAGAAAAAAGAAGGCAACAAGCGCAAAACAACTCTTTACAGGACCAAGACATACCGCCTGAGGTGGAGATGGACCAAATAGTAGAACCAGAGCGCGAAATAGAAGGTACACAGACTCACCCGACCCAACAGGAAAACCTCCAATCTTTGCCTATAAAAAAGGAAATAATCTCTATGTTTGCAGCTCTGGAAAACTCCATGAAATCGGAAATGGAAAGATTACACAAGAATCTTGGACACATACTGGAGCGGGTAGAAAACATAGAAAAAAAAATGGAAAAAGATACTAATATAATAAAGAAATTAGAAGTAGAAATAGTATATCTAAAAAAAGCACAACAAGAACAAGCATATAAAGTTGAAGACCAAGAAAATAGACAGAAGAAAAAATCTAAGAATACGTGGAGTCCCGGACTCATCACAGAGAGAGGATCTTATAGATATAATAAAGAAGATCTGCAATCCATTGATGAATAAAGATATAACTAACCCAATAAATATTGAAAGGGTTCATTGATTAAGGAAACCTAAGGACCAGCCACAAGATATGCCACGGGATATAATTTCAAAACGAAGAAGATAAATATCAAATATGGAGAAACATAAGAGCAAGCGCACCAATAGAATATGAAGGAAAGGACATTCAGATATTCCAGGAAATATCTCAAGAAACCCTAAGGAGAAGAAGAGCCCTAAAACCTTTACTAACAGTGTTGATCGAGAACGGGGTACAATATAACTGGGGCTTCCCTGTATGCCTAATAGGCAGAAAGAATGGTCGAATAGGAAGACTTATCGAAGAAATAACAGAATTTTGTAAAAAAACTTGATATCCCAGTACCAGGGACATAGAGGTGGGGGAGGGGGTGGAGGGGGGGAGGAGACGAATGGGGAACTGGTCCCCCCCTCATCTGTAATGGGAGAGGGAGAGAGGATAAGTGAAGATAGATAAAGATAGGGGTGTTGTGCCCTTTTTTGTTTTTTTTCCCCGGGTCGTTTCCTCCCTCTCCCTCCCGCTCACTCGTCCCCCCCCCTTTTTTAGGAGGGGGTGGGTAGAGGGGAGAGAGTTGGGCGGTGGGGGGGACGGGTCGGTTTGGGGGAGACAAGATGTACCTGGCATGTTGGTTAACCGTCTTGCAAATAATAGGTGAGATGGATTGCGACACCGCCAAACAGAATTCCACCCTTGGACCATGGGACAAATGGATAAAGGGGGTTCCTGATAAAATGCCCTGGACCATGAGGTCATATTTATGCCAAAAGAGGGAGCAGGGAGGGGGGTGGGAACGATGGGAGGGTAAATCTGTTGGCTTGAATCCACTAAACGAAATAAGAAAGTACCTAGATTGGTCTAATGCCGGAGATAAAGATAATAACATACAACGTTAGAGGAATGAATTCTCCTAAAAAAAGGTATAACATTCTCAAAGAGTTGGAGGGATATTCTGTGGATATTATTTTTTTGCAGGAATCTATCTCTAGATTCCAACACTAGGTTAAACACAGCAAAATTCCCAACTTGGTACTATGCAGACTCCCTGATTAAGGGATCTAGGGGGGTAGCTATTGGGATCTCGAAAAACGTTAATTGGAATGTAGAAGGAATTAATGTGGACCCAGAGGGGAGGTTTTTAATCCTAAATGGCAACATATCAAAGAAAAGATACACATTAGCTAATATCTACTGCCCCAATAAGGGCCCAAAAAAATATCTAAATGGGATTTTGAATACACTAGAGAAATATAAACAGGGCCAAGTGATCTTAGCTGGTGATCTAAATTTTGCTATGGATCCCGAAATAGATAGCACGTCACATGGTTTTCCCCAGGAAATCAAACAACACAGAACCCTAAAAAGGAAAATATACACACAACAGCTAGTGGACACATGGAGAATATGTAATTTGGGAAAAAAAGATTATACGTATTTTTCCTCGGTTCATGGCATGTACGTGAGACTGGATTACATATTTGTAGACCATGAATTTTTGGAAAACGTGGTAGACGCAGAAATAGGAACCATTACTCTGTCGGACCACGCACCGGTGATAGTTAAAATTAGAGAGCATGAAATGGAGTGCAGAAAAGGGACTTGGAGACTCAATGAGGCTCTATTAGAAAATGAGGAAACAGAGAACACTATAAAAATAGAGATCGAACAATACTTTAAAACCAATGACACAGTAGAAGTGTCTAAAGCTACTTTATGGGAGGCTCATAAAGCCCTAATCCGAGGGAAATTAATTTCCATAGGTGCCGGGGAAAAAAAAGAAAGTGAAATGAAATTCAATAATTTAAAAAAAGAACTTCATGAGCTAGAACAAAAGCATAAGAAACAATTAGACAAAAATATATATAAAGAGATCACCCAAAAACGCATACAACTAAACGACATGATGGAACAAGAGTCAAGAAAAGTATACAAAAATGTAGCTAAAGAAAGATATATGTGGGGAAACAAGACGGGGAAACACCTGGCAAGATTAGAACGGGAAAAAAAAGCCTCAAATTACATAGAAAAGATTAAAAACGCACATGGGGAAATGAAATTCAGAACATCGGAGATAGCAAACGCTTTTAAAACATACTATAGAGCTCTATACTCAATTAGGAATACCGAGACAGAAAAAGAGAAGGGGATTAGGAAAACTAAAATCCAAGAATATTTAAGTGATACAGACTTACCCAAAATAACTGAAGAAATGGCTAAGAGGCTAGATGAGCCGATTACGCCAGACGAAGTTTACAAAGCGATAAACGAAACGCCGAACGGGAAAAGTCCGGGACCGGATGGTTTTACCATCAGGTACTATAAGAAATTTAAACAGCAACTGGTCCCAGAATTAAGAAAATTTTGGAATAAATTGGGGGAGGAGGAGGTTCTGAGAAAAGAATCACTATTGGCGAACATAACAGTTATTCCAAAACCAGGCAAAGATAAATCTATTTGTTCCAATTACCGCCCTATAGCACTGTTGAATACAGATACTAAATTATATGCGAAGGTATTAGCAACAAGAATAAAAAATCTTATGCCAGAATTAATTAATGGTGATCAAGTAGGATTCGTTCCCGGCAGGGAAGGCCGAGATAATAGTCTGAGAACTTTGTTACTCATGGGTAGAGATAAGGAAAGCAAGCCCCCAATGATATTAATTTCGATTGATGCCGAAAAGGCATTCGATCGAGTAGACTGGTGTTTTATAATGGAAACTCTCCAGAATGCAGGTCTTGGACTAAAAATGCTGAAATGGATAAATAATCTATACACTCACCCTTCAGCCAGAGTGGGGGTAAATGTGAGTATGTCATCCTCATTCGAAATGTTAAATGGGACAAGGCAGGGGTGCCCCCTCTCGCCCTTACTGTATGTGATCGCTTTGGAGCCATTATTGGCAAAGATTTGAAATAATGTTAACATAGGGGGGTTAGAATGGGGGGAGAAGAATATAAGGTGGCGGCATATGCGGATGACATACTCCTATACATGACTAATCCACGATTGTCTTTACCTAGTTTAATATAAGAAATTAGGGAATACGGCGCACTTTCAAACTTTAAAATAAACCCAATAAAAACAGTTATTTTGAATATAGGCTTAGACAATTGGGAAGAGAAAATGCTACAACAGGAATTCCCCTTCACATGCGAAAAAAAAGAAATAATATATCTAGGTATAAAAATAACAAAGACGGTCCACGAGTTATATCAAGCTAACTATATTCCATTGGTAAATGAAATTAAAACATTGTTAAGGAACATAAAAAAGGGACCAATTACATGGCCGGGTAGAATTAATATGTTGAAGATGGTGGTCTTACCAAAAATTACCTATAAACTCCAAATGCTTCCGATCAACATTCCAAATAGTTTTTTTTTTTAAATAATAAAAACACTTTTCTTAAAATTTATATGGCAAAATAAAAAATTAAGGATAAATTATAATATATTAACTAGAAGAAAAAAAAATAGAGGGGGAATGGCATTGCCAGACACTTATAGATATTATATTGCAATTACTTTGGCGAGATTGGTGGAGTGGACAAATCTAGGCACTAAGAAGAATTGGGTAAAAATGGAGGAGTCACTTATTGGATCACAATTACAAAAAAATATTTGGATCCCACCAAAACTTAGAGTAGTTAGTAATAGGGCTCACAAAATCACCTTAACAACACTTAAAATATGGGACGTAGTACACCGGAGAAATAAATGGGTATACAATTCACCATTAATTCCACTTGAGGGCATGATTTTTTTTATTCCAGGAAATGGCACGCAACTAGGGAAACAAATGATAAATTTACAATTAAAAGATATCACGAGGGGTGGTAAGTTAATGTTGAAACAAGATCTAATAAAGAAGCCAAGTTGGCAAACTTTAAGGGATTGGGAATACTTACAGATTCAACATTTTGTCAACTCAATCCCAAAACCAATAAGAGACGAAAACACATTAACGCCAATGGAAAAGCTTTGTATTGCAAAAATAACAGTAAAACATAGTGTGTCACGGGTATATGATATCCTTTCAGAAATAGAGGGGCAAAGGGCTATACCAGCTATAGCCAAATAGGAACAGGATATGGGTATTAAAGTAGATGAGACTCAGATGATCGATGTGGTGCACAGTTATGTATCGGACACAATGTCAGTTGAGGCCAATTATAAGTGCCTGATGAGATGGCATTGGACACCAGATAGATTACACAATAGATCCCTCCAAATCCATACAGTGTTGGAGAGAATGTAAATTACCCGGAACAACATTTCACATATGGTGGGAATGCCCAGAGATAAAACAATACTGACACAACATAATAGACTACATAGAAATAATAACTGGTGAAAGAATACCATGTTGTCCCTGGGTGTGTCTGTTCTTGGGGGTAGAAGAAAAAACTGGTAACCAATTTAAAAAAATAAATAAAAACTACCTGGTATTGGTACCTTTTTTGCTTAATGTGGCAAAAGCCTTGATACCTAAAAACTGGTTACAAGTCAAAAAAAACCCTATCAGAGAGTGGATACAGAGAATTGAATATATTAATAATATGGAATATTTAAGTAAAATGGAGGAAAACAAAATAAATAGATATTGGGTAATCTGGCAAAAGTGGAGATCATTCAAAAAGACAGAATATTTCATTCAGGCACTAGCAGAATAATTGGGAATGGATTCAAGGAGGGCCAACGGACTACGGGGAGGAGGGGAGGGTGGATTGGGATAAAAGGAAAATAGAAGGGTAAACAGGATAAAGTTGGTAAGGGATTAAAGTTGAAAATATATGTATTTGTACTCTATGAGATATTTTTTAAAAATACAATGAAATTTAAATAAAATTTAAATAAAAATAAAAATAAAAGACGGCCCTGAACCTGCATAACGGTGATTATCAGACATGTTCTCCATCTACCACACTTGTTAGAAGTCCTGGGAACTCACACTTTCCTCAGCCCTAAGCCCTGCTTCACACTACAGCAATTTTCCAGCGACATTCTGATGACATGTAAAGTTGCAGGTCAGGTGAAAACACAAAGATTTTATTGGGTGTTGTCTCAATTGCTGCGATTTGAGTCACTGCAACAAAAGAAAGCTCTTCCTGCACTACTTTTGGGTGACTCTTGTGCTGCACGACTCCCATAGACTTCAATGTAAAATCCCCAGAAAGTCGCACATTTGTCTGAATCTTTAAGACTTTGCTGCGACTTCTGAGGCTTCTTTACCCCTCACCTCTCCTCCCTGGTCATCCTTGCTGCCTAAAATCTTCCTCCCAACACATCCCAGTCACACCTGAGCGTAGAGGAAACGCACTTTCCCACTCCCATTATTTGTGTATTTTCCATGTGTAATCACACATTGTATATAGGGAGCCCATTCACTGGAATGTTCTGCCCGACATGCAGCAAACACCCCAAAGTAGCTCAAGAATCTTCTCAGACATGGAGCGTCATGCATCTTGGCAGCAAAACATGCGTCTGATAACTGTGATTGGGGCGTCATTAACAATCAGCCGGCATTCATATCTGCGTGTTTCCGAATACGAGGCGACCCACACAGAAAATGTGCGCTTTGTCATACATCTAAAAAATGCACAGCAACGCACGCCACACATGGGCAGATGTAAATGAATGATAACACAAAAGCAATGCTCCTTCTTGTGCTCCTTTGAAACATACAGCAAAGCGCATGTATTCTTGCGGTCTGCCATGCATTCCAAAATGTGCAAATGAATAATAACGCAAGTTGAAACGCACAGCAAAGCATGGATTTTCTTGCAGGTTGCTGTGCAGTTGGAAAGGTACAGATGTGAATGAATGGAAACGCATTTACAACTGACGGCAACCCGCAAGAAAACACATGCTTTGCTGCGTGTTTTGTGTGGCAATGCGCATCACACTTGTTGCCATTCATCTGCATCTTCATGTTTCTAAACGCATGCCAACCTGCAAGAAAATGCATGCCAACCCGTAAGAAAACGCATGCTTTGCTGTGCTTTTTGAAAATGTGCCACAACACACATTGCACTTGCGATACCATTTGTTGGCGTCTGCACCATAGGGGTGCTCAGCCTATTGCATTAGGGTGTGCACCCCAAAGCTCAAATGCAAATGCGTCTTTATATGTGTGTGTGTGTGTATAATTTATATATATATATATATTACACACACACATACACACTGTATTACCAGAAGTATTCTTCCAGAAGAGCATTTGTGAGGTCAGGCACTGATGTTGGATGAGAAGGCCTGGCTCACAGTCTCTACTTTAATGTGAAGGCAGTCAAGTTTCTCCACCCCAAACTCACTCATCCATGTCTTTATGGACCTTGCTTTGTGCACTGGTCCAAATCGTTTGGAGGGAGCACTGATAGCCAGAACTGATTGGCACTAATAGGCGACACTGGCAGCACTCATGGGCACTATTAGGTGGTACTGGTTGGCAGCACTGCACAATGGCACTGATAGGTGGCACTAATGGACAGCACTGATTGGCACGGATGGGCAGCACTGATGGTCACTGATATTCATCACTGATAGGTGGCACTGATGGGCATTAATAGGCAGCACTGATGGGCACTGATTGGCAACACTGATAGGTGGCACTGATAGGCAAAACTGAGTACTGATAAGCAGCACTGTTGGGCATTGATTGGCACTGATAGGTGGCATTGGTTGGCACTGACTGGCAGCACTGATTGGCACTGACAGGTGGCACGGATTGTCTCTAATAGGTGGCATTGGTGGGCACTGACATGTGGTACTGGTGGGCATTGACAGGTGGCACTGGTGGGCACTGACAGGTGGCACTGATGGTCACTGATAGGTGGCATTGGTTGACAATGATGGGAATTGATAGGCGGCACTGATTGGCACTGATCTAGGAGAGGGGAAGTTTCCCATTGAGCAGTCAGCTAGGCATGTAAGAGATAGAAAGGAGGTGAAGCCATATACACAGAGTACCAGCCCTCGACATCAGCGTGTTTGATAGGCTAGTTTGGTCCCACCCACCCCCGACATCAGCCCGAGTTCTGACAGCTGCTATCTGCAAGCAGTGACATTAGATTACCGTTTAAAGCACTAAGCGGCTCTTACATGCCTCCCTGACTGCTCAATGGGAAACTGTCTCAAAGGCAGCTCCCTATACAGACTCTTACAGCATCTTACAGAAGATCTCCAGACACACATTAGGGTGTGCCCAGGCACATTCTGCACACCCTGTGTGCATGCCTATGGTCTGAATGTTTCTGAATGCCCGACAACCTGCAGGAAAACAGATGCTTTGCCACACATTTTGGAAACATGCATGGTGCTCGCCTTGCCATTTTCGTAGTACAAGCGTGGCGCACGGTCGCAGTGCATTTCTGAAACGTGCGGCAAAGCACACAATTTCTGTGCGGTTGATGTGCATTCAGAATCATGCAGATGTAAATGCAGCCTGATTCGCAATCACGGTTATCAGACACATGTTTTGTCATGTGACAAAACACGCTATAAACACGAATCCATCAAAGTCACATAGGAATGCTTCTCAGTAAAGTCATTTTGAAGTTGCACCTGGTCGCCGGGAAGTTGTAGAGCAAAGTCAAGCTGATAGTGGCTGCGACTTTCATGTTGTGCTGTGTGAACCAGAGCTAAATGGTGGTTCCCACTAAGGATGAACCTGCGAACAGACTTAAACTTTGTGTGAACTTTAGAACCCTATTAAAGTCTATGGGACTCGAACGTTCACAATCTAAAGTTCTAATTTTAAAGGCTAATATGCAAGTTACTGTCCTAAAAAGTGTTTGGGGACCCGGGTCCTGCCCCAGGGGACATGGATCAATGCAAAAAAAAGTTTTAAAAACGGCCGTTTTTTCAGGAGCAGTGATTTTAATAATGATTAAAGTGAAACAATAAAAGTGTAATATTCCTTTAAATTTCGTACCTGGGGGGTATCTATAGTATGCCTGTGAAGGGGCGCATGTTTCCCATGCTTAGAACTGTCCCTGCACAAAGTGTCATTTCGCAAGGAAAAAAAGTCTTTTAAAATCACTTTGAATTTCCGGCTCCCGTAATACAGAGAACACTGAATGAGTTTTCTTTGTATTACAGAGCGAACAATTCATTCATTGATAAAAAAAAAAGCTTGGGGTTCCCCTAAATTCAATGATGAGGCCCTTCAGGTCTGGTATGGATATTAAGGGGAACCCCGTGTCAAATTTTTTTTTTTTTAATTGACGTGGGGGTCCCCCTAAAAATCCATACCAGACCCTTTATCTGAGAACGCAACCTGGCAGGCCACAGGAAAAGAGGGGGGGATGACAGAGCGCCCCCCCTCCTGAATCGTACCAGGCCAAATGCCCTCAACATTGGGAGGATGCTTTGGGGGTCTGTGACCCCTCAAAGCACCATGTCCCATGTTGATGGGGACAAGGGCCTCATCCACACAACCTTGGCAGGTGGTTGTGGGGGTCTGCGGGCGGGGGGCTTATTATAATCTGGAAGCCCCCTTTAACAAGGGGACCCCCTGATCCCGGCCCCCCCCTGTTTGAAATAGTAAGAGGGTACAAAAGTACCATTTCACAAAAAAAGTGTAAAAAATGGTTAAATAAGACAAACACACTTTTGAAAAATTCCTTTATTAAAAATAAAAAATAAAAAAAAGATTCCAGCGGTGGTAATCCACTCTTGCTATCCAGCGATGGATGATCATCTCTCCGGGGTCCAGCGATGGCTGATCTGATCCAGCGATGGGTGATTTTCAGTCCAGCGCAGTCCATCCATGCATCTGTCTTCTGTCTCCACTGAGGAGACTCTGCGGGGATCGCGGCGCCTGACGTTTCTTATATTAGGAGGGTGGGGCCACCCGTCACCTGACCCCCCCCCTGACGCTAGTGAGGGAAGCCAGGGCTTCCCCAATGACGTATGGGTGACCCTGCCCCCCTCTGATGTAACGCTGTAAAGCGTCAGAGGGGGTGGGGTCAGGTGACGGGTGGCCCCGCCCTCCTAATATAAGAAACGTCAGGCGCTGGGATCCCGCATTGTCTACTCAGTGGAGGCAGAAGATGGATGCATGGATGGACTGCGCTGAACTGAAAATCACCCGTCACTGGATCAGATCAACCATCGCTGGACCCCGGAGAGATGATCATCTGTCGCTGGATAGCAAGAGTGGATTACCACCGCTGGAATCTTTTTTTTTTTTATAAAGGAATTTTTCAAAAGTGTGTTTGTCTTATTTAACCATTTTTTACACTTTCTTTGTGAAATGGTAAGGATACTTTTGTACCCCCTTACTATTTCAAACAGGGGGTGGGATCTGGGGGTCCCCTTGTTAAAGGGGGCTTCCAGATTATGATAAGCCCCCCACCCGCAGACCCCCACAACCACCGGCCAGGGTTGTGGGGATGAGGCCCTTGTCCCCATCAACATGGGGACATGGTGCTTTGAGGGGTCACAGACCCCCAAAGCATCCTCCCAATGTTGAGGGCATGTGGCCTGGTACGGTTCAAAAGGGGGCACGCTCTCTCATCCCCCCTCTTTTCCTGCGGCCTCCCAGGTTGCGTGCTCGGATAAAGGGTCTGGTATGGATATTTAGGGGGACCCCCACGTCAATTTTTTTTTTTTATTTGACGCAGGGTTCCCCTTAGTATCCATACCAGACCCGAAGGGCCTAGTAATTGAATTTAGGGGAACACCACGCTTTTTTTTTTTTTATCAATGAATGAATTGTCCGCTCAGTAATACAGAGAACACTCATTGAGTGTTCTCTGTATTACGGGAGCCGACAATTGAAAGTGATTTTAAAAGACTCTTTTTCCTTGCGAAATGACACTTTAAAGGAATATTACACTTTTATTGTTTCACTTTAATCATTATTAAAATCACTGCTCCTGAAAAAACTGCCGTTTTTAAAACTTTTTTTTGCATTGATCCATGTTCCCTGGGGCATGACCCAGGTCCCCAAACACTTTTTAGGACAGTAACTTGCATATTAGCCTTTAAAATTAGCACTTTATATTTCACCCATAGACTTGTAAATGGGTGTTCCGCGGCTTTTCGAATTTGCCGCAAACAGCCCAAATTGTTCACCCTTCGCTGAACAGGAGAACAGGCAATGTTCGAGTCGAACTCGAAGCTCATCCCTAGATCCCACATATCACCTTCTACACAACTTCTGGTAACAATCACATCATTTACATCATATTAACCCTTTCCCTGCCCCCAATTATACCATTTATCACACAGAACATTTGTAGGGAAAGCTTCATGTTCAGAGATCTGGGGGAGGGAAATAATGTCAGGGGTGTGATATCATCATCCCAACATTGGAGGGACCAATTGTCTGCAGAAGTGGGCGGAGATGGGAATGTCTGGACTGCATTTTATATCTGGAACTAAAGTGGTGTTCCAGGATTTTCCAGAAGCTGAATGGAGACCCCTGTATACATATTAGGGGTCTCCTTTAAGTTTTGTCTGGCGTGTGACTTCAAAGACCACTCATAGCCACCAATGAGAAGTCCTCATCAGGTCCAGTATGAGACTGTAGAGCCGGAGGGAAGGCAGCCATGTGGAAGGGAAATGTTGAGGGTTACATTGTTATTCTTGGTGTCAGAGGTCATACATTCTTGGTGCTAATTATTATCTCATTATTGGCTTTTAGATTTGAGGGTTGTACTATTTCCAGTAAAGATTGTCCGGGAGAGGACAAAGCAGAAGAAGAAGATTCCTCCTCTTCAGGATATAAAATGAAGTCTGATTCTCTTTCCTTTCTGGTGAACCCGGAGAGTAAAATTCAGGAATTACGGTAAGAGAAATGTGTGATGTGCCGTGATGGGGAAATGTGACCTCTTGTGATTGTTCCCGTCTCTCAGTGTCTCCTTCTATCTCTGGGTGTCCTCCATCCTCACCCATGTAGAATCTTCCATCACCTGTCCTCTTCTCATGTCTTCTCCTCTCTCTGAGGGAATCTTTCTCTTTGTAATCTCCATCCATGGGATTTGGGGTTCCCCTTATAGTAGAACAGTGACCAGGCTCTGTACATATGGAATGACCATCCATATTCCTAACAAGCAGGAAATCCTGATTGGCAGCCCACGACTTCTGCAGCGTCTGTACCTCCCACATTCATTGGCCAACCCGGAATTCAGGTGGAAACAGGGGATTTTAGTACCCTTGACTAGGGATGAGCCGAACACCCCCACTTCAGTTTGCACCAGAACTTGTGAACAGAGAAAAAAATTTGATCAAACACGCAAACACCATTTAAGTCTATGGGACACGAACATGAAAAATAAAAACTGCTAATTTTAAAGGCTTATATGTAAGTTATTGCCATAAAAAAGTGTTTGCGGACCTTGTTCCTGCCCCAGGGGACATGTATCAATGCAAAAAAAGTTTTTGAAATGGCCGTTTTTTCAGGAGCAGTGATTTGAATAATGCTTAATGTGAAAAAAATGAAATACTCCTTTAAATATCATGCCTGGGGGGTCTACTTTGTCTGCCTGTTTTCCCCATGTTTCATTCAAAATTGCTCATGGCTGTAATGTATTGCCAGATCCCGGCAATATACATAAAAAAAATTAAAAAACCCCAGGTCTGGTATGGAAAGTAAGGGGAACTCCATGCCAATGTTTTTTTTAACCACTTCAATACAGGGCATTAATACACCCTTCCTTCCCAGACCATGTTTTAGCTTTCAGTGCTCTCACAATTTGAATGGCAATTACTCAGTCATTCAACACTGTACCCAAACAATTTTTTTATAATTTTTTTCGTACAAATAGAACTTTCTTTTGGTGGTATTTAATCAGCACTGTTTTTGTTTTTTTTTTGCGACATAAGTGAAAAAAGAGCGGAAATGTTGAAGTTGTATTTTTTCCCCACAATTCTTGGGGGAAAAAGAAGAATGTGTTTGTTTGTTTTTTTGCTAAATTTTCATAAAAACAAGTTATTTCTCACATACAGCATATGTATACTTCCATACTTCCAATTACACCCTAAAATACATTCTGCAACTCCTCCCGAGTATGGCAATACCACACGAGTGGGACTTTTACGCAGCCTGGCTACACAGAGAGGTCCAACATGCAGGGAACCCCGTCAGGGGTTCTAGGAGCATAAATGGCACCTCTAATTTCCTAATCACCTATTACATTTTTGAAGGCCCTGGAGCACCAAGACAGTGGAATTACCCACAAAATGACCCCATTTTGGAAAGCAAGCACCCCAACGTCTATTCCATGAGGCATATTGAGTCTTTTGAACAGTTCATTTTTTTCCACAGGTCTTTGGAAACGTGGAAAGAAAATGAAAATATATTTTTTTTACACAAAGTGTAATCATACTGAGTATGGCAATACCGCATGTGTGAGATTTTTACACAGCATGGCCACATACAAAGGCCCAACATGCAAGGAGCACCGTCAGGCATTCTAGGAGCATAAATTACACCTCTAATTTCCCATAGACCTATTACATTTGTGAAGGCCCTGTAAATGAATTACACAAACTTTTCTTTAAGGCATCCTGTAGATGTTTCATCCTCTGCTTCCTCTGCGAAGGCAGGATGAGTTCTGCAACCTTATTGTTGTAATATGGATCAAGAAGGGTTGCCAGCCAGTAATGATCCCTCTCCTTAATACCACAAATCCTAGGGTCCTTTTGCAGGCTTTGCAGAATCAGGGAGGCCATGCAATGTAAGTTTGCAGAGGCATTCGAGTCTTCTGGGTCACTAAGGATCACATTATCCGTAACTACCTCCTCCCAGACATGTTCCAATCCTTGGGTTTCTGGGGACTGCAAAGCATCCCTTGAAGACTGCTGCATGTTATCCTTGAATTCCATGCTGACACAATCCTCAGCTTCCTCCTTCTCTTCTTTCTGTGTGTTTGACTCGCAGAAATGGTATCTGGATAAAGGGGGCCTTGAGAGGAAAGGAGGTCCTCCTCTTCCTTCTGCTGTTCTGCCTCAAGTGCCCTGTCCATGATTCCATGAAGCGTGTGCTAGAATAGAAGGACAGTGTCACTGAAGCATGCATTGTTGCTGCTCACCATCCTTGTGGCCTCCTCAAATGGTGACAGGACAGTGCATGCATCTCTGATCAGTAGCCACTAGTGTGGTGAAAAGAAGCCAAGCTCCCCTGACCCTGTCTTGGTGCCATACTTGCACAGGTACTCATTGATGGCCCTCTGCTGTGTGTGAAGCTGCTGCAGCATTGCCAACATTGAGTTCCACCTGGTGGGCATGTCACAAATGAGGCGGATGATAGGCAGGTTGCATTCCCTTTTGAATGTCAACCAGCCGTGCACTGGCATTATATGACCGTGGAAATGACCATAGACTTTTCTGGCCTGCCACAGGAGATATTGTAAGCCTGGGTACCTGGTCAAGAAACACTGCACCACCAAATCCAGGACGTGTGGCAAACATGCAACATGGTCAAGTGTCCCTGTTGGAGAGCAGAGAGAAGGTTGGTGCCATTGTCACGTACAACCATTCCTGGCTGAAGCTGACATCAACCACCTCTGAGCCTGCACCTATAGAGCTAACAGAATCTCTGCCCCAGTGTGGCTCCTGTCCCCTATGCAGACCAACTGAAGCCCCGCATGACATGTTTTTGCCTGACTGCTTGCGTAGCCCCTTGAGCGTTTAGAGAGCACTGGTGGTTCATAGGACAATTCTGCAGAAGAGGTCATAGAGGAAGAAGAGGAGGGAGGGGAGCATACAGATGTTGTATTATAATCACCACTAGCTTTTTGGAGGCGTGGTGGTGGTGGAACAAGCTCCAGCAGTGCGCAGGAGCACTAAGCACTAATGTGCCGCGAGTGGCGGCTCCCGTGCGCGGGAGTGACGTCATTGCGGCTCCGTCGAATGACAGCGCCGGAGCAGCGAGACCCACCAAGAAGATGGAGGCTCTGTACACAAAGGGACATCAGTGACTTCGCTGGCTCCTGTGTCAGGTACTACCCATACACCACATAGATAGCAGAGCTCCCAGGTGCTCGATCCACAGTCGCTGGCTGAGTAGAGTAATATAGAAAAATGATCCGCACTTTGGTTGTTTTTAAAATGTCTTAATTTTATTGAATAGCCACAGTGAACAAACAAAGAGTAAGTCAGTTGATGCATTTCAGCCTATAAGGCCTTAGTCATAACCATATTACAGACATAAAACTTTGAAATAAATAGCTCTAAAGATCACAGGCTCCACCCATTGATTGTCTTAATTGACCGCAGGCAATTATCCAAAAAAGAGAATCAGCTGCAATACATATAGGGTGATCCATCTGTATGCCACTAATTTTCCCACACCTTGTAGTGACAATATGCACATGCATGTACACTCATATATATATATATATATATATATATATATATATATATACACACCATAACTTATGAAGGTCTCCATTCAGCCATCCAATTACATGCGAAAATACTAGGAGACGTACACACACAGGGAACCAGGTGAGAACCCCCATGCCCCATGCCTTGCATTTGGGATGTTTGTTTGCAGTAATGTTCCTCTATACGGGCTCTCAGAGGATGTGTGGTACAACCTACATATTGAAGGCTGCATAAAATACAGGTGATCAGGTAAATTACATAGTTTGTGCCACAGTTGATGTATTGCTGTATAATGAACTCTTCATCTGTGGCTGTGGCAACAAACGTTTTACCCAAAAGACACAAATTACAGTACCTACAGGTTTTTGTATTACAAGGGTAACTTCCAGGATAGGAGAGTCAGGTGGGTTGGCATTGTTTAAAAGAATAGGTGATAGTGCAGTCCCTAATGTGGGCACACATCGGCTAGAAAAATGGCAACCTGCTTGCAAAATCCCATTTAAATGTATACAGTATTGGCAGATTATTTTTTATTATTCTAACTGATGATATTCTTGGGAAAATGTAGTTACAAATGTAATAGGATTGCCCGTTCTTCCATTTCTAGAGTTGTAAGGTTTATAAGATTTATTCTTATTTTTATACTCCTCTCTTGGTTTTAGGTTTATCTGATGCCACATATACACGATCGGAATTCTCGTCGGAAGAAGCTCTGATGGTTTTCCTGATGATATTCCGACGGAATTCGGCTCAAGCTGTCTTGCCTACACGCGGTCACACCAAATTTACGATCGTTTATAACACGTTGACGTGCAACACGTATGACGACACTAGAAGAAGGAAGTTCAATAGCCAGTAGCCAATAGCTTCTGTCTCGTAGTTGAATCTGAGCATGCGTGATTTTTGGCGTGTCGGAATTGTATACACATGATCGGAATTACCGATAGAAAGTTTTTCCGTCGGGAAAAGTGAGAACATGCTATCAATTTTTGGCTGGCGGAAATTCGGACAGCTAAATTTCGATGGAGCATACACACGGTCGCATTTTCCGATGAAAAGCTCTCATCGGTCTTTTTCTGGACGGAATTCCGTTTGTGAGTACATGGCATGACAGTAATTCCTCTGTCCATTATCAAAACCCTTTCCAGTCCTTGGTGTATAACAGATTTGTTATAACCTCGGTCCAATAAGCGCTGATGAATGTCCTTGCATTCCAGCTCAAAGGATGAGTCTGTTAAACAATATTGTTTGGCTCGAATAAACTCCCCATAAGGGATGGCATTGATGGTGTGGGATGGAGGACATCTGGCTGCAAAAAGTGTAGTGTTACCAGAGCTTGGTTTCCTATAAGTGCATGTTGAAACATCACCTGTAGTTGGATCGCCCATTAGAGTGATGTCTAAAAAGTTGATACTGAAAGCATCATGCTCAATTGAAAAATGAAAATGTAACTGATTGTCATTAAGGCATGTCCAAAATTCATGTAATCCTATGGTGTCACCATCCCACACCATCACAAGGTCATCAATATAGCGACCATACCATACAATCTGCCTGACAAAAGGTTGCTGGGAGAGAAAAACATGTGTTCCTCCCACCAATCCATGTAGAGATGCGCCATGGAAAGTGAGAATCTACCACCCATCGATGCCCCACAGCGTTGGACATAATACACACCATTAAATAAAAAATAATTGTGCTTTAATAAGAGCTCAACGCTTAACAAAATAAACTCCTGTAGCTACTGAGAATAGGAGCTATAGCGTTGAAGATGATATTGGATGGCCTGCAATCCAGCGCTGTGGGGGATCGACAAATAAAGTGCCCTCACATCCAGTGTAGCCCACACATAGGTGGATGTCCATTTGACAGATGTAATATGGGATAGGACTGTGCTCGTATCTCTAATGTAGCCAGGCAATCTGTATACTAAAGGCTGTAGGTGCCAGTCTACCCATTTTCCCAAATGCTCCAATAAGGAACCAATTCCGGCCACAATTGGTCACCCCTGTAAAGGACAATCGATTTTGTGAATTTAAGGGAGATGATGGCACCTCAGGTTTATCCACAGTTTTGGATGACAAAACTCTCATACTATTATTATTATTATTATTAATTTATATAGCGCCAACAGTTTACGCAGCGCTTTACAATGTATAGTGCCCAACTGTAAAAAAGGGTTGATTGAAAAGGTATAGTGGGATCGTTGGACAGGGGACGATATTTATGACTGTCACTAAGCTGTCTAATAGCTTCAGATCTATATTGTTCCCTAGTCATCACCACCACTGCTCCTCCCTTATCTGCTTCCTTTATCACTAACCCCTTATTGCTTTTTAACTGCTGTAGAGCCTGTCTCTCTTCCTTAGAGATGTTTGTTTTCCTAGATGTTAAGCTACATTGTTTCAATTGTATAAATTCCCCTTCTATTACAGCCTGAAAAGTATCTATAGTGGAATTTCTTGCATTTACAGGGTAGAAAAACTTGCCCCCATATTATGATGTAATACATGAAACTCCATAGGAGCCCATATGTGACTCAGAGTGCAGCTGATTCTCTTTTTTGGATAATTGCCTGCGGTCAATTAAGACAATCAATGGGTGGAGCCTGTAATCTTTAGAGCAACTATTTATTTCAGTTTTATGTCTGTAATGTGGTTATGACTAAGGCCTTATAGGCTGAAACGCGTCTGACTTAATCTGCGTTTGTTCACTGTGGCTATTCAATAAAATGAAGAAATTTTAAGAGCAACAACCGGAGTGCAGATAATTTTTTCTACAACATCCCTGCCCATGCCTGCTGGACCATGAGTCAGCGGTAATATGAACCGTTCTCCTGATTGACCTGTCTAATAAGGCCAAAACATTGCCTTCCACATGGCAATAGAGAGCCGGAATGGCCTTACATGAAAAGAAATGCCATTTTGGAACCTGCCACTGTGATACAGCACATTCCACAAATTCACAAAAGGGTGCTGAGTCTACCAGCTGAAAAGGCAGCAGTTGTAGTGCTAGCAATTTTGGCAAAGCTAGCATTTAGACGCTGAGCATGTGGATGGCTGAGACCAAATTTCTTTTTACGGTTCAGCATCTGGGGTAAGGAAATTTGCCTGCTAAAATCAACTATTGTGTGTTGCTAGCAGATTGGCTGCAAGTACTTGTGACACCTATTTCTATACCTTCATTCCTCTCAGTGCATGTTTATGAGAGGGCTGGAGGTATAGTAGGGTTTGAGATCCCAGATGAGGAGCAAGGAGAAGTCTGCCCTTTTCTAGGATGTGGGTGTTTCAGGTGCTGCTGCCAATGGACTGCACGGCAGGTCATCATATGTCTGGTCAAGAAGTTGGTGCCCAAGTGGCTGCTGTTTTGGCCATTCTTGATCTGCTTCAGACATAGGTTGCAAACAGCAATGGTGCACTCTGCTGCACACATGTTTAAAAAGGCCCACACCAAGGAACTTTTAAAAGTTAGCAGGGAGCCACCAGTGCCCTGCACCTGCGGAGCTCTGTGGTATGATGCAATAGGGTGGCTGCCCTTAAGCTGCCCCTAGAGGACATCCTGCCTTGTTGGAGTTGTGCCTCCTCCACCTCACTTTGTTCCTCTCTTCTCTCAGGCACCCAAGTATAGTCAGTGACCTCATGATCCCCTCCCACCTCATCTCTGGAGCAAACTTGGCAGTACAATGCAGCTTGGGGAACATGACTGCCAGTTTCTTGTCTTTTTGTGGCACCCACTCTCTCTAAGGTCACGTTACTCCCTTCCTCCACCTGGGAACCATTATCAAAGCCTTCAAATTGCTGTGCATCCTCCAGCAGCATGTAACTGATACTGTGGTTGAATAATTCTAGGGGCTTCTTAATCACAGTGCATTATGGGGTGTTCCGCGGCACTTAAATTTCCCATGAACGCCCCATATTGTTCGTTGTTCGGCGAATGGTCGAACACTCGATGTTCAAGCTCATCCTTACCCTTGACTTTTATTTGCTGTTTTTTACAGTAAAGATCTGTAGAGCTCTATTGTGGACCAAAGCAATTTATACGCTGGTCAATTTATCACCACAAATCCTCATTTGACCCTTGCCAGAGAATGTGTCTGGAAACCTCTTACCGTTCCCAAATTTAAGACTTTTCTGGACCTATCTCTCCTCAGGGGCATTACTAAAAAGTGTGAGTTGCAGTCATATTGGTCCACTGACCCAATTTACTGTATGCCGTGTTCTCTACTTCCATGGCCAGGGCTAGATACAAGCAAATCTTGTGGTTTATGCACTTCAACGTCAATGAACTCTGTCGTGCTTGGGGTGATCCTTAATATGATCGGCTCCGCATTATTCGGCCCCTCTAAAAGCACTTCAACCAACAATTCGCAACCTTGTTTTTTTCTCGATCAGATTGTCTGCGTTGATGACTTCCTAATTACATTTTCAGGCCTTCTTCCTTTCAGTTTCTCCCCAGCAAGCGGGCCACACGCTATACATATAGTTTTATGGTTTACGAGGGAAAGGATAGTCACACAACTGCCCAGGCTACATAGGGGGCAGCGGTAAGATTATTTGGGACTTGTTGACACCCTTATTCAGAAAGGGGTACCATTTATATGTGGACAATTATTACACAAACGTGCTACTTTTTAGTCACCTTTTTGATTCTGGAATTGGCACCATGCGATCTAATTGCCAGGGCTTCCCCCATCGACTTTTAGATTACAGAATTAGATGGGGGAGAGAGCCTGCTTGAAGTATAAAAAATCGCTTGCAGTAAAGTGGAGGGACACACAGAATGTTTTTGTTCTGTCCTCCATTCACGCAGATACGACAGTCCAAATTCCAACAGCGACTGGTGTTGAGAAGCCCCCCTGTGTCCATGAATACAATGAATACAACCTTAACATGGGAGGGGTGGACTTCAATGACCAGATGATGGCATTGTACTTAATTGCCCTAAGGCCAGACGGGACAATAAAGTGTCCGTATACTTATTTCAACTGTCTCTGCTGAACGCTTAAGTGCTATACAAAGCGTCAGGATGAACTGGATCCTTCCTAAAATTCCAAGAAGAGATCATCACAGCCCTTCTGTTTTCAGACAGTGCTGTAGCCCAGCTTCCCAATGCAAATGCAGTGAGCCGGCTGCATGAAAGGCATTTTCCGGTTGTCCTCCCTGGTACCTCTACAGAACAGTCTTCTGGACCGTACCTTTTCCACTTTAGTAGGTATTGTACTTGTTTGTGCCTTCTCCTACAATCTAGAATGGCCTCTACTTCTAACTTCCAGCTCCTCACTACCATCAATAAGAACAGGTTCTGGTGGCCTAGACCCTCTGTCAGGGAAGGGATCGGATACTGCAGGTTTTAACAGTGAGATGTGGAACACAGGATGGATTTTCAATGAGTCAGGTAAAGATAGTTCATACGATACCTCATTTCGTTTCCTCTTTACTGGGAATGGTCCTATGAACTTGGGTGCCAACTTTCTTGATGGACATGCCATCCTGAGGTTGATTATGGAATGTCATACCTGGTCGCCCAACTGCAGATTCAGTTCCCCTCTTCTCCTCCTTTTATCAAAAGTCTTCTTGCTGTCAGCCTGGGTCTTCGTCACTGCCCCCTGTAAGACCTGGTTTTTGCAACTGAGGAAATCCATGGTGCTCTGGACTGCTATAACTGAAGATTCTGGAAAAAAGTCAGGTAGAAATGACAGGTGAAAGTCATAATTAGCATTGAAAGGGGACTGCCCTGTAGCTGAGTGACTGGAATTGTTGTAGGCAAATTCTGCTAAGGGCATTAATGACACCCAATCATCTTGAACAAAGGACGTGAAACATTGAATATATTGTTCAAGTTTCTGATTAGTCCTTTCTGTCTGCCTGTTTGTTTGGGGGTTGTAAGCTGAGGACAAGGCCAATTCAATTTTCAAGGTTTCACATAAGAAGCATGAAGTGAATTGAACACCTTTATCGGACACAATGTTTGCAGGGACTCTGTGTAGTCTGACAATTTCCTTTATAAACACTTTGGCAGTTTCCATAGTGGATGGGGTGCCTTTTAACGGCAGGAAATGGGCCATTTTGGACAATTGGTACACAACTACAAAGACTGCAGTACATCCTTCAGAGGGAAGGAACTCTACTATAAAACCTTGGAGATCATCCTACATGGTCTATCAGGAACAGGCAAGGGTGGAGGGGCAGAGCTGGAAGCCAGAGTGGACGGTGGTGGGAGATAGGAGCTCTGCCACAGTGGATGATACATCACGGCTCACAGCCCATCTACAGAGGCACAAATAGCATCCACAGAGAGGAGACAGAGGGGCACACAGCATAAAAGAAAATAGAAAGAGGGACCAAGAAAACTCACTGATTTCTTCCCCCTAGCGGCGGGCCAATAAATCCAAAATGGCCCCCAGGAGCCACTCATCCTCATCTGCAGCCAGCGTGCTCGGAGTCACAACAAAAAGACCATCCACTGCAATCCTCTCCCTTTAACAGCCCGGTCAAACAAAAAAGGAGGCTTGGGGAGGAAGAAGAGGCTCTAGATGATGCAGGGAATGGAGGGGAAAATATGGGGGGAATCCTCCACATATGGCAAGCACCTTGATGCATTCCCCACCTCAGGGCAGCCCATTCTAGACACAACTATGAAGGAGATGCTGCAAAAACCGTGGGGGGGGGGGGGGGCTCTATCATGATATGGCAGTCTTTATGCATTCCACACAGAGAAATGAAAGAGTTCAGCAACAGGTTAGAATATGTGGAGCAGAAAATGGAAGAAATCACTCCACTTAATGAGCTGGTAGATGCTCACTTTGATGTGGATGAGGAGCTCAAAGCCATGCGTCTTAAAATGGTGGATATTGAAGACAGGGCTCGCAGGAACAATGTTAAATTCAGAGGGAACCCTGAATCGATTAAACCAGCTGACCTTTGGAGATACCCATGTCTCAGATTTACGGGTCCCTACTGGTTGCGGCCGTCCCCGAGCTGTCCTCCCTCCGCAGGAAATGGGTGGAAGACATACCGGGGCTGGATGATGATGACTGGAGGGAGATCTGGGATTTTCCGTTTTCCCCTTTGGTTTCGGCCAGGGACAAATTGGTCCAATACAAAATTGTACACAGAGCCCACTACACGCCCCACAGACTGCACCAGATGTCGCTGACGCACTCCCCGGCGTGCTGGTGCTGCTCCTATCAGCCGAGAGACTTCATTCACATTTTCTGGGCTTGCCCAGTGATTGTATGCTTTTGGAAAGAGGTTCTCCTGGTGATAGTTAAGACCACTGAGGTTAATATTCCTTACGATCCTAAATATTGTCTGCTGGGGCTGGCGGAACAAATGTCGATCCTCAGGGCTAGGAAAACACTCATATCCCTGTTACTCTACTATGCACGCAAGGCCATCACCATGACCTGGAAACAATCGTCTCCCCCCTCTATCAAATTCTGGAAAAACCTGGTGAACGCTAGCTTACCCCTCTATAGGGCCACCTACTTGAGCAGGGGTTGCCCACAGAAATTTGAGAAGGTGTGGAACCGCTGGTTGGATGATAACACTACGGCAACGGATGTAGTGAATAACCCATAGATTTAAAAATACAGGCTCTGGTATATAATATTATAGCATATCAGTGGATAAACAGTATATGCAACATTTAATACAAAATAGGTTACAGGAACAATTTACAAGTACAGCACTTTTTCAAAAGTTGCAAAATAGCACCCGTTGAATCAATAAAATAAATATAACTTTTCACGGATTTATCTCTGCTTCTTGTTGCTGCCTGAAAACCCCAAGGGGAACTCTTCTTTTTTATTCTCTCTTGAATACTTAGGGGTGTGCAGCTAGCTCGTTTTTCATTAATTTATTTACATTTATGCACTTTTTTCCTCCTTATGTTTGTGTTGATTTGCCCTGTTGCGGTCGGTTGCTGCATCAGAGGCAGAATATATGTTATGTAATGTGCCTTTTTGCAGCCTGTTGCCACATTTGGAAGTTTGCCCCTGTGTGGGAAATATTGGGCCCCTGCATGGGCAATTTTGTACGTCACCAAAAAATTCAATAAAAAAAGATTTTACAAAAAAAACAAAAAACAGCTGACCTTTCTGCGTATTTGCAAAAGCTTATGACAACAGCCCTTCCATCCTTGGGACCAGCTGACATAATAGGCAGGGCTCACAGACTGCCTAAACCTAAACCTAAATCATTCCTGCCTGACCAGGTCCCCAGGAACGTCATTGCAAGGATCCACTTTTATCATGTTAAAGACCAACTGATGGGATACGCTAGACAGCATCCTGCAATCCCAGACCCTTTCACAGGAATTGCACTCTATGCCGACTTGTCTAAAGCTACACTGACGGTGCTGCACAATCTGGTCCCTATCACCAAAATTTTGCGTAACCACAAAATTCTCTACAAGTGGGGCTTTCCGGCCAAACTGCTGGTGGATATGCATAATAAATTGCATTTGATCAATTCACTGGAGAAAGGCATGGAACTCCTCACAAAATGGCGCCTCCTCCCTGAGAATGGAGACCCTGCATCCCCTGAGCTCCTCCAGGACAGATACACTAATAATCACCAAAACCGGCAGGGTAATTGAACTACTCCTGTCTATAGTCCTGCAGGATCACCCGCAAGCCTACCACACTACTCAGAGCCACTGAACCCTCTGTGCCTTCTAGTCTAATAACATGCATTTCTATTGGAACACCCTATCTCCCGCTCTTTGGCTGATTTAAGTACTGTTCTTTCCCCAACCTCATTAAGGTGATGTTTCCCATAACCTGCTTTTTCAGCAAGTACTGCTTAACTGTTTTAAGTTACTGAACAATCCAGTTTGGTATTTTTTTCTTGTTTCTTTTGTTTTTTTGATGGTTATATTGGAGGACTTATCTCTGGTCATACACATGTCATACCAAACATTAACAAAACTTCTCATACCAATTTTTACCACTAGATGGCGACAAAGCATGTACTACCATTTGAATGGAACTTAAAGAGGAAGTAAACCCTGATGAGTTTACTTCCTCTTTCATTCCCTGCAAAGGCAAAGCATAATGGACTACTATGCATCGCATAGTAGTCCATTATGTGTCACTTACCTGACACAGGAGCCAGCGATGTCACCGCTGTCCCCTGTAGTCAGGCGCATCCATCTTCTCGGTGGGGTTTCGGTGGTCCGCTGCTGTCATTTGGCGAAGCCGCGATGACGTCACTCCCGTGCATGCGCATGGGAGCCGACACGCGCGGCATCTTCATCGTTGACGGTGCCGCGCTCAGTGCGCCTGCGCGCCACTGTCTATGGCGCATACGCCGTAGACAGCGGTGCCTGTCTTTCGGTAAATATCTCCTAAACTGTGTAGGTTTAGGAGATATTTCTTGGACCTACAGGTAAGCCTTAATCTAGGCTTACCTGTAGGTCAAAGTGTGTTGTAAGGGTTTACAAACACTTTAAAGTGGTTGTAAACCCTTACAAACCACTTTGACCTACAGGTAAGCCTAGATTAAGGCTTACCTGTAGGTCCAATAAATATCTCCTAAACCTATACGGTTTAGGAGATATTTGCCCAAAGACAGGCACCGCTGTCTACGGCGCATGCGCCGTAGACAGCAGAGCGCAGGCGCACTGAGTGCGGCATTTCCAACAATGGAGCTGCTGCGCGTGTCGGCTCCCGTGCGCATGCGTGGGAGTGACGTCATCGCGGCTCCGCCAAATGATAGCGGCGGAGCTGCGAGACCCCACCGAAAAGATGGATGCGCCAGACTACAGGGGACAGCGGTGACATCGCTGGCTCTTGTGTCAGGTAAGTGACACATAATGGGCTACTATGCATAGTAGCCCATTATGCTTTGCCTTTGCAGGGAATGAAAGAGGAAGTAAACCCATCAGGGTTTACTTCCTCTTTAAACTAATGTCATACAATGTTAGAGGCTTGAACAGTCAAAAGAAGAGCATTATGGAAAACGGCACTGGTCTTAAAATGCGATATTCTATGTGAGATGCATTTATCTAGCATGAAACCCCCAAAGTGCTCACACATAAAATTTAACGTATCTTTACATCCAACAATACTTCCAAAAACATGGTGTTTTAATTGATTTTCAGGACACTCTAACATTTTCTTTATTGCAGGACCATATTGACCCACAAGGACACTTTATCATACTGGTTGCAGAAATAGACCGGGTCATCTACACACTGGTGAACTTATATGCACCTAATGTAAAGGCAATGACATTTATTTGTAAAGTCTTTAAGCTAGCTAAAACAATACAAAAGGGTAATCTAATTATGTGTGGGGATTTTAATATGATCTTGAATGACTCCTCCTCGGTGGCCCACAGACATCTTTAGGATCTTTGTGCCATGAAGAAAGGCTCTTTGATCCTTGGCGATGCCTGAGAGCCACTGAGCGGGACTACATGTACTACTTCACGGTGCATAGTAGCTAATGTAGAATGTATACTCTATAGAAAGTCTGAAATGCTGATATCCACAACATCACATGATTGGACCATGAGCAAGTAACTATCGATGTTGTGGATACGAGCAAAACATCTCACAAACTGCTGTGGCGCAACAACACTTTCCTCCAATCACACCCCAAGATTAGGGATGAGGTAGAAGGGAAACTCAGAATATTTCCAATTCAATGACAATGGAGAATGCTCTCCCTTGACACCATGGTGTGCACATAAGTTATTCACTAGAGGAACCCTCATCCAAATTGCATTTAGAGAAAGGGAAAAAAACAACACAGCGCATATCGCAGCTCCATAAATCCATTGCTGATTTAGAGGCTCAACACAAAAATCCCATTACTACTTCCACCCAATTACTAGAAAGCCTTACTTCCTGCCATGAGGAATTGTGGCAGGAACTCAGGGCAGACTATGACACATTCTTCAAATGCATGAAATTGTCATTCTACCCTCAAAACAGGGCAGGTAAACTTAGCCTCCCTACACAAAAAAGGCAAGCGCGCTAATCTCACACATCTCACACATATCATACATCACCAAACTAACACCATGTTCCACAACCCTAAAGATATAGCCAACGCCTTGAGAGATTACTATGAATCCCTCTAAAACCTTAACAAAGACCCACACACCCATCAACTGACGGAAGTAGAGATAAATAACTTTCTACAAGGAATTCAGCTCCCTGCCAAGGATGTCACCACACTTCAAAAATTGAATACTCCCTTCACCATCGGAGAGATCGAAACTGTCATAAAATAGGCCCCAAAAGCCATAAAATAGGACTTTTCACTGACGATATCATCCTAACTATGACCAAACCAGAATCCTCTATTCCAGAAGTAAAATCCCTATTAAACAGATTTGAATATATAGTGGTGAACCATCCATGAGAAACATGAAGTTCCCAAATTCCTAAAATTTATAGAAAAAAATCTTTATATACAGGTACAACAGTACCCGCTGGTACAGTGGGACTTTTAAGGTGAACAAATGATTTTTATAAAATATTATTTATTAGAAAAAGTTTTTTTTAAAAACAACATGTAAACAAACGTGATGATAATCCATACAAAACATCAATGCATGGATGCATAAATATATATTATTAACAGATTTGATTATATGATTATTAAAATTTGCTCCATTAGCCTGACATGTTTCAGGAGAACTTCCATTCTTCAGAGGTGTGTTTAGGATAAAAGATATGCCTAGCGAACCAACACACATGGAATTATCCATTCATGTTGAAAAATCACTCCATCAGCAAGTGTTCTATCGCTGTTAAAACAAATTTTCTCTTATATTCACCGACCGACACAGCTCCTCTCTGTAACTAAATGGGTTGTTTAGCCTGCCATTAGGAGAACTAGGCAAAATTGTTACACAATACACAGAACTTTTAGTCCCGCCCCAGGGGGCGGACCCTGTGCTAAGCAACCCTCCCCACTGCTCCCAGCAGCCTCAGTTTTTATTTTGCCTAGTAAGGAGAATGACCTAGGAACCCTGTGGGCCCTTTTGGTCCATTCTTTTGATGCAGGTTTGATATTTTTTTTGTGCAAGATGAAAGATCCTGGGATCAACTTCCGGCTGAGTGACAGGCTGGTTAATGATATCCTTGTAGTCTCCCCAGTCCGGCCATCATGCGTGTGCAGGCCGCAGCTGAGGCTCGGCAGGCCACAACATGCCTCAGCTCCAGAGGTGGTCGGTGAGCTTCAATGCTCCGGGGTATACATATGACCGGGCTACTGCTGTCTGGATCACAGTATACCTGGCCAGCAGCTACCCTGTAACTGTGCAGGAGTAGGTCTGTGATGGAATGTCTCCCAGCTCTTCAAAATTGGTAAGTACGGCTCCCCCTGCTTAGGTGGGGTGAGCAGCTGGGCATTCTCTGGGGGGTCAGTTCGGGGGCCACCTCACCTCCTTATCTTCTCTCCCAAGTCCCTATCTCCCCTCATTCCCCCCTCTGAGGGGGGTGGCTGCATGAGCTGCGGGTGGTGTGTGTGTGTTCGTTGGATTCTCACTTGTGGGGGCTCTGTGCGGCTAGCGTTGGTCCTGGTCCCGGTTTGGGGTGTCCCAAAAGAGTCTCTGGGTTTGTTCTGTCACCGCATGGTGCTGGCCGGTGGCCATCTTGGATGTGGGAAATGCTGACTGAGTGGGCAAAACTTTTGACCGTAAATTGGGGGAACAAAACGCCTCCCCTGTCTGCGTGGAGCTAGCAGACCAACTGGTGCAAGGCCTTAAGTACGTTTGTGACACGGATACTCTCCCTCTGTTATGCAAGGCTTCATTGTCAGCTGTGGTGCTGAGGGGCCTAATTTGGCAAAAATGCTGGTTGGCTGACCAGACATCCAAGAAAGCCCTGATGGATCTTCCCTTCCTTGGCGAGCGGCTCTTTGGAGCCTCGTTGGATGACATTATTAAATTGGTGGTAAGAGTACCCTACTCCCACAGGCCAGGAAGGCTAAGGAGCCACACCGCAGGCAAGGGCCCTCCTTTTCCGCTCACAAGTGGATTTTTCGTCCGCCCGGTGATTCAGCAAAACCCCCCCCAGCCCGACGGGATGCCCATGGACGGTCAGAAGCGTCCCTGGAACCGCAAACCAACAAGCCTGCGAACAAAAGTGCTACTGCATGAAGGTTTGCCCCCACCCACATATCGGGTGGGGGTTGTCTTCGGGAGTTTGCAGGTTATCCGACCACTGGGTCTGCGATCTGATTTCCACAGGCTACAAGATAGAGTTTCTCTCTTGGCCGCCAAACAGGTTCTTCCCCTCCAGCATACCCGTATCCCCGGTTTACCGGGAGGCCCTGTTAGGGGCGGGAAGAGACTTGCTGACTCAAGGGGTGATTGTACCGGTTCCGGAATTGGAACGCTTCCAGGGGTTCTACTAAAATCTGTTTGTGGTTCCCAAGAAGGAAGGGGTACATCCGATCTTGGACTTAAAAGCCCTCAATCACTTTGTATAGAAGCAGAGGTTCAGAATGGAATCAGTTCGCTCAGTACTCGCTGCACTCCATCAAGGGGACTACCTGGCGTCCTTGGACATCCAGGATGCATACCTGCACATACCCATATGCCTTCGGCATCAAAAATTTCTGCGTTTGGCAGTCGGGGAAGCCCACTACCAGTTTGTGGCTCTTCCTTTTGGCCTGCATCAGCCCCCTGAGTCTTTACCAAGGTATTAGCTCCAGTATTGGCGTTGCTGAGGCAACGTGGGATCGCGGTCGTGGGTTACCTAGACGATCTCCTCCTGAGGGCATCTTCCACCTCAGTCTTAGAGGAGGATGTGGCGATCACTGTGCAGACCCTGCAAGAATTTGGGTGGCTGTTGAACCTAAAGAAGTCTGTTGTCGTACCGACTCAGCGCCTGGAGTACCTGGGTTTACTATTGAACTCCAGGGAAGTGAGGGTTTTTCTCCCCTCACACAAATTGCAGACTCTCAGAGCTGCGGTCAAGCTACCAATGAGCGAGTGGCTGTCACTCCGCTTTTGCATGCGGGTGCTGGGGCTCATGGTGGCCTCCTTCGAGGCGGTACCTTATGTCCAGTTCCACACCAGAGTCCTGCAGAAGGAGATTTTGCCAAAATGGGACAAATCTCCGTTGTCCCTGGATCGGCAGATCCAGGTGAGCCAACCAGTCAGGGACTCCCTGATCTGGTGGTTAAGGTCCCCGATGATTCAGTCCGGAAAATCGTTCCTTCCTCTGACATGGACAGTGATCACTACGGACGCCAGTCTGTCCAGCTGGGGTGGAGTGATGGGGATTCAGTCGGCTCAGGGCCTCTGGTCGATGGAGGAATCCATGTTGCCGATCAATCTGCTCGAATTGAGAGAGATCAGGCTGTGCCTCCACACTTGGTCAATGAGTCTTCAAGGGCGTCCGATCAGTATACAGTCGGACAATGCCACGACTGTGGCGTACATAAATCACCAAGGGGGAACAAGAAGCTCAGCCGCTGCTCGGGAGGTCGCTCACATACTTCGGTGGGCAGAGCGACACGTACCGGCCCTGTCGGCCATTTACATCCCAGGGGTGGAAAATTGGAAGGCAAACTATCTGAGTTGACAGATGCTGGACCCAGGAGAATGGGCATTGCATCCGGTGATATTCAGGCTGCTGTGCCTGAAGTGGGGCACACCAGATGTGGATCTATTGGCCTCCCGTCTCAATCAGAAGGTACCAAGATTCGTGTCCAGGACCAGAGATCCATGGGCTGGTGCGTCAGATGCGCTGGTGGCTCCGTGGGATCAGTACCAGCTGATCTACGCCTTTCCTCCACTGAAACTGTTGCCACGCCTGCTGCGCAGAGTGGAAGCTGAGGGGATCCCAGTAATCCTGGTGGCCCCAGATTGGCCTCAGCAGTCCTGGTACGCAGACCTGGTGCATCTGGTAGCAGACGCTCCCTAGCGGCTGCCACTGTGGGAGGACCTCTTATTTCAAGGTCCAATCTTTCACCCTGCTTTACCATCGCTGGCTTTAATGGCATGGCTATTGAGAGTCAGGTGTTGAGGAACCGGGGTCTGTCAGACTTGGTGATTCCAACTATGTTGAGGGCATGGAAATCTTCTTCGAGGAAGATATACCATCGTACTTGGAAGGCCTATATCTCCATGTGTGAGGAGAAAGGGTGGCATCCGCACTCCTTCTCTATATCCAGGATCCTGCTGTTTCTTCAGCGAGGTGTAGACCAGAAGTTGGCGTTGAGCACCATCAAAGGGCAAATTTCAGCTTTGGCTGTTTTTTTCCAGCGACCCCTGGCATCTCACTCATTAGTGAGTACCTTTGTTCAGTGGGTGCAGCATATAGTCCCTCCAGTGCGTCCTCCGTTACCTCCGTGGGATTTGAACCTGGTGTGGTCGGCGCTTCAGAAGCTGCCGCTTGAGAATATCAGGGAGATTCCCTTGTTGACCCTTTCACAAAAAGTGTTTTTTCAGGTTGCCATCACATCAGCCAGGAGGGTTTCGGAATTGGGGGCCTTGTCATGCAAGTCGCCTTATCTGGTCATCCACAGGGATAAGGTGGTGTTGCGTCCGCAACCGTCCTTTCTACCGAAGGTGTTTCGGCCTTTCATATCAATGAGGACATTGCTTTACCATCGTTGTGTCCTAAGCTGAAGCACCCCAAAGAGGTGGCCCTTCACGCTCTCGATGTGGTTAGGGCCTGAGGGTGTACTTGTCTGCCACTGCTCCCTTTCGGAAGTCAGACTCACCGTTTGTTTCGGTGGCTGGTCCAAAGAAGGGTATGATGGTCTCGTCGGCCACCATTTCCAGGTGGATCAGACAGATTGTGGTCCAAGCCTACGCCTTGAAGGTACAGGAGCCCACTCTACCAGAGCAATCGGAACATCGTGGGCCTTTCGACACCAAGTGTCTGTCGCTCAGGTGTGTAAGGCAGCGACCTGGTCTTCTGTCCATACATTTACCAAGTTCTACAAGGTAGAAGTCAGTGCATCGGCTGATGCCTGTTTTGGCCGCAAAGTTTTGCAGGCGGCCGTGTAGTTGCAATTGAGATTTTTTTTCCTGGTTTTTCGATAAAAATGCAGTACTGTTTGTTAATGCACTGTTGCATTACTTCCGCAATGGTTGCGGTCTTGGGGTTCACTCCTGTCGAGGATACCCGGTTATACAGTAGGTGACCGCGATATTGTGTCAATCTCATCGCTTTTATCGGCGAGATTGACACCCTGCAAGCGCCGTCACGGGAGCCAGCGCCGAGCCGGCTCGCATTGGGAAAGGAAACATTTTTATTTTCCTTTACCGATAAGCGACAAGCATCGCTGGCCGGGTTCACACTGGTGCGGGAATCCGAATTGGATTCCCGCCAATACCAGGCACTGTATTTGGTATGAATCCTAAGGGAGAACTCCACGCCAAATTAAAAAAAAAAACGGCATGGGTTCCCCCTCCGGAGGCATACCAGGCCCTTAGATCCGGTAGGGATTTTAAGGGGAATCCCCAACGCCGAAAAAAACGGCGTGGGGTCCCCCCAAAATCCATACCAGACCCCTATCCGAGCCTGTTTTGGCCACAAAGTTTTGCAGGCGGCCGTGTAGTTGCAATTGAGATTTTTTTTCCTGGTTTTTCGATAAAAATGCAGTACTGTTTGTTAATGCACTGTTGCATTACTTCCGCAATGGTTGCGGTCTTGGGGTTCACTCCTGTCGAGGATACCCGGTTATACAGTAGGTGACCGCGATATTGTGTCAATCTCATCGCTTTTATCGGCGAGATTGACACCCTGCAAGCGCTGTCACGGGAGCCAGCGCCGAGCCGGCTCGCATTGGGAAAGGAAACATTTTTATTTTCCTTTACCGATAAGCGACAAGCATCGCTGGCCGGGTTCACACTGGTGCGGGAATCCGAATTGGATTCCCGCCAATACCAGGCACTGTATTTGGTATGAATCCTAAGGGAGAACTCCACGCCAAATAAAAAAAAAAAACGGCATGGGTTCCCCCTCCGGAGGCATACCAGGCCCTTAGATCCGGTAGGGATTTTAAGGGGAATCCCCAACGCCGAAAAAAACGGCGTGGGGTCCCCCCAAAATCCATACCAGACCCCTATCCGAGCACGCAGCCCGGGAGATCAGGAAAGGGGGTGGGGACGAGCGAGCGCCCCCTCCTGAGCCGTAACAGGCCACGTGTCCACAACATGGGGGGGTGGGTGCTTTGGGGGAAGGGGGCACCCTGCGGCCCCCCCACCCCAAAGCACCTTGTCCCCATGTTGATGAGGACAAGGGCCTCTTTCCAACAACCCTGGCTTATCGGAATCCGGGAGCCCCCTTTAATAAGGAGGCCCCCGGATCCTGGCCCCCCACCCTATGTGAATGAGCATGGGGTACCATGTACCCCTACCCATTCACCTGTGGAAAAAAAAAAAACAACAACAACACACAAGGTTTAAAAATAATTTATTGCACTGCTTCGGGGGTCTTCCGTCTTGAGGGGTCTTCTCGCTGGACTCCTCCACTATCTTCTGCTCTTTTACTAGCGGAGGAGCCCGGTTTTCTTCTTCGCTGCTGCCTAGGGGTCTTCTTCCGACTTCGGGGGTCTTCTCTCCTTCTTCGGGGGTCTTGTCCCCCTCTTCGGTTCTTCTTGCCAGGCCACGGCTTCTTCTTCCAGCTCTTTTACTATCGGTGGCCCGGTCTTCTGCCGCTGCCGCCGCCACCTTCCATTCTTCCGTTCTTCTGTTCTTCTTCTGGAGATGTTGACTCGACACTCTCTCTGGCCGCAATGCCAGGGATGTGGTGTGCGGCGACTTAAATAGGGGCAAGGGGGCGGGGTCAAGAGTTGAGGTCACATGGTGACCTCACCCCCTTATGATGTCACAGTCCCAGCATCCTCCGGTAGTAAAAGAGCTAAAGGAAGAAAGCGGACGCCCGGCAAGAAGAACCGTAGAGGGGGACAAGACCCCCGAAGAGGGAGACAAGACCCCCGAAGTTGGAAGAAGACCCCTGGGCAGCGGCGAAGAAGAAAGCCGGGCTCCTCTGCTAGTAAAAGAGCTAGTAAAAGAGTAGAACATAGTGGAGGAGTCAGGCGAGAAGACCCCCCAAGACGGAAGACCGGCGGAGCAGTGCAATAAATTATTTTTAAACCTTGTGTGTTTTTTTTTTTTTAATTCACAGGTGAATGGGTAGGGGTACATTGTACCCCATACTCATTCACATAGTGTGGGGGCCGGGATCTGGGGGCCCCCTTAGTAAAGGGGCTCCCGGATTCTGATAAGCCCCCCACCCGCAGACCCCGACAACCAACGGCCAGGGTTGTCGGGAAGAGGCCCTTGTCCTCATCAACATGGGGACAAGATGCTTTGGGGTGGGGGGCCACAGGGCGCTCCCCCTTCCCCCAAAGCGCCCACCCCCCATGTTGAGGGCACGTGGCCTGGTATGGCTCGGGGGGGCACTCGCTTGTCCCCACCCCCTTTCCTGACCAGCCGGGCTGCGTGCTTGGACAGGGGTCTGGTATGTATTTTGGGGGGACCCCACATCGTTTTTTTCAGCGTAGGGGATTCCCCTTAAAATCCCTACCGGACCTAAGGGCCTGGTATGCCCCTGAAGGCATGCAGGCTTCATTAGTAAGGCGACATTATCGACGATCTCTCTCGCTCAATACTATAGAAAAATGAAATTTTCCTATTGCAGCCAGAGCGAGAACCAGCGCAACGGGATCGCGCTGGTTAGAGAAGCCTGTTACTAGCGCAACAGAATCGCGCTGGAAACACAATATCGGCGGCACCTACTGTATGGTTGTGTAATTCACCAACCAACACAGCACCCACCCCTCCTTTTCTCTGCGTTATACTGCTTGTTGACGTACTGAGGCTGCTGGGAGCAGCGGGGAGGGTTGCTTAGCACAGGGTCCGCCCGCTGGGGTGGGACTAAAAGTTCTGTGTATTGTGTAACAATTTTGCCTAGTTCTCCTAATGGCAGGCTAAACAACCCATTTAGTTACAGAGAGGAGCTCTGTCGGTTGGTGAATTGCAGAGAAAAGGATTTTACGGTGAGTACAAAAATCCTATTTTATCTATGCCTATGTGGTTTTGGTCATCCTCTTTGGCACCTTGGTGAAGGTTGGCCTGCATCTGGATGGAGACCCACTGCCCTGTGGTATATATTGCAGCAAAACAATACCTTAAATACTAATGGAAAACAGTTGTATAAATATCCATACACAAACCAACAGTAATTACAATTACCATATTTATTGGCATATAACACGCACTTTTTTCCCCTTAAAAGCAGGGAAAAATTGTGGATGCATGTTATACGCCGACCCCCCGCAGTTCAGCCACCTTCAGCTCTTCTCGTGGCTTTCCATTCTCGGCAGCTTTCGGCTGCCTTCGGCTCTTTTCGGCAGCTTTCTGAAAGCTGCCGAGAATGGCCGAAAGCTTCCGAGAAGAGCCGAAAGCAGCATTTAAAAAAAAAATGAGGCAAATAAAACTGACAAGGCTGCAATGGTGGACAAGGCTGCATGACAAGGCTGCAATGGTGGACGAGGCTGCATGACAAGGCTGCAATGGTGGACGAGGCTGCATGACAAGGCTGCAATTGTGGACAAGGCTGCATGACAAGGCTGCATGACAAGGATGCAATGGTGGACAAGGCTGCATGACAAGGCTGCAATGGTGGACAAGGCTGCATGACAAGGCTGCAATGGTGGACGAGGCTGCATGACAAGGCTGCAATGGTGGACAAGGCTGCATGACAAGGCTGCATGACAAGGATGCAATGGTGGACAAGGCTGCATGACAAGGCTGCGTGACAAGGATGCAATGGTGGACAAGGCTGCATGACAAGGCTGCATGACAAGGATGCAATGGTGGACGAGGCTGCATGACAAGGCTGCAATGGTGGACAAGGCTGCATGACAAGGCTGCATGACAAGGATGCAATGGTGGATAAGGCTGCATGACAAGGCTGCATGACAGGATGCAATGGTGGACAAGGCTGCATGACAAGGCTGCAATGGTGAACGAGGCTGCATGACAAGGCTGCAATGGTGGACAAGGCTGCATGACAAGGATGCAATGGTGGACAAGGCTGCATGACAAGGCTGCATGACAAAGCTACAAATGACACTGACAAGGCTTCAATGGTGGACAAGGCTGCATATGACACTGACAAGGCTGCAATGATGGACAAGGCTGTAGATGGACAATGATAGGCTGCATTGATGGGGATTTAAAAGTAAGGTTTTTTTTCCCTTAAACTTCCCTCCTAAAAGTTTTTTTCCTTAAAATTCCCTCCTAAACTTGGGGTGCGTGTTATACGCCAATGCGTGTTATGCGTTGATAAATACGGTATATCTTTCTCCTAAATGCCTCTGAAGAAAGGAAGTTCTCCTGAAACATGTCAGGCTAATGGAGCAAATTTATATAATAATATAATCATATAATCAAATCTGTTAATAATATACATTTATGCATCCATGCATTGATGTTTTGTATGGATTATCTGTTCGTTTACTTGTTGTTTTTAAAAAAAAACTTTTTTTCTAATAAATAATATTTGATAAAAATCATCTTTTTGCCTTAAAAGTCCCACTGTTGGGGAGGGGGGGGGGGGGGGGGTACTCTTGTCCCTATACATGGGGATTTTTTTTCTATTAAACAAATTTGGGAAGGTATCCTTCTATAAAGTCAAAACTAATACATTTTTTGCCTTGGCACTTAATGTACCCAAGGAAGAAAAATCCAGGATCAAAAACACATTCCTATGTAACTGGGAAACTCCCTCAATTACATATCTTGGGATAAAGCTAACTTCCCCCTCCTCTAACATCTATTTGTACAACTTTCCTCCATTACTGACTAAAATAGAAGAGGAATTAAACCAGATCAGTAAACTGCACCTCACATGGATGAGGAGAATAGCTACATACCAAATGCATGTGCTGTCTAAATTACTATACCACTTCAGAACATTAACCCCTATCCCACATAAATTATTATCACAATTAGCAGTTAATCTGAACAAATACATATAGGCAGGGAAGAACCTAGAATTGCTCTAGCACACCTGTAAAAACCCAAACACTTATGGGGCATGGGCCTTCCCAACGCTCAAACCTACTACGCTGCAGTGGTACTTGACCAAATGCGATACTGGTTTTCTTGCCAAATAGATAACAGGTGGTCTAACAAAAAAAAGCAAAGTCATCCCAGGACACAACCTCCCTGCGGTGGCTCTAGCGGCATGTCTACACCACAGCCCAAAAATTGCACTCTATCCAAGCCACTCTTTCAGCATGGTCCTCCTTGGATAGACAACACTTTACTGATACACCACTATGCAAAATAAAGATTCCACTAGTGACCTATGAACACTTAATCCCTGGTTTGTCAACCCAAAACTGGAGGAAACAAGAGGTACACTTCTCCACATCTGATTTACCTGAACAGGGAGGGCCGCTGATAAGCCAGTACAACTGACCCTGTTGTACCGGGCCCAGCCAGCAGGGGGGGGCCCGAGCAAACTTAACAGCATTTAGAATAAAAAAAAATTTAAAAAAAAGTCTGACTGCACAGGACTGACCGAGGGAGGAGGAGAGCATCACCCCAGGAGCCTGGATATCACCAACTCTCAGATAACAGGGGTCTATTGATAAGAGAAGAGCAGACTTGTATTCCTATCAGCACCCGAGCCTCCCTCTTCCTCCTCGGGAAGGACAGAACACCTGAGCTCTCCTTAAGGCAAGATAACAGGTGATAGATTGCATTCTTCTCCTCTGATCATCACTGTTCTGCCTCTGTACAAATCTGTGCTGTAAACTTGCCCTGTACCTCAGCAGGACAGGTCTGGTGGAAGTGAAAGCTAAATTCATGAATATGTTAGGAAAATAATGGGACTTTTCAGGTACTACACACAGGTGCATTTCACAAAATCATTCTTTTAATATATGTGTATGTTGAATATATTTATATAGCACCTGAAAAGTCCTAGTATATTCCTAACATATTCATAACGTTGAGTATTAACAGCAAAGAAAGTGTATACATATATATAATACAACCCATCTCCAGGAAATTAAATAAAGTCCAGCCATCAAACCTCATCACATCGCAAGGGGGCTGAAGCGTGAGCAACTGGGCTTAGGTGTCCGTTTATGAAGCAGTGATCAGCAGTGATCCAGAGGCAGTATTAGGGGCCGTTCTCCAGTGTTAGAAGCATTTGTAGATCGCTTCACTCCTCCAAGGGTGAAGCGATCTACTCCGTTTTATAAACTGGCATACAGAGGAGAAAGATCTCCTCTGTGAATGCCAGAGAATGAAGCAGTGAATAATTTCACTGCTTCATAAAAGGACACCATATTCAGTAAAACATACACAAGCGCTGTAGGGAACCATTCAGCGCTGGAAGAAGCCAGCTAAAGCAAGAAATTGGGTAAAGCTGGGTACACACACATCAAAATTCAGTTTAGCAGTAATCGGACAAATTTTGATCTATGTGTAGCCCACCTTAGTATATTCATATACCATCCCACATACTGACTCCTACCACCTTTGATCACTTCAAATCACTGAAGTGGTCATTGTGGTTAGAGTGTTCCTTTAATATCTCTCAGAAAAAAATAACCTCTGTATACTGATTCCATTTCATTTGATCATCCTCTAGTTGTGTTAAATTGGTGGTGGGGGGGGGGTGCTGTCTGTATACCCTAGCCTCTCGGTATAGGGGCGGGGCCAGGGATGGGGCTAAAGGGGGCCCCGTTAGGTAGGCTGTACGGGGCCCCATGATTTCTATCAGCAGCCCTGCGAACAGGACATGATGGATAAATACAAAATACTCCAATTAAAGCACTACTCAAAGCACTACTCAGAAACTAACAAAAATGGCCCCATAGAGCTACCTCAAATACTTTGGGATTACCAGAGTAGAAACCCAACCAAACACAAGGGGATATCTCTATTCTACAAATTCTCTACCCCCCTGAATATGTACATTAAAATACCCAACATGGTAAAATGGGAAAAAGAATTACAAAAAAATTCCCCCTACACCAATGGCACTTAGCTATAAAATATAATAGCAGATCATTGGGAAAACACACAAATGATACTTCATAGATGGTACCTCACACCCTTATGCCTAAAAAAAAGGAACCCAGAAATATCGTCATTATGCTGGCGAGATTGCCAAGCTACTGGTAGTCTACTACACATATTTTGGAGCTGTAAAGTAATTTGTTCCTTCTGGTCGGATGTCTCATCCCTTATCAAGGCTACTACAGGTATTAATCAGGAACTAACACCAGCTTTCACTCTCCTTAGCATAGGTATTGAAAACTTTCCCCTGCTGACAAGGAAAGTAGTCTTACATAACCCACTCGTAGCGCGCATTATGCTAGCAAAAGAGTGGTGCTTCCAAGCGCATCCAAAAATTGTAGAAGTAATTTCTAGAACGAGCGCACAATACACCATGGAAAAAATTCTTGCCTATAAAGAAAACAGAGCCCCAACATTTCATAAACACTGGGAGATCTGAAGGACATTTAAAAAGACCTCCTCACATCTATGACACATATTTATGACTAACATTTATAACTCTATTTTATGACGAGTACATTAGAACTTACGACCATTTAGTGGTAATAACCAATGTTAGCTGTGGTCACTTCCGGTGACCCAAAATTCACAGTGTGAGTGGACGTCCACAGCACTACCAGCATGTGTGTACTAATTTGTGCCAGAGGAGAAGTTTTTTTTTTTTTTTACAAACGTTTTTATTGGTGGTAAAAGAAACATAAGTAGATCAACAGACACAAGTACATGACAGCATCAATGGAAAGCATAATAGATATACACATCATACAAATGTTGCTGGCACAGCAGCGGACCAGGCCCAACAAGGAGCTTTTTTTTTAAAAAGGTGATTAAAGTATACAGCCTGGACCGTATGCACCAGAAGATGCTTATCAGGTGCAAAGATGTACATAATAGAAAGTTAGTAAAACAAGGGAAAATAAAAGAAACACAAATAGAAAGTTAACCTTGCAATAATTATTACTATTGACTTCACAGACAGATAGCTAATACTCTACAGTACTGTTTCCAAGCTGGTGCTAGTCACAGGCCCGGAACCAAGATATAGGAGAATAAGCCATCAAAAAGATAGAACTATAAGAATTCAATGGGACCGCCTGGACACCAGTGTATCACCTACTGAGGGATATATGGGGAGGGACCCCCCATAGGACCAGAGCACACCGGCCACTCGGACCATTTGGCAGTATGGATATGCATGGTGTCCATAATGGTGTGGTGTACCCGTTCCATTAGACGGATAGCGTCCATCCTACCAAGAACCCCCGGCCAGGAGGTGACTTGCGAGCGCCAATGTAGCGCTATCGTCCAGTGGACAGCACAGAACAATGTATTGATCAACCTTTGGGTGGGACGGGAAACCCCTGCTATAGGAGCGAACAGCAAACAGTGTGCAGGTGACAAGTCAACCACGGATCCAACAATCGAGGACACCGTGGTGCGTACCCGATCCCAAACCCCCTGGAGCTGGGGACAGCTCCAGAAGGTATGGATCAGAGAGCCCGTTTCCGGGCATCCCCTAAAACAGTGGTCAGGAACCGTGGGGTAAAACCTGTGAATCCTATCCGGGGTGAGGTACCACCGAGTGTGAAGCTTCACAACAGTGTCCTTCACCGCCATAGATCTGGCACATTTATGCATATTCACAAGCATCACACTCCATTCCTCAGGCGAGAACTCTGTGTCCAGATCAGCTTCCCAGAGGCACATCGCCCTAGTTTTCTCTGGCATCTGAGATTCCAGAAGGTGTTTGTACACCGTAGAAATAATACCCCTGTCCCTGGAGTGACTATAGCATAAGGATTCAAATTGGGAATTAGAGATGTCGCCTAAAGAACTATAATGTGTTTGAAAAAAGTGTCTAATCTGGAGATATTTGTAAAATTCGGCTCTGGGTACCTCATGTTGTGATTGGAGTTGTGAAAAGGAGGTGAAGATCCCTCGTCTACCAGAAAGGGCCCGCAGAGTGACCAAAGACCTCTGGATCCACCATCTGAAGGCAGCAGGAGACCCAAATGCCAGGGGGAATCTCCTATCGCCCAAAAATGATGCCAAAGTAGGCCTGTTAGGTCGCAGAGGAGAAGTTTTTAATGTAGCACCTTAGAACTTACTATGCATCCTCTATCCAAAGACCCTCAATAATGTCCAAGGCGGGCTCCCTCCTAATAAGTCTAATAGTGAGCCTGATCACAGTGAGAACCCGTTTGGGATGATAGGCCATACCTCCAGTTGAGGTCTTATTATGCATCTTTTTATGAAGCCCCAGTAACAGTTACAATGCTTTTATAGTAAGTTTGATTTTCTGTACCCACTCTGTATCTTTATTATATTTTAAGTCGTGTTTTCTATTTCACATGTATACTGTGGAAATTAATAAATATCTATGGTTAAAAAAAAGAACAGGCAAGGGTTTCAATAGCCCCAGGCCCTACTTCTGGCTGTGTTGTTTTGAGTGCAGACAGAACATGAGTTCACATACTTCTTGCAAAACTCCTCCAGACCAGGCCATCAGAATGTGTATCGTACCAGGTCAAGGGTTTTATGGATGCCAAAGTGAAATGCCAGTGGATGATCATGAAGTAACTTCAAGACCTCTACTTGTACATCTTTTATAATAAAAATGTATCTTGGCTTCCAAAGTAAGCAATCCCTAAATGTCAGGGTGGCCCCAGGGGGCCTAGAAATGTCTGCAGAGGCTTCTTTGATTTGGGAGAGTTGATCTGTTTGCAGTAGCAGGAAGTTACCTGCGGGCAAGATAGTGTCTGGAACAGATAAGTGCTTAGGGTCATCGAACATATGAGATAATGCTTTGGGTTTAATATTCTTTGATCCAGGTCGGTAGATAATATGGAAGGAAAAGTGTGAAAAAAACAGGGCCCATCGAGCTTGCCCTGGTTTCAGCTGCCTGGTGGATCTTAAACACTCAAGATTTTTATGATCTGTGTATGTATGTAGGAAAAAGCTACAGGATGCATTAAGTCTTTGATACCCTGACACTGGGAAATAGCTGCCCCTACTGCCATTTCGGATGCATCTACCTCAAGGATGTAGGGCAATGAGGTGTCAGGGTGACTGAGGATTGGGGCTGAAGTGAAAAGTCTCTAAAGTGTCTTAAAAGCATCTTGTGCCTCTGGATTCCAGCGGAATCATAGGTTTTGCTTGGTCAGCTGCGTGATGGAAGTGATTATGACAGAGAACCCCTTAATGAACTTCCTTTATAAAAGTTTGCTAAGCCTACAAAACATTGTACTCCTTTTTTGTTCCGCAGGTACAGGACAATCCAGTATGGTGGACACCTTCTGTGGGTCCATTTTAATTCCTGTCGGGGAAATCACCAACCCTAAAAATGGAATGCTCTGCTGCTCAAATTCACATTTTTCTGCCTTTGTATGCAATGCGTGCCAGCGAAACCAGCATAACACCCTGCAGACATGTTCTTGATGCTGGTCAAGAGATCCAGAGAAAATCTGAATATCATAGATGGTTACAACAATGTCTAAAAAGTCAATAAACACACCATTGATAAAATGTTGCTATGACCAGATATTCGTAGCGACCGAATCTGGTATGAACAGCTGTCTTCCACTCATCCCCAGCTCGGATGCAGACCAGGTTACAGGCTCCTCTCAGATCTAATTTGGTTAAGATAGTTGCAGACCTTAATTGCTGAAATAGCTTGGGCATCACAGTCAGGGGATAGCAGTTTTTGACAGTGATTTTGTTTAATTCTTGATGGTCCACACATGGATGAAGGGACTTGTCCTTCATTATAAAGAAGATCCCTGCACCTGCTGGAGAGGTAAAAGGGAGGATAAACCCCTGTTCAAGGTTTTTGTTGATGTTTTTCTTCAATGCCTCCTGCTCCCGTTCTGCCAGTGAAAAAATGCGCCCAAAGGGGGTCTCAGCCCTAGGAAGAAGTTCAATCGGCAAATCATATGGACGATGAGAGGGAAGTGTGTCTGCCCCTCATTTGCGGAAGACGTCAATAAATTTGTGATACGGTTCAGGCACTGACTGGAGTATGTTTTGATCAGAGTCCATACATAACAATGTGGCTGATGGATTAGGGGGCTTTGATACACAATGTCTTTGGCAGTAGGCTGACAAGAATTTGACTTCTCTAGATATCCAGTTGATCTGGGGATTGTGGGCCTGAAGCCAGGGTAGGCCCAAGATGACAGGGAACAATGGGGCAGAGATGGCATCTAGGCTCAGTAGTTCCCTATGTTGGATGGAGATAACAGGTAATGGAGGTGTATCCTGGGTTACCTGTCCTGACAAGAGCCATCACCCAAGTAGACAGAAAGTTCATGCATCTTTTGTTGGAGGGGGGTAAGTCACTGAGTGGTGAAAGTTAGGTCAATGAAGCAGCTGAATGCTCGGGAGTCAATGATAGCATTGACTGAGATTGTTCTTCACGGGAATTGGAATGAGAGTGGAAGAGCAAGGTGAGTGGCATTATCAGAATGTTGACATTGTCTGTGTGAGGTGCTGACAAATCTCCTCCATCGGCGAGGTTCCTTCTATAGTCTCAGACATGACTGTTTGATACTGTTATGTACCTTATCGTAGAGCCTGATTTGTAGGAGGAGAGCGCTCCTTCAGCCGTGGCTCAGGAGCCACTGGAGTTGGGACAGTGGTCTCGAGAGCACAGTGAGGTAGGCGTGCCTGTGAGATCTGTGGTAGCTGGCACAGAAGGGTGGATGATGGATCACCAGGGAAGACCAGAATGCGGTTGGCAGCAAATGCAGGTCAGCGATCCAGTGAGCTGGGTGATGCAGGATCAGCAGCAGGATGGAGCAGGGTAAGACAAGCCAGGTCAGACACAGATAATCAGGTAGAGCAAGGCAGTTATGCATGTCTCTTTGAAACCGCGACAGCTGTGGCAGTTCCTTTGGCCTGCCACGCCCAGGCAGAATGCATGTGTCAGAGGCTCCCACAGCCCTCTGCTGGAAAGTTGGTGCCCTGTTGTGATGGGTATCTGTAGATTGTCTAATAGGGGGTACTGGGGGTGTTGGGAAGGTGGCTATGCTTTCCGGAGCCTACTCCTTTGGGAGCTGCTGGGTAGTTCACTACAGTACTGCTGAAATGCCCCTGTTCTTCCACCCCACTCGATTCACAACAGATACAGTCAAACAGTTGAAAGTGAACTTTTATTCTCTTGTTGTGGTCCATAGTATTAGTGGTAGTACAGGAAAGTATGAGCTGCCTCTTCTTCTTGGTTGCCCTGAGTAGTAAAGTCCCTTTCCCTTAGCGAACTGGCCGATGCCCCTCTGAAAAGCATCTTGGTAAATTGGATGCTGGAAGTCCCAGGCCTCACCTGCCTTTCTTGCCTCCTGCAATCCTCCCCAGGCCAGTTCAGGAAAGTCCGGATACACCCTGGTCTAATCTCTATCCGCTTTGCAGCTACTTCCCGTTTCTTGTGCAAGGGTCCATCCCAGCCGGGATGCCTGGTTCCTTCTCCCAGGATTTCTTGATTGGTTTGTGTGCTTGAACCATCCAGCTCTGAGGTCTCTGAACCCTCAGGCCTTCCTGTTAGGTTGCTGCTCTCCAGCGCTGGGGTTCTGAACCCCCAGGCCTTCAAGCCTGCTCTTTAAGGTTGCATTGGGCTGTTACTCTGGACCTAGTTTCTTCCCATCTCCCCACAGGAAGCATGTGACCTCAGTATATATGTATGTCCCACCCCTGCCCATACAAATTGATTGGGCCAGGGCCATATACACTGTCTGCTCTTCAGTCACTGACCTGCTTCCTTTCCAGAAAAGCAAAGGACATCTTCCAGGGTGAAGTACAGGTGGTCACACCCCCCTCTATTCTACTTCTCCTCCCCAAACCAAATCAACGACCACGCCTAAACAAAAGAAAGTGTAAAGCACTGGCACTTTCACCTAACATCTACCTATTAGCATTCACCTAAATGTGGTGGGCACTACATATACAAATACCCCTGATGAAAGGACTTTGAACCTGAAACATGTTGGGTACAGGATAGCTTTTCCTGGATTTGTTTACCAGAAATTGTTTTTGGTTACTCATTCCATTAGTGTTTTTGCTAATTTAAAGTCCCAATTGGGGGTATTCTAACTTTCTCTATATATACTGTAGGTGTAGCGGCGGCTCCTGAAGAGCATGCGCTATGCATTTTTTCAAAGTTAAAGTTATGCCTAAACTGCAGTTTGGTTTGGGTACAATTGTCTAAATTTAGACTTCAGCATCAGTCTGACTGGACAGTGATATGTTCAGCCTGGCCACAGGGGGCGCTGTTACTTGTGGCAGGCATGGAACTGTGGTCTGGTTAGGTGTTTAACTTACTCTCTCTCTGAGCCCGCCCAGTGGGAGTGGCACTCTCACTGTGCTTTCTGGGAGAGGGTATTTAAGATGCGGAAGTCACGTGGTTCGGGGTTCTGGTCCAGAATGATGTACTGACTTCATGGTCCTGGCCCTCCTGACCAGCCCTCAGGAAGGCTATGGCCTGGGGTACGGATCCACCCAATTTTGATGTCTCGGGGCTGGCTAGCCCGAGGCAAGGAAACTAAAGGAGGATTCTGAGGTGGTTGGGTGCTGTCTCCGGTTTGGGAGAGACCCAGTGACTTCAAGCATTCCAGGGGAGGACTCTTCAGAAGACCACGTATGGGTTGGTTTCTCAGTAAGAGCCTGGAAGGGCTGAGGTATCCAAGAGAATCCAGTCTTGTGGGTATCGCCAAGCTGGCTGAAAGATCCAGGTATCCTACCAGTGTTTTCAAGTTTAGTTTCCCTACGTGTTCTACAACAATGTCTGTGGCAGAGACATTATCTTGAACGTTCTACAACAACGTCTGTGGCAGAGACTTGTTCCTGAGTAAGCACCTTGTTGGCTGCTGGGCCTTGTGAGAGAGGGACTGTCCAACCTGAGTGATCATCCAGTTGCGAATGGCTATTCTCTGGATGCAGTCAAAGTAAGCAAGTTCTTCAACATTTTGACACTAAGGCCGCGTACACACGCGGGGACTGTTCGCTCAACTTTGTCCGTCAAACAGTTTCAGCGGACAGTCCGCTCAAAATTAGCATGGACGGACTTGCCCACACACGACGAACGAACAGTCCGCTGAAACCGTGCGCGATGGCGTGAACGGCACGTACGACGGGACGAAAAATACGACGTCCTATACACTGCAATGCAAACTTCGGCGTGTAAATCCTTTCTGAGCATGCGCGGAACTTAGTTTGACGAACAAGCCTACACACGAGGGGACTGTTCGCTGAAACAAAGTTTCAGCGGAAAGTTTTTCGGAATTTCCGAAAAACTTTGCTCAGCAGACTGTCCGCTGAAACTGTCCGCTGAAAGCCCACACACGAGCGGACTGTCCGCCGAAACACTGTTCAGCGGACAAAGTTGAGCGAACAGTCCCCGCGTGTGTACGCGGCCTAAGAGTACTTGAATTTCCTTTCCAACCCTTTGATCCCAATTTAAGAGACTGTTCATTGTCTACGTTTTGCAAATAAAATGCATTCAAGTGGATCTGTTGTCGGTCTCTCAAGTTACTGGGCCATTTACCATGGGACACCCCTAGACGTGCAACGAGGAAAACAGAATGTAACGGTAAGCCCAAATCTAACCAGCAGCTCCTTTGGGGATTAGTGCTACATAGGGATGTGGCAAACTCACTTTTTTTTCTGGTATGGCAAAAACATTTATCATATGATGTTTGGGGGTTCAAAGTAATTTTATAACAAAAAAATATATTTTTCATGTAAACAAAAAGTGCCAGAAAGGTGGTTCAAGTGGTTAGAAGAGTGGGTGATGTGTGGCATAAACTTCTAATGTTGGGCATAAAATGCCAGGACAGTTCAATCCCCCCAAATGACCCCCTTTTGGAAAGTAGACACCACAAGCTATTTGCTGAGAGCCATGTTGAGTCCATGGAATATTTTATATGTTGCCACAAGTTTCAGGAATATATATATATATATATATATATATATATATATATATATATATATATATATATATATATACATATATATATATATTTATTTACACTAAGTTGTCTCTAAATTATATAAAATGGGGTCATTAGGGGGGCTGTGCTATCTTGGCATTTCATGGCCTCTGAAACTGTGATAGGTAGTGAGAAGTAAAATCCATTTTAAAAAGATTGGGCAGAGCCGCGCTTATGCGATACAGGAAGCAGAAAAAACACAAAGAGCAAAAAGCATACAAATATCTGTATATATAGGTTGCAGCCCCCCAACCAAGAAATCCCCGCAAGGGTCTTTCAGAATAGTTAGTAATCTCAAGAGAATGTGGGGTATCCGGCGCTACCTAATATCAAAGATGAGGGCCACTCTTATTTCCAATAAACCAAATATCACCACAAACCAGTAGGTTATTCATTATAAATTAGTTGAAAGCAGTCTAGTCCTCGCAATAAAAATTCAATACACTGTGAAAAAAATCTTATAAAGTGCTTTTTGTGCAAAAATGAGTGCTGTATATAATACTTGATGTGAGTTGCACGCAAATTAACACAATTCCCTATGTGTGTTAAATTAATCAACATTAATAAACTACAAGCTATCAAATGATCAAGTTGAAGTGCAACCTCATAAAAAAAATTAAAAAAAAGAAGAGGTGAGTTGGGGAGGAAGTAGAGAGGAGACATCTCTGGAGGTTTCAGCAGAGGAGGATTAAATTGGACTCCCTCTTTCTTGGACTGCGTATATGGTACTTGAGAACCGGAATCACATTTAAAGGTGCAGTACCCCGGTAGAGGTGTATTTCTTGGAGCAATCGTATCGCATATGGATTTGAAGATTGGAATCACACAAAGATTGATCTGAAGGCACAGTACCCCTGTAGGAGTGTATCGTTCTGGTGAGTGTGGGGGAGCACACAGTCACCTGAAGAACTTAGTCGCAAGCACGAAAGTCACTTTAATTCTGCTGGATTTGCACAATCAAGGATTCTGTTTGATTTTTTATTCTATTCATTTTTTCACATGTGGACATTAATAGACTCTTTTTTTGTGTTTTTTTTCCTTTTTTCTGTTTTTGTCTATCTTATTTTTGGCTCTATTGCTTATTCACTATTGTTTTGGAAAAATTCTTTATTTATTTTTTATTTATTTCTAATTTAAACAAATTTTTTCATATATTTGTTATTTCTATGCACATAATTATATATATATATATATATATATATATATATATATATATATATATATATATATATTCTCCTTTTGTCTACAATATATAAGTAATTTGGTTGATATATATTTCATACACATATACCTAGCTAATGTTTTTTTGTAATTTTGCACAATTAGATACATGAGGTTTTGGAGTTTCTGTTTATAAATTTTATAGCCATATTGGTTTTTTTTTTTGGTTTTTTTATGAGGTTGCACTTCAACTTGATCATTTGATAGCTTGTAGTTTATTAATGTTGATTAATTTAACACACATAGGGAATTGTGTGAATTGCGTGCAACTCACATCAAGTATTATATACAGCACTCATTTTTGCACAAAAGGCACTTTATAAGATTTTTTTCACAGTGTATTGATTTTTTATTGCGAGGACTAGACTGCTTTCAACGAATTTATAACAAATAACCTACTGGTTTGTGGTGATATATGGTTTAGTGGAAATAAGAGTGGCCCTCATCTTTGATATTAGGTAGCGCCGGATACCCCACATTCTCTTGAGATTGCTAAAATCCATTTTACACCCTTAGAAATCTTGAAGGAGGTGATTGGATTTCGGGGTCCTGTACACAGCTAGGCTCCCAAAAAGTCCCACACATGTGGTATCCCCGTAATCAGGAGAAGACGAAGAATGTATTTTGGGGTGTAATTCTACATATATCCATGTAATGCGTGAGCAATATATCATTTAGTGACAACTTTATGTATTTTTTTTCTTTTGTAATTTTTCAATCACTTGTGACAAAAAAATAAAATATTCAATGAGCTCAACATGCCTCTCAGAAAATTCTTTGGGGTGTCTACTTTCCAAAATGGGGTAATTTGGGGGGTTTTGTACTATCCTGTCATTTTAGCACCTCAAGAAATGAGATAGGCAGTCAAGCTAAAAGTTACCTAAATTCCAGTAAATGTACCCTAGTTTGTGGATACTATAACTTTTGTGCAAATTGATAAATATAAGCTTATTATTATTATTTATCTTTTACCCAAGACATGTGGCTGAATACATTTTGGCCTAAATGTATGACTAAAATTGAGTTTATTGAATTTTTTTATAACAAAAAATAGAAATATTATTATTTTTCAACATTTTCAGTCTTTTTTCATTTATATTGCAAAAAATAAAAATCCCAGAGGTGATAAAATACCACCAAAATAAAGCTCTATTTGTGGGAAAAAAAGGACAAAAATGTTGTTTGTGTACAGCATTGCATGACCGCACAATTACCAGATAAAGCAGTGCAGTGCCAAATTGTAAAAAGTTCTCTGGTCATTAAGGGGGTAAAACCTTCCAGGGGTGAAGTGGTTAAGGTATAAAACCTTCATCCTTTACATCCTCTGTAATAATTCCTGTAACATCCTAGTATATGATCTATATCTATGGAGATGATATCTGATTGCTGGAGACACTAAAGAATGGGGGATGGAAGAATGAAGTGCTTTAATGTGAAGTGTCCCCCATGTTAATGTAGAATCCCATTGTAAATGTGGAATATCCACCAATATAGTACTTGTATCTCTAATATATCCCAGAAGTCTCAGCACTAAAGGCTGGAAATGTATATCCACCCCTCCCCCCTACATTCTCTATAAGGGATCCTTTTCCTGCCACAATCCGTTGACCTTCAATGGGAACTTCTGATTTGTGGACTTTAGGAAGGTGATGGAATATTGGGGTCACTGAGGTATCCACCATCAGAAATTCTGCTGTTTTATTTCATAAACCCCCCAGATCCTTTCCTTTTATGTATCAATTTCAGAAGCCCCTGTATGAGACACTGTGTGAGGTCCTGCTTAATAACCGGGTACATAAGGGGGTGACTGAGATGTCACAGTGCCCCCCCTTTATACTGTGTAGACATAAGTACTACAACAGCTTCACCATTATCAGCTTCCCTAATAACAAGATCTTTCCTCTGTATAACATTCTGTAAATCCTGATATTCCGCTTTAGTGATGTTATGTTACTTTTCACTAAATGGGAATAATTCCTCATATTCATCTTGTAATATAATATCATGTGTCTGGATTTGTCTCTGCAGGTTGGAGGGATGTGGTGTGACTTCCTCTGGCTGTGATGATCTCCGATCCATTCTTATCAATAATCGATCCCTCACCAGACTGGAATTATCACAGAATAATCTGGAAGACTTTGGAATAAAACTTCTATGTGAGGGGCTCAGACATCCTGGCTGTACTCTGCAGTGGCTGAGGTGAGAATTATCCTATAAATGATATAATATTCTGCAGGATTCTGGTATAAATCTTCTATGTGAGGGATCCAGACATGTCACCTAGATGAAAGTTATACAAAGACAGACTTCTGATTGGACCGGATATCACTGGGAGTTCTCATCATAGTCCTTCAGATCACTTGCTGTTGTTGACTTTCATCCTCTCCCCCCTCCACTGACTATCAGAGATCAGACTTTGTCTGGGGTCACACTGGAGGTCACAGCGGGTCACAGCAGGGGGTCCGATGTGTCTCCATTCACTGTTTCAGGTCCGATTTCAGCCCGAATTCTGGGTTGAATTCAGACCTGAAACAGACTAGAAGATGCACAGGACTCCGTATTCTCTTCATTCAGTGACCAATCATAGACAGATGGTCCTCAATTAGAATCTAGAAGGACAGAGCGAGTCTCTAGACCAGAAGTGACCTCTAGATGACAATAAATCCCCCATCCTTGTATATATAAAAATGTCACCTCACTGAGCCTCAAAGAGAAGTCCTAGTCATTTCATCTACAAGCCCAGCAGGGGACGAGGCCAATACAGGGAGAAGACCCTGAACTGTCTGCCAGACATTGATTTATATCAGAGATCAGAGGAATCTATTTTATCTCTCATACAAAATAAAATATTAGTTGCAGAGAGATGTAAATAATTGCCCCTGATTGTAGACATGTTGGGGTACATGTACATATAACATTGTATGTGCAGTGAGGATAGAATCCAGGAGAAACTCCCAGAATGGTTCTATGGGGTCTGATCACACCAGACAAGCATTGATTGGTCTTGTTGGGATCAGACTGACATGCCGATGTTACCAATCCTCATCCATCAGAACCATTCATGTTCCATTTAGCTCTGGTTCCTTCAGAACACAGGACCGACTTGTGGGCTGGGCAGAGAACACCCCCCAGAGTTGATTGGCTGATGGCTAAACTCCTCCCACATTGTCATGATCTAAGGGGAGGCCGAGATGCTGAGAGGGCTCCCCTTGCGGCCGAGTGCAGCACAACCCTGAAGATGACACAGGGATGCAGTGCCCACAGTAGCACAGGTTGCCTGGTAGCAGCAGCAGATGATAATAGCTGAGTAAACAAGTCTCCGGAGGCAACTGTGCAAGGAAGTTCAGGAGAGAGATAACAGAAGTCCAATAGCAGGGTCAAGGCCAGGCCAAGGCTCAAACATGGAAGATCAGTCCTGAGGTCGGAGCAACGGGTCCTGAGCTGAAGACCGGAGAGCAGGAGCCAAGCGAAGCCGACGTCGGGTGCAGAGAGCAGACAAGGAACGTCGGGTACAAGCCAGAGGTAGGAGCCAGGAGAACAACAGAAGCAGGTCAAACAAGCTGGGTCGGTACACAGGAGATCAGACAGCAGGAATCATGGACACAGGTACACAGGAGAAGCTGACGATAATCCAGCAATGCGGCACTGTCAGGTGAACGTTTAAATAGGCAAGGTGCCTAGGTCACGTCGTGTGCGCGCCATAGCGTTCGTACGCCTATGACGTGTAACGTTATGCGTTCGTATCACGCCGCGTACTCGCACTCGATCAGACGCAACGTCGGGCATTCGTCTTGGAACCACATTGCGCCTCCGTGTGCGCTGACGCGCGTTAACACGAACGTACCTCGCGAGGTTGCGCCTATTTCCCTGACAGTGCCTCCCCCCAAGGGGCAGCCTCCGGATACCTAAACGAGCCCATTTTTCGGGATGACGGCTGCGAAACCTGTGTATAAGCCTAGGAGCATGTACATAACTTGCAGGTTCCCAAGAATTCTCTTCAGCAGAATACCCCTTCCACTTAATTAGAAACTGGATTGTCCTACCTCTCCGACGACAGTCAAGGATAGACTCAACTTCGAATTCAGTTTCATCACCAACCTGAACCGGAGGCGGGGGCACTTCTTCTCTCCCTGAAAAAGGACTGAAGATGACACGTTTAAGAAGAGAAACATGAAACACAGGATGGATTCTGAAAGATTTAGGCAAAACAAGTTCAAATGCTACAGGGTTAATTTCACGTTTAATCTAAAAAGGACCCAGGAATTTAGTTCCCAACTTCCGGGATGGACATGACAGTTTAAGATTCGCTGCTGAGAGCCACACTTTGTCCCCTATCTTAAAGGTAGGGTTAACTCTCTTCCTTTTGTCATAATGTCTCTTGTACTCTTCCTGAGCCTTCTTCATGGTATCCTGAAGCATTTGATAGTTTGCTTGAATGAGGTTTACTCTATCTTGAACTGCCGGGACGGTGGATTCAGGAATGGTATTAGGTAAAAATGAAGGATGGAATCAGTAATTTGCCCAAAAATGTGATTAGTTAGTAGAGGCGTGCACTGAGTTGTTATAAGAAAATTCCACACAAGGTAGCAAGAAAACCCAATCATCCTGGGAAAAAGAACAGAAGCATCGTAGGTATTGTTCAAGCGTCTGGTTGGTTCTTTCAGTTTGACCGTTACTCTGTGGATGATAGGCCGAGGATAAACATATTCTAATTGACAGTAACTTACAGAGCTCTTTCCAAAACCTGGAGGTAAACTGTACCCCTCTATCTGATACAATGCTGTCAGGTACTCCATGTAATCGGACAATTTCTTTTATAAAGGTTTTTTCTGTATCCAAGGCGGGGGGGTCCCTTTCATCGGCAAAAAATGCGCCATCTTGGATAAACGGTCCACCACCACCAAGATGGTCGTATACTCTTCTGAGAGAGGTAACTCCACAATGAAATCCATGGAGATTTCTTTCCAAGGTTTTTCCGGGACTGGCAGCGGCCTTAACAGGACCCAGGATCTGGCGTTAGACCCTTTGCTACGCTGGCAGGTTGTACAGGAGTCAACGTACTCTTTACAGTCTGATCTTAGGGTAGGCCACCATAAGGACCGCTGCACAAGGTCAATTGTTTTCCAGACTCCAAAGTGGCCAGCTAGTTGATGGTCGTGAAAGGTCTTTAATACGAGTAACCTGGCTTGCTGGGGAACAAAAATCTTACCCTGATGCCATAGAAGCCCTTCTTGGCTTCTCAGGGAAGAAACTTCAGTTTCCGTACACTGGCTAGAGGCCTGCTCAATTGAAGATCTTAGATCCAGTTGGATTAGTAGGAAATTTTGAGGGGACAAAATTGTACTGGGTGGGATTCCTTCCGGGGTATCTGGGAACATTCGGGACAAAGCATCTGCTTTGCTATTCTTTGATCCTGGGCGATAGGTTATATGGAAATTGAACCTCGAGAAGAATAAAGCCCATCGGGCCTGTCGGGGTCTTAGAAGTTTGGCCGTGCGGAGGTATTCTAAGTTTTTATGATCGGTAAAAAACAGGATGGGGTGAGCGGCACCCTCCAGGAGATACCTCCACTCTTCGAGGGCGGTTTTGATTGCAAGAAGTTCCCGATCCCCTACATCGTAGTTTTTCTCCGGGGGACTCATTTTTCGTGAGAAAAAAGCTACGGGATGCAGTAATGCCTTGGGGCCTTGACGTTGGGATAGAATCGCCCCTGTGGCTACCTCGGAGGCGTCAACTTCCAGCACGTAGGGTAAGGCGGGATCTGGATGCTGCAGAATTGGTGCGGTAGTGAAGAGGGTCTTGAGCTGGTCAAAGGCGGACTGCGCTGCTGAGGAGCAATGGAACTTGGTATGTTGACGAGTAGTCTGAGTAATGGGTGCTACAATGGTGGAGAAGTTCCTTATGAATCTTTGGTAGAATTTTGCAAACCCAATAAATCTCTGAACACCCTTCTTGTCAGAAGGAGCGGGCCAGTCTAGGATAGACTTCACCTTTTGGGGGTCCATGGCAATTCCACCTGTGGTGATGATGAGTCCCAAGAATTGAATGGATTCCTTTTCAAAATCGCACTTCTCGGCCTTAACGAATAATCCATGTGTCCTAAGGATACATAATACTTTCTTAACGTGTATTCTGTGAAGTTCCAGAGTGGTCGAAAAAATAAGAATGTCTTCAAGATAAGCGACAACAAAGTGGTCTAAATGCTCCCAGAAGATGTCGTTAATGAAGTGCTGAAAAGGTTGCCGGGGCATTGCACAATCCGAAAGGCATGACTAAATATTCTAAATGCCCGAATCTCATTCTGAATGCCGTCTTCCACTCGTCCCCCTCCCGGATACGAACAAGATTGTAGGCTCCACGTAAATCAAGTTTGGTGAAGTGAAGTGTGGAATCTTTGGAAAAGTTCGGGGATGAGCGGAAGTGGGTAGCGGTTCTTAAGGGTGACATTATTTAATTCCCTGTAGTCCACACATGGTCTTAAAGTCTTGTCCTTCTTTTCTACGAAGAAGATGCCTGCACCGGCAGGGGATGAAGAGGGACGAATGAATCCTTTTACCAGGTTCTCGTCTATGTATTGTCTCAGGGCCTCAAGTTCAGTTTCAGAAAGGGGAAATATCCGGCCAAAGGGAATGGGAGCTCCCGGTAATAACTCGATGGGGCAATCATAGGGGCGATGTGGAGGTAAGATATCTGCCTTCTTCTTGTCGAACACATCTTTGAATTCCTGATAAGCTGCTGGTATGTTAGGAACTGGACTGGGTATGAGTTGTACGGTCAAACAACTGGACAAGTCTCTAGATTTGGAATCCAGACAAAGTTGCTGGCAGTAGGCGGAAATGAAGGATATCTCCTTCTTGAGCCAATCAATCCGAGGGTTGTGTGCCTGCAGCCATGGAATTCCTAGGATGATGGGAAACATAGGAGAACACAGGACATCAAACTTAAAAAATTCCTGAAGAACCGAATCTGTGGTCGTTAGGATGGGTATTGTTTCCCTGGTGACATGGCCAGAGCTAGGTAAGGAGCCATCGGCCAGACGGACAGTCAATCTTTGTTTCTTGAGAAGGAGTGGAAGAGCAAGACTCTTAGCTAGGGTTAAATCCAGAAAACAGCTACAGGCCCCGGAGTCAAGTATTGCCTGTAGATGAACTCCTTTGCCTGCCACCATCAACGTGACAGGAAGGGTGATATGGGCTGGAGCTGTCTTCGTTACTTGGAGGTGAAATGGAGTACAGAGGATTGGCTTACTTGGTCTTGTGGGGCAGTTGTTTATGAAATGTCCTGATTCCCCACAATAGAAACAAAGGTGTGCCTGTCGGCGACGAAGTCTTTCCTCAGAGGTTAAGGAGGGACGGAACAGGCCATTCAGAACAGAAGTTGCCGCCGGGCAGACCGAAGGTGGAGCCTGGATAGGATAAAGAGTCCGAGCGCGTTCAGACTGGCATTCCCGTAGACGCCTATCAAGCTGGATGGTAAGTTGGATAAGATCCTCAAGTGTTGGGGGAACCTCTAATCTGGCTAGCTCGTCTTTGAGGACTTCAGACAACCCCACCCGATATTGATATTTTAGAGCCGCTTCATTCCAGCCGGAATCTGTAGACCATGTGCGTAATTCCACTGTATAGTCCTCTGCAGGTCGCTCACCCTGGCGAAGGGAGTACAAAGTTGCTTCAGCTGTTGTTGTCCGTAAGGGGTCATCATATAGACGTGCCATAGCTTGGAAAAACTGGTCCAAAGTATTAATGAAAGGGCTGCATTTCTCCAGTAGGCCATGGGCCCACGTCTGGGGATCGTCCCTTAATAGGAAAATGGTAAAACCCACTTTGGTCACTTCAGAAGCAAAAGTCTGAGGTTGCAGGGAGAAGTATGTAACGGCACCCCTAATATAAAGGGGGTTAACGCCGTTTACGATGTTCCCTCTCCTAGACACACATCCACTCGCTACCAATATCCACAGCTAAACGACCCTTTCCTATAGGAGCCGACCCCTCTGGCAAAAAGACAAGACGCACTCTGTCTCTTCTGTAGTAGGAATGACTTTATTAATGAGAAACATTGTCACTTTATACACAATTCAAGGCACATGCTTTAACATGAACAAGGGCCCAGCTCCACCCACACATCCCAAGACTCAACACCTCATCCTAACATCTGCTAGGCTTCAAACGATCCCACCCAATACACATCTTTTCACAAAGGGTTGGCAGCCAGTCTGTCTGGCACTTTACAATACACAAGGACAGACTTAAATAAACAATATAAATGCAAAACAACTTAATTCCTCACAGCAATGATACTTAACCCCCATATACAGTATACATCCAATCTATATACAATGTATATACAGCCTTGAATATGGCTATCACAGACCATATCGGGGGTTTCTTTTATTCACCCTGTGTCCAAAGTGACCCCACTGTCACACATCTCCCCTTTCGGCAGGGGACTAACAGAGGAGGGGACCCCAGACGGGTTGACTCCGCAGTTAGTCCATGGGTCCATTCTTCCAATACTGGATAACCCATCAACATTGCACTAGGAGCCCGGGAGGGCGTCGGTTTGCCGGGACAACCCATCAGCATTGCCGTTTTGCTTACCGGGTCGGTAGCTGATGGTGAAGTTGTAAGGTTGTAGGGCTAAACTCCACCGTAGCAACCTGCCATTATCTCCGAAGACCCGGTTAAGCCAGACCAATGGGTTGTGGTCGGTGACCAGTGAAAATTCCTGTCCGTATAAGTAGGGGTTCAGCTTTTTAAGGGCCCAGACCAGGGCCAAACACTCCTTCTCCACTGCCGCATAGCTCACTTCCCGGGGTAATAGTTTTCTACTCAGGTATGCGACAGGGTGTTCTCCTCCATCCTCCCCAACTTGGCTCAGCACCGCCCCCAGTCCAAACATGGAAGCATCGGTGTGGACAAGAAAACGTTTGTTAGGTACTGGGGCAGCCAAGACAGGGGCATTTACAAGTGCTTGCTTGAGGGCTAGAAACGCGGATTCACAAGCTGGAGACCAGAAGACTTGCCTAGGTAAATTCTTTTTCGTCAGGTCAGTCAGGGGTTTGGCGATAGCACTATAATTAGGGACAAAACGTCGGTAGTACCCTGCAGTTCCCAAGAAGGCCAATACCTGGGTCTTAGTACGGGGCGTAGGCCAGTTAGCTACTGCCTCTACCTTGGCTGGCTCGGGTCTCTGGTTCCCACACCCCACTCGGTGTCCCAGGTACTGCACCTCTGCCATCCCTAGATGGCACTTGTCTGGTTTCAAGGTCAGGCCTGCGGCCCGGATTTTGTCCAGAACCACTCCTACGTGAACCAGGTGCTCCTCCCAAGACCCACTGTAGATCCCAATGTCATCCAGATATGCACATGCAAAATCCTGGAAGCCATCGAGGAGCCTATCCACCATACGTTGGAAGGTCGCCGGGGCATTTTTCATTCCAAATGGCATGACCTTAGACTGGTACAGGCCAAATGGGGTAACAAATGCCGACTTGGGGATAGCATCCTCGGCCAGGGGGATCTGCCAATAACCTTTACACAGGTCTATTGTAGTTAAATAACGTCCCCTGGCTATACGATCTAGTAGTTCGTCTACCCTGGGCATCGGGTAGGCATCGGTGGTGGTCTTCTCGTTGAGTCGCCTGTAGTCCACGCAGAACCGGGTAGTCCCGTCTTTCTTAGGCACCAGGACTACAGGCGAGGCCCAAGGGCTGTCAGAAGGCTCAATGACTCCTAACTGAATCATCTCCTGTATCTCCTTCCGCATTTCCTCTCAGACTGCTTCAGGGATACGGTAGGGGGGCTGGAAGAGGGCTGCTTGTCCAGGGGTCTCTACCTTATGTACAGCCAAGGTCGTATAGCCCGGTCTTTGGGAGAACGTCGCCTGTTTCTCCCACAGAAGCCGCTTAGCCTGTTCCTTCTTTGTGGGGCTTAACCGGTCTCCTAGCTGTACAAGGCTAATGAGGTCAGTCTGGGGCTCTCTCTCTAGTAAGTCAGGAAGGGGTAAACCTTCTGAGTCGTCTGCAGCAGGGGCACATACTGCAGCAACATCCTCCTGCCGTTCCTGATACTCCTTCAGCATGTTCACATGAAAGGTTCGCTGGATTCTTTCATCTGCACAGCTGGCAATGACATAGGTAGTATCACATACCTGGGCTGCTACTTTATACGAGCCCTGCCAAGATGCCTGCATCTTGTCGGTCTTCACAGGCTTGAGCACTAAGACCTTCTGCCCAACCTGGAAGACCCGCTGTCGGGCCCCCCGGTCGTACCATCTCTTCTGTCTTCCCTGGGCCGCCTGGAGATTCTCTCTTACCATCAGAGACAGTTGCTCCACGCGGTCCCTGAGTTCCAGATCATAGGGTACTATGGGGGTCCCTTCTTGCTCTGTCTCTTCCTCCCAGTGTCCTCTGATGAGATCGAGGGGTCCGCGGACCCTTCTCCCATAGAGCAACTCGAAGGGCGAGAACCCAGTAGATTCCTGGGGTACCTCTCTGTACGCAAATAACAGGTGAGGCAGGAATCTCTCCCAGTCTCTGCAAGAGTCCGAAAAGGTCCTCAGCATTTGCTTGAGGGTCCCGTTAAAGCATTCGCAGAGACCATTAGTCTGGGGGTGGTAGGGGGAGCTCAGTAAGGGCTTAATATTGCACACCTTCCACAACTGCCGGGTGAGTACCGCGGTAAACTGGGTTCCCTGGTCAGAGAGAATCTCCTTAGGGAACCCCACTCTGGTAAAAATCTTAACCAGGGCATCAGCTACTGTCTCTGCTTCAATGTTGGACATAGCTACTGCCTCTGGGTAACGGGTGGCGTAGTCCACCGCTGTGAGAATATACTTCTTTCCGGATGGACTAGGCCGGGCCAGGGGACCCACAATGTCAACGGCTATGTGGTAAAAGGGCTCCCCAATAATAGGCATGGACATGAGTTTAGCCTTAGGGTGGTCCCCCCTCTTCCCTATCCGTTGACATGTGTCACACGTTTTGCAGTATTGTCGCACATCCTGGCTAAAATTGGGCCAGAAGAAATTCTGTGTGATCCTATGGGCCGTGCGACGGAACCCTAGATGTCCTGCTAGTGGCACATCATGCCCGATTCGCAGAATCTCCAGCTGGTATTTCTTAGGTACCACCAGCTGTTGTTTCTGCGAAGGGGCCTTACTTCTCTGAGATGGCTTAGGGATCCTATACAGTCTATCCCCATCCCATTCAAACAGCTCCCCATCTATTCCCCTTTCCTGAGTATCTGCCTTAGCCCTATACTTGTGTAAGGTCGGGTCCTCCCGAGTTTCCCTCCCGAATGCTTCTGTGGTATCCCAGCCTAGGCGCGCCTGATCTAAGGTACGTGTCGGGGAGGATAGTCTCACCTGGGTCTCTGCAGCGAGCGGGCCGGTTCCAGCAGTACGTGTCTGTGCACGGGTAGTCACAGGGTTGACTTCATCGGGGCCCATCGGGGTGTAAGCAGAAAGGAGGGGGGCCAAATCATTCCCCAGTAGTACATTCGCAGGCAAGTCCTTCATCACCCCCACATTCACGTGTCCCAAACCAACCCCCCAGTCCAGGTGAACACGGGCCATGGGTAGTCGGAAGATGGTACCTCCCGCTACTCACGGCTACAGTGTCTCCGGTGTGTTGGCTCTCTGTGATGAGGTTCTTCTGTAGTAGGGTCATGGTAGAGCCGCTATCACGTAAGCCATTGGCTACCGTTCCATTAACCCGGACCGTCTGCCTGTGTTGTTGCCTGTTGTCCCGGTTAGCTGCTTGTATTGGATCAGCCTCGTGCAGGACGCCCCAATGTTCTTCCTCCTCAACGCAGTGGGCCGCAGGCATGGGTGTGCGGGAGCTCCCCCTTGCTGGTTGTCTCCATGACTGGGACTGGATGGCTGGATTTAATGGACAGTTTGGCCTTTTGTTGCCCTAGCTGTTTACATCCGAAACACCTGATGGGTTGTGCATAGTCCTGGGAGTTTGAACCTGGGCTGCTGAGGATAAGTGGCCGCTGGGGTTGGTGCTGAAGCTGTGTTAGAGGCTGATAAACTGGGCCGAGATGGTGGATAGCGCTCGCTTCCGCCTGACCTTCGAGAGTCCAGATATTCATCGGCCAAAGTAGCCGCTTGCTGTACAGTCCGTGGTTGCTTATCTCGTACCCAATCCCGTAGTACCGGAGGGGTGTGGTTAAAGAACTGTTCTAAGAGTACTAGTTGGGTGATGTCCTCTATGATATGAGCGTGGCTTCCCTGGATCCAGCCCTTAAGGTCTTGCTGCAGACGATGTGCCCACTCCACGTATGTTATGTGGGTTTGTTTCCGGGATTCTCCATACTTAATCCGGCTGGCTTCGGGTGTAATGGCAAATCGGGCTAGTAGAGCTTCTTTTACCCGGTCATAGTCTTTAGCGTCCTCATCCTCCAGGGCCCGATACGCATCCGCCACTCTGCCAGTTAAATTACTTGCCAGTAAGGTGATCCAATCTTGGGGCAGTACTTCATGTATCTGGCATAGTCTCTCAAAGTCCTGCAGGAATGCTTCAACTTCCTCCTCTCCCTCCTTAAATAGTTTGAACGCCTGAAAGGGCAACTTACGGACAGGCGCTGCATCTTTAGGTGTTGTCTCCGATTGCCGTATTTCTGCCATTCTCTGCTCATGCTGCCGCTCTAGTTCTCTCTCCTGTCGCTCATCCTGCAGCTGGATGGCTCTAATGGCATTCTGTATGGCGGTCTCTGATGGGTTAGCACCATATAATGCCACCCGCTGTCGAACTCGTTGCTGAAACAAGTCTTCAACTGACCGGGGTCCTGCATCACCATCCCTCTGATCCATCTCGGTTAGTTCCCTGATCAAGGTGGCCTTGTTCTTTGTCCCACTGGTCCCTCCACGGCTCTCAAGTAAGTCTTTCAGTGTGGCTTTCCTGCAGGCTACATAGCTGGTCATTTACTGTGGTGGTTTGAAGTGTCCCAGTAACTGGAGGGAAGATCCCACTGCTGCCACCAATGTAACGGAACCCCTAATATAAAGGGGGTTAACGCCATTTACGATGTTCCCCCTCCTAGACACACATCCACTCGCTACCAATATCCACAGCTAAACGACCCTTTCCTATAGGAGCCGACCCCTCTGGCAAAAAGACGAGACGCACTCTGTAGTAGGAATGACTTTAGGAATGAGAAACATTGTCACTTTATACACAATTCAAGGCACATGCTTTAACATGAACAAGGGCCCAGCTCCACCCACACATCCCAAGACTCAACACCTCATCCTGACGTCTGCTAGGCTTCAAACGAACCCATCCAATACATATCTTTTCACAAAGGGTTGGCAGCCAGTCTGTCTGGCACTTTACAATACACACAAGGACAGACTTAAATGAACAATAGAAATGCAAAACAACTTAATTCCTCACAGCAATGATACTTAACCCCCATATACAGTATACATCCAATCTATATACAATGTATATACAGCCTTGAATATGGCTATCACAGACCATATCGGGGGTTTCTTTTATTCACCCTGTGTCCAAAGTGAGCCCACTGTCACAAAGTATAAATAACATGAGTTCTTGAAGTATCTAAATTTTCTTCTGTCCCCATGAAAGCACTCTGGGGCTAGAACTCGTGGCTCTGGAGAGGTTGTAATTATGGTAGCAGAACCTTGGCCGGAGGGGATGGGCGACTCAGGAGAGTGCTGCAAATGTTCCTTCAGCCAGAGATACCTTTCTTGGAGTTCCTGAATAGCTGGGGTAAGGGCCATGACTTCTTGTAGAATGGCCTCCATTGGGGAGTCACCTCTGTCGGCCTCTGACATGGCTGGATTATACTGTTACGATCTAAGGGGAGGCCGAGATGCTGAAAGGGCTCCCCTTGCGGCCGAGTGCAGCACAACCCTGAAGATGACACAGGGATGCAGTGCCCACAGTAGCACAGGTTGCCTGGTAGCAGCAGCAGATGATAATAGCTGAGTAAACAAGTCCCCGGAGGCAACTGTGCAAGGAAGTTCAGGAGAGAGATAACAGAAGTCCAATAGCAGGGTCAAGGCCAGGCCAAGGCTCAAACACAGAAGATCAGTCCTGAGGTCGGAGCAATGGGTCCTGAGCTGAAGACCGGAGAGCAGGAGCCAAGCCAAGCCGAGGTTGGGTGCAGGGAGCAGACAAGGGACGTCGGGTACAAGCCAGAGGTAGGAGCCAGGAGAACAACAGAAGCAGGTCAAACAAGCAGGGTCGGTACACAGGAGATCAGACAGCAGGAATCACGGACACAGGTACACAGGAGAAGCTGACGATAATCCAGCGATGCGGCACTGTCAGGTGACCATTTAACCACTTCAGCTCCGGACCAATAAACACCTTAAGGACCAGAGGTCTTTTTGCAATTTCGCACTGCGCTGCTTTAACTGGTAATTGCGCGGTCATGCAATATTGCACCCAAACGAAATTTGCGTCCTTTTCTTTCCACAAATAGAGCTTTCTTTTGATGGTATTTGATTGCCTCTGCGATTTTTTTTTTTGCGATATAAATGGAAAAAGAGCGAAAATTTTGAAAAAAAAAGATATTTTCTTCTTTTTGTTATAAGAAAAATCGAATAAACTAAATTTTAGTCATACATTGAGGGCAAAATTTATTCAGCCACATGTCTTTAGTAAAAAAAATGTCAATAAGCGTATATTTTTTGGTTTGCGCAAAAGTTATAGCGTCTACAAACTAGAGTACATTTTCTGGAATTTACACAGCTTTTAATTTATGACTGCCGATCTCATTTCTTGAGGTGCTAAAATGGCAGGGCAGTACAAATCCCCCCCAAATGACCCCATTTTGGAAAGTAGACACCCCAAGGAAATTGCTGATGGGTATGTTGAGCCCATTGAATATTTATTTTTTTTGTCCTAAGGGATTGAATAATGACAAAAAAAAAAAAAAAAAATTTTTTTTACAAAAAGTTGTCACTAAATGATATATTGCTCACACATGCCATGGTTATATGTGGAATTGCACCCCAAAATATATTCCGCTACTTCTCCCGAGTATGGCGATACCACGTGTGTGGGACTTTTTGGGAGTCTAGTTGCGCACGGCACCCCGAAAACCAATCACCACCTTCAGGATTTCTAAGGGTGCAAATTTTTGATTTAACTCCTCACTACCTATCACAGTTTCGAAGGCCATAAAATGCCAAAATAGCACAAAACCCCCCAAAATGACCCCATTTTGGAAAGTAGACACCCCAAGCTATTTACTGAGAGGCATGTTGAGTCCATGGAATATTTTATATTTTGCCACAAGTTGCGGGAATATTACAAACTTTTTTTTTTTTTGCACCAAGTTGTCACTAAATGATATATTGCTCACACATGCTATGGGCATATGTGAAATGACACCCCAAAATACATTCTGCTGCTTCTCCCGAGTACGGGGATACCACATGTGTGGGACTTTTTGGGAGTCTAGTCGCGCACGGCACCCCGAAAACCAATCACCATCTTCAGGATTTCTAAGGGTGCAAATTTTTGATTTAACTCCTCACTACCTATCACAGTTTCGAAGGCCATAAAATGCCAAAATAGCACAAAACCCCCCCAAATGACCCCATTTTGGAAAGTAGACACCCCAAGCTATTTACTGAGAGGCATGTTGAGTCCATGGAATATTTTATATTTTGCCAAAAGTTGCGGGAATATTACAAACTTTTTTTTTTTTTTGCACAAAGTTGTCACTAAATGATATATTGCTCACACATGCTATGGGCAGAAGTCAAATTACACCCCAAAATAAATTCTGCTGCTTCTCCCGAGTACGGGGATACCACATGTGGGGGACTTTTTGGGAGCCTAGCCACGTACGGGACCCCGAAAACCAAGCACTGCCTTCCGGATTTGAATATAAAATGCTATAAAAAACAAACTAACCAGAGTCACCCGTAACACTTATACGGTGATCAGTGGTGAAAGGGTTAACTAGGGGCAATCAGGGGGTTCAAATTTTTATTAGGTAGTATATGGGGGTCCCTGGCGCTATATAAAAACCTGACGGGGAACCTAAATAACTAACTGGCTAACCAGCGTCACCAGTGACACTTATACTGTGATCGCTGGCAAAAGGGGGTGAAAGGGTTAACTAGCGGAAATCAGGGGGTTAAAACCATTATTGGGTAGTATATCGGGGTACCTAGCGCTATAAAAACCTGGCGGTGAACCTAAAAAAATAACTAGCTACCTAGCGACTGTAGCGACACTAATGCAGCGATCAGAAAAACGATCGCTTAGTGACACTGGCAAAAGGGGGTGAAAGGGTTAACTAGCGGCAATCAGGGGGTTAAAACCATTATTGGGTAGTATATCGGGGTACCTAGCGATATAAAAACCTGGCGGTGAACCTAAAAAAATAACTAGCTACCTAGCGACACATGCAGCGATCAGAAAAATGATCGCTTAGTGACACTGGCAAAAGGGGGTGAAAGGGTTAACTAGCGGCAATCAGGGGGTTAAAAACATTATTGGGTAGTATATCGGGGTACCTAGCGCTATAAAAACCTGGCGGTGAACCTAAAAAAATAACTAGCTACCTAGCGACTGTAGCGACACTAATGCAGCGATCAGAAAAACGATCGCTTAGTGACACTGGCAAAAGGGGGTGAAAGGGTTAACTAGCGGCAATCAGGGGGTTAAAAACATTATTGGGTAGTATATCGGGGTACCTAGCGATATAAAAACCTGGCGGTGAACCTAAAAAAATAACTAGCTACCTAGCGACACTAGCGACACATGCAGCGATCAGAAAAATGATCGCTTAGTGACACTGGCAAAAGGGGGTGAAAGGGTTAACTCTAGGGGCAATCAGGGGGTTAAATCTTTATTGGGGGGTGATAGGGGGCTACCCTGGACCTAACACTAACTGTCCTGACAGTTTTTACTGTCACAACTGACACTGAATGCATTGATCAGTAAAGAAATGATCAATGCAATCAGTGACACTGTGACTGGGGGGGGAGGGGGGGCGGGGGGGGATCGGGGGGCGATCGGGGGGGGGATCGGGGGGGGTTTGTGTGCCTGTGTGTACCTACATGTCAGTGTAGTGTTGGTGCACACTTACTTTTACTCTTCTCCTCGTAGTCCGGTCAAAAAGACCGCCCCGAGGAGAATGACATCACTTCCTCCTTCCTGTGTAAACAATACACAGGGGAGGAAGCTTCTCATTGGCCAGGAGCGATCCAGAGGGGGTGGCCGAAAACCAACGGCCATCCCCTCATCACGGAGCGCTCCTGGACCGAATCGGACCGCCGTAAACAGCGGGAGGGGGTCCGATCGGACCCCCCACCCGCTGGAAGGCAATCACGTAGATGTACGTGATTGTGCCTGCCTGTGCCATTGTGCTGACGTACAATGGCAATACGGCGGTCCTCAAGTGGTTAAATAGGCAAGGTGCCTAGGTCACGTCGTGTGCGCGCCATAGCGTTCGTACGCCTATGACGCGTAACACACCGCGTACTCGCACTCGATCAGACGTAACGTCGGGCGTTGATCTTGGAACCACATTGCGCCTCCGCGTGCACTGACGCGCGTTAACACGAACGTACCTCGCAAGGTTGCGCCTATTTCCCTGACACACATCCATAAATTGAGGATCCTGAGATATGGACGGGGTGATTCCCATGGTGCCGGTCTAACTGGTGAATAGCGGATGTTCCTGACATGTTCCTGTCACAGGATAATCCTCAGAAAAAGTTTTTTCTGTTTTATTCTCACAGGCAGACTGTGTCTGTCCTTTTGTCTTTGTTGTATCTTCTGTCATTCTTTATGTTTGTTCATATTTTATACACTAAATAACAAACTAGTGTAGCTCTGCTCTATATTACACAGACAGACAACCTACCTGCAGAGGTAAGTGTTAACACAACCCCAGTGTTACTATACAGCTGTGTAACTATGTAACAAACCACCTAACCGCCTGATCCTGATACTTACAAATAATAATTACACAACAAAAATGATAATACAAAGCAAATACTACATAGAATATATGTCTGCTACTACCACAACCTCAGTGCTGGAACAATGTGCTGCAGAATAATGAATTGGTATTAATACACTTTATACAGAAAACTAACAACTTTATCCCGGTAATTATAGAAATGGAGTCGGTGAGGATTTCCTCTCAGTAGTGCCACATTCAAAACTTGTTAGAAACAAATAAATACCCCTAAGGGGACATTTAAGGCACTTGTATATATAAAGCCGTGCTCTGGAGAAATGTTACTTTGTAGATAAATCTCCCCCTATAATCCTCATGATTCATGTATTCTAGTAAAGGTCTCAAACCTCTGCACAGAAAGAGGGATATCATTTACAATTAGAATTGTTTAAAAAGCAATTACATTTTGCAGAAGCTATCTCCATTATACTTCCACCACCAAAATTGCCCCATAAAAACTGCCCAATCATATTGCCCTAATCAAAAATGCTCCATCCTACTGCCACCATCAAAATTGCCCCATCATACTGCCACCATCAAAATTTCCCCATCATACTGCCCCATCAAAATTGCCCCATCCTACTGCCACCATCAAAATGGCCCCATCCTACTGCCACCATCAAAATGGCCCCATCCTACTGCCCCCATCAAAAATGCCCCATCCTACTGCCACCATCAAAATTGTCCCATCCTACTGCCACCATCAAAATTGCCCCATCATATTGCCCCCATCAAATTTGCCCCTTTATACTGCCACCATCAAAATTGCCCCATCAAAACTGCCCCATCCTATTGCCCTCATCAAAATTGCTCCATAAAATTTCTCCATCAAAATTGCCCCATCAGATTGCCCTCATCAAAATTGCTCCATCAAAACTACCCCATCAAATTGCCCCCATCAAATTTCCCTATCCTATTGCCCTTATGACTTTGACTTCTATGCTCACCCCCTCAGGTCCCCACTCACCGGATCCCTGTATCCACAGGGGGTAGTTATGCGTGTAAATCCCAATCTCCAAACACTTGTCAGCCAGATCATCCACCTTATTTCACTCCTCTGGTGTGCGGTTGATGCCTCTATAGGTCAGGTGCAGGCAAGCCAGTAGATCCTCAGGGAGATGAAAAAATATATCCCATAGTGCAGTAACTTGTTGTCACCAAAAAAGCTTTGATTCGTTAAAACATTTTAATTACAGACCGTCTCAAAAAGCCATAAAAAATCATCCAAAGCCCACAGATACAATTAGGATGAAAAAATAAAAATAAAAATAAAAGGACAAAAATGAAAAAGTCCTTAGTTGGTTAAAAAATACTTAAAAAATGGCCAGGACCAGAAATATATTAATTAGTTGATAAATTTGTAAATTATCAAATGAATAAATGCAGGGGACAGAGGTAGTTCAATTGAGTATGTCCATTAACCGGTTCCCGTCCAGCACACGCCGATGTATGGCACGGGCAGGCATATTGGCATACAGGTACGTCCAATCTTCAATGCCGCCCTGCCATCACGAGCGCACCGGTCGGGACCCCCGTGAGTCCGGTTGCGGGTCCTGCAGACTCAATCGCCACGGGCATACCCGCGATCGTCTCATGGGGCGGCTGAATGGACAAATGCCGTTGTAATTAAACAGCATTTCCACATTCTGCCTAGCAACTAGTGACGCTGACCTCTGCTCCATGTGATTGGAGCAGAGATCAGTGTTCACTAAATGAAAGCCCAACCCCCCACAGTTAGTAACACACCCCTAGCAACACTTAACCCCTACACTGCCACCCACTGGTTAACCCCTTCACTGCCAGTGTCATTTACACAGGAATCACTGCATTTATATAGCACTGATTGCTGTATAACTGACAATGGTCCCAAAAATGTGTCAAAAATGTCCGATGTGTCCGCCATGATGTCGCAGTCACAATAAAAATTGCTGATCACCGCCATTACTAGTAAAAAAATAATAAAAAATTATGAATAAAAATGCCATAAAACTATCCCTATTTTGTAAACGCTATAACTTTTGCGCAAACCAATCAATAATCGCTTATTGCGATTTTTTTACAAAAAATATGTAGAAGAATACGTATCAGCCTAAACTGAGCAAAAAAAATTTTTTTTTATATATTTTTGGGGATATTTATTATAACAAAAAGTTAAAAATAATGTGATTTTCAAAATTGACGCTCCATTTTTGTTTATAGCGCAATATATAAAAAAATAAATAAAATAAAAACCGCAGGGGTGATCAAATACCACCAAAAGAAAGCTCTATTTGTGGGAAAAAAAGGACATCAATTTTGTTTGGGAGCCAAGTCGCATGACAGTGCAATTTTCAGTTAAAGCGACGCAGTGTCGAATCACAAAAAGTGGTCTGGTCTTTGACCAGCAAAATGGTCCGGTCTGTAAGTGGTTAAGTAAGAGCGCCTTGAACACCCTGGTTTTTCAAAAGAACAATGCCCCCATACACTGAAGCAAAAATTAGGGGAGAAATGTATATTATAAGCTCCGGTTTGTAAACCAGGAAGCAACGGGGAGACAGCATGCGTTCCTCTCCCCGCTGCTTCCTGGTATACAAACCGGAGCTTATAATAGAAATTTCTCCCCTAATTTTTGCTTCAGTGTATGGGGCATTGTTCTTTTGAGAAACCAGGGTGTTCAAGACGTTCTTACTTAATGGACATACTCAATTGAACTACCTCTGTCCCCTGCATTTATTAATTTGATAATTTACAAATTTATCAACTAATTAATATATTTCTGGTCCTGGCCATTTTTAAGTATTTTTTAACCAACTAAGGACTTTTTCATTTTTGTCATTTTTTTTGTATGGTCTTTGCTGTTTTTTTTTAATTTCTGTACTTTTATCTTTATTTTAATTTTTTCATCCTAATTGTATCTGTGGGCTTTGGATGATTTTTATGGCTTTTTGAGACGGTCTGTAATTAAAATGTTTTAACGAATAAAAGCTTTTTTGGTGACAACAAGTTACTGCACTATGGGATATATTTTTCCATCTCCCTGAGGATCTACTGGCTTGCCTGCACCTGACCTATAGAGGCATCAACCGCACACCAGAGGAGTGAAATAAGGTGGATGATCTGGCTGATCTACCCATAAAATAAGGACTGTACAAACTATATATAACCAGATAAGTGGGAAGTGACAGTAAGCTATATAAGCCAATTATTGTCCTATTATTTTATTTTTATTTCAATTTTACTTTTATTGCCTGGTTATGTGTCTATGATGTGATATACCTTATCAATTTAGATTATCCCTACCACATAGTACCCTCATAGATTGACACAGATGTATACAGAAAAAAGGGGGGTGGTTGGACCTTACCCTGTGCCTGTTATTATACACCTAAGAATATAATTTTTTTTTAGGTGGTCTGGACTATATAGTCTGGTCTTTTTCCTGTTCATATTGGGATCTTTCTCCTATTACCCACGGGATATAGGATTAATATAGTAGATAGACCTCAGATCACCTCATGTGATAAGGGTGTACCCTATAATTTATACACTCTTGAGGTAGCGCCAGGGTCCCTATTCTTATTTATATATCAGTTGCAAATTCACTGCCTCCAAGGGGGCTGAGAATTAGGGGGACGGCAGCAACCTATTAGATTAATACCTCAGCGCGGCTTATTTTATCTATATTTCAATCTTCCTCAATGATGGCGCCCCCTCCAGTGTGTTACTACAAAATGAAGTGTGTTCAGAGTCCTCCACCTCCGTGCTGATGAAATGTCCCCTCAGGTATTGCCCCATATACAATATAGGTGTCATGTGCTTGTCCCCCCTCTGGGGGCTTAATGGGCCCGGGGGACTTCCCACAAGATCAGCTGTCACAAGTGTGGGGTCCTTTTAAGGGAACTGGTCCCTCCTGATTGGCTGGATATAGAACTTCAAACAAAACAAAAATGTCCCCAATAGTGAAGTCCGTCCTTCAAAACAATTGTCTCTTTATTGACAATAAATGCACTGACAACCAATAATATGTCAGCATATCCAGAAGCCAATTGGGTAGTAGATAATATCACTCACCAGAACCACTTCATGTTTCAGTTCCAGGCAGGAAATGACATCACCTGGCTCTGCCCGAGGGCTGACTGTCCAATGATTGGTTGATCTGCTGACATATTATCATTACTTGTCAGTGTGTTTAGAGATCCTCATGGATTTTGCTGCATGGAGACGCGTGTGAAGTAGAAATCCCATTATTTCCTATGTGGCCGCTTCCCATCGATGTGCCACAGTTTAGTGTGAAAGGGAATCTATATGGAGCTATTCACACCTCCAATGTGTGCGTTACCACGTACGCTGCAATGTACCCGCAACAGTGTAACGCTACACTAATGCCCCGTACACATGATCGCACATTCTGACAACAAAATCCACTGATTTTTTCTGACGGATGTTGGCTCAAACTTATCTTGCATACACACGGTCACACAATGTTGGTCAGAAATTCCGAATGTCAAGAACGCGGTGAGGTACAAGACGTATGACGAGCCAAGAAAAATGTAGTTCAACAGCCAGTGCGACTCTTCTGCTTGAATCCGAGCATGTGTGGAACTTTGTACATCGGAATTGTGTGCACACGATCAAAATTTCCAACAACGGATTTTGTTGTTGGAAAATTTTAGATCCAGCTCTCAAACTTTGTGTGTCGGAAATTTAGATGGGAAAAGTCCGATGGAGCCCACACACGGTTGGAATTTCCGACAACATGATGATCCGATCGCACATTTTCCGTCAGAAAGTCCGACCGTGTGTACGGAGCATTAGACTATTCAGGTGGGTGACGACTTACCTCCATTTCACAGGGGAGGTCCTACCAATATTCCATCCAAATGTCCCAACATTTCATTTTCTAAGACCCCGCCCACTGATTTTTTCATTGGATGTGTCTACTTCTGCCCCTCCCTGGAAGAACATTTCACCTCTTTCCTGCTTCTCCCTCCAGTATTAGGTGCAGTAATGGGACATTACGGTGCTGTGATGATCTTTCCTTCGTTATCTCCACAAACCGAACTCTGACCTATCTGTATATAACATTGGGTGATCATTATTATGATTATTACATTGATGATGATGATGATGATTATTACAATGATGATGATGATTATTACAATGATGATGATGATGATGATGATGATGATGATGATGATCATGACGATGACGATGATGAGAAGATCTCAAAGTCAGAAGTGAGACGATGTTGTGAGGTCCTCCGGAATGCCGGCTTCTCTGTGAAAAGACGGTAAGATCTGTTATATTGGAGGAAACACACATACTAAGTCTTAGAATGTGAATAGTAAATAGAAGCAAGATGCAAAAAAAATGCACTTTATAGGCACCAATTATAAAAAGTGACATAATTGTTTATTAAACACATAATAATACAAAAGAACATATTTGAAAACTTTTTTGCAATAAAAGCAAAACTGACATCTCTCTTGGACAAAAAATGAATGACATTAAACATCATTGTAATCCTGCAAACATGATGTAGTATGCAAAAAAAAAGCGCTCTACATGTTTCACAATTGAAAGCTTCTTCGGGAGCTTATTAATTGTTCTTGGAAATCATATGGTAAAGTACGTCTCAGTAGGACCCAGGTCCTGATAACATGTTAGGCACAGTAATAAACTGAGATAATATAACCAGTCAGCAACAAAGCCTGACACTATTAGTAGTCAGCACACAAATGTAGAACCAGATTGTCAGTTCAGCAAACAAACATAATTGCATGCTAGCACACCTGACAGGCCTCCCACAACACAAGTGTGAAGCAGCTCATAAGCAGGCGGCATGGTAAAAGTAGCATAGATTCATCTTTAGCAGCTGAGTGTTGAAATAAGCCTGATAGAGAAGTAGAAGAAACAAACTCTCACCAGAGAAGGATGCCAACAAAAATGTGAATAATAAAATGTAGACCACATTGGATGGGGATGAGATGATGGGGATGAGATGATGGGGATGAGATGATGGGGGTGAGATGATGGGGATGAGATGATGGAGTGAGATGATGGAGGTGAGATGATGGAGGTGAGATGATGGGGATAAGATGATGGTGATGAGATGATGGAGGGGAGATGATGGGGATGAGATGATGGAGTGAGATGATGGAGGTGAGATGATGGAGGTGAGATGATAGGGATGAGATGATGGGGATGAGATAATGGGGGTGAGATGATGGAGGTGAGATGATGGAGGTGAGATGATGGGGGTGAGATGATGGGGATGAGATGATGGAGTGAGATGATGGGGATGAGATGGTGGTGAGATGATGGAGGTGAGATGATGTAGATGAGATGATGGAGGCGAGATGATGGAGATGAGATGGTGGGGATGAGATGATGGAGGTGAGATGATGGGGATAAGATGATGGTGATGAGATGATGGAGGTGAGATGATATGATGGAGATGAGATGATGGAGGTGAGATGATGGTGATGAGATGATGGAGGTGAGATGATGGTGATGAGATGATGGAGATGAGATGATGGCGGTGAGATGATGGAGGTGAGATGAAGGGTATGAGATGATGGAGATGAGATGATGGGGATGAGATGATGAGATGATGGAGATGAGATGATGGGGATGAGATGATGGCGATGAGATGATGGCGATGAGATGATGCAGATGAGATGATGGGGATGAGATGATGAGGATGAGATGATGGGGATGAGATGATGGGGGTGAGATGATGGAGATGAGATGATGGAGATGGGACATTGTTGGGAGGTCTTCTGACTCCCGGGCTGCTCTGTAATGAAAATGGAAGGACGGGTGACAAACATTCTATACAATTTCTGTAGAGCCCATTGGAGGTCTCTGTAGTTATACAGATAATGAGAGAGATGATTGAGATTTCCTGTGCCAGTCACAGATTTCCCAGATGATGGAGAATTTATTCCTCATCCCAAGTTTTATCATTACAGATGGGGGATGGGAAAAACAGATCCACCAATAATAATATTAGTCCGGTCCTACAATCTTCCACAAGGTTTTACCTTTACAGAAAAAATAACCCATCCCCCGAGGTCCATCCAATGTGTCAGTATAAATGAGCCAATCAGATGTGTGTTCTCAGCCTGTACACATGACAGCCCAGCACACTCGGCATACAGTCTGATATCCCAATGGTTGGATGGAGATGAGTGTGTGGCCCCTGCCATGGTGAGGGCCCCTCACTTTTCCATCATTTCTTACAGAGCTCAGTATGAACCCCTCCCCCCTTCCATCATCACAGCGACATTTCTTCCTCTAACACTCTCATTTTATTCTTCTATGAAGGGGTGAAGGAAGAGGCTGGAAAGTATCTATAGACAGAAGAAGATAAGAAGATGGTGTGTGGGAGCCCCTCCCCCTCTCAGGTAATACACGGATCCTGATATGAAGAGAATGTCCAGAATGGATGATATCGGAGTAAAGTCACATCAACTCTCAGCTTTTATTTTCTCTTTCTGATCCTTAAATATAGAATTCCAGTAAGGCCGCGTACACACGCGGGGACTGTTCGGCCAACTTTGTCCGTCAAACAGTTTCGGCAAACAGTCCGCTCAAAATTAGCATGGACGGACATGGCCACACACGACGGACAAACAGTTTGCTGAAACCGTGCGCGATGACGTGAACGGCACGTACGACGGGACGAAAAATACGACGTCCTATACACTGCATTATAACTTTCGGCGTGTAAAGCCTTTCTGAGCATGCGCGGAACTTAGTTTGTCGAACAAGCCTACACACGAGGGAACTGTTCGCTGAAACAAGGTTTCAGCGGACAGTTTTTCGGAAATTCCGAAAAACCTTGTTCAGCGGACTGTTCGCTGAAACTGTCCGCTGAACGCCCACACACGGGCGGACTGTCCGCCGAAACACTGTTCAGCGGACAAAGTTGGCCGAACAGTCCCCGCGTGTGTACGCGGCCTAATAGTAATCTTTGTCTTCTTTCCCTCTTCTAAATGGCATCATTTCTGTTCAGTATTGTGTGTGACCTGTACCCCCTTCACAGCACTGATCTGATAGGGGCACCTGTGCATGCGCGCTCCCATCTATTGTACTACAAGCCTGCGGTGACACACTGGCTGCACCGCCCATCAGATCACCGCTACAGCTCCACCTCCATTGTCATTTGATTGGAGCCCCGCCTCTGCCCCACCTACTCTCTATGAGTGACAGCGGTTCCTGCACTTTCAGAGCTGCATGTGGATTGGCTCCTGGATGATGTTCTGTGACAACGGCACAAGGACCAAACATTACAACAAACTTTATTCATACAAGACACTGTCCTGTTGTGTCAAAGTTTACTGACAATACATTTTACTGACCCAATTTTCATTGGAAAAAATTGTTTATTTTAACCATCACTCCCAATCATTGTGTGTCACCCCCCAGGAAGATTCTGTGTCACCCCCTCCTAGTTCATTGTGTGTTACCCCTACCAGGGCATTGTGTGTCACCCATCCCACTGCAGAGTATTATGTGTAGTCACTAGTGATGGGCTGAACATCCTCTTGTTTGGTTCATGGCAGAACTTTCAAACATCACAAAAGTTTGGACCTGAATGGCAAACCCCATTGTAGTTTATGGGACCCGAACTGCAAAAATCAAAAGTCCCTATTTTGAAGGCTTATATGCAATTAATTGGCCATAAAAAGGGTAAGGGGCCGGGTACTGCCCTGGGGGACATCAATGAAAAACATTTGTTAAAAACAATCTTCTTTAACCACTTCCTCACCACCACACGCCCATATAAGTCCTCACTTTGAAGAGGGATATCATTGTTATGCAGCAGCTAGCTGAATGGGATGGAAATTCAGTCGTACAAATCTGAATGTCTGTATTTGCATGGCCCTGACATTGCATGTGATTTGCACAGATGTCACACAGGGCACTGAGCGCAGCACTGTGTAAACCCGGCCCAAATCACAGAGCACACAATCATTCTGTATATTACAATGAGCTGTGTATGTAGGAGCCAGCAGCATGACTCCTGAATCTATGAATGACTCCATCTAGAGAGCTCACAATGAGTCTCTATGGAATCACAAGCAAATAATAACTGAATATCAGATGCAACTTCCCAGTTAAAAAAGTTTAAAAAATCTTTTTTTTAAATTTGAACTTAAAACCGGAGCAGATAATAATGTTTTTCAATGTTCAGGTCAGGATCCATTTAACCTTTATTTTTTTCATGTTTTTGGTGTGCAGAACGAGGTATAATTTGTATTTTTGGTTATGTTAATATTTTTTTATAATTCAAGGTATCTGTTTTTTAATTTTTTGCTGTACTGCAGAGTTTATAGAATAGTTCTTGCAGCAAAATAAAGTTACTTAACATTGAATATGCTGACTGTACTGACTGAGAGTATCACAGGACTGAAGTTATGATCCTTAACCACTACAATACAGGGCACTTTCACCCCCTTCCTTCCCAGCCCAATTTTCAGCTTTCAGCGCTCTAGCGCTTTCAGTGACAATTGCGCGGTCATGCTACACTGTACCCAAATGAAATTGTTATCATTTTGTTCGCACAAATAGAGCTTTATTTTGGTGTTATTTATTCACGACTCCGTTTTTTTTTTTTTGCGATATAAGCGCAAAAATAGCGGAAATTTGGAAAAAAAACAATATTTTCTTTTTTCTATTTGAAAAGAAATCCAATAAAATCTAATTTTGTCATAAATTTAAGCCAAAATGTATTCTGCTACATGTTTTTTGTAAAAAAAAATTCCGTTAAGTGTATAATAATTGGTTTGTGTGATCACGGACATATGTACGCAAATGATCATGTACATATGTGTGCAGGTGATCACGTACATATGTGTGCAGATAATCATTGGGACATGTGATTTTAGTGGGACATATGTGGGGGACATGTTTTTATTATTAGGGACAAGTGTTTTTATTATTTGGGGACATGTATGTTTTGGGGACATGTGTGTTTTGGGGACATATGTGGGGACTGTGTTTGTACTGTGTGGTGTGTTGTGTGTTTACACTACACTGATGATCAGTGAGTAAAAAGCTGTAAAAAGCAGCCCATACTCACTGATCATCAGCCGGCTGCAGCGTTCTGCTCTCCTCTCCTCAGCGGTGACTTCCGTGTGAGGAGAGGAGAGCCGATTGCCTAGCAACCGGCTGTTTGTTTACATCACATGACGGCCGTGATTGGACACGGCCGTCATGTGATCAGGAGGGCCAATCACAGAGCCCTCCTGCCGATCTGAGATGTGCCGTGTCCGGGTGACACGAGCACATCGGGATCGCGCCGCTGCGCGAGCGCGCGCGCGCGCGATCCCGCTACTCCTGAAGGACGTTCCTGAACGGCCTATCAGGAGTAGACGGCTCCCACCCGGCCGTATATATGCATTGGCCGGGTGGGAAGTGGTTAATCTTAGCTTGGAGGAAATGAGTCGTGAGTCCATTCAGTGATTCAAATCATTTCACTGAACTGATCCAAATGATTCAAATCACTAAAATGAATCCCTCTGCCCAAGTCTAAATCCCACAGAGGCAATACCTGGGTGGATATTTATATTCCTTCTTGGTCCCCGTTCTTAAGCAACTTCAGGGTCACATCACTTCCAGTTTCAGACGTCCGCCCACTTGGAATGCACAGCGCCAATGATGCACTTCCGCTTTGCGTAATTTCCGGAGCTCAGCCAGCCCCGATCCTCTCCCCGGTCATTGGCACAGCCCTGCCTCCCCCTTGCTGATAGAGATCAGCTGGAAGCAATTTAGCCGCCACCCACATTCCATCTGGGATACCTGGAAGATGGATTCGGAGGAGGTACACACCACGGCTGTGACGTGAGACTCATCTGGCATGTCAATGGTAAGATGAGCCCTCTCCCGTCCCTCCGGATCCTACAGAATCCACTTGGATCCTTTATCCAGGTGATGTGAGTAGCCTCAGGGATCCCCCCTTCCTCCTCCCCTCGTAATTACCACAGACTTCCCTACATATATATTTATACACCATAACTCATGAAGGTCTCCATTCAGCGGTCCAATTACATGTGGAAACACTGGAAGGAGACTTACACACACAGGGAACCAGGTGAGAACCCCCATGCTGGGACAAATTGTACTATGACATCACTATTTGATCTAATAGACCCCCATTTTATGCAATTACTGTTCGGTAGGTCCTTCTATGGTTTTCCCTTATAATGTCATCCATTGGGATTAAGAGTGAAAAACAAGGGTGGCTTGGCTTATACCCACAGTCATTAAACCTATCTTCTTTTACAAATATATACATATATATTTTTGAACTTCTCAGATCATACACTGGCTTCCCTGTTAGTGTGAGGTAAGACCCTACAATATTCACAAGTTCCTTCACTTTTTTGCTTTCACTTTTATTTTTTTGCCATACTAACATTAATCGTATGACCACCATTACATAGAAGTCTGTTTCTCTTCCCCGGTGAGGATGCAGAGGTCATCCCCACGGGCACATCAGGCTCCCTCCCCATTGGACTAACTGCAGTATTGACATTACTCAGGTGATATAACAATATACTAATATAACCTTGCACCACAGGATTTAATTGATCTATTTGTCCCTCTGCTCCTTTCTTGGTACTGACACATTGTTTGAAATCCAAAGTAATCTATGCAAAAATATACAATCTAATATATCCTATATAACAATTGCATACATGTATTAGCTTGCCTATCCCTATAAATTAGCTAGTCTATAAGAGTCTGATAAGCACAATAATATAACAAACACATCTGCTTAGTAAGCAATGTTACATTTATTTCCCAAGAAAATAAGAATATACTAAACAGCAGAATTAGGAAACTAACATATAAGTATTAAAATATTTTACAATATTACAAAGCTTACAATCAGAACACAATACAAGAATATACTTATCACATCCTCTAGAAAAGACTCTTTAGCTGGTCTTCAGATGTTGAAAGAGAGAGCTCTCAGTTTGAAACAGCCCTTTTTACAATCACACCTCTTCCAAACCCCTCCCATTGCCAGCCCAATTCCATTTTGGACAAATCAGAATATCACTGGGGCGTTCCTCAACAGGTTATATTACTAACCGTCCTGGGATATTGTCCACTAGGGGGCAGTGTTTGTATATGAATCACCACTGTCTGACCTGAGTCAAATCTTCATAGATATCTGTGTCTTTGATCTTCTGTATCTCAACTCATCAATTATCTCTGCCAGTCATGCTCTTTTTGAAGCTCACTTGCAGAGCAGTTAATCAGGAATTCTCATAGACAGATCAGAGTCAGAATTGTCATGCAGAATTAGAGGCTTAATTGCCTGTAAACTCAACTTGGGGGGGGGGGGGGGCATCCTGTCCTCCAGGGAGTGAGAATATCTTCATCCTTTCAAAAACCATGGAAGCCTGGCAGATTTTGGGAATAAAAACAGATATGTATAAAATCCAGAAATATGACATTGGACCATGTCTACTTCCAACAACATCAAATAAATAAATGGAATTCAACTTTAATCTGTTCTATATTGTACTGTAATGTCATTTAACTGCTTAAGCCCCGGACCATTTGGCTGGCCAAAGACCAGAGCACTTTTTTGCGATTTGGCACTGTGTTGCTTTAATCAACAATTGCGCTGTCGTGCGATGTGGCTCCTAAACAAAATTGACGTCCTTTTTTCCCCATAAATAGAGCTTTCGTTTGGTGGTATTTGATCACCTTATAGTGTCTACAAACTAGGGGATAGTTTATGGCATTTTTAATAATAATTGTTTTTTTTTTACTAGTAATGATGATGATCAGCAATTTTTATTGTGACTGCGACATTATGGCGGACACATCGGACACTTTTGACACATTTTTTGGGACCATTGGCATTAATACAGCGACCAGTGCGATTAAAATTAACACTAGGGGGCAGTGAAGGGGTTAATGTGTGTCCTAGTTTGTGTTCTAACTGAAGGGGGATTGGACTGTGCAGGGAAACTAACAGATCGCTGTTCATACTCTGTATGAACAGACAATCTGTCAGTTTCTCCCCTCAGAGAACCGAAAACTGTGTGTTTACACACACCGTTCTGGGTTCTCCGTGTGCCCCCGAGCGATCGCGGGAGCCCAGTGGTGATCGAGACTGACGGGAACTCGCATCGGCTCGAGGAGAGAGCGGGGGGCCCCCTAGTGGCCGTTTATGTTACTAACGTAACATAACAGGGATTTGTGCAGCCGAGCCATGTTGCCGCAGTACAGCTGTGGCGGCTGGTTGGCAAGTGGTTAAGTAATTATGAATGTTTTATACATTTCTTAAATTTTCTGCTTCTATATTGATTAAAATATTTATCTATATTTATTTATAACCTTGTTAATATTTTATTCATAGGCTATTATAATATTTGTTACAATGTACATACAAAATCCCACTCCACCTTACCTTTGTTATTGATTTTTGCATGTATAGAACCTGCTGCAGCAAAACTGACATTTATAAACAAAAAAAATCACATTTAAATTGTTCTTTCCTGCAAGCTTTCTTTCATGGGTGTCCGCAGGTAGGGGCAAGGGGGGTCAAGTGCCCCCCTTGGAATTGATGATCAGATCTTAAATTCAGCACAGTTGCGTCACTATGGCTTCCTGCCCGCTCCTTTGCTTCCCTATTGGCCATAACTGTACATGTTTGCAAAGATTGGCAGCCCCATTTTCCACAGGGAGGAGGCTACAGCTCGATCAAGAGAGATTGATAGACTGCAGCCTGAAAAAAAGCTGAGGGAGAGAGTGCTACAGGACAAAGAATGAGGAGTGTGTAGGAAGCCAGAGAGACCAAGGTACAGACATGCTACACTACTGACCAGAGTCGCCCCCGGGGGACCCAGAGTGATCGATCATCCAGCCAGAAGGATTACTGCTGTAGTTTAGCTGGGTCTGGTAAGAGGGCCTGTTGGTCAATATACGTTACTTATCCTAGGGACTGTACTAAGTCTGCAGTCTCTGACCATGATAATGTGATAATGACATTGTTGGAAAGGGGCGGTAAATGCATGACCCTAAAATGATGCCCCCCCTGAAAAAAGTTCTGAGGACTCCCATGCTTTCTTTATTTTATAAATAATGGCTGGGGGGCCGGTCTGTATGATGAGGCCACAATGTAGTGCACTGGGAACAAGAAAAAATGTAAAGTAAAATGGAATGATATACACATCACATTCACATATATATGTATTGATGAAACATTTCATGGAATGTATACAATGTAATATCTCCGTGTAATTGTACAATTATCTCTTGTAGATGGACAGAGATTCGTCTGGTGATTGTGTCCCGGTGTTGGGTCTGCTGGACCTCTTCCATGTATAGAGGATCTCCTCACCGACACCTCGGATTTCTCTGCAACCCTCTAAAGGAAAGTCTTCTACTCTTCATGGATATAATGGTCGCCTCCCATTGTGAATTACCTCTTCTCCCCTCTGTAGGATTCCACACTTTCCAATATTATCAATACTTACTGTGATGATGATGAGAATCCGACTCATTATTAGGACTCATTTTATGGTGGGAAAAAAGTTTCTGATTGATAAAAGCTGACTGGAACAATCACTAATACAGAGAAAGAGATTGCATCTTCCTCTTACTGCTGTCCTACTCTCCATCCTCCATACTGCTCTCCATCCTCCATACTTCTCTCCATCCTCCATACTGCTCTCCATCCTACACATTCCTCTGCATCCTCCTCTCCATCCTCCATACTACACTCCATCCTCCATAATACTCTCCATCCTCCACACTGCTCTCCATCCTCCACACTGCTCTCCATTCTCCATACTGCTCTCCATCCTCCATACTGCTTTCCATCCTCCTCTCCATCCTCCATACTCCTCTCCATCCACCATACTCCTCCTCTCCATCCTCCATACTACACTCCATCCTCCATACTCCTCTCCATCCTCCATACTCCTCTCCATCCTCCTCTCCATCCTCCATACTCCTCTCCAACCTCCATACTCCTCCCCATCCTCCATACTACTCTCCATCCTCCTCTTCATCCACCATACTGCTCTCCATCCTCCATACTCCTCCCCATCCTCCATACTGTTCTCCATCCTCCATACTGCTCTCCATCCTCCTCTCCATCCTCCATACTACTCTCTATACTCCTCTCCATCCTCCATACTCCTCTTCCTGCACTCTCCTATTATTGCATTTTCTCTGTTTTTCCTACATTCTCTCCTCTCCTTGGATGTAATAAAGTGATGCGGCTCTATCTAACATATATGGCATTCCCGGCTCCCAGTGTCTCTCTCTGCAATGTCTTTCTCCATGTTGCTGACATTATCTTGTATAAGAACAGAACCCGATCCATCAGCAATCCCAAGGAGAGACAGACATCTCATAGCCGGCTCTCTGCTGCCTTATATCAGAGTTTTTCTTCCACAACCAGAACTTTATCTCCCTGAATGACAAGCTTAGCCAAGTCATCCCATTTCTAGAAGTTCATCTTTACTTCTGCCAACTCCCCCATCTCTGCTCTGCATGACTCTCTGCCAACACGGCTCCTAAGATTTCATTGTGCCGAGTCCGTTCAGCCGCTTCGCCTTTCACTGACAACTTGCTGCAAATGTTATTATATCATCTAAATGGATTTATCCACCGATTGTTCTGATTACATTTCATGTCTGATATATTGTATATGAGGATCATGTATTATTCCCCGAAGGATTTCATGTCATGGATCATCACCCAAAGGGATGCGATTATTCCGATTGATTATTGGGCTACCAATATTATTACCTAATTATTGGAAGGTGTTATTCTCTATAGATTTACCTCATTGAGGTTTCTTACTCATCAATAAAGTTTTGTATATTTTATTAACATTATTCTGTGATTCTGTGATTATTACCAACTTCTTCTTAGCTTGTTCTCCACAGCCGATACCCTCTCACCTCTCCCTTCCCCCTCTCACCTCTCCCTTCCCCCTCCTCCCTTCTCCCTCTCACCTCTCCCTTCTCACTTCCCCCTCTCGCCTCCCCCTCTCTCACCTCTCCCTTCCCCCTCTCTCCCTCTCTCTCATCTCTCTCTGCGCTCTCCCGTCCCCCTCTCTGCATTCTTTCCTTTCCTTGCACTCTCACTGCCCTCTCTCTATATTTACCACATAATATGTTCCTTCCATACACTGTAAATATGCATGTATTTTATGGTACACATTTTATGTCATGTTTCCTGTATATTAGCCCCACATTAGATGCACAGAATGCAGGGGTTGCAGATGGAGCATTGAGGACACCTAGTGGTAGGTGAAGAAATTACAACCCAGTCCAATCACAACTTGCTATGGCTAGGAAGAAGGTAGGTGCAGGCAGGAGAAGCAGGAATCTCCTGAGGTCTCCGGTGAAGCACATTTCCCTTCTATGGAAATATGAGTCTGTCAGAGCTGCAGGCAATGCTATAGGTAGGAATAGGGAAGAAATGTCTGTGCTGTGTGCAGTTCGAATAAGAGACTGACGGATATCATACACAAGGTGGAGGGGGTGTGATCTCCTCAGGTGGAGGCAGAAGTATGTGTTGCCCCCCCCCCCCAAATCAGCTCATGTGTTCCCAGTGCTAATCCACCATCATACAAAGACATTGTAGACAGTTGTGCTCCTCCAATCTTGTGGTTGGTGAAGACAATTTTCTATTCCCCCATGACGGTCCACCTGAGATTTCCACCTGTACACATTGTCAGAACACGGCCAAACTGTATCCCAAAATTCATATTTTTTTATTATAAAAATACAAAGAGAAAAGGCAACCCTTCTGGACACTCCCACAAAACTAAGGCATACTGGGAGTAGGAGGGGCTATACTGGGCCCACAATTTTTGTTTGCCAGTGTCCCATTCTTCCTGTAGGAGGCAGTATAACCAGACATTCTCTGAATTCCTGGGCCCCTCAAAGAAGAAGAAATAAATGCAGATTTTGTTTTCCTTGACAGAGAGATTTCAATGGTAACACAGAAGGGTCATCAGAACACCTGGGGCCCCTGGAGAGATGCAGCACACCAGCCAGGGGCCCACCTAGAGCCAATGATTCCACCTGCTGCTAATGGGTCACTGAATGAGGACTTGTTACAAAGGGGAATCTATGATGCCAGCTGGATCAATATTTCCCAGATGGGTTCCTATCAGATCACTGGGATCTAGTAATTGGTGGACAGGAGACTTGAAAATCTGGGCTCTCTTCTTGCACTCCATCCATGAACAGGTCCTCTTATCTTCACTATTCATCAGCAAGGCCACTGTCTGTCCTTGTTATACATAAAGAACATATGTATCTGCATAGGAAATACAGCCATGGAAATATGGAACAGCAAAGCACATTAATAATGTGCAAGTCACACCCAACAGCAATAATATAAATCTGAATTCTGATTCCATTGCAGGGTCCAGAGTGGAAGGCCAGCCTCCATCTTTGTCCATCCACAAATCACTGTGAGATGTGATGACAATGTGTGTGGCTCCTCATGTACTGATTGGCTGGATATGAATTGGGCCCCCAATATGGTGGCACTACACCCAGCTGATGGGGTTATAGGGAAGAGTCGTGTTCAGGGACATCCCGATAACCCTATCTGTAGCATCCCAATATACACATATGTTCTCTTGTGTGATGTCCACATCTGTCACATGACCTCTGCTGGAAGGCAACATGGTTTAATATCATATTACTGGAGTTTCTCTTTCTTGTTGATGCATTCCAGTCACCTGGTAACAAGCTGCACATGAAAGCTTTGTAGAACAAAAGCTTGGCTCCTGACCAACTGGTGTGATGGAAATCCTTGATTAGCATTCTACAAGCAAGCTTTAAAGAGAGATGATTGATCTTCTGTAGCAAGACATTCATGAATGGGCCAGCTAAGATTGAAGATGGTCCAGGTCACATAGCAATGATCCATGGACAAATACTGCCTCTAGAGGCCAATACAGCAGGACGGACAGAAATATAATACATTGAAAGGGCTGCCTCTTGGCAATATCTCATTGGACAGGAGGCTAGTGGGGTGTGGTTATGAGTGGGTTTGAATGCAGTGTAAAAGTGCACACAGAAGGGAAGTTGTCCCTTTTTTCCACTCTTGGCTCTTGTCTGATGGTTCTCTGAGCCTCATGCCTCTTTCTGTTACCATTTTGAGCCCAGCTGACGAGACAATATCTAGAGGACAACATTGCGATAAGTATATTTGATGTTCTTTTGTTATAATCTATATAATATTTTCCTTTAGTGTTTTCATGTTAACAATTTCCTATTTCCTTGGGAATTAAATAAGGCATTGCTTTACTAATCAGTGTGTTTGTTTTCATAGCTAACCTTATATCATTGTGCTTATCAACAGTATCATTATCAGAGTTTTAATAGACTAGCTAACACATATATGCAATAAATAGAGGGAATCCATAACCACCCTTGGATAATATCTGTAATACTGAAATAAATGCTAAACTAAATAAATAACTTTTTTCATGTATACCACCCTGAAGAAGAATTTGTTATAGCTTATGAAATTCAAAACGCGTTGGGATATTATTTTCTTCACCACCCTGTGTGCTGACTGTTCCAATAGTTATCTGCCATGTAAACTGCATCAGATTTTTAACCTTTTATATGTACCGTATATACTCGAGTATAAGCCGAGATTTTCAGCCTCTTTTTTGAGGCTGAAAGTGCCCCCCTCGGCTTATACTCGAGTCATCGCTGTCTGCCTGCTCGATCAGCGTGTCGAGCAGACAGACAGCGGCTATTCTATAATTCAAAAGCCGCGCCTCCGGCTCCGCCTTCGCCTGTGATAGGCGGAACACTGAATTTCCCAGCAGCCTGTGTTCCGCCTATCACGGACATCGTCTCATCCTCGTACTACGGACGAGGATGAAAGGATGTCCGTGATAGGCGGAACACAGACTGCTGGGAAATTGTGTTCCGCCTATCACAGACAGGGAGGCGCGGCATTTGAACAGGGGAATGGGCGCCGACGAAGAGCGGTGATCCTGGGACGGGACCGGACGGAGGCTCGGCTCGGGACGGGACGGGACGGGACCGGACGGAGTCTCGGGACGGGACGGGACCGGACGGAGGCTCGGGACGGGACGGGACCGGACGGAGGCTCGGCTCGGGACGGGACGGGACCGGACAGAGGCTCGGGACACAGGTAGGCTGGACACACAAGGCCACACACACACACACACACACACACACACACACACACACACACAGGGATGGATGGATGGATGGACACACACACAGGGATGGATGGATGGACACACACACACACAGGGATGGATGGATGGATGGACACACACACAGGGATGGATGGATGGATGGACACACACACACACAGGGATGGATGGACACACACACACACACAGGGATGGATGGATGGATGGACACACACACAGGGATGGACAGGCATATCTCACCCTCGGCTTATACACGAGTCAATAGGTTTCCCAGTTTTTTGGGGGTAAATTGGGGGCCTCGGCTTATACTCGGGTCGGCCTATACTCGAGTATATACGGTAACTGTTTTTAACTTGTTCCAATTAACCACTTCAGCCCCGGACCAATTAACAGCCTAAGGACCAGAGGTCTTTTTACAATTTCGCACTGCACTGCTTTAACTGGTAATTGCGCAGTCATGCAATGTTGTACCCAAACGAAATTTGCGTCCTTTTCTTCCCATAAATAGAGCTTTCTTTTGATGGTATTTGATTGCCTCTGCTATTTTTATTTTTTGCGATATAAATGGAAAAGGACCAAAAATTTTGAGAAAAAATTATATTTTCTACTTTTTGTTATAAGAAAAATCGAATAAACTAAATTTTAGTCATACATTTAGGGCAAAATGTATTCAGCCACATGTCTTTAGTAAAAAAATGTCAATAAGCGTATATTTATTGGTTTGCGCAAAAGTCATAGCGTCTACAAACTAGAGTACATTTTCTGGAATTTACACAGCTTTTAATTTACGACTGCCTATCTCATTTCTTGAGGTGCTAAAATGGCAGGTCAGTACAAACCCCCCCCCAAATTACCCCATTTTGGAAAGTAGACACCCCAAGGAAGTTGTGGAGAGGCATGTTGAATATTTTTTTTGTCCCAAGTGATTGAATAATGACACAAAAAAAAAAAAGTTTCCAAAAAGTTATCACTAAATGATATATTGCTCACACATGCCATAGTTATATGTGGAATTGCACCCCAAAATATATTCTGCTGCTTCTCCTGAGTACGGGGATACCACATATGTGGGACTTTTTGGGAGTCTAGCCGCGTACGGCACCCCGAAAACCAATCACTGCCTTCAGGATTTCTAAGGGTGCAAATTTTCGATTTCACTCCTCACTACCTATCACATCGGGGGGGTTTGTGTGCCTGTGTGTACCTACATGTCAGTGTAGTGTTGGTGCACACTTACTTTCTGTCTTCTCCTCGTAGTCCGGTCAAAAAGACCGCCCCGAGGAGAATGACATCACTTCCTCCCTGCCTGTGTATACAATACACAGTGGGAGGAAGCTTCTCATTCGCCAGGAGCGATCGAGAGGGGATGGCCAGAAACCAACGGCCATCCCCTCATCTCGGACTGCTCCTGGAGCAAAACGGACCGCCGTATCCAGCGGGAGGGGGTCCGATCGGACCCCCCACCCGCTGGAAGGCAAGTACATGTACGTGCGTGCTTGTGCCTGTACATGCAATTGTGATGACGTACAATGGCATGCGGCGGTCCTTAAGTGGTTAAGAATATAATTTGTATAAACATTATTGATTTTGTGGATGCCCAAAAGTCCCATTTAGAGGGTGGCTTAAAACCCACACCAGACCCAAGGTCCTTTTTTTTAAATAATTTTTTTATTGCTGGCAAATTTGGCAATTTTTTTTTTTCATTCAGCTGTCAGCGGGGGAGCATGCTGACAGCTGATGACTCATCAGTTGTTAATGAGTGGATGAGCGGAGCTGGGAAGCCGGCCACTGTATCTTTAACAACCTATTGACTGTACGCTCAGTGGGCAAACATCCTACCGAGCGATGTTTGGTCTGAACTCATGCTCGGCCCAAACCATTTGCCCATCCCTACTTACAAGTGCTCCAATCCCAGCTGCAGTAAAATGATATTACCAGCCCCATAAGAGGATATTACCACCTCCTTAACAGGATATTACTACCCCCATAATAGGATATTATCACCTCCTTAACAGGATATTTCTACCCCCATAACAGGATATTACCACCTCCATAACAGGATATTACCACCCCCATAATAAGATATTACCACCTCCATGTTTTACTGTAGGAATGGTGTTATTTGGATGGATTCCTGCCAGACATATTGTTTGTTGTTGAGGCCAAATCATTCAATTTTACTCTCATCTGACCAGAACATCTTTTACCATGTGGCCTCAGAATCTTGGTGGTGCATTTTGGCAAAGCTCAGTGGTGATGGCATGTGGCCTTTCTTGAGGCGTGGTTTTATTTTTGTTACCCTCCCCCCATACAAGCCACATTTGGGGGGGGGGGGATATGTGATATTGGTGTCATATGCATACAATGACTACTCTTTGTCAGAGTTGCTGTAGGCCTCTTGGTAGCCTCTCTGACCAGTTTCCTCTAGTTTAACTATAAAGCCTTTGTATATAACTTGAGCCTGTCCACAACTTTATCCCATCGATACCGCTTAGAGTACCACCCATAGGTGATTGTTGCACTACCGGGGACTGAAATGCTCCAGGAAAGATCTTTTCGTGCTGAGCTCATCAAAATGACCACGGCTTATCTCCGGGAAAAGTCACATGGCTTTGTGTGCCATTGAGAAGATCATGAGCTACACCTTATTGACATTTTAGGAGGGGGAGGGGGTGATCATTTTTCCAACTTACTGATTCTGTTCTCTGACATGTTGGTGTTCTATCTTTCACTTGAATGTTTACGTTGCACTAAGTAAATGCAGCTGTTTAAAAAAAAAAATTGTCTGTCTTCAATTCAGGCTGCAAAGAAAGAAAATGGGATTATTTTATCTTACAAAAGTCTCATCACCATAGATAAGAAGTATTCCTATGCAACTTTTTTTAACCTTCACCTCTCCTTCCTGGTCATTCTTGCTGCCTAAAGGCTAGGTTCACACCAAAACAGCTTAGATTCTTCCTTCAATTAACCCTTCCTTCCATCTATCGATCATTCCTTCTTTCAATTGATCAACCATTCCTTAGATCAATCAACCCTTCCTTCTGTTGATTGATCAATCAATCCTCCTTTCTAATTGATCAATCTTTCCTTCAGTTGATCAATCCTTCCTTCAAAGGAAGAATGGAATGTTTGAAGTATAAAAATAAGGAAGGAGCGATACGTGGAAGGGTCAATAGATAGAAGGGCAGATCAATCGAAGGAAGGTTCAATTGATCAATGAAAGGCTTGATCAAAGGAAGAAAGGATTGCTTGAAGGGAAGATTGATATAATGGAAGCTTGCTATAGGGGGGCACTTGTGAGGACTTCCTCCTGAGCTGGCTCTGTGTGTCCATAGACACACAGAGTGAAGATCGGCCCCACCCCCCTCTCCCTCCTCACTGGTTGTGATTATAAGCAGTGGGGGTCAATGGCTCCTGTTGCTGTCTCTTAGCCAATGAGGAGGGACAGAGCGGAGAGACCTGTGCGTTACCACTGCAATTTAAGTCCCTTCTCTATATTCACTATATGTATATCAACCTCAGAAGCAAATGAATCTTAAAACATTTAGAGGTTATGGGAATAGCATGGCAGATTCTCCAACTAATGCCTCTTCTTTCCAGCATCATTCTTCTTTTAGACAAAGAGGTACTGAGCGCAATAAGAGACAAAGGCATCACGAAGAACCACAGGAACAATCAGTAAAAAAATCACTACGAGGGCAGAATACACATCCAACACAGAATTCACAAACTTCGGGCACATCTAACCTTTCGGTGACAAGTAACTCACATATAGGGGCTTCTGCAGAACTATCCTCTATTTCTCCCTATGAAGATGCACAGGATCGTACAAATTCGAGACACCCTATTGATCGTAGAGACACTAACTCTACCCCTATGGCACCTATTTTCTCTTCTTCTTCTTTTCCAAATCGCCTAGGCCCAAACACGACCAAAGGGAACAAAACGGCTTATGCGCCGACAATCACTTAAATCATTCGGTGATAGTCTCTTCTAATATACAGATGAACATAATCAATTTATCTTTATACACTTTAACTAGTTTAGAAACAGATGTTCTTTTGAAAGGTTTGGGGTTTTGTCCAAATGAAAATTTGAGTAAGTTTGAGGTAGTGAGGGACCTGTTTGTAAGAAAACTTCTTTTAAAAAATATGTACAATAAAACGCCCAATCAAAATACACAGCTAAGCAAGGAAGAGGAGAAGGCGATTGATCAATTGATCTCTCTCCTTGATGAAAATGATCAAGCTGAGTTGATTGATTGTCTGGATATTGAAAAACTCTTATCCATTAAGGATGAGAATTTAGAAGAAAAGTTAGGAAGATCTAAATCTGGATTAAAGAAAAAATCAGCTCAATATCCAGCACCCAGTTCCAATCTCAATGCAGCAATTTTTCTAAAACTTGTAACCAGAGATCTAAACAGGCTAGCATGTAAAGACACAATAGATGGCAACCTAACCCCAGGTGAGAAGCAAGCTCTAAACAATCTATCCAAAAACAGTGCAATAACAATTAAACCATCAGACAAAGGTGGTAATATCGTGATTATGAACAATGATCAATATACTATGATGTGCAAAAAAATTCTTAAAAACTCAAATTGGTACCGTCCTATTTCTATTCAAACAATTGAAAAATTCAATACAAAATTTTATGAATTAGTGGACTCAGCAGGTCAAAGGGGCATTATTAATGCAAGACATGGAAATATATACGTGTGGAACATCCAAAAATTCCCACTTTCTATTCACTCCCGAAAGTCCATAAAAATGAGAGGGACCCCCCAGGACATCCGATTATTTCGGGCAAGGGATCTATTTTGGAAAAATGAAGCTGTCTGATTGACAAGCATCTTAGACCTTTTGTGGTGAGCCTGCCATCATATGTGAAAGATAAAATCCATTTTCTCAAAATGTTGGATGATCTTGTGATCCCTGAGTATTCTACACTGGTAACGATAGACGTTGAGGCACTATATAGTTCCATCCCACACTCCCTGGGGCTGGCTGCCATCCAACACATTCTGTCTCAACAACATGAGAATGAATGGCCATATAGTGACTTTAGCGTGCAGTCTCTAGACTTTATTTTGAACCATAATGTGTTTTCTTTTGATGGCTCCCACTACCTCCAGGTGCAGGGTGTTGCGATGGGGACTTGCTGTGCCCCATCGTATGCAAACCTGTACCTGGGGGAGTGGGAGCGCTTTTTGATGGCAGATGAAAAGATGATGCTATACACTGACCACATTTGGATGTGGGCCAGATATATTGATGATTTTTTTTGATTTGGGATGGGCTGACAGAGATCCTGCCCGACTTTTTGGCAAGGTTGAACAAAAATCACTTCAATCTCATGTTCACCATGTTCCATCACCCTGACGAGATACAATTTCTGGATGTCAAAGTCTTTCGTGGTGAGGGCGGTGCCATCCAGGCGCGTCTCTTCAGAAAGCCCACAGCAGGAAATTCGATCCTGCATGCGTCAAGCTTTCACCCCAAGTCTCTTAAAACATCGATACCTTGTGGCCAATATCTAAGGACTAGGAGAAACTGTTCGGACGAAGAAAGTTTCCAGGTTGAAGCTAAAGATTTACAAATCCACCTTCTGGAGAGAGGGTACTCCAAGACCTCTCTCAAGAAGGCATACAAAAAAGCCTTGGAAAAAACAAGGTATGAACTTCTGTATTCTCAGAAACAGAAGGTTGACAAGTGTGGAGGCAATGAGGGTATGACTAGAATCATACTATAATATTCAAACCAGCATAACAAAATTCGCAATATCATACAAAAATATTGGCATCTTTTACATATAGATCCCAATTTAGGTAGATTTGTACCAAACAAACCACCAATTACTTTTAGAAGCGCAATAACGCAATAACGGCAATAAGGGACAAAATCATCCAAAGTGAGTTCAAAGGGGAAAATCGAAGAGACCCATGTACAGTCAAGGGAACATATACATGTGGGGGCTGCACCTTTTGTAAATATCTGCAGGTGGGACCCATGTGTATATTGCCCATTGGAAAATCGTTGAAAACGACACCCTTCGCCAATTGTAAGACGAAAGGGGTGATATATCTACTCTCATATGAGTGTAATTGTTTCTATATAGGAAAAAACAAATTGGAATTGCGATCACTGATATCCAAACACGTATGGAGCATGAAAAAAGCCATCCCTGATCTGCCCCTGGGAAGGCATGTTATCTCCTTACATGGAGGTACCTTTCCCAGGGTTAGATTTATGGTTTTGGATAGAATACCCCCCAATAAAAGAGGGGGGGATTGGAATAAGGCTCTACTGCAAAGAGAACTAAAATGGATCTTTCAAATACAAGCTACAACCTTCCCCGGCCTGAACGAGGCAGTAAACTATAGACCTTTTTTGTAAGGCTTTGTATCAGGAGGTATGGAGAAGCAGATATGTAAATATGGAACAGCTCTCCTCCCTTTTTTTTTTTCTGCTCCCACCTTGTGTTTATTCTTTTCCCCTTGATGAGAAGAGCCCTCCTTTTTAAATTTCAAACTATAGGGGTCTGCTTTGGGTGGGATCCTGGCACGCATAGGCCACTATGGATGGGAGGATGCTGTTTTTGAATGTTTTCAATCAGCATGTACTGTCTTGTCCTGGTGGCCTTTCTTTTCACAGTCATGTTCATTTTTTTGTGAACAGCGGGGGAAGGGTGTCATATCGCCCTATCCTTCCATTTTTCTCTGTTGCTCTTTTTCACGTCCGTCCTGTAAATACTTGGGGCGGACGCACAGCCGAATATACTTACACATTTGACATGAATGCGCTGCTGCCAGCCGGGACTGTAGATGTAGTCTATCTGACGCTTTTTGTTTCCATCTATAGGTTACATAGGAACGGTCTGCGCATGCGTGTTGGTGGGAATGTGACACATGGCGTCACTCCTCCCACGGCGCTATTTTGGATGTGGGTATGGGGCGACGCTGTGCGCCGTGCACTCGGGGGACCGCCACTAGAGGTGGGAGGCGATACAGGTGATTGATACCATCTTCACCTGCAAGGTGAGGTAAGAAGGCGGGGTTGTGGGATATATTAATGAGCCACGAGTGGTCTGTACTCAGTCCGCAATGGTCAGTGAGGAGGCTCCTTTCCAGGGATACAGCTGAAGGTAACAAACCAATTTTTTACGCTGCTTTTCTATGCTTCCCTGCTCGGTAATGAATGGGGACTAATTGTATGCAATGTCCCTTCCTCGGGTTGGACTTGGTCTGTATGCCCCATGTGAAATCTTCCATACAGTGCTATAGATGGAAGATATTTTTTGACTATTAGGCGCTGCGGCGATTTTGAAAGTTTTATACTATCGGAGTAGGCGAATGGACTACCCCCTGCATTGAAGTATGCAAATAATAATTTTGGAAATCTCCCTCTAAATGACATGCTTTGAGCATGATGACTTCACTCTTTTCTGGACATATGAGACCATCTTAAAAGACACTTCTGTTACAGGATCAGCCAAAAGGTAGTTTGACATTTTTGGTTTAGTGTACCGTTATCATTATATATTTTTCTATGTATATTTTCCCTATTTAGGGCTGTCCTTCTATTTTAGGACAACAATGGGAATTAACTGGGAGGGGATATAAAAAAACTTTCTATACTTATATTTTCGTTACAACAAAATATTCTTAGTATTTATCTAAATAAAGGCATGTGTAATTACATGCATCCATTCCACTCTCGTGTCTCCTCCCCTACAGCTAACCTACCACTGCGGTCCCAGTTTCCATCCAGAGAGGTGACCCCCGTTGGGCCCATATCTGCGTCCTGGGGTGAAGAACGTAGAGGTGGTGCGTGCCCCCCTCCCCCCCCCCCTTTTTTTTTCCTCTCCTCTCCCTTTTTTCTTCCATTGAAAAAATGTGTGTATATATGTATATATATTTTTTTCTTATGTTTTATAGATTCTTCTTCCTTTTTTCAAAATAAATGTGCAAAAATGAATTATCCCTGAAGAAGGAGCTTAAGACTCCGTAACGCATAGGCTACATTGGACGCACAATATTTATTTTGTTCAATTGTCTTCAGAATGTGCATACGTACAATGTGATAAGAGTACGCCTTCGGAATAATAAGTATACAACAGTCATATGGTTTTATGAATATGAGTACATGAAGGAAATAATGTCCTTTTCTTTTGTAATGTATAAATGAATGTATATATTTTTTTCTTGTGTTTCAATAAAAGTATTTTATATATTCTTACAAACTATTGTAGGTGTTACAGTTTATGCCTTCCATATTGTTCTATTTTGGGATGTTGGCTAATAGCAAGCGGATTTCAATACATACCTCGTAAATCTTGATTTTTATCTATATTCACTATGAGGAAAGAGCTGCTAACACTGCGAGGTGTGTCTAAAAAGTTTGATGAATGGAGTCAGAAAACAAGCAAAATGGAAGATATAAATGACCTTTTTTTGACCATCAGAATAATCGCCGTTCTTCACAATGCACTTCAGACAACATTCATAAAGCTTCTGGAAACTGTCAGCAAAGGTTTCTTTAGGAATCGATCGCTGAGCCGCTGTCACACATTCTTGGATGATGCCATCGTTGTTGAAGTAGGAGATCAACACTTGACCTTGGACTTTTTCAGGTGACTCTTTTTGGGTCACAGGGAAGACGGTGAATGCCATTCCATGGATTGGCGCTTAGATTCTGTGTGGAACTGGTAGCCCCGGCTCTCCTCTCCTGTGACGATGGTTGTCAGGTGCGGATGGATCCCAGTCTTACATGGTGATGAGATCTCCAGAGGTTTCCATCTGTTTTTGCTTTCTGCCCGTCTGTCAGTTTGTGCGGCACAAACCGGGAACAGAACGGGGATCCAAAAGAACATAAGCAGCCACTATAACAATCAATCGATCGTCACAAAAATATGCTACAGAAAAGCGATAACATTAGGAGCGCTGACCAATCACAAGAAAGGATTGAGATTTTAATGTCCATTTAAAAAAAAAAATTGTGAATCATGAATTGTCCATCAAACAAGTTCATACGGGGTTAAATCCAGCTGAATACCGACACCACACCGCGTGTGCAACAATCCCCTAAGGCAGTGATGGCGAACCTTGGCACCCCAGATGTTTTGGAACTACATTTCCAATGATGCTCAACTACACTGCAGATTGCCTGAGCATCATGGGAAATGTAGTTCCAAAACATCTGGGGTGCCAAGGTTTGCCATCACTGCCTTAAAGTAATGAACTTACCAGACAACCAAAGGGATTGCGATTGTGTTTATAACAATCTCTGTCAGCAGGCACTGCGTCTCTCCATCTAGGTATTGATCACAGCAAGCAAGAGAAAAAAATGCACATAGAGTAATCCAGTAATATTTATTAATGATAAAATGAAAACCTTCCAAATCTCTCGTCACTATCATATGTACACCTCTCACTGCTCAGCTGATTTCTCATAAAGCGGTGTTCCTGGGCTGGGTAAACAGATAGTCTGATAGCATAGGATACTGCGTGGTCACACTCTGATGTGTTTTGTCATCACTTCATCAGAGGGCGTGGCCACGTAACGCATCGCCCATCCTTATATACACCTACGAGTGACAGAGTATTACCCCTGCACGCGCGTTTCGTCATACTGGTCTGATACGCAGCATCCGCCACATCACATTCAGAGAGATTATGCAATCTAACAAAACATTATATTGTCAATCCAGCAGTGCATGGTAAAACCACAATCACTGAGTGGCGCAATATACACCCATCATAGATTGCGGGTAGGTATGCTAAATTGCTACCATATGTGTTTATATTCGATCAGTGAAATCACCGTTGTTTTCAACGTTTGAAACCATGTATGGTGACACAATTTATAAAGAGACACTAATCAATGATGAGACTGAGCATTAAATTAAAGTCACAGTTCATTCCACCATCCATCATGTGCTCACTATAGCCCTCTTATTGTTTTGATTCAACATATATACAATGTTCAACTTAGATTCCAATATATGTTAAAATCATATTAGACATTAAACAGTCTGATACATCAAATTCACATTTTTAAAAGGGATTTTAATCCCATACATATATCACAACAACATCATAGCATAAGATTATGTAAAATTGATTACATAATCACAGAAACCTTTTGCTATATAAAAAAAGTAAAATTTGATTATAAAATCCCATTATAAAATTTGCTCAAAATTCAATAATTACTGATAAAACAATTTAAATCCAACTCAATGTTCATTCCCTTGGGACATAAAAGTGTCAGTAAAATAAATCCATTTGGTCTCGCACTTTGATAATTCTCTTACCCTATTACTCCCTCTCCAATCTGGGTAAATATTTTCCACTCCCCAAAATTTTAGTTCCGAGTGATCCCTATTGTGCTTGCAGCGAGAGTACATGGATACACTGTGATCTTTAAAACCCATCTTAATGTTGTTAATGTGTTCCGATACACGCTTATCCAAAGTACATTTAGTACGACCAATGTACATCAGACCACATGGGCACTGGAGCGCACATACAACATAAACAATTTAATTTCGTGCAATTTGACTTATTTTAACCCCTTGCCGACTGCTGCATAACGATGTTCGTTGGCAGAATGGCACGGCAGGCATATGGGCGTACCTGTACCCGCGGGTGGTGGGCCCTGCGGTGGTCGGCCTCATTGTGGGAGTGATCGGAGATGAGGGGGAGGCCACTCATTCGTGGCCACCCTCTCGCGATCACTTCCAGCCAATGAAACTCTTCCTCTGTAATGTAAGCAGAGGTAGAGGAAGTGATGTCATCTCTCCTCATGTCAATCTTTTCGTTCTGGCGCCGAGGAGAGAAGACATCAAGAAAGTGCACCAAACACTACACTAACAGATAGCAACACTCTAGGCACTCTTTTCACCCCCCAGTCACCCCCCCCCCCAATCACCCCCCGTCACACTGACACCAAAGCAGTTTTTTTACTGCATTGGTGCATTGTGACTGCAATAACTGTAAAGCCTTGTAAACACGGTCGGAGAATCCGTCGGAATGTGTCCTATTGGACCGTGTCATCGGATAATCTGACTGTGTGTGGTATGCATCGGACTGATTCCGTCCGAATATCCGTCGGACCCAATTTTCCAACATGTTGGAAATATTTCCCGACCAACTGGGCTGATCATTTTGATCGGACCAAGTGCCACGCATGCTCAGATCAAATTCCTACATCAAAGCTATTGGCTACTAGCCTGAATGTAGTCCCAACCTAACGAAATTACGTCAGGGGCTTAGGGCAGTTAGATTTAGCCCCCTTTAGGTCTAGGAACCCCCCCAATAAAGGTTTAACCCCGTAATCGCCAGTGTCACTAAGTAATCATTTTTATGATCTCTGTATTAGTGTCACAGGTGACGCTAGTTAAGGAGGTAGGTACTTAGGTTTGCTGACAGCGTTTTATAACGTCAGGGACCCCCATATACTACCTACTAAAGGTATTAACCCCCATTGATTTTGGCCCCTCGTAAACCACTTCAACCAACGTTTTGCAGACTTGTTTACTCCTGATCAGGAAATATAGAAAACTGCGCCAACATACAAAAAGTATTATATACACCAACTTCCCAAAATATAAAATATGAGAAAATTATAATAAATTAATAAATAATTAATAAACTTCAAACTTATAACAAAATAGTGACAGTCAATATGAATCCATAATTAATGAGTTCATGAAAAAAAGTCCATAGATGGTCAACACTTGCGATCCTATGTAAAAACACCACGGTGGTTGCACACACTTGAAACTGCGCACACGTGCCCGTTACCCTATAGTGAGTGCGAAATTGGGAGGGAGGTTAGTCCGCCAAACTTCCATACAAACATATATCAAATAATATAACATATACAATAGTAGACAGAAAATTAAGAATTATCAATAAAAGCATTGACATCGGTGTCAAAATTAAGTCCGTGTGGGGCATAGGTTCTTAAACGATAAATCCAAGACATTTCGAGTTTTGAAATTTCCCTTACTAGGGAACTTCCCCGCCAATGGGATTTATATTTATCGATTCCTAAAAATAGGGTTTTAGAAGGGTCCTTATTATGGACCATCAAGTAGTGTTTGGACACTGAATGGTTGGGAAAACCAATTAGTATATTTGTTACGTGTTCATTGAGTCTCACCTGTAATGGACACTTGGTCCGCCACACATATTGCAGTCCGCATGGGCACTGCAACATGTAGACCACCCCAGTGGTAGCACATGTAATACATGGCTTAATATTGTGGTCCATCCCTTTGGCTGTACTATTGAATGTAGTGGTCCGTCTATTAGAGCAGGAATTCATGGAACAGACCCTACATCTTCCGCATTTATAAAACTCAGTGAGCTGGTCAAAAAAACCTCTACTTTGCGTGGGTGGATCAATAACATTAGGTGCCAAACGATTCCGTACTGATGGTGCACCCCTAAAGACTATTTATGGTCTTTCGCCCACTACATTTTTCAATGTGGCATCACCACTTACAATGTGCCAATGTTTGTTAATCAACCTTTTTATGCCGTTCTGTTGAAGTGAATAAGTGATCACAAAGAGGACACTTCCCTGGATGGCGTTTTCACGTGGGCCTTTCTCAATCAAGAGATTTTGTCTGTCAATGTTGGTCACCTCGTTGAGGGTCTCGACCAGAAAATCCCGCTGGTATCCCTTTGAGAAATCTCGAAGTGAGGACTTCAGCCTGTATTAAAAACTCACTCACTTCTGAGCAATTACGCCTCAATCTAATGTATTGACTCTTGGGGACTGACCTTAGCCAAGGGATGTGATGACAACTGTCAATAGGGATAAAGGAGTTTCTATCGGTATCCTTAAAAAAGGTTGAGGTAACAAAACGATCCTCCACCACAGAGATCGTCAGATCCAGAAAATTAATTCTTGATTGGCTAATCTCGTAGTTGAGTTGTATGTCCCTTCCATTTCTGTTCAAAGAATCCAAAAAATCTCTCAAATCGCATTCCTGACCTTCCCATAGGAGGAGGATGTCATCTATATACCTAGCCCATAAGGCAATTTGGTTTATATTATGAGCATAGATGACATCCTCCTCCCACCTGGCCATAAAGAGATTCGCCAAACTGGGGGCATATTTTGCCCCCATGGCTACTCCCATGGTCTGTCTATAATATTGATTCCCAAACCAAAAATAGTTATGGGAAGCAGCGAATTCCAAAAGAGACATAAGAAAAGTCACTTGTCAGGTGGGAAGGCCAGAATCTCTCTCCAAATAAAAATGAACCGCTTCAAAATCCAAACTATGTGGAATGATCGTATACAAGGAGGCCACATCAGCTGTGACCATCCATGTATTAGTTCCAGCGGACACACCCTCAAGGAGATTGATGATGTGTCTCGAGTCCTTAACAAACGAATGAGTCTTCCGAACCAAAGGCTGTAAGTATGAATCTATATATCTGCCCACCCGGGAGGTGATGGAATCAATACCACTAACAATGGGTCTTCCCGGGGGGCAGATAGGGTTCTTATGTACTTTAGGTAAATAGTATAGAATTTGTGTACGTGGGGCCCTAGGAATTAGAAATAAACTCTCCTTGGAATTTAAAAGGCCTGCCTCTCGGCCCGCCTTTACCAACGTTTCAAGCTTTTTTATATATGCAAATTTCGGATCGGAAGGTAATATAGTGTAGGTACTAGTATCTAGTACTAGTTGTGTGTTAGTGATTAGCAGACTGTACGTCAGTCCCAATACCGATGAAGGACTGCTGCAGTATAGGGAAGCGGTCAGCAGTAGTGCACCTCAACCCTATGTATTGTGGACCGATACCAGTCCTTATAGAATGGCAGACTGTGCCTCACTCAACGCTATGTACTGTAGTACCCTATACCTTACCAGTCCTTATAAGGACTTTTGTGGACCAAGTAGGTTGTGTGTGAGTGATTAGCAGACTGTACGTCAGTCCCTATACTGATGAAGGACTGCTGCAGTATAGGGCAGCGGTCAGCAGTAGTGCACCTCAACCCTATGTACTGTGGACCTATACCAGTCCTTATAGAATAGCAGACTGTACCTCACTCAACCCTATGTACTGTAGCACCCTAGACAGACCAAGTTACCAGTCTTTATAAGGAGCTTTGTGGAACAAGTGGGTTGTGAATGATTAGCAGACTGCAGCAGAAGGGCAGCAGTCAAGTATAATATTCTTTCTATATTTGGAAGAAAGAATATTATACGTGTACAAGCCTATTACCATACCACTGATACCAGTCCTGAAAAGAACCTTTGTGAAACTAATAGTAACAGCAACTGATTAAACTGACCCTCACTGCCTCACACACTGCTTCCTGCCTGTCCCTATATAAACTGACAAAACAGAGGCTGCTGAAACAATAACTTGTTACTGGAATAGCACTTTTGTGGACCTGATAGTAACAGCTAATGACTAAACTGGCTGTCCCTGCAGCACACACCGTCCTGTCCCTTTCTCTAAACTGACAAAAGACACTCAGGCTGCTGCAACAATCACTAGCACAGCACTGCCTATCCTGAACTACACCTAACACCTATACCAGTCCTGAAAAGAACTTTTGTGTACCAAATAGCTAGCGATTTGGGTCACTGTAATCTCTCCCTGCTCCACACAGCAAGCTCTCCCTATAGTGACAGAAGAAAGAATGTAAAATGGCCGCCGGACCGGGTGTATTTATAAGTTAGGGGGAATGTCCAAGTGTCCATGTGCTGTAATGTCTCAATTGGCTGTCCTGTACCGCACGATGGATGTGTCATCATAGGTCAAAGTTCTTTTACAAAGTAAACACGGAAGTCCGCCGGGCGAACGGCGCCAATATTCCGCCGAACGGGCGGACCGTGAACAGCCGAAATTCGCTGCGAAACGACCGCCGGGCAAACCGTTCGGCCATCACTACTCCCTTCATGCAGATATGACGGTCCAAATTACTACGGTGACTAGTGTTGTGGAGAAACCCCTCTGTGTCCATGAATATAACCAAAATATGGGAGGGTTGGACCTCAATGACCAGTTGTTGGCACCGTACCTGGTTGCTTGTAAGGCCAGACGCTGGTACAAAAAAGTGTCTGTTTATTTCAATTGGCTTTGCTGAACGCTCATGTGCTACACAGAGCTTCAGGACGGACTGGATCCTACCTTAAATTCCAGGAAGATATTTTGTATCCAGACGGTGCTCCACCTCACCTTCCCAATCCAAATGCAGTAAGCTGGCTGCTCTTTTTTACTGTATTCTTTCTATTCTGCAATGTTTTATTGTGTTTTACTGTTAACCATTTTTTTTTGTTTTCAGGTACGCCATTCAGTTGCAGCGCAGATTTATTTATGTTGACACCAACAGTGTTTGCTCCCACGATACATAAAGCCGTGACTCCAGAACTGTTGGAGGTGATTTTACCACCACAGTTAAAAAAAAAGAGCATACCGTATATACTCGAGTATAGGCCGACCCGAATATAAGCCGAGGCCCCCAATTTACCCCCAAAAAAACTGGCAAACTTATTGACTCGTGTATAAGCCGAGGGTAAGACATGCCTGTCCATCCCTGTGTGTGTGTCCGTCCATCCCTGTGTGTCCGTCCATCCCTGTGTGTCCGTCCATCCCTGTGTGTCCGTCCATCCATCCCTGTGTGTGTGTGTCTCCATCCATCCATCCATCCCTGTGTGTGTGTGTATCCGTGTGTGTGTGTGTGTGTGTGTGTGTGTGTGTGTGTGTGTGTGTGTGTGTGTGTGTGTGTGTGTGTGTGTGTGTGTCCAGCCTACCTGTGTCCTGAGCCTTTGTCCCGAGCCTCCGTCCCGTGCCGAGCCTCCTTGCCTCCGTGCCTCGCCGCCGTGCCTCGCCGCCGTGCCTCGCCGCCGTGCCTCGCCGCCATGCCTTGCCTCCGGTCCCGTCCCGTCCCGTCCCGTGCCGTGCCGTCCTGTGCCTTGCCTCCGTCCCGTGCCCTCTTCGTTCGTCGGCGGCCATTGTAAAATTCAAAAGCTGCGCCGCCGCCTTCGCCTGTGATAGGCGGAACACTGAATTTCCCAGCAGCCTGTGTTCCGCCTATCACGTACATCGTATCATCCTCGTCCGTAGTACGAGGATGATACGAAGTCCGTGATAGGCGGAACACAGGCTGCTGGGAAATTCAGTGTTCCGCCTATCACAGGCGAAGGGGGAGCCGGAGGCGCGGCTTTTGAATCAGAATGGCCGCTGTCTGTCTGCTCGACACGCTGATCGAGCGGGCAGACAGCGATGACTCGAGTATAAGCCGAGGGGGGCACTTTCAGCCTCAAAAAAGAGGCTGAAAATCTCGGCTTATACTCGAGTATATACGGTATATGCCGAAGCATGGGGGCAGCAGGGGCGGAGGAACGATTTGCTCCTACCTTTTGCGAGAGGATGCCCCCATGCTTCGGCATATATACATTTTAGGCACAGGTTGCGTTAAAAATGTTTTATTTTTTGCTATGTTTTTTTTTTTGTATTTGCTTTGCAGGTATGGTATGTCTTACTGTTATACTGTAATGTTACTTTGTTACTTTGTTTTATTGTTAACCATCATTTGCTTAGCAGGTACAACATTTGGCTGCAGCACAGATTTATTTATCTTGACAGCGCTGTTGGAGGTGATTGCAACACCACAGTTAAAAACAAAATGGTGCAGGTATGCCCATCATTAGAAGTGGGTGGATGAAGGGAGGTATTCTAATGGTGGGTATACCCACTGATCAATCTCTTTTTTTCATTCAGCCCATAGGCTGCATGAACAAAAGATTACAATATATATGCCAAACAAGGACCAACAATGTACTGGTATGTTGCTGGAATTTTAGTGGTTAAACCAGAATGATGCCGCCGGGTTTAGGTATCATCTTGGTATCATTCTTTTCAGCCAGTGGTCGGCTTTCATGTAAAAGTAATCCTAGTGGCTAATTATCCTCTAGACTGCTTTTACAACAGTCTTCCATGGTTTTCTTTGGTTTTCTTTGGCTCTTCTGTCCCAACAGGGAAGCTGAGAATGCAGCCGGTGGTTCCACCAGCTGACCATAGAGCTGATCAGAGACCAGAATGGCTCCAATCATCTCTATGGCCTAAGAAACTGGAAGCTACAAGCATTTCATGATTTAGATTTTGCCGGATATAAACAGCGCCATTGGGAAATTGGGAAAAGCATTTTATCACACCGATCTTGGGTGGTCAGATGCTTTGAGGGTAGAGGAGAGATCTAGGGTCTAATAGACCACATTTTTTTTCAAAAAAGAGTACCTGTCACTACCTATTGCTATCATAGGGGATATTTACATTCCCCGAGATAACTATACAAACGATTAAAAAAAATATATAAATGAAATTAAAAATAAAATAAAAAAGCAAAAAAAATAAAAAAAATAAAAGAAGCACCCCTGTCCCCCCGTGCTCTTGTGCAAAGGCGAACACAAGCATCGGTCTGGTGTCATATGTAAACAGCAGATAAGGAAGAAAGGTGGGACTTTATATGAAGCATACACCCCTGGAGATATCACGATATACATGAAGATGGGCGGTACTAAGTATATCAGAACTATGGACATTCCATGACAGCATTACAAAACAACAGCGCAGATATATATGTAAGTCTGTGGGTCGAATGTGCATCTGTGGGGGGTTCTCCATGTCTGTACATTTGCTTATTTTACTTTAAATTTCTTATCTATTTATCTATAATATTTTTTTTTTCTTCTTCCAAAAAATGGTTGTTTATTCTATTTTTATTTTATTTTATTTTATTCATAGGCTACCACTACGGTGTTGCTCCTGACGAGTGGCTATAAGGTCACAAAACGCGTAGAGCTTTCAACTGCCGTTTTGTGTATACAATTGTCAACAAAGCATGAACGTTCCTTTTTGATTTTTGTTCTTTTAATTCTATGGTTTTTCTCTAAATGACGCCTCTAATGTGTCATGTATTTATACATAATCTGTGCTTATTGAATACTCAGTTCTTCGCATGTTTACAATTAAGTCCTTGTTGGAATGTGTAAACATTGATGAAATAGAAAACATTAATTTATGACTGTGCAATAACATGTAAATATATGATTACTTGTATTTATTAAAAATTTACTTTTTACCAAATTTTATGCTTCTGCTCCCGTGTGCCTCATACAAAGTCCCGCCTGCTGCTTTTTTCTTTTTTAAATTACAAAACAACAATTGGCAGTCATTGGTTTATTGATATAAAAATAACAATAATAGTAATACCATGATAAAATATTGACATAGTAAGTTCATAATATAACCATTAAATAGAACAAAGTTCATTGGAATATATAAATTATGACAATGATAATAATGACATAATATACTAGTAACATAATGAGTTCATATTGTACACATTGTATATGTAGCGCCCACACTTTATTAAGTGTGTGCTATCAATGTAAATTTAGTTTTTCTCAGAACTGTAATGGAGTTCTGGGGGTTAATTGTACAGGATTTACTTTGGCATCAGTCTGGCTGGGCTGTACTGAGGTTCCGCCTGGTCATAGGTGCAGTGAGGCACCTGTGACAGGCCGAGAACCAAGCCTAGTTGGACGCGTTAGGTACCGTACTTTCCCGGAGCCAATCAGTGGGCGCGTCTGGCCCCTCTGTGCAGTCTGGGAAAGGGTATTTAAGGTGCTGAAGTCACGTGTTCAGGGTTCGGCTGCTGCTTTGATTCCTAGTTCCAGTCCGAGGCAGCCCCGTGAGAGGTTCCAGACCCAGGAGTGTCTGCCATCCCGCAAGCATGGTCACCCTGACCATCCCCAGAGGCCCTCATGGTCTGGGGTGGGATCTGTCCGTTCCCAAGCCTCGGAACTGGTTAGTTTGAGGCCCAGTAACTGAAGGAGGATTCAAAGGCGTCCCGGTGTGCTCTCTGTATTGGAGGGACACAGCAACTCATACAAGTGACCAGGGGAGGACTCTTCAGAGGAGGGCCAACAAGCTGGCTGCTCAGTAAGAGCCTGGGAGCTGAGTTGTATGGACACTAGAGAATCCACACTTCATACAGTATCATCAAGAAGGCTGAGAGATCCAGGTACTGTGGGAAAGGTTCCTACTTATCTTCAGTTACAATCTAGTCTGTGGCAGAGGCTTTGAAAAGTTTCCAGATCACATCTTGGCTGTTAGATCTCTGGCTAGAGGTTTATCCAGCAGTGAAGCGCCCAGCTGCAAGTAGCTACTCTCTGGGTTAATTAGAGACATTCAGTGGATGTCAGCAGTTCAAAGTGCCTGAGTTTTGTGACCCGTGCCCTCCTGAGACTGTTTTATTGTTAGATGTTACCCCTGCAAAATAAAAACCTTGAAAAGGACTTTTATGTGTCAGCATCTGAAGTCACTGGGTACTAACCCTGGGAACCCCTAGACAACAAGCGACAAGCCACAAGGAGGTAATTGGTAAGCCCAGAAAAGTCAAGGCAGTCCCTCGGGGTTATGGCCGCTATACATAGAACTATTTTCATGAAAGCGTGTCTCCCTGGTAAAAAAACAATATCTCAACTTCATTGGTACAATCCGATTGGTAAGTATGATCATTGATGGTGTTGCAAATTATGAGCGAAAAAGGCATCTATTGGCTCAACGCGTTTCATGGCGACTGTCACTCTACACCCCAAAATACATTCTACTGCTTCTCCTGAGTACGGGGATACCACATGTGTGGGACTTCTTGGGAGCCTAGCCATGTACAGGACCCCAAAATCCAATCACCGCCTTCAGGATTTTGAAGGGCGTAAATTTTTGATTTCACTCCTCACTGCCTAGCACAGTTTTGAAGGCCATAAAATGCCAAGATGGCACAAAACCCCCAAATGACCCCATTTTGGAAAGTAGACACCACAAGCTTTTTGCTGAGAGGCATGGTGAGTATTTTGCAGATCTCATTTGTTTTGGAAAATGAAGAAAACATATATATTTTTTTCTTTTTTCAAATTTCAAAACTTTATGACAAAAAGTGAGATCTACAAAATACTCCCCATGCCTCTCAGCAAATAGCTTGGGGTGTCTACTTTCCACAATGGGGTCATGGGGGAGGGGGGGGGTTGAAACTGTCCTAGCATTTTATGCACAATATTTAGAAGCTTATGTCACACATCACCCACTCTTCTAACCACTTGAAGACAAAGCTCTGACGTTTTTTGTTTTACATTATTTATTTATTTTTTGCAAGAAAATTACTTTGCTTTTTTTTTTTAATTTAATCTTTATTATATTATTTCTATAATAATCCATACATTTCATCTTAAAACTTTATTATACAATTATTATTCTTTCCCCTCCCCCCCCCCCCCCCCGTATTCTGTTAACCCCCTTTGAATCCATTCTATGTTGTTTCTCCTATTGCCTGATAGTATACTTCTGTCATTTTAAATATTCTCCACTTTTCCCACGTTGCCCAGTATCTTTTCATTTGATCTTTCTCCATATTGATTAAATATTCCATATTGTTGATATACTCAACTCTCTGTATCCATTCTCTGATAGTAGGTTTTTTTGTCTCTAGCCATTTTTTAGGGATGAGGGCTTTTGCCACATGAAGCAAAAATGGTACTAAGGTTTCTTTGTTTTGATTCCTAGTTTTCTCCGTGCCATAGAATAAGCAAGCCCAGGGGTAATTTGATATCTTATCCCCAGTTATGATCTCTATATGGTCTAGTATACTTTGCCAGTATTGTTTTATCTCTGGGCATTCCCACCATATATGGAATGTTGTTCCGAGTAATTTGCATTCTCTCCAACACTGTGAGGATTTGGAGGGGTATATTCTATGCAACTTTTCCGGGGTCAAGTGCCACCTTATCAGACACTTGTAATTTAATTCTATGGACCTTATATCCGATGCATAATTATATGCTGCGTTTATCATTTGTGTCTCCTCCAATTTAATATTCATGTCCTGTTCCCATTTTGCTATTGCGAGTATAGCCCCCTGCCCCTCTATTTCTGTAAGAATTTCATATACCCGAGATATACTATGTTTCATTGTAATTTTTGAGTTACAGAGCTTTTTCCATTGGCGTTAGTGTGCTTTCATCCCTTATTGGGCCTGGGATTGAATTAACAAAATGTTGAATTTGTAAATATTTCCAATCTTTTAAGTTTTGCAACCCATTCTTCTTTATTATTTCCTCTTTTGACATTATGTCTTTTAATTGTTTATTTAACATTTGTTTCCCTATTTTTAACATTATTTAACATTTGTTTCCCTAATTATGTACCATTACCTGGAATAAAAAAAAATTGTACCCTCTAGTGGAATTAATGGTGAATTATATATCCACTTTTCCCTACGGTGTAGTGCGTCCCATAATTGAAGTGCTATTAAAGTTATATCATGTGCTCTATTACTTCCTATTCTATATTTTGGTCGGATCCATATGTTTTTTTAATTGTGAACCAAAGAGTATCTCCTCCATTTTCACCCATTTCTTAGTTGTGCCAGTGTTAACCCATTCTACCATTCTCGGTAAGGAGATAGCTATATAATACCTATATGTGTCAGGCAGTGCCAACCCTCCTTTTTTTTTTCTAGTTAATAAATTATAAATTACCCTTAATTTTTTATTTTGCCATATACATTTTAAGAAAAGTGTTTTAATTACCTTAAAAAAACTTTTTGGAATACTAATCGGGAGCATTTGAAATTTATAAGTATTTTTTGGTAAAATCACCATCTTCAACATGGTAATTCTACCCATCCATGTGATTGATCCCTTTTTTATATTCCCTAGCTATGCTTTGATTTTGTTTAATAATGGAATATAATTAGCTTGGTATAGATCTTGGGCCTTACTTGTGATTTTTATTCCTAAGTATGTTATTTCTTTTTTCTCCCATGTAAAGGGGAATTCTTGTTGTAATATTTTCTCCTCCTTTTTGTCTAATCCTATATTCAGTATAATTGTTTTTCTAGGATTTATTTTAAAATTCGAGAGAGCTCCATAATCTCTATTCTCTTTTATTAAACAGAGAAGGGACAATCGTGGGTTAGTCATGTATAGGAGTATGTCATCTGGGTATGCCGCTACTTTATGTTCCTCATCACCCAATTTTACCCATCTTATGTTAACGTTATTTCGAATTTTTGCCAGTAATGGTTCCAGGGCAATCACATAAAGGAGGGGTGAAAGCGGACACCCCTGCCTTGTGCCATTCAGCATCTCAAATGCGGGTGACATCCTCCCATTAACTCCCACTCTCGCTGTTCGCTGTGTGTACAAATTTTTTTTATCCATTTCAACATCTTTGGGCCTAAGTCTATGTTCTGGAGAGTTTCCATCATAAAGCACCAATCTACTCGGTCAAATGCCTTTTCGGCATTGATCGATATTAATATCATTGGGAGCTGGTTTTCCTTATCTTTACCCGAAAGTAAAAGAGTTCTCAGACTATTGTCCCTGCCCTCCCTACCTGGTACAAATCCTACTTGGTCCCCATTTATTAGTTCCGGCATAAGATTTTTCAATCTTGTTGCTAACACCTTCGCATATAGCTTTGTGTCAGTGTTCAGCAGCGCTATTGGCCTATAATTAGAACAGACTGACCTATCTTTCCCGGGCTTCGGTATAACCGTTAGATTTGCCAACAACGATTCTTTCCTAATATCCTCGTTCTTCCGTATTTTGTTTAAGTATTTGCACATTTCTATGGCTAATTGCTCTTTAAATTTCTTGTAATATTTAATTGAGAAACCGTCCGGACCCGGACTTTTCCCGTTAGGGGATTCCTTTATTGCTTTATATATTTCATCTAACGTTATGGGCTCATCTAGACTCTTAGCACTTCCTGCTGTTATTTTAGGTACATTTATTTCAGCCAAATAATCTTGTATTTTTGCTTTTCTAATCTGCTTTTGTTCTCCTGTCTCTGTACCTCTAATTGAATATAGTGCTCTATAGTATGTTTTAAAAGCGTTGGCTATCTCTGATGTTTTATATTTCATTTCCCCGTACTCATTTTTGATCTTTTCGATGTAGTTTAAGGTTTTTTTTTTCCCTTGATATCCTTGCCAGATGTTTCCCCGGCTTATTTCCCCACATGTATCTTTCTTTAGCTACATTCCTAAATACTTTTCTTGTCTCTTGTTCCAACATATCATTTAATTGTGCACATTTTTTGATAATCTAATTATGTATGCTTCTATCTACATATTTTTTATGATTTTGCTCAAGCTCATATAGTTCTTTTTTTATATTATTCAATCTCTGTTCACTTTCTTTTTTTATCCCAGCACCAATGGAGATTAATTCCCCCGTATCAGGGCCTTATGAGCCTCCCAGAGTGTTGCTTTAGACACATCTATTGTGTCGTTGGTTTTAAAATATTGTATGATCTCCGCTTTTATTATTCTCTCTACTTCCCCATTTTCTATTAGGGCCTCGTTAAGTCTCCAAGTGCCTTTTCTGTGCTCCATTTCCCCTTCTCTAATTTTAACTATCACAGGTGTGTGGTCCGATGAGGTGATTATTCCAATCTCCGCATCTACCACGCTTTCCATTGTTTCATGGTCTACTAGTAAATAATCCAACCTCGCATACATTTCATGCACTGTGGAGTAATAAGTATAATCCTTTTTTTCCAAGTTAATTATTCTCCATATGTCCACAAGCTGTAATGTATGTATTTTTTTAAAATATTCTGTTGTTTAAATTCCTGTGGGGGGAAACGCAACGTATTGTCTAAGTCCGGGTCGAATGAAAAATTTAGATCCCCTGCTAAGATCACTTGGCCTTGCTTAAATTCCACTAGAGCATTCAAAATCCCATTTAAGTATTTTTTTGTTGGGCACTTATTAGTACAGTAGACATTTACCAATGTGTATCTTTTCCTATGTAGGGTTCCTTTTAAAAATAAAAACCTCCCCTCTGGGTCAACCTTCCTATCCTCAATTACAAAGTTCACATTTTTCGATATTCCTATAGCTACTCCCTTAGCCTCCCTATTTGGGGAGTCTGCATAGTACCACGTGGGGAATGTATATGTATTTAGCTGGATGTTGGAATAAAGGGATATGTGCATCTTCTGTAGGAAAATAATATCCGTAGAGTCTCTCTCGACTTTCTTGAGGATAATATGTATTTTCTTGGGAGAATTCAGGCCTATTACATTATTTGTTAAAAGTTTAAACTCTATCATTAGGCATATCTTGTACCATTCTTATTTCATTTAATGGATTTGGGTCAACAGATTTTCCCTCGCTTCTAAATGACCACAAGGTGGCAGTACATGTAGAGTACATTCAGTGGAGGTGTGCTGATTATGTTATTATGGAGCACTTCTGATAAATGACCACAAGGTGGCAGTACATGTAGAGTACGCTGAGTGGAGGTGTGTGGATTATGTATTATTATGGGCACTTCTGATAAATGACCACAGGGTGGAGGTACATGTAGAGTACACTGAGTGGAGGTGTGTGGATTATGTTATTATGGTGCACGTCTGATGAATGACCACAAGGTGGCAGTACATGTAGTGTACGCTGAGTGAAGGTTTGCAGATTATGTATTATTATGGGACACTTCTGATAAATGACCACAAAGTGGCAGTACATGCAGAGTATACTGAGTGGAGGTGTGTGGATTATGTATTATTATGGGGCACTTCTGATAAATGACCACAAGGTGGAAGTACATGTAGGGTATACTGAGTGGAGGTGTGTGGACTATGTTATTATGGTGCACTTCTGATAAATGGCCACAAGGTGGCAGTACATGTAGAGTACACTGAGTGGAGGTGTGCTGATTATGTGTTATTATGGAGTACTTCTGATAAATGACCACAAGGTGGCAGTACATGTAGAGTGCGCTGAGTGGAGGTGTGTGGATTATGTTATTATGATGCACTTCTGATAAATGACCACAAGGTGGCAGTACATGCACAGTACACTGAGAGGAAGTGTATGGATTAAGTGTTATTATGGTGCACTTCTGATAAATGACCACAAGGTGGCAGTACATGTAGAGTACACTGAGTGGAGGAGTGTGGATTTTGTGTTATTATGGAGTGCTTCTGATAAATGACTACAAGGTGGTAGTACATGTAGAGTACACTGAGTGGTGTTGAGCGGATTGTGCGTTATTATGGGGAACTTCTGATAAATGACCACAAGGTGGCAGTACATGTAGGGTATACTGAGTGGAGGTGTGTGGATTATGTTATTATGGTGCACTTCTGATAAATGACCACAAGGTGGCAGTACATGCACAGTACACTGAGTGGAGGTGTATGGATTAAGTGTTATTATGCGGCACTTCTGATAAATGACCACAAGGTGGCAGTACATGTAGAGTACACTGAGTGGAGATGTGTGGATTTTGTGTTATTATGGAGCACTTCTGATAAATGACCACAAGGTGGCAGTACATGTAGAGTACACTGAGTGGAGGTGTGTGGATTATGTATTTTTATGGTGCACTTCTGATAAATGACCAGAAGGTGGCAGTACATGTACAGTACACTGAGTGGAGGTGTGTGGATTATGTATTATTATGGTGCATTTCTGATAAATGACCACAAGGTGGCAGTACATGTAGAGTACACTGAGTGGAGGTGTGCAGATTATGTATTATTATGGGGCACTTCTGATAAATGACCACAAGGTGGCAGTACATGTAGAGTACACTGAGTGGAGGTGTGTGGATTTTGTGTTATTATGGAGCGCTTCTGATAAATGACCACAAGGTGGCAGTACATGTAGAGTACACTGAGTGGAGGTGTGTGGATTATGTCAATGGGGCACTTCTGATGAATGACCACAAGGTGGCAGTACACGTAGAGTACGCTGAGTGGAGGTGTGTGGATTATGTATTATTATGGTGCACTTCTGATGAATGACCACAAGGTGGCAGTACATGCAGAGTATACTGAGTGGAGGTGTGTGGATTATGTATTATTATGGGGCACTTCTGATACATGACCACAAGGTGGCAGTACATGTAGGGTACAATGAGTGGAGGTGTGTGGATTATGTTATTATGGGACAACTCTGATGAATGACCACAAGGTGGCAGCACATGCAGGGTATACTGAGTGGAGGTGTGTGGATTATGTATTATTATGGAGCACTTCTGATAAATGACCACAAGGTGGCAGTACATGTACAGTACACTTAGTGGAGGTGTATGGATTGTGTTATTATGGGGCACTTCTGATAAATGACCACAAGGTGGCAGTACATGTACAGTACACTGAGTGGAGGTGTGTGGAGTATGTTAATGGCGCACTTCTGATGAATGACCACAAGGTGGCAGCACATGCAGAGTATACTGAGTGTAGGTGTGTGGATTATGTATTATTATGGTGCATTTCTGATAAATGACCACAAGGTGGCAGTACATGTAGAGTACACTGAGTGGAGGTGTGTGGATTTTGTGTTATTATGGAGCGCTTCTGATAAATGACCACAAGGTGGCAGTACATGTAGAGTACACTGAGTGGAGGTGTGTGGATTATGTCAATGGGGCACTTCTGATGAATGACCACAAGGTGGCAGTACACGTAGAGTACGCTGAGTGGAGGTGTGTGGATTATGTATTATTATGGTGCACTTCTGATGAATGACCACAAGGTGGCAGTACATGCAGAGTATACTGAGTGGAGGTGTGTGGATTATGTATTATTATGGGGCACTTCTGATACATGACCACAAGGTGGCAGTACATGTAGGGTACAATGAGTGGAGGTGTGTGGATTATGTTATTATGGGACAACTCTGATGAATGACCACAAGGTGGCAGCACATGCAGGGTATACTGAGTGGAGGTGTGTGGATTATGTATTATTATGGAGCACTTCTGATAAATGACCACAAGGTGGCAGTACATGTACAGTACACTTAGTGGAGGTGTATGGATTGTGTTATTATGGGGCACTTCTGATAAATGACCACAAGGTGGCAGTACATGTACAGTACACTGAGTGGAGGTGTGTGGAGTATGTTAATGGCGCACTTCTGATGAATGACCACAAGGTGGCAGCACATGCAGAGTATACTGAGTGGAGGTGTGTGGATTATGTATTATTTTGGAGCACTTCTGATGAATGACCACAAGGTGGCAGTACATGCACAGTACACTTAGTGGAGGTGTATGGATTACGTGTTATTATGGGGCACTTCTGATAAATGACCACAAGGTGGCAGTACATGTAGAGTATGCTGAGTGGAGGTGTGCGGATTATGTGGTATTATGCAGCACTTCTGATAAATGGCCACAAGGTGGCAGTACATGTAGAGTACGCTGAGTGGAGGTGTGCGGATTATGTATTAGTATGGGGCACTTCTGATTAATGACCACAAGGTGGCAGTACATGCACAGTACACTTAGTGGAGGTGTATGGATTAAGTGTTATTATGGGGCACTTCTGATAAATGACCACAAGGTGGCAGTACATGTAGAGGACACTGAGTGGAGGTGTGTGGGTTAAGTGTTATTATGGGGCACGTCGGATAAATGGCCACAAGGTGGCAGTACATGTAGAGTACACTGAGTGGAGGTGTGTGGATTGTGTTAATGGGGCACTTCTGATGAATGACCACAAGGTGGCAGTACATGTAGAGTACACTGAGTGGAGGTGTGTGGATTGTGTTAATGGGGCACTTTTGATAAATGACCACAAGGTGGCAATACATGTAGAGTACGCTGAGTGGAGGAGTGTGGATTATGTATTATTATGGGGCACTTCTCATAAATGACCACAAGGTGGCAGTACATGTAGGGTACGCTGAGTGGAGGAGTGTGGATTATGTTATTATGGGGCGCTTCTGATGAATGACCACAAGGTGGCAGTACATGTAGAGTCCAATGAGTGGAGGGGTATGGATTAGGTGTTATTATGGGGCACTTCTGATAAATGAACACAAGGTGGCAATATATGCTGAGTACACTGAGTGGAGGAGTGTATATTATGTAATAAAGACGCACATCTCATAAATGACCACACGGTGGCAGTAAATGTAGAATACGCTGAGAGGATGCGTGTGGATAATGTTATTATGGAGCACTTCTGATAAATGACCACAAGGAGGCAGTACATGTCCTCTACTTGTACTGCCACATTGTGGTCATTTATCAGAAGTGCCCCATAAAAATACATATTCCGCACACCTCCACTCAGCGTACTGAGCATGTACTGCCACCTTGTGGTCATTCATAAGAAATGCCCCATTAACATAATCCACACACCTCCACTCAGTTTACTCTACATGTACTGCCACCTTGTGGTCATTTATCAGAAGTGCCCCATAATAATACATAATCCACACTCCTGAACTCAGCGTACTGTGCATGTACTGCCACCTTGTGGTCATTTATGAGAAGTTCCCCCATAATGATACATAATCCACACTCCTGCACTCAGTGTACTCTACATGTACTGCCACCTTGTGGTCATTCATCAGAAGTGCCCCATAATAATACATAATCCACACACCTCCACTCAGCGTACTGTGCATGTACTGCCACCTTGTGGTCATTTATGAGAAGTGCCCCATAATGATACATAATCCACACACCTCCACTCATTGTACTCTACATGTACTGCCACCTGGTGGTCATTCATCAAAAGTGCCCCATTAACACAATCCACACACCTCCACTCAGCGTACTCTACATGTACTGCCACCTTGTGGCCATTTATCCGACGTGCCCCATAATAACACTTAACCCACACACCTCCACTCAGTGTCCTCTACATGTACTGCCACCTTGTGGTCATTTATCAGAATTGCCCCATAATAACATAATCCACACACCTCCACTCAGTGCACTCTACATGTACTGCCACCTTGTGGTCATTTATCAGAAGTGCCCCATATTAACATAATCCACACTCCTGCACTCAGTGTACTCTACATGTACTGCCACCTTGTGGTCATTCATCAGACGTGCCCCATTAACATAATCCACACACCTCCACTCAGTGTACTCTACATGTACTGCCACCTTGTGGTCATTTATCAGAAGTGCCCCATAATAATACAAAATCCGCACACCTCCACTCAGTGTACTCTACATGTACTGCCACCTTGTGGTCATTTATCAGAAGTGCCCCATAATAATACAAAATCCGCACACCTTCACTCAGTGTACTGTGCATGTACTGCCACCTTGTGGTCATTTATGAGAAGTGCCCCATAATGATACATAATCCACACACCTCCACTCAGTGTACTCTACATGTACTGCCACCTTGTGGTCATTCATCAGAAGTGCCCCATAATAATACATAATCCACACACCTCCACTCAGCGTACTGTGCATGTACTGCCACCTTGTGGTCATTTATGAGAAGTGCCCCATAATGATACATAATCCACACACCTCCACTCATTGTACTCTACATGTACTGCCACCTGGTGGTCATTCATCAAAAGTGCCCCATTAACACAATCCACACACCTCCACTCAGCGTACTCTACATGTACTGCCACCTTGTGGCCATTTATCCGACGTGCCCCATAATAACACTTAACCCACACACCTCCACTCAGTGTCCTCTACATGTACTGCCACCTTGTGGTCATTTATCAGAATTGCCCCATAATAACATAATCCACACACCTCCACTCAGTGCACTCTACATGTACTGCCACCTTGTGGTCATTTATCAGAAGTGCCCCATATTAACATAATCCACACTCCTGCACTCAGTGTACTCTACATGTACTGCCACCTTGTGGTCATTCATCAGACGTGCCCCATTAACATAATCCACACACCTCCACTCAGTGTACTCTACATGTACTGCCACCTTGTGGTCATTTATCAGAAGTGCCCCATAATAATACAAAATCCGCACACCTCCACTCAGTGTACTCTACATGTACTGCCACCTTGTGGTCATTTATCAGAAGTGCCCCATAATAATACAAAATCCGCACACCTTCACTCAGTGTACTGTGCATGTACTGCCACCTTGTGGTCTTTTATCAGAAGTGCCCCATAATAACATAATCCTCACACCTCCACTTAGCGTACTCCACATGTACTGCCACCTTGTGGTCATTTATCAGAAGTGCCCCATAATAATACATAATCCGCAAACCTCCACTCAGCGTACTGTTCATGTACTGCCACCTTGTGATCATTTATCAGAAGTGCACCATAATAACATAATCCATACATCTCCACTCAGTGTACTGTGCATGTACTGCCACCTTGTGGTCTTTTATCAGAAGTGCCCCATAATAACATAATCCGCACACCTCCACTCCGCGTACACTACATGTACTACCACCTTGTGGTCATTTATTAGAATTGCACCATAATAACATAATCCGCACACCTCCACTCCGCGTACACTACATGTACTGCCACCTTGTGGTCATTTATCAGAATTGCCCCATAATAACACTTACGCTACACACCTCCACTCAGCATACTCTACATGTACTGCCACCTTGTGGCCATTTATCACTAGTGCCCCATAATAACATAATCCACACTCCTCCATCAAGTGTACTCTACATGTACTGCCACCTTGTGGTCATTTATCAGATGTGCCCCATAATACCACATAATCCACACACCTCCACTCAGCGTCCTCTACATGTACTGCCACCTTGTGGTCATTTATCAAAAGTGAACCATAATAATATATAATCCGCACACCTCCACTTAGCGTACTCTACATGTACTGCCACCTTGTGGTCATTTATCAGAAGTGCCCCATAATAATACATAATCCGCACACCTCCACTCAGCGTACTGTGCATGTACTGCCACCTTGTGGTCATTTATCAGAAGTGCACTATAATAACATAATACACACACCTCCACTCAGTGTACTGTGCATGTACTGCCACCTTGTGGTCATTTATCAGAAGTGCCCCATAATAACACTTAATCCTCACACCTCCACTCAGCGTACTCTACATTACTGCCACTTTGTGGTCATTTATCAGAAGTGCCCCATAATGCCACATAATTCACACACCTCCACTCAGCGTACTCTACATGTACTGCCACCTTGTGGTCATTTAGTAGAATTGCACCATAATAACATAATCCACACACCTCCACTCAGCGTACTCTACATGTACTGCCACCTTGTGGTCATTTATCAGAAGTGCCCCATAATAATACATAATCCGCACACCTCCACTCAGCGTACTGTGCATGTACTGCCACCTTGTGGTCATTTATCAGAAGATCACCATAATAACATAATCCACACACCTCCACTCAGTGTACTTTGCATGTACTGCCACCTTGTGGTCATTTATCAGAAGTGCCCCATAATAGCACTTAATCCGCACACCTCCACTCAGCGTACACTACATTACTGCCACCTTGTGGTCATTTAGTAGAATTGCACCATAATAACATAATCCACACACCTCCACTCAGCGTACTCTACATGTACTGCCACCTTGTGGTCATTTATCAGAAGTGCTCCATAATAACATAATCCATACACCTCCACTCCGTGTACTCTACATGTACTGCCACCTTGTGGTCATTTATCAGAAATGCTCCATAATAACACATAATCCACACACCTTTACTCAGTGTATAATATATGTACTGCTACCTTGTGGTCATTTATCCGAGGTGTCCCATAATAACATAATCCACACACCACCATTCAGTGTACTCTACATGTACTGCCACCTTGTGGTCATTATTAAGAAGTGCTCCATAATAACATAATCCACACATCTGCACTCAGTGCATAATATATGTACTGCCACCTTGTGGTCATTTATCCGAGGTGCCCCATAATAACATAATCCACACACCTCCACTCAGCGTACTCTACATGTACTGCCACCTTGTGGTCATTTATGAGAAGTGCTCCATAATAACATAATCCACACACCTCCACTCAGTGTACTCTACATGTACTGCCACCTTGTGGTAATTTATCAGAAGTGCCCCATAATAACACTTAATCCACACACCTCCACTCAGCATACTCTACATGTACTGCCACCGTGTGGCCATTTATCAGAAGTGCTCCATAATACCACATAATCCGCACACCTCCACTCAGCGTACTCTACATGTACTGCCACCTTGTGATCATTTATCAGAAGTGCCCCATAAAACCACATAATCCAGACACTTCCACTCAGCGTACTCTACATGTACTGCCACCTTGTGGCCATTTATCAGAAGTGCCCCATAATAATACATAATCGGCACACCTCCACTCAGGGTACTGTGCATGTACTGCCACCTTGTGGTCATTTATCAGAAGTGCCCGATAATAATACATAATCCATACACCTCCACTCAGTGTACTCTACGTGTACTGCCACCTTCTGGTCATTTATCAGAAGTGCCCCATAATAATACATAATCCGCACACCTCCACTCAGCGTACTCTACATGTACTGCCACCTTGTGATCATTTATCAGAAGTGCACCATAATAACATAATCCATACACCTCCACTCAGTGTACTGTGCATGTACTGTCACCTTGTGGTCTTTTATCAGAAGTGCCACATAATAACATAATCCGCACACCTCCACTTAGCGTACTCTACATGTACTGCCACCTTGTGGTCATTTATCAGAAGTGCCCCATAATAATACATAATCCGCACACCTCCACTCAGCGTACTGTGCATGTACTGCCACCTTGTGATCATTTATCAGAAGTGCACCATAATAACATAATCCATACACCTCCACTAAGTGTACTGTGCATGTACTGCCACCTTGTGGTCTTTTATCACAAGTGCCCCATAATAACATAATCTGCACACCTCCACTCAGCGTACACTACATGTACTGCCACCTTGTGGTCAATTATTAGAATTGCACCATAATAACATAATCCACACACCTCCACTCAGCGTACTCTACATGTACTGCCACCTTGTGGTCATTTATCAGAAGTGCCCCATAATAACACTTACTCCACACACCTCAACTCAGCATACTCTACATGTACTGCCACCTTGTGGCCATTTATCAGAAGTGCCCCATAATAATGCATAATCCGCACACCTCCACTCAGCGTACTCTACATGTACTGCCACCTTGTGGTCATGTATCAGAAGCGCCCCATAATAACATAATCCACACTCCTCCACTCAGCATACTCTACATGTACTGCCACCTTGTGGTCATTTATCAGAAGTGCCCCATAATACCACATAATCCACACACTTCAACTCAGCGTACTCTACATGTACTGCCACCTGGTGGCCATTTATCCGAAGTGCCCCATAATAACACTTAACCCACACATCTCCACTCAGTGTACTCTACATGTACTGCCACCTTGTGGTCATTTATCAGAAGTGCTCCATAATAACATAATCAGCACACCTCCACTCAGTGTACTCTTCATTTACTGCCACCTTGTCTTCATTTATCAGAAGTGCTCCATAATAACACACAATCCACACACCTCTACTCAGTGTACTCTACATGTACTGCCACCCTCTGACTATTGTCCCTGCCCTCCCTACCTGGTACAAATCCTACTTGGTCCCCATTTATTAGTTCCAGAATAAGATTTTTATATCTTGTTGCTAACACCTTCGCATATAGCTTTGTGTCAGTGTTCAGCAGCGCTATTGGCCTATAATTAGAACAGACTGACCTATCTTTCCTGGGCTTCGGTATAACCGTTAGATTTGCCAACAATGATTCTTTCCTCATATCCTCGTTCTCCCCTATTTTGTTTAAGTATTTTCAGAGTTCTGGGGCTAATTGCTCTTTAAATTTCTTGTAATATTCAATTGAGAAACTGTCTGGACCCGGACTTTTCCCGTTAGGGGTTTCCTTTATTGCTTTATATATTTAATCTAAAAAATAAAATAAAATAATGGGTATTTTATGTAGGAAAAAGAGAGGGGAAATAACCTCTTTCTGGATGGCATTCTGGCACTCCATGCCTGCATCCAGTGTCATTGGCATTCCTGTAAGTAGTCTTGGTAAATTGGTGTTATTTCCCCTCTCTTTTTCCTACATAAAATTCCCATTATTTTATTTTATTTTTACAAATGAACTATGTGTTTCAATACTTAGACATCTACCCCATACTTGCTACTGAAGAGTGGCAGTCACCACGAAACGTGTCGAACCAATAGGTGCAACACCATCAATGACCATACTTACCAATTGGATTGTACCGAGGAATTTGAGATATCGTTTTTTTACCAGGGAGACACGCTTTCATGAAAATAGTTCTATACAATGTGTACAATATGAACTCATTATGTTACTAGTATATTATGTCATTATTATCATTGTCATAATTTATATATTCCAACGAATTTTGTTCTATTTAATGGTTATATTATGAACTTACTATGTCAATATTGTATCATGGTATTACTATTATTGTTATTTTTATATCATTAAACCAATGACTGTCATTTGTTGTTTTGCAGTGCTGTCATGGAATGTCCCTAGTTCTAATATACTTAGTACTGCCCATCTTCATGTATATTGTGATATCTCCAGGGGTCTATGCTTCATATAAAGTCCCACCTTTCTTCCTTCTTATCAATTAATAGGGATGGAGGCGCTTGACGGTGTTAGCCTTGCTTTCTCATAGAAAATCCCAACTGGTTGCTCTTGTTTTTTATATATATAAACAGCAATTGCACCAAGCATGTGAGGTATCACCATGAAGGTCAGATCGAGGGCAGTCATTTTAGCAGTAGACCTCTTCTGTAAATCTATAATGGTAACCTGCAAAGGCTTTTAAAGGCTTTTAAAAATGTATGTAGTTTGTCGCTGCTGCATGTTTGCACGTAATTTTAAAGCATGTCATGTATGGTATCCATGTACTCGGCCTAAGATCATCTTTTTTATTCCATCAAACATTTGGGCAATATAGTGTGTTTTGGTATCATTAAAGTTAAAAAAGTGTGTTTTTTCCAAAAAAATGCATTTGAAAAATTACTGTGCAAATACTGTGTGAAAAAATAAATAAACACCCACCATTTTAATCTGTAGGGCCTTTGCTTTAAAAAAAAATATATGTAATGTTTGGGGGTTCAAAGTAATTTTCTTGCAAAAAAAATAAAAAAAATAATGTAAAACAAAAAGCGCCAGAAAGGGAGGAGAGAAGAGTGGGTGATGTGTGACATAAGCTTCTAAATGTTGTGCATAAAATACCAGGACAGTTCAACCCCCCCCCCCCCCCAATGATCCCATTTTGGAAAGTAGACACCCCAAGCTATCTGCTGAGAGGCATGGGGAGTATTTTGCAGATCTCGCTTTTTGTCACAAAGTTTTGAAAATTGAAAAAAAGAAAGAAATATATATTTTTTCTTCATTTTCAAAAACAAATGAGATCTGCAAAATACTCCCCATGCCTCTCAGCAAATAGCTTGGGGTGTCTACTTTCCAAAATGGGGTCATTTGGTGTTGTGTTATATTGGCATTTTATGGCCTTCAAAACTGTAATAGGCAGTGAGGAGTGAAATCAAAAAAATTTAGAAATCCTGAAGGCGGTGATTGGTTTTCGGGGTCCTGTATGCGGCTAGACTCCCAAAAAGCCCCACACATGTCGTATCCCCGTACTCAGGAGAAGCAGAAGAATATATTTTGGGGTATAATTTCACATATACCCATGTCATGTGTGAGCAATATATCACTGCGTGAATTCCAGACAATGTACCCGAGTCTGTAGACCAGTGATTCTCAACCAGGGTTCCTCCAGAGGTTGCTCGGGGTTCCTTCAGCATTAGGCAATTTCTGCCTCTCAGATAAGTTCCCACTGACACCGTTGATCTTTTTAACTATCTGTAAGGAGGTAATTCTTCCCAATGACCACAAGTGTAAGGACCGTTCTTCCCACTGACCATCACACTAATGTATCACAGGTTGTAGATTTCTAATTTTTAGCAGGGGGTTCCCTCAGACCACAGAACTATTTCATGGGTTCCTCTGTGTTGAAAAGGTTGAGAAAGGCTGCTGTAGATGATATAACTTTTTGTGCAAACCAATAAATAAATATACGCTTTTTAACATTTTTTTACCAAAGACATGAGGCCGAATACATTTTGGCCTAAATCAGCAACAAAGTTTGTTCCAATTTCTGCGATGTACAGAGATCACCCCCTGAGGGGAATGTTTTTTTCCTCAACAAAAGTGGAGTATATTTTTACTGCTAAAATTAACAGTTGTGATCAGTTCAGGATTTTACAATTGTATTTTTAGTATTTACAGAAGATTTGTGTAAATTTAACACAATTTTTTTGCATTTCAATTTACAACATTTTGATGTCATTATTTTACATAATTTTACAGGTAATTTCACAGACATTTGTTACCATGTAGGTTAAATGTTAGTGTTAAGGGTGATGGTTAGTGTTAAATGTTAGAGTTCGGCCACTTCCACACTGAGGCGTTTTACAGGCATTTTTGCTCTACAAATAGCGCCTGAAAAGCGCCTGTAACCTGCCTCTTCTGCAGCCCCAATATGGAGGTCCCAGAGCTTCCACACCGGGGCGGAGCGCTTGCAGGACACAGGGAGACATAATGGCTGTGCATTTATTTCATAGAAACCAAATCAACTTCACTTTCCTATTACAGAAAACAACCGAGAGCGATCATTATCTGTACCGTGACCCCTCCCCCTCCACACACCAATCATATTTCCCCAATGGATGTTTCCTCATATTTCTGTACAAACCCCGAGAGAGAAATCTTCACATCAACAACAAAGAGATTTCTACCCAAGAGAGAAAACCAGAAATACAACATTTTACAGATTTATATCTTGTTTACTGTGTTATACCTCCGACATGACATGTCCCCTCCCCCACAGTCACACTATTATTATTATTATACATTTATATATCTCTGATATATACCGCAGTGCTGTACAGAGAACACTGACACTGTCACATCAGTCTCTGTACAGAGGAGCTTACACTCTAATGTTCCCTCCCTCACAGTCACACACTATTATTATTATACAATTATATATCTCTGACATATACCACAGTGCTGTACAGAGAACACTGACACTGTCACATAATTTTCTGTACCAGAGGAGCTTACACTCTAATGTCCCCTCCCCCACAGTCACATCAGACTCTGTACAGAAGAGCTTACACTCTGATATCCCCCCCCCCCCCCCCCACAGTCACATCAGTCTCTGTACAGAGGAGCTTACACTCTAATGTCCCCTCCCCCACAGTCACATCAGACTCTGTACAGAGGAGCTTACACTCTAATGTCCCCCCCCCCCCACAGTCACATCATTTTCTTTACCAGAGGAGCTTACACTCTAATGTCCCCTCCCCCCACAGTCACATCAGTCTCTGTACAGAGGATCTTACACTCTAATGTCCCTTCCCCCCACAGTCACATCAGTCTCTGTACAGAGGAGCTTACACTCTAATGTCCCCCCCTCCCCACAGTCACATCAGTCTCTGTACCAGAGAGGTTGTGTGTGCTGCAGCTCTCCTCTCCAGACACCAGGGGGCAGGTGAGTTCCTTGGCCCCAGTGAGGATGGGAGATTCTGGGGATGACTCGGGCGATGGTCCCCCTGGAGGATCCAAGCGCGTTTCGCACCATTAAAGGCGCTTAATCATAGCTGTAGGACGACCGATCGCAATCTGTCTTTTATACACAGAATAATATATGGTGGTCACCTGACCGATTGTATCCAATCCAGATAGCGATCAGCTGTGGTCCTGCAGAAACCTTTCACACATGTGGGGGAGGAGCGGTCAAGCAGGTGATCGAGGCAACCGATATATTAGATCATTTCATCCCATAAAAGAAAAAGGAGCTAAATAATAAAGATATATTGGATGACCTTATAAATTCTGGGTTAGATTAATGGGCTGCAGCAGGTCGTCTCCTTGGCACTCCGTAAATATAATATATTTCTATATCACATACATAACATACGATATTCATGTGTCTGCCAAATACCCAATAAAACCGATAAGTGAGGTATAAACATCAATAAATGTGCAAAACAAAACATGTGATATAAAATGTGTTAGAAGATTCTATAAATGTGCGCATACATGTCGTTCCGTGTATGTGGCTGGATATCCATATCCGATGTTCAGGATGAAAGCAGAACAAAGCGAAATGCTTCACGCATTAAATAAGGTGATAATAGAAACACACACGGATGTATACATACATGTACATGGTGATAATAGCCACACACATGGATGTATACATACATGTACATGGCGATAAAAGACACACACACAGATGTATACACACATTTACATGGTGATAATAGACATGCACACGGATGTATACACACATGTACATGGCGATCATAGACACACACACAGATGTATACACACATGTACATTGCGATAAAAGACACACACACAGATGTATACACACATGTACATTGCGATAAAAGACACACACATGGATGTATACACACATGTACATGGTGATAATAGACATGCACACGGATGTATACACACATGTACATGGCGATAATAGACACACACGGATGTATACACACATGTACATGGGCATAATAGACACACACACGGATGTATACACACACACACGGATGTATACACACATGTATAAGGCGATAATAGACACACACACATGGATGTATACACACGTGTAGATGACGATAATAACACAGATGTATACACACATGTACATGGGGATAATAGACACACACGGATGTATAAAACACATGTACATGGTTATAATAGACACACACACGGATGTATACACACATGTAAAAGGGGATCCTACATGATAGAAAAGGCAGGTCAGGGACAGAAACCGTTTTGTATAATGTGTGGAATAAGAACATATTGCTCCTCAACAACCTAAATGTGGCCACATGTGACATGAGACCTCATAATCTACGTGTCCATAGAACTCCAGACGTTTCATGTTTGTGTAACATTTGAATATTCATCATCACTTCAGATCACTAATATAGTCCTAGTGTGTTATAGCAATAGAAGAAAGTGAGGTGAAAGGACTATATAGTACCGAGCGATGTGAGGGAGGAAAGGGACTGTTTATACAAAGTAACATGAAACTCAATAGATAGGAATGGGGGGCAAACAGGCAAAATATAACAGGCAAAATATACCGGAGAATGAAAATGCCTAAAACAAGTGAAATAGTGAATGGAAGGGATTATGTGAATATCATATACTATAAATGATGTTTTCAATCGTGAAAGTAGAACAAATCCCATTCAAAATGTGAACATCGGATATCGATATCCAGCCACATACACGGAACGACATGTATGCGCACATTTATAGAATCTTCTAACACATTTTATATCACATGTTTTGTTTTGCACATTTATTGATGTTTATACCTCACTTATCGGTTTTATTGGGTATTTGTCAGACACATGAATATCGTATGTTATGTATGTGATATAGAAATATATTATATGTACGGAGTGCCAAGGAGACGACCTGCTGCAGCCCATTAATCTAACCCGGAATTTATAAGGTCATCCAATATATCTTTATTATTTATCTCCTTTATCTTTTATGGGATGAAATGATCTAATATATCGGTTGCCTTGATCACCTCCTTGACCGCTCCTCTCCCACATGTGTGAAAGGTTTCTGCAGGACCACAGCTGATCGCTATCTGGATTGGATACAATCGGTCAAGTGACCACCATATATTATTCTGTGTGTATAAAAGACAGATTGTGATCGGTAGTCCTACAGTTATGATTAAGCGCCTTTAATGGTGCAAAACGTGTCAGTTATCATCTGGACCTGTGTCTCTGACTGATATATGGATTTAGGTTCAATAAGTTTTTATTAATCTTTTTTATCGGAATATAGGCAATTAAAGATTGTAAAGTCAATAAAGAAACATAAGGTAGGAACAGGGCCAGGTGTCCAACAATGGACTGGCTGGTCCAACAATGTTAAACACAGTATATACTTTACAGGTAATGATAGGATAAGGCATATTGTTACAGTCATGTAGCACATTGGGGTTCCCATCTATATTCACAGTAGAGAGCATGTAAATTATACAATATGGGTATCCTACTCCCTGAACTGGGTGCCCCTATGGGAACCTGCAGCGTCCAGTACCAGGGGAGGGCGGGTATTAACGCTAAGTCTGCTACGACGAGCCTGACCGAAAGGACAAGGTCCATATGGAACCCTTAATGTGCAGCGGTTACAAATCAGTGAACCAGGATGCCTGTAAGCACGTAGGAAGGCCAAGAGAGGTCTGATAGGATAGGAAAGAAGACAGAGGTGGGGGAAAGTAGTGGGGGGGAAAGGCAGACAGGGGGGAAAGGAGGGACAGGAGGGGAAAGGGGCAGGGCAAAGGGACAGCGAGCTTCATTGAGACTGGGAGTTTCAGGGTATAAGACCTAAGGTCTTCCAGAGAGATTAGATCAATATCTCAGGTGGATGCAAATGCTAAGTAGAGTAATGCCTCCATATACTCCAGGTAAAGGAGAATTTAGCCTATTTATTAAGTACCTTTGCTTGCATGTCCTCAATGAGCATCAAGTTGTTAATTTTGCCCACCCATTCTAATAAGGATGGGGAGGTAGTAGTTTTCCAATGTCTAGGGATAAGCTGTCGCCCTACACATAGGAAACATTTTAGTAAATTGTTTTTCTGTGATTTAATAGACTCTGGGAGAAGAGACAGAAGGGCAATGTTGATGTATGGATTTAGATTTATTCAATAAAGGCATTATTTTGGAGTGCGGCCGTCCTTTTCCATTTTCGGCCAATTGATTTTTCCGAGCCGGCACCCTTCATCTCCTATATACTAGGATGGTGTGAACACAAGTGATACCACCTGGAGTAGTAATTACCTTGATTTGATGTTTCTGGACTATGGAGAGCAGCATGGAGAGCATACGTGCCAACAGTCCCAATCAGAGGCTGTCCCAAATAAAATTACGGGAGTTGCTTCTGGCTCCAAAAACATGGCCGCCACTGCGAGATCTCTTTCCTGCTTCCCCTGGCTCAGATCTGAACTCCATCCCTCCAGCCCTCTGCATTGCAGCTCCTCCCACTCTCCCTCACAATGTTATTTGGCTGTCCCCGCCCACATTTTCATGGTGTTGTACTGCGACAGTTTTAACCCCTTGAAAACTGGGGGGCGTGCACGGGGGTGGGGGCGGTAGACGGCTGAATAACATTATGACAGAGTGGGAGGAGCTGCAGTGGAGAGGGCTGGAGGGGTGGAGATTAGGAGGAGCTGGACTGGAGGCTATAGGGGCAGAGTTTCGATCTCAGCTGAGAGCCAGGGGAAACTGATTTCATCACACTGGTCTGTGAGAGGCGGAGCCAAGGGACTGCACTGCACTGGGGACACCTGATCTAAGGAAGGACTTCACTTGGGACATCTGATCTAAGGAGGGTCTCTGCTGGGGACATCTGCTCTAAGGAGTGACTCCGCTGGGGACACTGGCTCTAAGGAGGGACTCCCCTGGGGACATCTGCTCTAAGGAGGGACACCACTGGGGACACCTTATCTAAGGAGGGACTCCGCTTAGGACACCTGATCTTAGGAGGGACTCCGCTGGGGACACCTGATCTCAGGAGGGACTCTACTGGGGATTTTGCCTCCTTATGTCCAGAAATGAAGTGCTCTCTGTGTGAGGACCTGGGGCATCTGGCTTAGGATTGCAATAATATAAAATGCAATCTTTGTGATAAGTTTGGACATGTGTATAGTCAGTGCCCTGAGGCCTTACATAATCAGTCACTATGGTGGAAGAGATTTTTTTTCTGGATATGGTGGAGGCAGAGGAGATTGGGGTTTTCTCTGTCCCTGTTGTCTCAGTGCAATTAGTGTCTGATGGTCCATCCAATGTTCTGTCATCCCCTTGTGTTGTACCCCCGGAGTCGGTGTCTATGGATGTTGTGTCTGATCCCCTGTGTCAGTCTCCCCATAGGTAAGGGGGCTGTGGTGGGAGTTGGACCAGTGTGTATGGTTGCAGTGATCTCTGCTCCCCAGCATCTGAGGACCAAATGGTGTGAGACACTGGGGGATGGAGTGAATGATGGTGGGGTGCTGGGGTGAAGGGTGGGGGACTGTTGTGGTGAGTGGAGGGAGTGGGGTGGATGATGTTGTGGGTGATGGTAGAATGGAAGGTGAGGGGGCTTTTCAGTCAGGATTGTCTCATGATAATATGGAGTGGTTGGAGGCAAAAAGAAAGTCTGGGAAGAGGAAGAACAAGAAGGATTTGCTTGTACCTGAACTTGGGATTGTGTAGGTGTCCAACACATTTGAAGTGCTTTCTGAGGTGGAGGGTTCGGGTTCTTTGTTTTATGAATCTGTGATTTCAATGTAGGAGGAATCACAGAGTATGCTGAAGTGTGTAGGGTCACTCAGTAGGGAGGGGGTAAGCAGGCTAAGAAACGTTTACTTCAATCATCCTGATCGCGGTTCCCACTCCTTTGAAGGTGGCAACCGTTAATGTCACCAGCATACAAATCTGTAAGTACTCGTAACATGGCCTTATTTTTGCTCAGTAGGTTTGATGCTGATATTTTTGTAGCACCCTGATGTTTAGGCAGGGTTGCTCCTAAATGTACCTGCCAGGTGTAGTTACCTTGGCTCATTGTTAGGGATCAATTGATTTCACACAAAGTCTATAATAGTTGCACTTTTCTCTTCTGCCACTAGGTGGCTGGGTACCTGGTTACATTAGATAAGACAAGGGCAATGCATGGACGGAGTTGTAGTATATGGGGTACCTCAGCCAATGGGCAGGGGTTTTCTTAAATCCTTGGCCTGCTGGGAGAGCATATATATTTGGGTGGAGTCAGGTGATCGGGGTTCTGTGCCACCTTGACGGCTGTCTGGGTGGACTTGAGTTGTACTGCCCGGGCTGCTAGGCCAGAGTTTGGGCCTATCCTGGGCACATCTGGCTGCTAGGCTGTGTGAGGGCCTATCTAGAAGCAAGAGAGCAGGGTAGGTTTGGGATTGCGGCTTACAGTCCAAACAGAAGTGCCGGTTCACCTGGTTGGGGAACCTGACATGGTCGGAGGTAGAGGGGAAGCTGCCGCCACTAAGGGACCAACCGCCTTATTACCAGGGACCACAGTGAGTAGCTGAAGAAAGTACCAGAGCAGTATTCTCACCAACGGGGGACGGTGAAGAATTGGGAAACTTCCAGCAGGTGTCGAGCCAGGGATCCAACCAGCGAAGGTGATACTTGGAGAGCAGCCTTGTGTGTCAAGCCAGGGACCGAGTAGGCCAGTGGGGTGAAGCTTGAGGAGTATCTGAAGTGCCAACTAGGGACCCAGCAGGGAAGCTGGGTTGAGGCTTGAGGAAGAGCTCAAGGGATTCGTTGGCGGTGAATCAGCAGGTCTATGAGAGACACTGGGAGCTCAGCGGGTTGAGAACCTACAAGAAGTGACTGTAGAGAATGTAAAGGAGTTTATTACAAATTGAGTTAGAAACTATTCTAAGACTGTTGCCATAGGAGACAGCATTCCTACATATGCAGATGTGGTGTCTTGCTGGATGCCTTTCCCTGCATGGCTGTCTACCTGTAGAAGTCTCTGAGTCTGCTAATTAACATTGCAACTACCTAAGTGTGTCCTGACCCTAAACCAACTTCCTAAGGGTGTCCTGACCCTAAACCAACTACCTAAGGGTGTCCTGGCCCTAACCCTCTCTCCCATTGTTCTGCTCAAGAGAAATAAAATCTCTTTGCTTTCCAGAAGTGTCTGGCACCTATGAATCTATCTTGCACAACACCCGCCATGCCTTACAACCCACTCTATATGGAAGGATGTCAGCAGCTCTTGACTATCATTAGACTAAAAGGAGGCCTGGGACCTCTCTGGGTGGAGCCCAGAACCATAGTCTTGGCTCTGTTATAATCCCAGGACCCACCTGTGCAATCATACAGCCAGACTTCTAGCTGTTTCCAAAACCCGGTCCCAGGATTGGAGATTCCGTCCCACCCATAACACTATGGAATCTCCGGGCTCCAGGTCCCCAAGTGGATTTTACAAACTTTGGAGGAAACTGATAAAACAGATTCCTCCACATTAAATACCCCTGGAGCCCCTCAACCTGCCTATTTGAGAACCCTGGGCGACAATTACTAGGACAAGGAACTGTACTGTCACAATACACACACAGTATTGTCAATAATATTGGTAAACCTACATGTGCATGAATTTAAGCATATGTTCAAGATATGGAAAACCTACCTTAAAGTAAGCAACAGCCGTTCTTCCTCACTAATGCATCATCTCATGTTGGTATTGTGTCTGATGAGGCATCCTCCAACAAGTCCCAACAATTCATCAAAACTCGCCACCAACATCCTCGTGAAGTTATAGAACTTTTCTCCGTGAGTTCTCAGTTCACCAAAGATGAGGGCAAAGTAGCCGATAGAAAGACTCTGTGAGGTTAAAGGTGCACCCAGTAACGACGGGGACATCTCCTCCACTCGATCTCTCTTCTCCTCTTCATTTTCATGAGCAGCAATATGAGCATTGCCATCAAACTACCCATACATGCATTCATCTTCAACGATTTCAGCACCATACACAAAACACTCCTCTCACTGCAAAACTCCAACACACATACTCAGCCAGTGAACAAAAAGACATTAAATAGATGGTTTGCAATGCAGAGGACCGAAATGCATCATGGGTAGATTCAAGGGACCAAAAAAACAATAAATAAAAAAGGGTTTCTATTGGAATTACAACTGCAGTTATATGCAACCACATGTAACCGCATGTAACCGCACATAAACACAGGTAATCGCACTGTACAAATGCCGCCGATCGCAGTGCCTGGAGTCTTGAATTTCACAGAACAATTTATATGCTTTTAACTGCGGCAGAACAGCCATCCATGTGAAAGGGGCCTTAACCACTTGTCTACTGGACACTTAAGCCCCCCTCCTGCCCGGACCAATTTTCAGCTTTCGGTGCTCTCACACTTTGAATGACAATTACTCAGTCATGTAACACTGTACCCAAATTCATTTTCTGTCCTTTTTTTAATATGTAGCGGCGGCTCCTCAAGAGCACATGTTATGCGTTTTCAAAGTTAAAAGGTTTGCCTAAACTGCAGTTTAGTTTGGGTACAATTGTCTAAATTAGACTTCAGCATCAGTCTGACTGGACTGTGAGATGTTCAGCCTGGCCACAGGGGGCGCTGTCTCTTCTGGCAGGCATGGAACTATGGTTTCGTTAGGTGCTTAAGTTACTCTCTCTCGGAGCCCGCCCAGTGGGAGTGGCACTCTCACTGTGCTTTCTGGGAGAGGGTATTTAACCACTACAGCCCCAGACCAATAAACACCTTAAGGACCAGAGGTCTTTTTACAATTTCGCACTGCGCTGCTTTAACTGGTAATTGCGCAGTCATGCAATATTGCACCCAAACGAAATTTGCGTCCTTTTCTTCCCACAAATAGAGCTTTCTTTTGATGGTATTTGATTGCCTCTGCAATTTTTATTTTTTGCGATATAAATGGAAAAATAGCGAAAATTTTGAAAAAAAATGATATTTTCTTCTTTTTGTTATAAGAAAAATCGAATAAACTAAATTTTAGTCATACATTTAGGGCAAAATTTATTCAGCCACATGTCTTTAGTAAAAAAAATGTCAATAAGCGTATATTTTTTGGTTTGCGAAAAAGTTATAGCGTCTACAAACTAGAGTACATTTTCTGGAATTTACACAGCTTTTCATTTATGACTGCCTATCTCATTTCTTGAGGTGCTAAAATGGCAGGGCAGTACAAACCCCCCCAAATGACCCCATTTTGGAAAGTAGACACCCCAAGGAAACTGCTGATGGGTATGTTAAGCCCATTAAATATTTATTTTTTTTGTCCTAAGGGATTGAATAATGACAAAAAAAAATAAAAATTACAAAAAGTTGTCACTAAATGATATATTGCTCACACATGCTATGGGCATATGTGAAATGACACCCCAAAATACATTCTGCTGCTTCTCTTGAGTACAGGGATACCACATGTGTGGGACTTTTTGGGAGCCTAGCCGCGTACGGGACCCCAAAATCCAAGCACCGCCTTCAGGATTTCTAAGGGCATAAATTTTTTATTTTACTCCTCACTACCTATCACAGTTTTGAAGGCCATAAAATGCCAAGATGGCACAAAACCCCCCCAAATGACCCCATTTTGGAAAGTAGACACCCCAAGCTATTTGCTGAGGGCCATGTTGAGACCATTGAATATTTTTTTTTGTCCCAAGGGATTGAATAATGACAAAAAATAAAAAAACATTTTTTTTTTTACAAAAAGTTGTCACTAAATGATATATTGCTCACACATGCCATAGTTATATGTGGAATTGCACCCCAAAATATATTCCGATACTTCTCCTGAGTACGGGGATACCACATGTGTGGGACTTTTTTGGAGTCTAGTCGCGCACGGCACCCCGAAAACCAATCACCGCCTTCAGGATTTCTAAGGGTGCAAATTTTTGATTTCACCCCTCACTACCTATCACAGTTTCGAAGGCCATAAAATGCCAAAATAGCACAAAACCCCCCAAAATGACCCCATTTTGGAAAGTAGACACCCCAAGCTATTTACTGAGAGGCATGTTGAGTCCATGGAATATTTTATATTTTGCCACAAGTTGCGGGAATATTACAAACTTTTTTTTTTTGCAAAAAGTTGTCACTAAATGATATATTGCTCACACATGCTATGGGCATATGTGAAATGACACCCCAAAATACATTCTGCTGCTTCTCTTGAGTACAGGGATACCACATGTGTGGGACTTTTTGGGAGCCTAGCCGCGTACGGGACCCCAAAATCCAAGCACCGCCTTCAGGATTTCTAAGGGCATACATTTTTTATTTTACTCCTCACTACCTATCACTACCTATCACAGTTTTGAAGGCCATAAAATGCCAAGATGGCACAAAACCCCCCCAAATGACCCCATTTTGGAAAGTAGACACCCCAAGCTATTTGCTGAGGGGCATGTTGAGACCATTGAATATTTTTTTTTTGTCCCAAGGGATTGAATAATGACAAAAAATAAAAAAATATTTTTTTTTTACAAAAAGTTGTCACTAAATGATATATTGCTCACACATGCCATGGTCATATGTGGAATTGCACCCCAAAATATATTCAGCTACTTCTCCCGAGTATGGGGATACCACATGTGTGGGACTTTTTGGGAGTCTAGTCGCGTACGGCACCCCGAAACCAATCACCACCTTCAGGATTTCTAAGGGTGCAAATTTTTGATTTCACCCCTCACTACCTATCACAGTTTCGAAGGCCATAAAATGCCAAAATAGCACAAAACCCCCCAAAATGACCCCATTTTGGAAAGTAGACACCCCAAGTTATTTACTGAGAGGCATGTTGAGTTAATGGAATATTTTATATTTTGCCACAAGTTGCGGGAATATTACAAACTTTTTTTTTTTGCACAAAGTTGTCACTAAATGATATATTGCTCACACATGCTATGGGCATATGTGAAATGACACCCCAAAATACATTCTGCTGCTTCTCCTGAGTACAGGGATACCACATGTGTGGGACTTTTTGGGAGCCTAGCCGCGTACGGGACCCTGAAATCCAAGCACCGCCTTCAGGATTTCTAAGGGCATTAATTTTTTTATTTCACTCCTCACTACCTATCACAGTTTTGAAGGCCATAAAATGCCAAGATGGCACAAAAACCCCCCCAAATGACCCCATTTTGGAAAGTAGACACCCCAAGCTATTTGCTAAGGGGCATGTTGAGACCATTGAATATTTTTTTTTTTTGTTCCAAGGGATTGAATAATGACAAAAAATAAAAATATTTATTTTTTTTACAAAAAGTTGTCACTAAATTATATATTGCTCACACATGCCATGGTTATATGTGGAATTGCACCCCAAAATATATTCAGCTTCTTCTCCCGAGTTTGGGGATACCACATGTGTGGGACTTTTTGGGAGTCTAGTCGCGTACGGCACCCCGAAAACCAATCACCACCTTCAGGATTTCTAAGGGTGCAAATTTTTGATTTCACCCCTCACTACCTATCACAGTTTCGAAGGCCATAAAATGCCAAAATAGCACAAAACCCCCCCAAATACACCCCAAGCTATTTACTGAGAGTCATGTTGTCTGAACGAAAAAAAAGAGATTGATCGGTGGGTATGCCCACCATTAGAATACCTCCCTTCATCCACCCACTTCTAATGATGGACATACATGCACCATTTATATATGCCGAAGCATGGGGGCATCCTCCCGCAAAAAAGTTATGCCGCATACATACGTTCAAACTTTTCCATGGGTAAGCCCTCCATCGGAATTTTGACCGTATGTACGCGGCATTAGGAGCAAAATCGCTCCTCCACCCCTTATGCCCCCATGCTTCGGCATATATGCTCTTTTTTAACTGTGGTGGTGAAATCACCTCCTACAGCACTGGAGTCACAGCTTTATGTATCGTGGGAGCAAACGCTGTTGCTGTCAAGATAAATAAATCCGCGCTGCAGCTGAATGGCGTACCTGCTAAGCAAATTATGGTTAACGTTAAAACAAAGTAACATCACAGTAAAACCTTACCATACCATACCTGCAAAGAAAATGCCAAAAAAAAACTGTAAAAAATAAAACATTTTTTAACACAACCTGTGCCTAAAATATATATATGCCGAAGCATGGGGGCATCCTCCCGCAAAAAAGTTATGCCACATACATACGTTCAAACTTTTCCATGGGCAAGCCCTCCATCGGAATTTTGACTGTATGTACGCGGCATTAGGAGCAAAATCGCTCCTCCACCCCTTATGCCCCCATGCTTCGGCATATATGCTCTTTTTTAACTGTGGTGGGGAAATCACCTCCTACAGCACTGGAGTCACAGCTTTATGTATCGTGGGAGCAAACGCTGTTGCTGTCAAGATAAATAAATCTGCGCTGCAGCTGAATGGCGTACCTGCTAAGCAAATTATGGTTAACGTTAAAACAAAGTAACATCACAGTAAAACCTTACCATACCATACCTGCAAAGCAAATGCCAAAAAAACAGTAAAAAATAAAACATTTTTTAACACAACCTGCGCCTAAAATATATATATGCCGAAGCATGGGGCATCCTCCCGCAAAAAAGTTATGCCGCGTACATACGTTCAAACCTTTCCACGGGTAAGCCCTCCGTCGGAATTTTGACCATATGTACGCGGCATTAGGAGCAAAATCGCTCCTCCACCCCTTATGCCCCCATGCTTCGGCATATATGCTCTTTTTTAACTGTGGTGGTGAAATCACCTCCTACAGCACTGGAGTCACGGCTTTATGTATCGTGGGAGCAAACGCTGTTGCTGTCAAGATAAATAAATCCGCGCTGCAGCTGAATGGCGTACCTGAAAACATTTTTTAACACAACCTGTGCCTAAAATATACTGTATATATGCCGAAGCATGGGGGCATCCTCCTGCAAAAAAGTTATGCCGCGTACATACGTTCAAACTTTTCCACGGGCAAGCCCTCCGTCGGAATTTTGACCATATGTACGCGGCATTAGGAGCAAAATCGCTCCTCCACCCCTTATGCCCCCATGCTTCGGCATATATGCTCTTTTTTAACTGTGGTGGTGAAATCACCTCCTACAGCACTGGAGTCGCGGTTTTATGTATCGTGGGAGCAAACGCTGTTGCTGTCAAGATAGATAAATCCATGCTGCAGCTGAATGGCGTACCTGAAAACATGAAAAATGGTTAACAATAACACAGTAAACAGTAAAGTATAAAAAATTAGAGAGAAGAGAGAGAGAGAGAGAGAACAATAAAACGACAACTATTTTTGGTTTTTATATTTTATATATATTTTTTTTTTATTTTACTTTTTATTTATTTTTTTATACACTTTTTTTGAACTGTAAACTGTAACAACTGTAATGATTCGGGTCTCTCAAAATGCGATGGCATCTTGGGAGACTCTGTGTTAGTGTGCCTAGCCTGTGAAATGCTGTACCCTACGCTAATACTTCACTAGTGTGTGGTAGCGTTCAAAACACTCACCTTGACAAAGACCAGGATTGCCAGGACAGCGTGGACAATAACAACGGGTGTCACGCCTAAATCCGCGCTTGGTACAGACACGACATCTTTTTTGGGGGGCTCGTTGGGTAGGGGTACTCGGGAGGACACAAGAAAAATGCCTCTCATGCAGCCGGCTTACTGCATTTGGTTGGGAATGGTGAGGTGCAGAACCCTCTGGATACAGAAGCTCTGTGACAACCTCTCTTTGGAAGAAAAGAAAGGTTAAAGTCCCGCCTGAAGTTTTGTATAGCACAAAAGCATTCAGCAAAGCCAATTGAAATAAGTAAGCAGACACTTTTTTGTACCAGCGTCTGGCCTTATGGGAAGCTAGATACGGCGCCAACAACTGGTCATTGAGGTCCACCCCTCCCATATTTTTGTTATATTCGTGGACACAGAGGGGTTTCTCCACAATACCAGTCGCCGTAGAAATTTGGACCATTGTGTCTGCATGAAGGGAGGTAAGAACGAAAACATTCTTATTATCCCTCCACTTCATAGCGAGCAAATTATTACACCGATAGCAGGCTCTCTCCCCCAGCCTAAGACGGGAATCTACAAGCCGCTGGGGAAAGCCCCGGCGATTAGGTCGCAGGGTGCCACATGCTCCAATATGATTATCAAATAAATGACTAAACAGTGGCACGCTGGTGTAATAGTTGTCCACGTACAAGTGGTACCCCTTTCCGAATAAGGGTGACACCAATTTCCACACTATCTTGCCAATGCTTCCTATGTAATCAGGGCAGTTCTCCGGCTCTACGTAACTATCTTTACCCTCATAAACCATAAAGCTCCATGCATAGCCTGTGGCCCTGTCACAGCACTTATAGAGCTTGACCCCGTATCTGGTACGCTTGTTGGGAATGTACTGTTTGAATGACAAGCGATAAGTAAACTTAACCAGGGACTCATCAACGCAGACAACTTTGTGGGGAGTAAACAAGTCTGCAAAACGTTGGTTGAAGTGGTTTATGAGGGGCTGAATTTTGTAGAGCCGATCGTATTCAGGGTCTCCACGTGGACGACAAAGTTCATTGTCACTGAAGTGCATGAACCGCAAGATCTGCTCGTATCGTTTCCTGGACATGGAGTTAGAGAACACGGGCATGTGGTCAGTCGGATGCGTGGACCAATAAGCCCGCAACGTCATGAATTTATGTGTGCCCATGTTGAGGGAAAGGCCCAGAAAGGTCTTAAATTCGGAAACCGTAACTGGTTTCCAATCTCTGGCAAGAGACGGCAACTGGGGATTAGCGGCGATGTGTTGACCAGCATATAAATTGGTTTGGTCCACAATAGATCTATAGAGATCTTCCGTGAAATACAGAGAATAAAAATCGAGTGGCGTAAAATCATCTGTATCCACCTGAATACCAGGTTTTGGCAGTGAATGGGGGAAGTACTGGTGCTGCAGAAGTGGTGGGCACCCAATCAGGATTGGCGAATTCTGCAGGAAGGGCACTATGGGAACGACGGGCCTGTCTTCGTCTTCTTGGTGGCAGCAGGACACTACTTGTGCTTGCCACCTCACCAGCTTGAACTGCACTTATGGGACTCGCCACGTCACCACGTGATACTGCAGTGCTGGATGTACGTCCAGGGTGTACTAGGCCGCTGGTGCTTGCCAGTTCACCAAAAGGATGAGCGGCGCTAGTACTGGCTCTATACTCCATACGAGGGACTTGCGGTTCCTGCACCTCAACAACATCAGAAGATCGGGGTCGGGTACGCCTGACGTTAGCAGGGACCTCTTCTTCGTCGTCAGAGCTATCTGACATGGAGGCGCTGTCCTCTACAGGTTCGTATTCTGAGCCTGAATCTGACAGATCAGTGTCTTCCTCTTCACTATCTGTCATGCTCAGAAACGTGTAGGCCTCTTCACTAGTGTACCTTCGCTTTGCCATTTTGGGCTCTAAATTTAGGGGTACAGTAGTGAGACTCACAGGTAAAAAAGCACCTAGCCTGTCAGCGACTGTATAAAACGCTACAAAAAAAACTGTTAGCGATCGCAGGGATCAGGCCTGACTCTGCGAACGCTGCAGTTATGTGTGTTGTGTTTTGTAAGTGACAGTGATCGATCGATACTGCACTTGGGTGGGCTGGGCTGGGCTGGGCAGAGGGGCAAAACGCAGGTGCTAGCAGGTATCTGGAATTGATCCTGCTAACAATGCGTTTTTTTAGAACCCTAAATTGCTGGGCACGCTAGTATAGATCTGATCAGATCAGATATTGATCTGTTCGGATACTATACCACTAAGGGAGGTGTATGCTTTGCGCGTGGGTGTTAGCGGTACTGGCACTAACCTAGCACTGCCTGGGGTGACGCAGACCCTTTATGACCCTAAAACCAAATTTATATCACCCGCCGGGTGATCAGGGGGTTAAACCTTTATTAGGTAATAAATGGCGGGTGCCCTGATGCTATAAAAAGCGAACTACCTAACCAGCGTCACCCGTAACACTTATACGGTGATCACTGGTGAAAGGGTTAACTAAGGGCAATCAGGAGTTAAAACCTTTATTGGGTATTTATATGGGGGTACCTGAAGCTTTATAAAAACCTGACGGGGAACCTAAATAACTAACTGGCTAACCAGCGTCACCAGTGACACTTATGCAGCGATCGCTGGTGAAAGGGTTAACTCTAGGGGCAATCAAGGGGTTAAAACCTTTATTAGGTTATATATCGGGGTACCTAACGCTATAAAAACCTGGCGTTGAACCTAAAAAAAAACTAGCTTCCTAGCGGGACCAGTGACACTATTGCAGCGATCAGAAAAACGATCACTTAGTGATACTGGTAAAAGGGGGTGAAAGGGTTAACTGGGAGGGCAATCAAGGGGTTAAACCTTTATTAGGGGGGGTAGGGGGCTACCCTGGACCTAAAGGGGCCTAACACTAGCTGCCCTGACACTTTTTACAGTCACAACTGACACTAAATGTAGTGATCAATAAATAAATGAACACTGCATTAGTGACACTGTGACTGGGGGGGGGGGGCGGGGGGGTGATCGGGGGGGTGACTGGGGTGAAATGTGTGCCTATGTGTACCTATGTGTCAGTGGACTGTTGGTGCACTTACTTGTGTGTCTTCACTCCGTGCTGTCCGGTCAAAAAGACCGCCACGAGGAGTGTGACATCACTTCCTCCTCCTGTGTTTACATTTTCACAGGGGAGGAAGTTCGTCACTGGCCAGGAGCGATCGAGAGGGGATGGCCAGAAACCAACGGCCATCCCCTCATCGTGGATCACTCCGGCAGCGAACGGGACCGCCGTATCCAGCGGGAGGGGGTCCGCTGGAAGGCAGGCACGTACAGTTACGTGCTTGTGCCTGCCTGTGCCATTGTAATGACGTGCAATGGCTATACGGCGGTCCTTAAGTGGTTAAGATGCAGATGTCACGTGGTTCGGGGTTCCGGTCCAAAATGATGTACTGATTTCATGATCCTGGTCCTCCTGACCAGCCCTCAGGAAGGCTATGGCCTGGGGTGCAAATCCACCCAACTTTACTGTCTCGGGGCTGGCTAGCCCAAGGCAAGGAAATGAAAGGAAGCATTCTGAGGTGGTTGGGTGCTGTCTCCGGTTCGGGAGAGACCCAGTGTACTTCAAGCATTCCAGGGGAGGACTCTTCAGAAGAAACACCACGTACGGGCTGGTTTTCTTAGCAAGAGCCTGGAAGTGCTGAAGTAACAGAAAGAATCTGGTTTTGTGGATATCGCCAAACAGGCTGAGAGATCCAGGTATCTTACAAGTGTTTTCAAGTTTAGTTTCCCTACATGTTCTACAACAACGTCTGTGGCAGAGACATTATCTTATATGTTCTACAACAACGTCTGTGGCAGAGAATTGTTCCTGAGTAAGCACCTTGTTGGCTGCTAGGCCTTGTGAAAGAGGGACTGTCCAACCTGAGTGATCATCCAGTTGCTAATGGCTATTCTCTGGATGCAGTCAAAGTGAGTTCTTCAATATTTTGACTTTGACACTAATGCCACATACACGCGATCAAACTATCCGGCGGACTTGGTCTGGTGGACCAGAGTCCACCAGACAATTCGTCCGTGTGTGGGCTCCGGCGGACTTTTTTTCCCCAAAAGTCCAGCAGACTTAGAGAGTAGTTTTGACTCAAAAATTGTCCGCCGGACTGTGGACAATCTGGCCATGTGTGTGCTAGTCCACCGGACTTTTGAAATGAACGGACTTTCCCGCGAACGGGGGAAAGTCCGTTCATTTTGAATGCGGCTCCTGGTAGCCGGGACTAGCGAAAGAAGTCAATGTCGCCACCTTCGGCGGCAAGATTGACACATCGCTGGCCCCGTCACCTGGTATGGACTTAAAGGGGAAGCCCTATGTGCCAAAAAAACAGCGTGGGGGTCCCCCCCAAGGTCCATATAAGACCCTTATCCGAGCATGCAGCCCAGCCGGTCAGGAAAGGGGGTGGGGATGAGCATCTTCTTGAGCATCCCCTCTCTCTGCATTCACGCTACTGCCTTCCTCTAGCTGAGTGTCATCATCAGAGGCTACAAAACACTGGGCATCCTCCTGGAGCATGTACCCAACACTGTGCTCAAAGAGTTCAGGAGACTCCTCAGGAGGATGTGGTGGGTCTAGGAAAGGAGTCACCGATGATGACATTGAGACGAGGGAAGACGATGCGTTAGCAGCTGCTTTGCTAGTACCCTGAGACTGGGTGAGAGAGGATGAGGAGGATGAAGAGGGCTTGGTCATCCACTCTACCAAGTCGTTGGCATGTTGCGGTTCAACATGTCTAGCTGCCAAAAAGAAGGACAAGCGTGTCCCATGGCCATGTGCTGATGACAATGCACTGCGTCCACGACCAGCACTGTTGTCTCTAGACACAGAGCCTGCTTGCCCTCTTTTATCGGCTTGCGCCTGTCTGCCTCTCCTTTCTGGCCTTCCAGACATGGTAATGGCCTGAAGGGAGTTGGGTAAAACAGCAGTTGGGTAGTGTATATTGTGCTGGAGGAACACAACACCCACTAACTCCTGCAGATGCCTTTATTATAGAACACCAGAGATAAAGGGGTATACTGTAATGGAGTCACACAACACCCACTTAACCCTGCAGATGGCTCTATTAGAGAACAGCAATAAAGGGTAGATACAGGTGTATATTGTGCTGGAGGCACACAACACCCACTAACTCCTGCAGATGCCTTTATTATAGAACACCAGAGATAAAGGGGTATACTGTAATGGAGTCACACAACACCCACTTAGCCCTGCAGATGGCTCTATTAGAGAACAGCAATAAAGGGTAGATACAGGTGTATATTGTGCTGGAGGCACAAAACACCCACTAACTCCTGCAGATGCCTTTATTATAGAACACCAGAGATAAAGGGGTATATACAGATGTATACTGTGCTGTGCTGGAGGCACACACAACTTCCAATAACTCCTGCAGATTGCAAGTGGGCTCAAATAGAGAAGAGCTATGTAGGTGGATATAGCGGTGTGTACTGGGTACAGAGCACGCAGACAGCACGCACAAGCTCCTAACACTACTGACTGCAAGCTCTATTATAAAAGATAGATCACTAGCTATATAGGTGAGGTGAATATAGCGGTGTATACTGCGGTCAGGGCACGCAGACAACAACCACTACAGAAGAGCAAGATCGAAAATCGGCCGATAACGATCAGTGTATACTGTGTTGAAGGTACACAGAACACCCACTAACTGCTTCAGACGCCAACACACTACACAAGGCCGCCGCGCTGGCAGCCTTATATAGTGTGAGGCGTGTACTACACAGCCTGAGCTATGATTGGCCACAGGCATCCTGCCTGTTGCTAATCATGGCTCTCCTGGCTGCTGGCACTGTGATTGGCCATGCATGCAGGGTCACAGTGCATGCTTGGCCAATCATGAGCCAGCAATGCACTGCGAGGACGCAGTGCATTGTGGGCCGTGAGCGCCACACGAATTTGGCGCGAACGGCCCATAACGTTCGGAATTCGCCGAACGGGCGAACAGCTGATGTTCGAGTCGAACATACGTTCGACTCGAACATGAAGCTCATCCCTAGTTGGAAGTGCCCCTCAGCATGTCTCGCATACTGGATCAGTTCCTAGGGTCTGCAGATCCTATGGTTAATCATGTGTTTGGAAACAAAACTTGATATAGGGGGTGACAGCCCCTTCAGGATTGCATTCTTTAGCTGTTGTTCATATGGGCTATCGTTCACATGATCTACTGAGATTTCTATCCCAGAGTGGTTATTGAAATTCTTCCTTATCCTAACAATGACATTATTCACTTTTTCCCTCTTCTCCCGATATGCACTGATTTATAATGGACCAGTCGGCTTGATGTATCCATCTAGTCTCTATCCTTGCTATAAGAGCATTTCTCATGTTTTTTTTTTTTTTTTTTTTTTGTGCTGAGGCAACACCCCTCCCTGGTTGTTTAATCCACTCCAATCTCCCACTACATGATGCCAGTCAGGTTCCAAGACCTGCCTGGTGACTTGCTCTATTTCCCTCCCATTTAGATGATAGCTAGCAACCATTCCCATGATACCATCCCTGAATTGAGCTATGTTGACCTTGGGATTGCTGTAAGGGGGGTCAGCGTGGTGGCTTGTTGCATACCTCTGTCCCATACGGTGGTGGGGACTGCAGGTCTGCAATAGGGTATAGGGAATTTGGAGCGGGTGGTAAAGTCAGAGGGGGAGCAGCGACTGTTGGTTGGGTTGGGGAGGCCTCTAAAGGGTGTGTAGGGGCTGTCGGGGGCATTTGGTTTGTTGCGTTTTTGTTTAGTTAATACTTGCTGAACTAAACTTCAGAGGACGGTCATATTATTGGCCTCCTCTTTGTCTAAAACATTTTTATGATTTTAACCTACGATTAGCCTCCTCAAGCCATTTCTTTGCCTGGGGAAGACCTAATTTCTCCTGTCTCCTTTTTTTATTTTATATTTTTTTGTTTTATATATATATATATATATATATATATATATATATATATATATATATATACACAGAACTGTATATGCCGGCACAATTTGTAAGCTTTCTACACTACACAGTATTACACAACAATCCTTATTTAAAAATGCATCAAAATCATACTTTGTTTTCCATATCTTAAAGAGTTTCACATTCTCTTTGTCTGAGCTACACATATACTTTGCATCATCATTCAAACCATCAGATTTTCCATGGATCACACCCATTTTAACGTATACACTGGGTTTTTTGTAAGGTCTTCTCACAATGACACAATACATGCACACAATATCTTATCAGCTACTCACAAACTTTCCAGTCGAGACATATCACTTCTAGTATATTGATCTTGTGCCCTGCTAAAATACTGGTGTCTTGTCTTCTTACTTAATGTTTCATTCATTTGTAGGGAGCAGAACAAAATTACAAGCGAACGTATTTTCACCTGACTGTTCACGTCACCACTTATCAAAACATTAATATTTCAGTAAACTGTAGGGAGCACGAACAGAATTACAAAAGAGACTTTATTTCTTCCGACTGTTGTTACCACACCTTATCAAAACATTAATATTTGTTGATATAAAAAGGTATTTATATGCCATGTACAGGGTTTTACACAACATATGAGGCTGATTGAGCACAAGGGCTCGTCAAATGACCTCTATTTGTTACCTGGAAATCTATCAGGCCATACCTTTGTATCAACACATTTTTTTTTGATGTAGGAATATTTATTTCCCCTGAACAAGGGTAAAGCAGATAGAACAGAAACAGGTAAATATTCAATCAATCTCTATATTGTATGTATGTATTCAAATCCATTAGTCATTAAATTCCTAATCAAGTCTAAGACAAAAGATTAATAATAAAATAAAAATCTTACCTTGTCCCGAGAGCGGTCTCTTGTGCTGATCCGGTAAGTCACTGCTTGGGAAGCACTAGTTCAGTGGACCGGCCTCTTTTTAACGTCTAATTTGAGATGGAGGACTTACAATTTTGCTGTACGGTCATCGGTCACTGAATTGATCCAGTGCTTCTCAGGAATTTGGACTTCTGGCTCGAAAGGACCAAATTGTTATGGAAAATAAATTACCGTCTAAGACCGTCCTCGAGGCAAGATAACATTCATTTGCATATGCAAGTTAAATGAGTTGCATTACATGTTCAGATAGGCATCCGTCATTTCTGGCTTAACATTGTAGCGTGTTCTTCTTTTATATGCCTCGGACACCCCCCTTTCCTGTTACAGAAATGTCCAGTCATATGTATTTTCAAATTTTATCTTAATAATGGCAGGAAAAGTGGAAATGTCCGTAAGGCCGCGTACACACGGGCGGACTGTTCGCCCAACCTTGTCCGCTGAACAGTGTTTGGGCGGACAGTCCGCTCGTGTGTGGGCTTTCAGCGGACAGTTTCAGCAGACAGTTGGACGAACAAGGTTTTTCGGAAATTCCGAAAAACTGTCCGCTGAAACCTTGTTTCAGCGAACAGTCTGCTCGTGTGTAGGCTTGTTCGACAAACTAAGTTCCGCGCATGCTCAGAAAGGATTTACACGCCGAAAGTTATAATGCAGTGTATAGGACGTCGTATTTTTCGTCCCGTCGTACGTGCCGTTCACGTCATCGCGCACGGTTTCAGCGGACTGTTCGTTCGTCGTGTGTGGCCATGTCCGTCCATGCTAATTTTGAGCGGACTGTTTGCCGAAACTGTTGGACGGACAAAGTTGGGCGAACAGTCCGCCCGTGTGTACGCGGCCTTACAGATTTTTACATTCACAATTGTTATACAGGATACTGACGTGAAACTCCCTAAGCCTCTTGCAAACATCATGAGTTTCCAAATTATGCAAGTCTAAGCATTTTGGTATAACTAAGCTATATCAAATAAAACTATATTAATACCAAATTACATTTTTCAAAGATGACATAAAAAGTATAATTTATTTGACAGACGGGACTAGAAAAAGGAAGTTCAATACCAAGTAGCCAATAGCCTCCGTCTCGTACTCGCTTCAGAGCATGCACCGTTTTTGCATACAGCATACAGACAAGCAGTTTTCCCAATAGGAAATGGTTCAGTCGGAAATATTTAGAACATGTTCCATTTCTAGGTTCATCAGAATTTTGGAAAAAAAAAGTCAGATGAGGCACACACACGATCAGAATATCTGATGAAAAGATTCTGTCTGACTTTTTCTGTCGGACATTCCGCTCATTTGTACGCGTCATTAGTGATACTTTTGACACTTTGAGAAAACCAGTGACATTAATGCAGTGATCAGTGCTCAAAATATGTACTGTCACTGTACTAATGACACTGGCTGGGAAAGGGATAACATCTAGGGCAATCAATGGGTTAAATGAGTGCTTAACAAGTGTTAGGGGAGGTGCTTTTACTAAGGGAAGACATGGATCCCTGTACCTGCTTTGCAGGAACACAGAATCAATGTCTTCCACACTGACAGAATGGTGAACTGTTGAATTTGCAGCAGTGAAACTGATTTAGAATATGAGGCCAAGAAACTAAAAATACGTTTAGAACACCGTGGTTATAGTAACAAATGCTTAAAAAGAGCATATGCAAGGGCCAAAAACACACTAGATCATCTCTTTTGCATGGCAAAAAACCCCCTCAGTCAAATGAAAGAGTGAGATTGATCACTCGATATTGTGCTCAACATTCTCAGATACGAGACATCCTGAGTAAATATTGGCATCTTTTGATAGGTGATCCAAAAATGTCAAAATTTTTAAGGGACAATCCAGAAATAACTTTTAGGAAATCACGATCAATCAAAAACACTTTGGTTAAGAGCCATTACATTCCCCCAACCCTTACCACCTGTAAACCAGTACGCGGATCTAGGCCATGTCATAAATGTAGTTTTTGCAGATATATTTTCGCCTCGGACTCAATTTTGTTACCTAACAAACGACTTTACAAACCGAGATTCTCAGTCACCTGTACATCAGTAGGTATTGTATACATCATGACCTGTGAATGTGGCGCCTACTATGTGGGCAAGACAAAGAGGCCTTTCTTTCACCGCATCAGGGACCATGTTTCCCTGGTGCGTGGAAAGAAAATTATTTAATTTTGACGACAACAAAATGCATTTTTTTGCTCTAGAATACATTACCCCTGGTAACAGAGGAGGCAATTATAATCAGATTCTTTTACAGCGCGAGGCTCGCTGGATCTTTGACCTCAAGGCCACTGATGCACCTGGCCTCAATGAAGCTTTCAGCTTTAAACCCTTTTTATGAGGGAAATAAAATATATATATTTTTTTTTAATCTGTAAATCTCTCCGAACTTGCCGACACTCCAATAATTACATTATGGATATTCTATATTTGAATCGTTGTAATTTATGTTCTATAGGAGATTTGTCGCCTACATTTGAAATGGGTTCTGTACAGGCGCCCCGGGGGACATCAATGTCTTGTTCAACTCTGTGAATCAATCAGAGCTTTGACCCGTATGTCCCCCAAATTATGGGGTTTTGGCTTCCATAGGTATCTCGTGTTTATAATGATTCATGTAGTGATTCCAAATTTTTAACTATGAACACCTCTTTACAAAGGTCTGTATAGTGTCCTTTTGCACTATATGTCCATTTGCTGTCAGATTTGAGCACAATGTTTGTGCAAGCATCAAGGTAATCCTGTTGGTGCGTACAATACGACCTATTTGTTAATATCACCTTGGCTTATTTCCAGCTAATACTACCAGCCAATCACTGCTTTGAGCTATATAGATGCCCCCTTTCTGACGTTTTCATTAGGTTGATGCCTTATCTGATATGACCTGTGTTGATATATAGTGTGCAAGTGATTGATGCACTGTATGTCATCCCCATCTACCACCAAACGAATCATGCTATTTATAAATCAAGGCATTAGAGTTTCTAAAATGGCCGCCATGGCATCTTCACGTGATGCGCGCCATACATAACGCGATGGCGCGGCTTTTGCGCATGCGCAGGCATTCGATTTTCTAAAATGGCCGCTGAAGCATCCTCACGTGATGCGCGCCAGGCACAATGCGATGACGCAGTTTCCGCGCATGCGCACTAACTTCTTTAGCCTCAAAGAGAAACCAGGACAGCCCCTTTCCTTTCTCTCCGCCCGCAGCTCAGCGGTGACGTCAGACGCCGCCGAGCTGGAGAGGTTTAAAGCTTTCCATCCCAATCAGTTGCCTATTGGCAATTGATGGAGCTGGACGTTTATGTAAACCCTGCGCAACAAAAAGTTAGGCTAATTTATATTCAGCTGCCACTGCTCCAACTGTCTAAGCTAGACCTCGCTGGGGATCTTTATATAATAGATCCTGCAGGTGGTCTACATGCTTTGGCTTTTTCACTATCTATGTTCTTTTTCAATTATACTTTTTCTTTTTCAGCATTAATTCTCAAATCTGCTACTAAAAACATCCTTATTTCTGCATGATCCTGACATACCACTGAAGCTTTTCAGAACTTTTTTGCTAACTTTATTGATTCAATGAAAAACCCAGGTAATTACTACTGTGGATTTTGGAGAGACACTCCTTTATTACATATATTTAAATAAAAATACTTTCTTCTTTCCCTCTTTGCAATATTGGCCCCTTTTTTCTCTTTTTTAAGGGGCCACATACCTCTATTCATTATTTAATTTATTTTATTCCTCTCTGCAGACCCAAAATAGGCGACATATATTTCTCCTAATTTTTTGACCTCAGCTTTGAGCGACTGATAACTGATATTATGAATAATTGGTTACTGACACATGTAGTCTCTGGCAACTTTGGTGAGATACTAAGCATAATTGTATTTACTTCACAGTTAATATTGGATTCATTATATGTATTTATCAAATATTTGATTAATAGTAGACTTTATTGTATTTTCTACCCCTTTGGACCATTGCAAGATTATCTTTACCCTATGCATTAATTTATTGTAACATTCATGCTATAATTCTATTATTTTTTTTTTTCCATAAAGATTTTATTAAGGTTACAACATAGGCAGGTACAGATATGTACAATTTAAACAGGTACAGCGTACAATACAAGCCAAGGCAAAACTTATGAAAAGCCAGGAGACATCTCCTGGGTGTACCCAGCTAGAAATAGGGGGGAAAGTGCCCGTTCCAAAAGATATACTAGATTAAGTGCAGATGTCACTTCGTGTGAATATTGGCGTTAGAGGAGGTGACATGAACGGCGACCAGCGCGCGTCCATGACGCCAGTTTATGGATATGCGGGTGAGAAGGACCAACTATGAGGGAGACGGAGTAACAGGGTTTGAGGGGGAGAGGAAGAAAAGGGGGGGGGGGGTGATGGGAGGAGGGAAGGAAAGAGAGAGAGAGAGAGAAAAAAGGAAGGAAAAGAAAAGAGAAGAGGAGAAAATAAAATAAAAGAAAGGGGTGTAGCACCTCGGCCAGTGTCCGTAAGGGGGGGAGTGGGGAAAGGTTTCAGGAACCCGGGGAAGGGTCTATGCACAAGAGGGGGGAACGTGTCGTTTGAATTCTGTGGTAGTTGTAAAGTGAGATCAGCAGGCCCAGGTGATCGAGAATTTTTCCGTCCTTTCCTGTGCAATATGAATCAGCTCTTCCATGTCACCAATCCTGGAAATAGTAGCGAACCATTCACCCAAGGTTGGGGTGTGGGTAGTCCGCCAGTGTCTGGGGATGCATAGTCTTGCGGCATTGACCATGTGCATAGCTAGGGATTTAAAGTAGGCCCTTTTAGATAGGGATGTGTGATGGAGGAGAAATTGCTCCGGTGTAAAGTCTAGAGTGTAGGTGGTAACTGATAAAATGAGTCTGTGGACTTCCCTCCAGAAAAGTTGGATGCTTGGGCAAGCCCACCAGATGTGTATCATCGTCCCAACATCAGCGTTACATCTCCATCAGGTATTCGGGACAGCAGGGGAAAATTTGTGGAGACGGGAGGGGGTCCTGTACCATCGAGTGAGGATTTTGTATCCATTCTCCTGGGTAGCGACATTCATCGAGCCACCGTGTGCGTATTCGTGAATTCTAGTCCAGTCTCCAGATGTCAGGGGGGTCGTCAGTTCCCTATGCCAGGAGGATTGCGACGGAGAGAGGGTCAGGTCACCCAGGTCCAGTATAAGAGCATACAGGAGGGAGATGAGGTGTTTCTGAGGTGTCTTACGGTTGCATAAGTCCTCAAACGGGGTGAGTCGCCTCGTCCAGCAGTCTGATGCATCTTGGGTGGATAGAAAGTGGCAAATTTGTCGGTAAGTCCAGAACGAAAAGAACGAGGATTTGGATAGGCTCTTAAGAGTGTCAAGGGAGGCAATCCTACCCCCTGGGTAGAAGTGAGAGGTAAGAACGTCCTCAAAAGGCCATTCCTGCCGGAGAAAATTGGGTGAATTTCCAGGGGGGAAGTCAGGATTGCCTCGCAGCGTGGTCAAGGGGCCCGGGGTCGGAGCGATACGTAAGCTAGCAGGGATTTTCTTGTATAGCATCAGGGAGGTATAGATAAACGGGTGTGTGACAAGCGTTTGAGGCCATTGTGTCCGGAGCAGCCAGGGAAGAAGGTGGATAGGGACAGGGGAGAAAGCGTTTTCCAGGGGAACCCATAGTTTATCATGGGGATGAATATTCCAGTCTGCGATTCTGGTAAGATGGCAGGCTACATAGTATTTATAAAGATCCGGGAGGGCAATGCCTCCTTTAGAATTGGGCAACGTGAGGCGGGCATACTTGATCCTCGGGGGTGAATCCCTCCATAAAAAGGCAGAGCATGTCCTCCGGTAAGAAGAGAAGAAGCAAGGGGGTAAGGCTATGGGGATGGTTTGGAATAGGTAAAGAAAGCGGGGTAATACAATCATTTTGATCAAAGCCGCCCGGCCAAACCACAATACGTTTAAATGTTGCCAGTCCTTGAGGTAATTTTGGGTTTGGACCAGGGTAGTATGGAAGTTGAGTGAGTAAAGGTCCGGAAGATGATGCGGGAGTTTAATACCTAAGTATGAGATCGCGGTCCGTTCCCATTTAAAGGGAAAGGATTCTTGACAATGGGCTACTTCAAGGGAGGGCAAAGTGACATTCAACGCCTGAGATTTGGTATAATTAATTTTGAGGTTGGAGATCTTCCCGAAGGCCTCTAGGTCCTGAAGTAATGACGGCAGGGAGGTGCGCGGGGACGTCAGGGAAAGCAAAACGTCATTGGCAAACGCAGAGACTTTATATTCCCTGCCCCCCACCGTCACCCCCCTGACATCAGGGTTCGCTCTGAGCTTATTTAAGAGGGGCTCCAAAGTAAGGATATAAATTAGAGGGGAGAGGGGGCAGCCTTGGCGAGTGCCATTGGTGATGGGGAAGGCGTTCGATAGGTGGCCATTAACTCTCACCGCCGCAGTGGGGGTGGAGTACAATGCCATAATGGAGGCAAGCATGCGGTCCCCCAGCCCCGTTGCCACCAGGACTGCTCGCATGTAATCCCAGGCCACTCTATCGAACGCCTTCTCAGCATCAAGGGAAAGTAGAAAGCCCTGGGTTTTGGACGAGGTGAGCCAGTGATGTAAGTTTAAAGCATGGGTGGTGTTGTCCCGGGCCTCCCTACCCGGGACAAAGCCCACCTGGTCATTGGGGATGAGATCGGGAATAAGGGGCAGTAGCCTGTTGGCAAGAATCTTAGCATAGATTTTTATGTCTACGTTTAGTAGCGATATTGGCCTGTAGTTAGCTGCTAGAAGGGGATCTTTGCCTTCTTTAGGTATTACGGAGATGTGAGCCCTTAACATCTCACCTGGTTGCACCAATGGATCGGCCAAGGCGTCAAACGTGTGAAGGAGGTTGGGGGAAAGGACATCTCAAAAGGTCTTATAGTACTGAAGTGAAAACCCATCAGGACCCGGGCTTTTACCGACTTTCATTTGTTTCAGCGCTGTGTCTAGCTCGAGGGGCGAAAACCGTACTTCAAGAGATTGTACGCATTGGGGGGATGGACTTAGGGCCATGGAGAGAAAGGAACTCTGCAATAAAGGCGTTGTGCGCGTCACGAGCGGTCTGGGATTGTCGGAGTGGTTGGAGGTTGTAGAGTTTAGTGTAGAAGGTTTCAAATTCGTTTGCGATGTCTGCATTTTTGGTTAGTAGGGGGCCCTTGGGGGACCGTAGATTATGTATAGTGGGAGACAGTTTGGCGGATTGGACCGAACGAGCCAAGAGACGGCCACATTTGTTACCATGTTCATAGAAGATCCGTTGGCCAAGGATGTATCTCCTCTTGGTGCGTCTGCCCAACTCCTCTGTGAGTAGAGTGCGAGTTTGGATCAGGTCTTGGAGGGTGGTTTGAGCTTGGGATTGTTTGTGAGATAGTTCCAACAATTTCAACCATTGCAGAAGGGAAGACACACGTTCCTGGTGCAGTTTTTTGGCCTGCGAGGACATGGCCAACAATTCTCCTCTGATCACGCATTTGTGCGCCTCCCAGAGGGAAATCGGGGAGACAACAGATCCTGCGTTCTCCTGGAAGTATAGCCGCAGACGTGTGCGAATGCGTTCCAGGGCGAGGGAATCTTTAACTATGGATGGGTTGAAACGCCAAATTTTTGTTTTAGGGCAGGATTCGGGGAAGGATAGTGTGAGCGTGATAGGGTGGTGGTCAGAGAGGAACATGGGTTCGATGGAGGACTGTTGTAGGAGGGGGAGGTCGGTCTGGGACAGAAAGAAGAAATCAATTCTGGAATATTTTTGGTGGGGGGCCGAAAAGTACGTGTAATCTTTAGTAGAGGGGTAGAGGGTGCGCCAAGCATCATGGAGAGATAAGGCCTGTAGTTGGGATTTAATCTGGCGTAGGGCTTTGTAGGTCAATGAGGAGGTCCCGGTGGACGTATCCAGCAGAGGGTTTAGGGGCACATTAAAGTCCCCAGCCATAAGGAGCAAACCGCTCTGAAAGGAGATCAGTAGGGCACAAGTTTTGCGGAAAAAGGTAATCTGATGCTCGTTAGGGCAGTAGATATTGGCCAACGTGATCGGCGTGGATGCGTATGTACCCTTGAGAAAGACGTACCTGCCCTCAGGATCTATCAGGGAATCAGTCAGATGAAAATTAGCATGCTTGGAGATGAGGATGGAGACGCCCTTTGACTTTGCAACAGGATTGGTGGCATGGAAGGCAGACCTGTATATGTGGTTCGACAGTTTCGGAATGGCATCAGAACGGAAGTGTGTCTCCTGTAGGAGAATAAAGTGAGCTTTGAATTTGGTTAAAGATGAAAGCACCTGGGACCTCTTTTCAGGCAGATTAAGACCCTTCACATTAAGGGATACACATTTCAGCTGCAAAGGGTTACTAATTGGGGAGAGGGCTGCATCGCCAGAGGCAAACAGAGACAGAAACTGTCACCCGGGGCTTGTAGGTGTAGGGGTCCAAACAGAAGAAAGAGGGACGGGAGCTACACCCCTAGGGGAAAGCGGGTGAGGGGGGCAAAGAGTGGGGGCAATAGAGAGGGAAGGAAGGGGGTTGGAAAAGTCAGATAGAGAGAGAGGACATGGAAGGGACAAGGGAAGAGACAGGGGGGAGAAAGAAGACAAGAGAGAGGGATGGAGGGGGGGAGAAGAAGGAGGCAAGGGTGGGGATCCGGGGGGGGGGGGGCTACCAGAGGTAGGGTTAGACCAGATACCCACCTGAAGGGGTGAAGGGGGGATTCTGGTATGTCAGCCTGATCTCAAAGAGATCGCTGTGTGGGAACCGTGAAACAGGCGGGGACCCCGGGATGGCCGCGGTCTGGGGGCGAGAATGAAAATAAGGGGGACTCCACCTACCGTGAGGTGGGTCCAAGCGTAGTGGGGAGCCTACCAAGAAAAGGGGAACCTGAGGAAGGAACATGTAAGAAGATAGCAGTAATAAGCCTTATACACGATATCACTTAGCCTTTACAAACAGAAAATTTGGCTATAACATAAACAATCTAAAACCCATTGCAAAAAGAAAAAAGGAAAAAAGAACAGTTCGGCCTACCGTCAAAGCATATAACAAAGCCGGAAGTTAGCCAAGGAGAAGGAAGTCCGTGGCTTGACCAGCTCGAAGTACCCAACCCTCAGAAAAAATAAAAAAATAAAAAAATAAAGCAAATGAAAACATCCAACCGAGGCTGGAGTGCAAAACCCAGGTGGGGGGGGGGAGGGAAGGAGGGGAGGGGAGGGAGGGACAGGGGGGAGAGAGGGAGGAGGAGGGGGGAAGGGAAGGGGAAGGGAAGGGCAGGGGGAAAGGAGAGAGGAGGGGACAGGGGGACAAGGAGGGGATGGGGGGATGCAGGATGGGGGGAGGAGGGGACAAGGGGGGCATCAGGAACAACCATGGGGTAGCAGACCCATCTAGAGGGCGGAGTAGAAACCAGTGCATATCGTCCAAGGTTAGCCCCAGGAGAGTGCTAGATAGGTGGGAGCTGAAGAAATCAACTGCGACTAGAGCCCACAGTCTTCCAGCTACGGTCATGGGGGTGGGTGAAGAGCCAGGTGGACAACTTGGATCGGGAGAGGAAAGGGATGCGTGTCCCACTCCTTCAGGAATCGTAGAATGCACTGCATCTCAGGGCTTCGGAAGGTGGTGAGCAGTAAAACACAATAAGAGGATCCATCACAGCGACGGTGTATGATAAGTCCACGGCCAGGAGCAGAGCGGGGGAAGGGGGCGGTTCCGGCAGGAGCCCAAGGTGGCATGGCAGGGTCCTCACGGATATAATCCCCACTCTGGGATGCGAAGGTAGTGTAGCTCGCACTATCAGGTAAGGCATGAATCGATCCGATCCCTCCCAGGCTCCCGAGAGGCCGGAGCGATGGCATACAGCGAGTCAGCACCAATGGCAGGGGGCGGACTATACAGGTTTACGGTGATCTGTGCGGGGAAGGCTGCTTGGGGAGGCGGGCTAAGGACTCGGAAGTCAGTCATACATTCGGGAGGTGGGGGAAGCCTTTGGCTGAAGTAAACACCCCGGGTCATCAGTGAAAACATAGTGGGGAATAATGGAAAGGGCAAAGCAGGTCCCGAGAGAAATGGAGGCAGGAGGGGTTGATAGGCTGGGAGGGGTACTCACGAACGGCAGGTCTCCAGCGGCAACAAAGTTCCTCAATCTTCCAAAGCCTCACCTCTCACCAACGGAGGAGAGGGGCTGCGTTGACGCAGATTGCGGCGTAGCGGACGGGCATTAGGTGACATCGGTCCAGGCCTGCGATGGCGGGATCTCTGGCGAGCAGCTTTCAGTGAGGGGTTGAGTGATACAGGCCGCCAGGGTTCAGCTGGGAAGAAGATAGCATACCAGTCCGGAAATTCGACGTGCGGGAGATCAAGTTGGTCACAAAAGGCCGGAAGGTCTTCGGGTGTACGGAGGAGAGCTGAGCGCCCCCTGGAGGAAGCAGATAGGCCAAAGGGGAATCTCCAGCGATACTGAATGTTCCTGGTGCGTAAGGCCTCTAGTAGCGGTCGCAGTGCCTTCCTATTCTGGAGGGTAATCTGCGAAAGATCCAGAAACAATTTCACCTCAGCCCCATTAAACGATATATGGCCTCTTATGCGTGCTTTGCGGAGAATTTATTCCTTGAGGGGAAAGTTCACAATAAAGCAAATTATGTCTCTGGGAGGCTCAGAGTCCCTGGGCAGAGGGCGGAGGGCACGGTGAGCCCTTTCCATGTCTATGGGGGAGTCCGCTGGACGCTCCATGAGGTTGTTGAAAATGGCGCACAGGGTTGGTTGAATAGCGTCGGGCTCGACAGTTTCGGGGATCCCCCGTACCCGAATATTGTGCCGGCATCCCCGGTTAACTAGGTCTTCAACGTGCCTTTGGAGCTTAAACAGTTGAGCGAGCTGGGAATCATAGGCAGACTGTACCTGGCGAATGGCTGCAGCGTGGGTCTGGGTGGTCTGTTCCACGCTGTCCATGCAGTGGGCCACAGCGAGCAGGTCCGCCTTAAGATCCGCAATCGCCGCTGTCACCGTACATTTAATGTCCTGTGCCACCTTCTCTGGATCCAAGAGGCTCGGGGGGTGAGCCCCCCCGGTGGCAGACGAAGATGCTCCGGGCATGTGAGAGGGCGGCGGTTCGTCAGGTGAGGCCGGGGATCGGGCCTGTGGAGGCGCGTGTGTCTGGTGTTTCTGCGACCAGAATATCTCCGGGATATGTCTCCCCTGCGGGGTCTGGGAGTCCTTAGGGGTGCGGGAGACGGACGAGCTTCTAGTGGACCTGTGCATAGCAGGGAAGGGTGGTAGGCTCCCGTATGTGCCGATGATATGTCCCCAGAACGCGGGAGCTCCCAAGTTAGGCAGCCATCTCGGTCTCCGTCCAGGCCACGCCCCCCTCATAATTCTATTATTTTAGTGCTAACTCTCTGGTTGCTGAAATAATTTTCCTGAAGAAGCCCAATCCGGGCGAAACATGTTGAATGATTGCAGCTCTCCTCTTCATTTTTCCTGTATGGTGAATTGAAATCTTGGTCAATTTTGTTAACATGCCTGTTCATGCACCAATAAGGCAAAATTATTGTTTTTATGAATGTTTAATTTATATTAAAAAATCTTTTTGCTTAATATTAATAAAATTATATTATTTTATTTTAATCTTTTGTTAATGTTTTGATTTGATACCCTAAAAGTCCCAGGGGTTGGTGACTCCCCAGCCCCTTTTTGGCCCTTTACTTTTTCTTTTTTCATAAATATTGGGACGTGGTATCTGTGCCGTTCAGATTCCTTTTCTCTCAAAAAATGTTTTTCTTAATGTCTGGTTTGTTTACATAGGCAGACCACTAGGCGAGTCCGCCGGATCCGTTGATTGGCTCTGACACTCAGAAATGCAGGATCACGTATATAAGTGATCCTGCGCAGCGCGACCGCCTTGTAGCAGTAAATCTGCTATCAGGCGATCGGCAACTGGTTAAGATCATCAGCATTAGAGATGGATGAACTTCTAACGGGACATTTCGAGAACGCGAACCGCGAACGCGGGCAAAAGTTTGCGAACTGCAAAGTTCGCGGCGGGCCCTATTAACTTCAATGGCAGGCGAACGTTAAAAACCTACAGGTCATATTTTCAGCCACAAAATACCGTGATAGAGTGCACTGACACGAGCACCATGATATAGAGCACTGACACCAGCACCGTGATAGAGTGCACTGACACCAGCACCGTGAGAGCATTGACACTAGCACTGTGATAGAGTTCACTGACACCAGCACCGTGCTATAGAGCACTGATACCAGCACCATGATATAGAGCACTGACACCAGCACCGTGATAGAGTGCACTGATACCAGCACCATGATATAGAGCACTGACACCAGCACCATGATATAGAGCACTGACACCAGCACCATGATTTAGAGCACTGACACCAGCACCGTGATAGAGTGCACTAACATCAGCCACAAAATACCGTGATAGAGTGCACTGACACCAGCACCGTGATAGAGTGCACTGACACCAGCACCGTGATAGAGAGCACTGACACCAGCACCGTGATAGAGAGCACTGACACCAGCACCGTGATAGAGTGCACTGACACCAGCACGGTGATAGAGTGCACTGACACCAGCACAGTGATATAGTGCACTGACACCAGCACCGTGATATAGAGCACTGACACCAGCACCGTGATAGAGTGCACTGACACCAGCACCGTGATATAGAGCACTGACACCAGCACTGTGATATAGAGCACTGACACCAGCAACGTGATAGATTGCACTGACACCAGCACCGTGATATAGAGCACTGACACCAGCATCGTGATATAGAGCACTGACACCAGCACCGTGATAGAGTGTACTAACACCAGCACCATGATAGAGTGCACTGACACCAGCACCATGATATAGAGCACTGACACCAGCACCGTGATATAGAGCACTGACACCAGCACTGTGATATAGAGCACTGACACCAGCACCGTGATAGAGTGCACTGACACCAGCACCGTGATAGAGTGCACTGACACCAGCACCATAAGAGCACTGACACCAGCACCGTGATATAGAGCACTGACACCAGCACCGTGATAGAGTGCACTGACACCAGCGCCATGATAGAGTGCACAGATACCAGCACCGTGAGAGCACTGACACCAGCACCGTGATAGAAAGCACTGACACCAGCAACGTGATATAGAGCACTGACAGCAACACTGATACCAGCAACTCGCTGCTGGACCCCAAAAATATGACACTGCTCAACCTCTTCAAACAGGCATATAGTATGTTGTGCTTTTTTTGTACAAGGAAGTGAGCCAAATGTAGAAAAAAGGTCTGTGTGCTCGATTAAATAAATTGTTTATAGAGATATACATGGTCTACTGGTCACATGTGTTGAATTCCTCCGAGATCCATGCCTCATTCATTTTTATAAATGTGAGGTAGTCAACACTGTCGTGAGCTGAGCGAGTGTGTTTATTGGTCACGATCCCCCCTGCTGCACTGAACGTCCTTTCGGACAGGACACTGGATGAGGGGCAAGCCAGCAGTTCCATTGCAAATTGGGTGTCAGGTCACCTTGAGGCCAGGTGACAGATGCACCCCGTAGGGATTAGGTGTGCACCGCAAGGTTGTGGACCCTACGGCTGACTGCTGTGGACGGGGGTCAAGGTGGTAGAAAGGCAGGGCCACCAGAACACCAAGATGGATCCCACCGAGGTTAGAGCGTAAGATTCCCTGGGGTGCGGAGTCTAAGAGCCAGCAGGTGTTCACCAGAGCCTCGAGTGGTGAGGATGGACTTGGCTTCAACTGGCTCCAGGTCGCGACCCCCAGGGTCCCCCAGCTCACACCCACAGTAGGAAACAGGAGGATAGGGATGGTGAGGGACAAAGCCAAGGTCGGGGCCACAAGCAGACAAGAATAGTCAGGGACTCGCCAAAAGGTCAGGATCACAGGTAAACAGGGATAGTCAAGGACACGCCAAAGTCGGTAACAGAATAACAGCAGAGCACACGGCAGATAACAGGAAGCTAACACACAAAGGTTGATCAGCAGGGTTGGCTTGCAGTGCACAGGTTAATATAGAGTTCTCTGATAGGAGCTAGGGTGGAGCCATGCCAGAGGATGGATTATAAAAGCAGTCAGGTGAGGGTCGGCTGGTCTCTAGAAATGAACACATGGAGACAGGTAAGCAGTCGAACTCTATTGCATAAGCATGACAGTACCCCCCCCCCCCCTCTTACGAGGCCTCCCCCTTCCCCGCCTGGGACCAGGTTTAGAGGGGAACTTCAAATTAAACTTCCTCAACAGACGAGGTGCAAAGACCTCGGAAGCCGAAATCCACGACCTCTCCTCAGGACCAAAACCTTTCCAGTGCACGAGGTACTGGAGAATGCCTCTACAGAGTCGGGAATCCAAAATTTGGCTAACCTCGTACTCCTGATCATCCTCAGAGACTGGTGCTACGGTAGAGAGAGGACGAGAGAACTTATTGAGGACTAAAGGCTTCAGAAGGGCAACATGAAAGGAGTTAGAGATTTTGAGGCTTTTGGGAATCTGGAGCTTGAAACAAACTGGATTCAGTTTAGAAATTATGTTGTACGGACCAATGAATCTTGGGGCAAATTTCAGAGAAGGAACCAGGTGTTTGATGTTCCTGGTGGAGAGCCAGACTTTGTCTCCTGGCTGAAGAGAAGGTGGCTTATGCCTGCGACAGTCAGCGAAACTCTTGAATTTGTTGGCAGCTTTCTGGAGGGAATCATGAACGTCAGCCCACATGGAATTGAATGATTCCTGAACAGGTCATAGGAAGAGGAAGCTGAGGATGTCTTCCATAAACAGTGACAAAGGGTGTTTTCTGAGAACTGATGTTGACATGATTATTGTGTGAGAACTCAGCCCACGGTAATAGTGATGCCCAATCATCATGATGGGCAGAGACCAAAGTACGGAGAAAGACCTCCAACTCCTGATTAACTCTCTCAGTCTGGCCATTGGATTGGGGATAAGAAGAGGTAAAATCCAAGGTAATGTCGAGGGATTTGCAAAAGGCTCTCCAAAAACGAGAAGTAAACTGCACACCCCTGTCCGAAATGACATGAGAAGGAACACCATGTTGGCGGAAAATCTCTCGCACAAAAATGGGAACCAACGCAGGGGCAGAAGGGAGACCAGGAAGAGGAAGAAAATGAGCCATCTTGGAGAACCGATCGATTACTACCCAAATGGCCGTATTATTCTCCGACAGTGGAAGATCAGTGATAAAATCCATGGGCATATGAGACCAGGGCTCCTTCGGAATGGGCAAGGGCATGAGAAGACCAGCAGGGGCTTGAGTGGAAGATTTAGACTGAGCACAGACGTGACAAGCCTTGACATAGTCTTTAACATCCGAGAGGAGATTAGGCCACCAGTAGTGACGACCCATGAGCAGGAAGGATCGGAGGAACCCAGCATGACCTGCCACCTTGGAATCATGTCCCCAATGAAGGATCACATGGAGACAGGTAAGCAGACGAACTCTATTGCATAACCATGACATTGGGCAAGCTCTGGCCAGAAGTCAAGCCTGCCCACCCAGTAGTCCAGGGGTTCATCACTCCTCCGAGCGTCCAAATCCGCCGTTAACTCAATGTAGTTGGACACCTGCGGGTTTAGGCATTCCCTGATGCTGGATCTGGATGAGACCTGTCGATGGGTCGGCTAAAAGAAAGACCTCATATCAGAAGTCACCAACATATCTTCAAACCGGCCTCTTCTTGCAGGCGCTGTTGGATTGGTACCCGCAACTCTTTCTCTGGGAGTGGGAATTCCTCCTCTGCCAGTGCACGCAAAAGCAGAATTCAGCATTTCTCGAAGCAAGGCCTGGAAGTGCTCCATTTTGACAGCCCTCTGTGACAGTGGTAACATTTCTGTCATTTTGGGCTTGTACCGGGGGTCTAAGTACGTTGCCACCCAGTACTGGTCCTTGACCCTTATGCTTTTTATACGGGGTCCCTGTTAAAACACTGGAGCATGAAGGCCCCCATTTGCACTAAACTGGAAGCGGTGTGGTGGCTTGGCTCCTGCTCATCATCCAGGATAATGTCGTCCTCCTCGTTCTCCTCTCCCCATCCATGGACAAAAACAGGGATCTCTGAAAGGTTTAAAGCATGCTCTTCTTGCTCCTCCTCATCCGCCCCATCACCATCCTCCTCTGACTCCTCCTCAGACGCCTGTTGTTGACTTGTCTCAGATAGAGTAACCCCCCTGGGAATTCATCCAGCATTGCGACTTTCACATCTTCCTGCTCCTGCTCCTCCAGGGCTTGATCAATGACACAATGCAATGAACGCTCCATAACGAAGGCATAAGGAACCATGTCACTGATGGCGCCATGGCTGCGACTGACCAGTTTGGTGATCTCATCAAATGGCTGTAGAAGTCTGCATGTGTCGCGCATGAGCAGCCACGGGCGCGCTGAAAAAAAAAAACAAGCTCCCCAGAACCTGTTCTTCCGCATAGTTAGACGTTAACTGCACGTTTCTGCTGGAGCAGCCTATCAAGCATATAGAAGGTTGAGTTCCATTGCGTCGGGCAATCACAAATAAGACGTCTGACCGGCAGATTGTGTCACCGCTGAATGTCAGCCCTGTTTCAATGCACTAAGCAGATTGGCACTGTTGTCACACACCACTTTACCAACTGTCAAATTGAGCGGTGTTAGCCACTGATCTGCCTGTGAACGCAAAGCTCAAAGGAGTGCAGGGCCAGTGTGGCTCTTGGCTTTTAGGCACAACAGACGTAGCACAGCATGGCAACATCTCACCTGGCATGTCGAATAGGTTCTGGGAGCTTGGGCAGCGCAGCGGAAGAGACGCTAGCAGTGGAAAAGGAGAAGTCAGCCAAGGATTACAGGGAGGAAGATGGAGTAGGAGGAGGAGAAGAAGAGCCAGGCCTGCATGCAATCCGTGGCGGTAAAACCAAATCTACACGGGTGCCACGGGTTACATGCTTGACGGCTGTCAGAAGGTTCACCCAGTGGGCAGTAAAAGTGATATACCTTCCCTGCCTGTGTTTGCTAGACCGCATGTCTGTGGTCAGATGTATCTTGCCACTGACACTGTGTGCCAGAGATACATTCACTTGCTGCTGAACATGGCCATATAGCTCTGGGATGCCCTTCTGTGAGAAATACTTCCTTCCTGGGACCTTCCATTGTGGTGTTCCAATGGCCACAAATTTTCGAAAGGCCTCAGAGTCCACCAGTTTATATGGCAGTAGTTGGCGGGCTATCAGTTCTGACAAGCCAATTTTTTTACGCTCAAACATTTGGCCCACGGAAGCCTGCCTTTTTGCAGAAAAACGTGAGGATGGCGTGATGGAAGGTGGAGTGGAGGACAATTGAGAGGAGAGAGGAGAAGGAGAAGTAGAAGACGAGGCTGGATGGTGAGAGCATGGAGTGTGGCTTTGTCTGTTCTGTTGCTCCCACTGGGCTCAGTGATGGCAGCTCATGTCCCTTCTTAAGGCGGTAGTCCCTAGGTGAGTGCTGGTCTTACTGCGACTTATGCGTTGACTGCAAAGATTGTATATGGCAACACTATTGTCAGCAGCGGACACGTTAAAAAAAGCCCACACTGCGGAGCCATGTGCCGGCGTCCTGGGAGCACCAGATGTGACCGTACATGGTTGATGCCTCGCTCCTGATACATTAACAGTCTGCTTTGTCCCTTCTGTGCAATGTAAGTTCTTCCTGCTTCTCTTCCCTATCTGCTAGTCCATATATCCCTCTGAACTCCCCTCCTCTTCCTCTCTTGTGGGCACCCACGTGACATCTCTAGACACGTCATCATCTACGTCACCTTCCCCACCGCTACAATTAGAGATCTCAGAGTAGGCAGCAACAGCAGGGACCAACCTCCTCCTTGGGCTGATCTGGGTACTGTCGTCAGACTGCTGAGTGGCGGTTGTTGCTACCTCCTCTTCCTGATCCAATGCCAAGAGTGGCTGCGCATCGGAAATGTCTTCATATGGATCGGAAAATAATTCCTGTGACTCAAGCGGAAGGTATGTGGTGGTGGTGTTGGTGGTAGTGTCTTTGGGGGTGCACACAGCAGAGAGTGAAGAAGAGGGTGCAGATCAAGAGGATGAGGAGGGTGCAGAAGTGTAAGGCTGAGTGAGCCACTCAACTAAGTCTGGTGCGTCCTTTGACGTAATCGCATGCACCTTCTCCAATTTGCCACTTTGGCTCAAGCCTGTTGCTCCTACCCTACCCCTACCACCCTGCGGAAGGGCCTGCCTCTTCCTCTGCCTGTCATTTTTTAAATTACCCTGTAACAAAAGTCTCTAGAGAAGTGAAGTATACAGTATATGTGGAAGAAGTTATACAACACTCCGCTTCAATCTGTCATTTTTGGGGGCCACTGGTCTATCACGCCAGTTATAATACTTTTTTTTATTGCGTTTGTCACTCTTTGTAGTATCGCTGCAGAAACGCTCAGCAGTCACAATGCTGCACAGTGAAAATGCACTATACTATGCTTTGTATATGTGCAAGTATTTTATACGTGTATTACACACCTATATACTGCACACCAAATAGTACACTTATACCAGTCTTTAAAAGGACCTTTGTGGACCTAGTAGTAATAGCTAGCTAGTGATTAAACTGACTGTCCCTGCTCCACACAGCGTCCTGTCCCTACACTGACAAAAGACAGCTGCAATCACCAGCACAGCAATGCACCAGCACCCTATATATTGTACACCTATACCAGTCCTTAAAAGGACCTTTGTGAGCCTAGTAGTAATAGCTAGCTAGTGATTAAACTGACTGTCCCTGCTCCACACAACATTCTGTCCCTACACTGACAAAAGACAGCTGCAATCACCAGCACAGCAATGCACCAGCACCCTATATATTGTACACCTATAACAGTCCTTAAAAGGACTTTTGTGGACCTAGTAGCTAGTGATTTGCAGACTGTCCCTCAGTCCCTACACTGATAAAAGACAGCTGCAGAAACAAGCAGTAATCTGCAGCACAGCAATGCACCAGCACCCTATATATTGTACACATATACCAGTCCTTAAAAGGACCTTTGTGGACCTAATAGTAATAGCTAGCTAGTGATTAAACTGTCCGTCCCTGCTGCACACAGCGTCCTGTCCCTACACTGACAAAAGACAGCTGCAATCACCAGCACAGCAGTGCACTGAACCCTATATACTGTACTACACCTATACCAGTCCTTAAAAGGACTTTTGTGGACCTAATAGCTGGTGATTTGTGTCACTACAGTCTCTCCCTGCTGCACACAGCGTACTGTCCCTACACTGACATAAGACAGAATGTAAAATGGCTGCCAAATCAGGTCTATTTATAAGTTAGGGGGAATGTCCAATTGTCCATGTGCTGAAATGTCTCAATTGGCTGTCCTGTACCCCATGATGGATGTGTCATCATGGGTCAAAGTTCTTTCACACTCTAAACACATATGTCCGCCAGGTGAACAGCGGCAATAGTCCGCCAATTTGGTGAATCGCGAACACGCCAAATTTGCTACAAACCGCCCGCCGGCCGAACAGTTCGGCCATCCCTAATCAGCATTATGATAACTCACAGGCAGGGGGCACTTTATCATGACTCTGGCTGGCTCTGTCACAGTGTATAACATAACATGGCTGCTGGGTGCTGATTTTGTTAACTTCTGACCAATAAGTGCCCCCCGCTGCCTATGAGTTCTGATACCATCCATTATGCCAGAGAGACAGACACACTGCAATGTAGTCTATTCACAGGCACCCCCAAAGCACACCCGTGTTGAAGCCTTGAAGGCCCCACGATTGGATCTGCTTCCCCCCTATTCCTGCTTCTGGACATCGTCAGCTGAGCTCAGCCGCCTCTCTCTGCCCGTCGCCACCTCCACCGGCCTCACAGTCTCTCAGGTCTCACTCTTCGGGCCCGGCTACTACTGGGTGGGGAGTGGAGGAAATGGCTCTGCCGGGGAAGGCAAGGAGAAAAGCAGGCAGGCGACTGGCCGGGATTTGAGCCAAGGCAGGAGAACATGTGAGCGGAGCTGAATGGGCATGTGCCGAAAAAAGAAGAAATAGTCCATCCGCTCCGACCAGCACATCATCATCAGAAAGGGACACAGATAATGGAAAAAATAACCCCCCTGAGCTAGTAGGAGCGGGGGGGTGTAATTCAGATTTTTTTTTATTCTGCACTGTCTTTGAAAATTGCCCCAGCTCCTGTTGAAGTCAAATCCGGGGAGAAAAACCGGGGACAGAATTGTTCCAGGGACAGTGTCCTCAATCCGGGGACTGACCCCTGAAACCGGAGACATCTGGTTATCCTACTGTAGATCTGAGGGGGACATGCAAGGAAAATAAAAAACAGCATTTTTGTTTGCACATGATTGGATGATAAAATCAGTAGAGCTTCCCCTCATTTCAGATCTTGTCCTTGGACCTACAGTGACTGCACTTCCAAGTGCACTTGTAGTGCAGAGAGGATTTGCCTTTAGTAAATAAACCCCACTGTATAAATACAAACATGTCTGTTATATTCCCAGGAAATGAACATTGTCCTACAGGAGATGCCTTGATTATCTGTGTCCCTCCACATAACGAATCCTATGACTACAGTACAAGTCACAGCCCAGCCCCCCCCCGTGTTGGAGGACGTGACCCTCCCAACTGCATTCTTCTCCAGTGTCAGAGAATTTCATTTCATTTCCTTGTCTGCTGTCAGCGATGGCGTCTGGTGATCTGAGAGCTGAGTTGGAATGTTCCGTCTGTCTGAACATTTATACAGATCCTGTAACCCTGAGATGTGGTCACAACTTCTGTCGGGTCTGTATTGATCGTGTGTTGGATACACAGGAGGGGTCTGGAGGATATTCCTGTCCTGAATGCAGAGAGAAGTTTCCGGATTGGCCTGCACTGCAGAAGAACATGAAACTACGTAACATAGCAGAGACTTTCCTGTCTACTCATCCAGATCGGGAGGAGTCCGGGGTCTTCTGTACTCACTGTGTGGACTCTCCTGTACTTGCTGTTAGATCCTGTCTGCACTGTGAGGTTTCTCTGTGTGATAAACACCTGAGAGTCCACAAAAAGTCCCCAGAACACATCTTATGTGACCCTGCCTTGTCCATGGAGAGCAGGAAATGCTCCGTCCATAAGGAAGTTTTGAAGTATTTCTGCACTTTGGATGAGACCTCTGTCTGTGTGTCTTGTTGTATGATTGGAGGACATAAAGGACATGAGATGGAGTCACTGGATGAGGCTTCTGAAAAGAAGAAGGAGACACTGAGGAATGTTCTGCAGAAACTTCTGACAACGAGAGAGGAGATGGAGGAAAGAGTCCAGAGTCTGCAGGAACACAGGAGGAAAGTAGAAGAAGAAGCAGCTGGTCACACTGAGAGAGTCACTGCCCTGTTTGGAGATCTCAGGAGACGTCTGGAAGACCTGGAGAAGAGAGTCCTGAGGGACATCTCCGGGAGGGCAGAGCGGATCTCCATCTCCATCCGGGATCTGGAAATAAAGAAGGAGGAGCTGTCCAGGAAGTTGCGTCACATTGAGGAGCTGTGTAACGTGACGGATCCACTGACTGTCTTACAGGAATCAGACACAGGTGACTTGTGTGATACTGAGGATGGAGATAATGAGGACAGAGAGAGACATGAGGAACTCCTCCATGATGGAGGGGGTCTGGATGTGGCGGGGGTCTTACACACGGGTTTATCTGATATAATAACAGAGGTAAATGTATACTCCTATATACAGGGAGCTGCAGACATATTACTGGATGGAAACACAGCTGGTAAATATCTACAGATATCAGATGATAGGAAAACTGTATCCAGGTCAGATAGAAACCAGAATCATCCAGAAACACCAGAGAGATTTCAGCGTTTTTCTCAGGTGATGAGCAGTCAGAGTTTCTCCTCAGGGAAACATTACTGGGAAGTGGATGTCGGGGGGTCAGAGATCTGGATAGTTGGGATGTGTTACCCCAGTATAGAGAGGGAAGGGGAGGAGTCAGGGATTGGAGATAATGAGAAGTCCTGGGGATTGGATAGGGATGATGATCAGTATTCAGTGATACATTACAGTGAAGAAACCCTCTTACCCACCAATATCTCCAGTAACAGAGTCAGGATATATCTGGATTATGAGGCCGGGCGGATCTCCTTTTATGATCTGTGTAACCCGATCCGACACCTCCACACCTTCACCACCACCTTCACTGAGCCCCTCCATGCTGGGATAGGTGTATGGGAAGGTTGTATAAAGATCTGTGGGGGGAGGCGGGAGATGTGAGAGCACTGCCTAGAGACTGATGACATCATAGTAAGGGAGGGTCAGATTGGTTAAATATTCATCCAATGGGGTGGATGGTGGGGACTCCAGTCGGTGTCTCTTTTATTGTAGTTTGGGGTACAGTAAAAATCAAGGTGCAGGTTACAGAAATAGGAGGCCGTGCTACAAAATCATGCTGATCTGCAATGTAATAGAGGAAATAAATGAGTAGAATAGAAAAAGTTACTTTATACTGTAGGTGTGAGATGATTTTTTTTGTTTGTTGATGTACAAAGTAATATTATTGTGTGTCTGGTTGTACCCCTCTCAGGAGGACTGAACCCCCAGAAATGTGGGGGAGGGGAGAGTAAGTTTAGGGTTAGAGTGAGAAAACAGAAAGGTCTGTCATCTATCTCCTCTATACAGGGTCAGGGGGTCTGAGCTCTGCACTGCTCTATGTCGCCCCCTGGAAATTTACACCACAACATGTTCTTATTAATGTCTCATCTTTATCCAATCAGAGTTCTTGAACTCTGTGATGTCATTAAATCCCAACAGAACTTTCAGCTTAACCCCTTGGTGCCAGTGCCTCCCAGTCCTTTAAGGTGTTTAGGGTGCCAGGAGGTGGGGCGGGGCTTATGATCATGTGATCGCTGTGATTGGCTGTCACGGGACTAGGCATGCACTCTTGGCACAGCTGTTTTTGCAATATTGCCCACAAATCTGCAGCATCTCAGTACCAAGGCTCACCCTCTGAGAGGCGACATATTTGCATACTGTCAGCACCAACAGGTTACATCTGATAACTACATTCCAAGGGCTTAAAACCAAAAACTGTGCTAAGTTGTTTTTTATAGAAAAGCCTTCACCCCCCCAAAATGTCTCAAAGAAGAACCCTTGCTCTCTGTGTGGAAGCAGCTGTCTCTCTGCAGAGGTCCAACATGCCCACTGCTGAGTCACAACCAGTCACAGCCAATTAACAGGGAGCATGAGCTTTATGGATTGGAGAGATCTAGATTTGACTCAACAGAGGGTGTACAAAAAGTTATTTTATACTACAAAGGCCGCGCTTAGATTAACTGTGGTGGTTGCTGCCTCCCCTCAAACTGAAAGTCCCCAAGGGAACTATAAGGGTAGAATGTTTTATAAAAAATTGGGGTCAGTGGTGATACCTCAACAATGCACATATGTGTAAAACGTCCCTCCGAAACCTCCCTCAAAGCAACCCCCTATAAATATTCTTAACCAAAGGAGAAGAAATATATGTATTTATGGGGGAGGAAAGGATGGGGGAGGGGTAAATCTATAATAGATCTCTAAATCCAAAAGACGTCCCTCAAAGTCCCCTATCGGTGAGTGTATATGCTAACTCTGTGCCAAGATATGCTGGTGCATTAGATTGGCGCACCTACTCTGCACAAACCAAAACTTTGCCAACTATAATTATAATCACCCTGTGCATGAGCACATGTATAGTTACTAATAATCTGTGTTGGTGCGTGTAATAACCATATTTTAGAAATAAATAAGTGATTTAGGATTGAAACAAGGGCTGGTGAGTTACCCACAAAGACAAATACTGTGCCAATTTCACGCCCCTACGTCACATAACGAAATGATAACAATGTGCATCCAAACTGTGTACAAATGTAAATGCCCAAGTGAATAAATAAATAGATAGATGAATAAATAAGATTACAGATAATAATATTAATAATGATGTCTGTGACTTGTAGGTAACATAGACACCAGAATTGTAAAAATGTGTAAACTGTATACATGAAGAAAATGTCTGTATACTCTTCTATCAAATCAATGTGCCAAAATGTCCAAAAAAAGTGACAAAAAGTGACTTTACTGCTTGAAAAGAATCTCCAGTGACTTGAGTGCTCCCCGCAAGGATCCCTACTCACCGGATCCTCACACCCTTACAGGGGTAATAAGTATGAGCCAAACACCCCCCTGTTCGGTTCGCACCAGAACCTGCGAACAGACCTAAACTTCGTGTGAACTTTAGAACCCTATTAAAGTCTATGGAACTCGAATGTTCAAAATCTAAAGTGCTAATTTTAAAGGCTAATATGCAAGTTATTGTCCTAAAACGTATTTGGGGAACCAAATCCTGCACCAGGGGACATGGATCAATGAAAAAAAAGTTTTAAAAACTGCCATTTTTTTCGGGAGCAGTGATTTTAATAATGATTAAAGTGAAACAATAAAAGTGTAATATTTCTTTAATTTTGTACCTGGGGGGTGTCTATAGTATGCCTGTGAAGGGGCGCATGTTTCCCGTGCTTAGAACTGTCCTTGCACAAAGTGTAATTTCTGCAGAAAAAAAATTCATTTAAAATCACTCGCGGCTATAATGAATTGTCGGCTCCCGTAATACAAAGAACACTCAATGAGTGTTCTCTGTATTACGGGAGCCGACAATTCATTCATTGATTTAAAAAAAAAAAGCGTAGGGTTCCCCTAAATTCAATTACCAGGCCCTTCAGGTCTGGTATGGATATTAAGGGGAACCCCGTGTCAAATAAAAAAAAAAAAATTGACGTGAGGGTCCCCCTAAAAATCCATACCAGACCCTTTATCCGAGCACGCAACCTGGCAGGTCGCAGGAAAAGAGGGGGGACGAGAGAGCGCCCCCCCTCCTGAACCGTACTAGGACACATGCCCTCAACATTGGGATGATGCTTTGGGGGTCTGTGACCCCTCAAAGCACGATGTCCCCATGTTGATGGGGACAAGGGCCTCATCCCCACAACCCTGGCCGGTGGTTGTGGGGGTCTGCGGGTGGGGGACTTATCAGAATCTGAAAGCCCCCTTTAACAAGGGGACCCCAGATCCCAGCCCCCTCGTTTGAAATATACCCCTACCATTTCACAAAGAAAGTGTAAAAAATGGTTAAATAAGACAAACACACTTTTGAAATATTCCTCTATTAAAAATAAAAAATAAAAAAGATTCCAGCGGTGGTAATCCACTCTTGCTATCCAGTGATGGATGATCATCTCTCCGGGGTCCAGCGATGGCTGATCTGATCCAGCAATGGGTGATTTTCAGTCCAGCGCAGTCCATCCATGCATCTGTCTTCTGTCTCCACTGAGGAGACACTGCGGGGATCCCGGCACCTGACGTTTCTTATATTAGGAGGGTGGTGCCACCCGTCACCTGACCCCACCCTCTCCGACGCTAGTGAGGGAAGCCAGGGCTTCCCCAGTGACTTATGGGTGACCCGCCCCCCTCTGATGTAACGCTGTAAAGCGTCAGAGGGGGCGGGGTCAGGTGACGGGTGGCCCTGCCCTTCTAATATAAGAAACGTCAGGCACTGGGATCCTGCAGTGTATCCTCAGTAGAGGCAGAAGATGGATGCATGGATGGACTGCACTGGACTGAAAATCACCCATCACTGGATCAGATCGGCCATCGCTGGACCCCGGAGAGAGGATCATCTGTCGCTGGATAGCAAGAGCGGATTACCACCGCTGGAATCTTTTTTTTTTTTTTTTTTAATAAAGGAATTTTTTAAAAGTGTGTTTGTCTTATTTAACAATTTTTTACACTTTCTTTGTGAAATGGTAGGGGTACTTTTGTACCCCTTACCATTTCAAACAGGGAGGTGGGATCTTTTTTTTTTAATTTGATGTGGAGTTCCCCTTAATATCCATACCAGACCTGAAGGGCCTGGTAATTGAATTTAGGGGAACCCCACGCTTTTTTTTTAATCCAATGAATGAATTGTCGGCTCCCGTAATACAGAGAACACTCATTGAGTGTTCTCTGTATTACGGGAACCGACAATTCATTATAGCCGCGAGTGATTTTAAAAGACTTTTTTTCCTACAGAAATGACACTTTGTGCAGGGACAGTTCTAAGCACAGGAAACATGTGCCCCTTCACAGGCATACTATAGACACCCCCCAGGTACAAAATTTAAAGGAATATTACACTTTTATTGTTTCACTTTAATCATTATTAAAATCACTGCTCCCGAAAAAACTTTCCATTTTTAAAACTTTTTTTGCATTGATCCATGTCCCCTGGGGCAGGACCCGGGTCCCCAAACACTTTTTAGGACAGTAACTTGCATATTAGCCTTTAAAATTAGCACTTTCGATTTTGAACGTTCAAGTCCCATAGACTTTAATAGGGTTCTAAAGTTCACACGAAGTTTAGGTCTGTTCCGCAGGTTCTGGTGCGAACCGAACAGGGGGGTGTTCAGCTCATCCATGTTAATCACTTGATTTCCTTATATTGATGACTATATAAAGTATATATATATTGTACTATGATGTATTATTCTGTGAGGATCATATTCTTATCTCTATACACTAGTAATAAAGTAAACATGACATAAATCTATCCCCTATTTTGTATAAATTTTGCACAAACCAATCAATATACGATTATTGCAATTTTTTTTTTTTTTTTTACCAAAAATCTATAGAAGAATACATATCGGTCTAAACTGAGGAAGACATTTTCATTTTCTACATTTGTGGGATACTTATTATAGAAAAAAGTAAAAAAATATTGTTTTGTTTTTAAAAATGTCGCTCTTTTTTTGTTTATAGCGCAAAAAAACACAGAGGTAATCAATTACCACCAAAGAAATCTCTATTGGTGGGGGGAAAAGGAGGTAAAATGTATTTATGTACAACGCCGCAGGACCACGCAATTATCAGTTAAAGTCGCGCCGTTCCGTATCACCAAATACTGTCCAGTCATTAACCGCTTACCCACCAGACAATTCTGGCGTTTTCCTCCGACATGTAAAAATTATACTTTTGTTGATATAAAATTACTCAGAACCCCCAAACATTATATAGATATAATCAGAGACCCTGGGAAATAACATGGCGGTCATTACACTTTTTTTGGTCACACAGAATTTTTACAGAAATGTTTCAAACGTGATTTTTTTTTGGAAAGAAAACACTTTCATGAATAATAAAAAAAACAAACAGTAAAGTTATCCCAATTTTTTAGTATAATGTGAGAGATGACGACACGACGAGTAAATAGATACCTCACATGGCGACGCTTTAAATCTTTTTCCAGGTGACATGTTTGGAGTTACAGAGGAGGTTTAGTGCTAGAATTATTGCTCTCGCTCTAACGTTTGCGTCAATACCTCACATGTGTGGTCTGATCGTTCTTTACATAGGCGGGCGCGACCTACCTATGCGTTTTCTTCTGCATGCAAGCTCGCGAGGGTGGGGTGCTTTATTTATTGTTTTTTTTTTTTTTCAAAAGGGTTTTATTGTAATATATCACAGTAACAAATATATGACATCAACAAATTGTACATAAGTTGTAGGGAGATATTGAATAGATAAGCAAATAGTGCCCAAATACATTGAACTGCATGGGTTGCTAGCACAAAGGAACATGGGCCTGGTGCCCGCCTGCTGTATACTTTGCATTCTGCATAGTTAGGTCCGGTAGATCCAGAGGCATCCTGTCCCCCCCTGACACCCCAATGGGCTGTGTCCAGTGGGGACGCAATGCCTAAGAACAGTGAAGAGGTAAGGTAGAGTGTGGGTGGAACTTAGTCCCATAATGTGAAAAAAGGAAGGAAAGAAAAAAAGAGATAACTGAGTCAAGTAGTCAGAGCTTCAGGAGAATCACAGCTAACTTACATATGATATATAAGAAATAGTACATTAAACCAGTGACTTTCACTGCCGGCTCCATCTGGTCTGGGTGTGATGCACAACGAGGTTATGCAAGCTTAACACAGCTTGGGTGTGTTAACCAGGAGGACCACTGTTTGTTGAATCTAGGTTCTGTCATGTTTATTCTAGAGAAAAGATATTCCATGCGGCAATGAACATTAAGGGTATTTGTAAGCTCAGTAAGTGTTGGAGAGAGGGGATTTTTCCACGCACGAGCTATGAGCAGGCGTGCTGAGATTAGTATGTGGTGTACTACAGGTAAACTAGTGGAGGGCCAATATTGGGAATCCAGACCAAAAAGAGCCATTGAGGTCAGCTGTTGGGGAGAGTTGGTCAAAGTCTGAACCAGAGAGGAGACTTGAAGCCAAAAGGACACGATAACCGGGCAGCTCCACCAGATGTGGAACATGTCTCCGGTGGAATTGCAATTCCTCCTACATTTTGGAGAATGAGTGGGGAAGATGGTTGCTAACTCGTCCGGTGTATGATACCACTTATGAAACAATTTCATGACCGTTTAGCAATGCGTTACATTTTTGGAGATGACTAGTGGGGTGCGTAGTACGCAATGCCAATCTTCTAGGGGGAAAGAGCAATGCAACTTGGATTCCCAATAGATCATGTTCGAAGGTTTCGAGGACGTGGTAGGCCTTGAGAGAAGTTTGTAAATGAAGGATATGCCCTTTGAGACATTAGGGGGATGGTTGTAAAAATTGAGAAGTTCCTTGGAGGTGTATTCTGGAGATATCAAGATTTGAGAGACGATGTGTCTGAGCCTGAGGTATATGTAAAAGTCTTTATGCGAGAGACTAAATTCCGATGTCAGTTGTTGAAAACTCTTTAGATCTAAACCAAGAAACAGGGCTCCAATGGTTGTGATTCCGGCTTCATGCCAGTGCTTGATAGGGAGATCCGGAGAGAGAAGTTGTAGCGCTAGTAAGGGAAGATTTTTCAGTGAGTCTCTATGAATGCCCTGGTGATCTTGGCGTATTGCATTCCATTGTGCTAGACAGGCGCGTACTGTGGGAAAGATGGACCGTGTGATAGGGAGGGACAGCCAGATCGCTGCTAGGGTTAGTTGTGGCTCAGCTGAGAGAGTTGCTGCTTCTATTTGGTGCCACCTTGTGTTTGGGTCCTGCGACCACAGTTGCTTCCCTTGGTCTAGAATGACGGCCTTGTAGTACTTTTTAACGTCTGGTGATCCCATCCCTCCTAAGGCAGAGGGAGTGCATAGGACGGAGGATTTCAAGCGGGGTTTACATCCTGCCCATATGAATGAGTCTAAGGTACGCTGTAGTTTAGATAGGTCTGCTGAAAGAATTGGAAGCGGGAGGGTCCGAAAAAAATAAAGCACAGGTGGGAGGAGAAATATTTTGGTTAGGGCTATCTTACCAACTCATGAGGCTTTTAAGGAGGTCATATTCGAGCTTAAGTTGTTCAATTTCGCAAACAAGGAAGCAAGGTTGTTTCGTATCAATGCAGAAGAGGGGGAGACTAGTTGAATGCCCAAATATTGCAAAGAAGAACCGGGGGCCCAGGAGAAGGGCAATATTTTGGCAATTTCTGATTTAAGCGCTGGCGAAATCTCAATGCCAAGCATGGCAGATTTCGAGTGGTTCAATTTGTACATTGATGCTTCGCTAAAATTATGGAGAACTTCAGTCAGGACAGGTAAGGACTTTACTGGGTCAGAGATAGCTATGATGACATCGTCCGCATATAGACCTATCTTATGACAGGTTTCTTTCACATTGATACCAGAAATGTGAGGGTGTGAGCGAATTGATTGCGTCAATGGCTCCATGACTAGGGCAAAAATCAAGGGTGAGAGTGGGCAACCCTGGCGAGTGCCGTTAGTGATTCTAAAGGGGTTGGAAAGAATGTCTGAAGTGCGGATCCTCGCAGTAGGCAAAGTATAAAGGCCTAGGATAGCTCGTAAGAAGTTGCCCTCTACGCTGAATTTCTTTAGAACTGCCTTGAGATATCCCCAATGGACTCTGTCGAACGCCTTCTCTGCATCTAACAAAATCAACAGAGAAGGCATTCGACTGTGTTCTGCCCAGTGGATAAGATCTACAAACCTACGGGTACTATCGGAGGCCTGGCGTCGGGGAATGAATCCCACCTGGTCTGGGTGTATGAGGAGTGTCATGTGTTGTGAAAGTCGGGTGGCCAGAAGTTTGGCATACATTTTCAGGTCGGTGTTAAGAAGAGAAAAAGGGCGGTAGTTAGCTGGGTCATGCGGGGCCTTCCCTGGTTTGTGGATAGTGGAAATGGTAGCTTCTAAAGATTCTGTGGGGATCTCCCCAGTGGCTAACATGTGATTAAAGGAGTTACATAAATGCGGGGTTAGTGCATCAATGAATGTCTTGTAATATTCGTTTCCAAAACCGTCTGGTCCCGGGGCTTTATGTAGAGGAAGGCCTTTAATTGCATTTTTAAATTCATGGGGAGAGAAAGGTAAGGCTAAGTCAGCAGCTTGAGAAGGGGACAAGGAGGGGAGGGCTATGTTAGAGAGAAATGTCTGGATAGTCGCCTCAGTGGGCTGCGTCTCAGTCGTGGAGTCTTTTAAGTAATGCAATTGTTCATAAAATGCGCCGAAGCAATTGGCTATGTCTTTGGGATTAGTCAATCTGTTGCCTTTAGAATCTATTAAGTGGGAGATTGTGGATTGGACTGTCCTGTGTTTGTATTTATGGGCCAGAGCTTTCCCTGATTTATTGCCTTGAGAGTACCAGGTTAGCTTAAATTTTCGCAAATAAAACTCATGTTTGTTCTGAAGGTAAGTACTCAGTTCTGACCTCAGTTTACTGAGCTCTGCGTGAGTAGAGGCAGAGGGCAAATTCATATTACTCTTCTCTAGAGACTTTATTCTATCTAGAAGGGCGTTAAGGGTCGCTGAGCGCTTTTTCTTCTCCTGAGCCCCCAGTTTTAGTAAAATCCCTCGTAGGACCGCTTTATGTGCGTTCCAGCATGTGGTGGAATTGGGGACAGATTGTTGGTTTAGAGCGAAGTAATCCTCTATGGCAGTTTTGACCTGTTCCCTAATGTCCTTAGTGCTGATCAGGTTAGGGTTTAGACGCCAAATTGTGAATGGGGTGGTAGGTGGGGAGAGATTGAGAACCATAGAGATGGGGGCATGATCAGACCATGATATTACGCCAATATTAGTGGACGCAACTGCTTGTAGTAGCACTTTGGATGTCAGGAACAGGTCAATCCTGGAATATGATCTCTGGGAGTTAGAGTAGAACGTATAGTCCCTCTCAGTACCATGTTGACACCTCCAAGGGTCATAGAATTCTTCCAAGTGTAGAAAGGAGGAGAGGGTGTAGGACCTTCTCCTTTGGGGGGTTGAGGAGTCAAGTGCGTGATCTGGCACCGCATTGAAATCCCTGCATAAAATGATTTGATCTTTCGGATAGTGTTGTATTTTGGCAAGAATGGACTTAAGAAAGGGGTTTTGGTGAGTGTTAGGAGCATAAATGTTAACAATTACCAAGGGCTTGTTATTAAAACAAGCGGCCAGAATTAGGAACCTTCCTTCGGGATCTTGCTCTAAATTGGAAACTGTGAGTGCCACCGTGGAGCGCACTGCTATCAGTACTCCTCTAACTTTTTTGTCTGTGCGGGAATGAAAGATATGAGGGTATCGCTTATTAGTACACTGTGGAGGGTTCTGGGAGGATAGATGGGTCTCCTGTACGCATAGGATATCAGATCGGGAAGTCGTTGCTTCCCTCCATAAGAGGGATCGCTTGTAAGGACTATTTAGTCCCTTAACATTAAGGGATGTGATTGTAAGGGACATGAACTGCTAAGATCATTTGTCAAGATGGTACTGAGGTTGACGGACCTTTATAAAAAAAACAAACAGTAGCTCTGTATACAGAGAACGAACACAAAATCGTTGACTTTGAGCAGAGATAAACAAGTATTGTAACAAAAACACAAAAAAAAGGAGAACAAGAACGATAATGCAGTATAGAAAACAAACAGTGTTGAAGCTTCTATATCGCTGACCGGGAGATATAGAGGCGTAAACCACGTAATCAGACAGTCCCTTCAGGAACAATAAGTGGCGTAAAACGTGGTGTAACGGTGAGTTGGGAGTACAGGTATGGGTAATGCCGTGTGTGTGGCACACAGTGGCAGTTCGACGTGGGGGGTTCAAGAGAGATAAAGCAGTCATCCACTTTTACCTGTGAAATTGAGCACCTGTTAAGAAGGGGTGACCAGGAGGGAGGCCCCCTAGTCATCGGAGAGTCATGATTTAATTTTTGTAGCCCATTTAGAAGGGATCTTGGTGGTTCTAGTATTCAGAGGCGGAGCCAGGGGTATGATAGGAGAGATGCCCCAATTATGTAGCTGTTTGAATCCATCTTTGGGAGTCAGAAATGCGACTTGCTGTTGCTGGTAGTTTACAAGAAGCTTGGTGGGAAATCCCCATTTGTATGCGATTTTATGCTCTATGAGTATCGCAGTAATTTGTGAGAAGGCCTTGCGTGCCTGTGAGGTGGTGGCTGAAATATCATTATACAGTTGAATTTTAGCAAAGGGTTCAGGAAGGTTGCGTATAGTTCTCGCGGCCCACATAATCTGCTCCTTTGTATTAAAGAAGTGTATCCTAGCCAGGATATCTCTGAGTATTGAATCGGGCAGGTGCTGCGGTTTATGGATTCTATGTGCTCTATCAATGAGGAGATCCTGCGGTGTAAGGGTCGGTATGATCTTGCGAAACAGCTGGTGCAGGTAAGGGACTATATCAGGGGGTGACACAGTCTCTGGGACTCCTCGGATCTTAATATTATTCCGCCTTGAGCGGTCCTCGAGGTCTGCGACTTTAAGTCGCAGTTGGCGGATAGCTGTGGAATGTTCATCTTGAATATCAACCACAGTGTTATGGGAGCTAGGGGCAGCAGAGAGATGGTGCTCAATGTGATCTATGCGGTCTTCCATGTCGTCTACTCTGTCCAACAAATGGTTAATGGAGGATCTGAGCTCTTTCTGCATGCCTGCTTGAAATGAGAGTAGCATGGCTTTCAGTGTATGTTCAGAAGCAGGGCTCTCAGAGGTATTGTAAGCAGCCAGCGAGGAGTCAGAATCACCTAGTGCTGCTGTGGAACTACAGATGCCAGTGCCATGTTGCCGCTTCACTAGGGGAGGCTTAGAGGGAGAGTGTGCTGGGAAGATTGCTGCTCTCTTACCTCTGTCAGCCGGTGATATGGCGGGCAAGCGCTGCTGTTCCCCAGATTCCTCCATGTCAGAGAGGGGATCCTCTGTGGATGCAGGGGCTGCCGAGGCCGCGGGTGTCTCCTGAGGCACGTTGCTTTCATCCCGGTCGGCGCCATCTTAGGCCTGCACGCCGGCAGGCTTCATGTAGAAATCGGTAAGTTTCCTCGCTCCGTGGGCGGCGGTTCTGCCGCGGGTCATGTCCCCCGTGGTGCGGGGTGATCCCTGGAACTCCGTGGGACAGACTGCGGTATCGGATGGCGCTGGATGCTGATCGTAGCTGCGTGGATGTGTGGAGCTCAGCACTTATGCGGCCATTCCGGTCAGCGGCCAAGCCACGCCCTGTTTATTTTATTTTATTTTTTATTTTTACACTTTCCCTGTAAAAAATAAATAAAAATGTTGATGACTTTTATTACAAGAAATGTTGATCGGTGGAATTCTACATTCTGCATCTCTATGAAGGATTTCTAGTAAACAAATATATATCTTTATACACTTCCAGCTCCCCCTATTACCACCATCTTTTCCAACACTCGCAAGTAGAGGTCGGCTGGCCCAGCATTGTGCACCCTTTGGGAGATCTCAGTGGTCCAGTGCTGGGATTGGCTTCCATGGTCTGGACTCTGGGCGGATGATTGGTTGAGCACATCAGAATATTTCCTTCTGCGTTCCCCATATGCCTCTGTATAGGTTTCCATGGTCAGTATGGGACGATCGATCTTTGGTGACCTGGAAGTGTCTTATCAATGTGATGTAGATTACATTCTCTGCATTTCTACTTCTATTCTCTCATTCTTTTAACTTTTTTTGTATCAATAAATATTACTTTTTCATTTTTAATCATTATCTGATGATTTTTGGATAGTCCCAACACCAAAGGTCGTTCTTTTGGTCAGAGTTTCTCCTAATACAACTAATTTTCCCCCTTATTGATCTCATAATTAGATTTCATGTATACATATAATGTGTGTGAATTGTGGGCTCATGTAATGAGGACATCTAGTGGCCAAAACATTTAGTGTATTAAACGCATAAAGAAATGTCCTCTAGTGGCTGATAGCTAAATAACATCAATTAAAGACTATAATGTGTAATGTAGATTTGAGTCTTCACATTATATGTTTTAGTATTTTACATTTTTATTTGCAGCACTGGGAGTCCGGTCCCCTCCCCCTCATGTGATGTGTAATGGAATATTGATGGGTTGGTCACATGACATGTTTTGTATTCTACTTCCAGCACTGGGAGTCTGGGGTTATCTCCTCACAATGGATTTTGCAGCGCTGGTATTTTGGCCCTACCCCCTCATGTGATGTATAATGACTCATACACATACACTGTGATGTCATTTCTCCATGTATAGATAGCACACATATAGGGCTAAGCTCCATGCTGATACAAAGAACAATACACTAACATATGTGGGGATACAGATACCAGGTGTGTCTAAATAGTTCATCCATCACTCCCATATCACAACATGGGCCAGGTGCACGCGCATGCACGTGTCTATCCAGAGACACGCTGAGAAGAACCACCTAGTCTGGAATACACGTGACTGTTGGGGTAAATCCGCTGTGGGCGGGGGAGGGGGAGGGGCACAATGGGATGACGATCAAAGTTCTGCTACAAATTGGGGAAAACAGCGATGGAGACACATGAAATATTGGACGATTGAAGAAGTCGTGAGCAGAAAATGACGTCTGGAAGGAAAGGACTGAGGATGAGCCACGCTCGGGTCACCCATCTACAAGCAGGACCCCACGCACCATCCAACAAATCCCACAAATGCTGGCACGAGATTGGCAACTGACTCTACAATTGATGGTGGAGGAATTGGGCATTAGCCAGGACACAGTGCCCACCATCATCCACCAAGATTTGGGGAAGCAGAACATCTGTTCCCGGTTCGTGCCGCACAAACAGACAAATCCCATCACCATGTGAGATCAGGATCCATCCGCACCTGCCAATCGTCGTCACAGGGGAGGAGACTCGGTGCTATAAGTTACATCCAGAATCCAAGCACCAATCCATGGAATGGCATTCACTGTCTTCCCCGAGAACCAAAAAGACTCACCCGCAAAAGTCCAAGGTCAAGACAATGTTGATCACCTTCTTCGACAACGATGGCATCATCCAAGAATGTGTGACAGCGGCTCTGCGATTGATTCCTAAAGAAGCCTTTGCTGACAGTTTCCAGAAGCTTTATAAATGTTGTCAGAAGTGCATTGTGAATGACGGTGATTATTCTGATGGTCAATAAAAGGTAATTTGTTTGTATCTTCTGTTTTGTTTGTTTTCTGATTCCATTCATCAAACTTTTTAGACACACCTCTTAGTGTTGGCAGCGCTTTCCTCATAGTGAATATAGGGAAGAGACTTAAATTGCAGCGGTAGTGCACAGGTCTCTCTGGTCTCTCCCTTCTCATTGGCTCAGAGAAAGCAGCAGGAGCCATTTAACCCCACTGATGTTAATCACAACCAGTGAGGAGGGAGTGAGGGGGGGGGGGGGTTCTATGTACACTCCTGAGCCATCTCAGGAGTGAGCCCTCACAAGTGCCCTCATAGCAATCTTCCATTCTATCGATGTCCCCTTCAAGCAATCCTTTCTTCCTTTTATTGCTCGACCCTTTTCTTTGATCAATTGAGCCTTCCTTCGATTAATCTGCCCTTCCATCTATCGACCCTTCCATGTATCGATCCTTATTTCGATAGATCGATCCTTCAAACATTCCATTGTTTCTTTGAAGGAATGATTGATCAACTGAAGGAAAGATTAATCAATTTGAAGGGAGGATTGATCGATCAATCAAAGGAAGGAAGGGTTGATCTGAGGAAGGGTTGATCAATTGAAAGTAGGATCCTTTGATTGAAGGAAGGATCGATAGATGGAAGGGTTAATTGAAGGAAGAATCAAAGCTGCTTTGGTGTGAACATAGCATTTAGGCAGCAAGGATGACCAGGGAGGTGAGGGTTAAAAAAAAGTTGCATAGGAATACTTCTCATCTGTGGTGATGAGATTTCTGTAAAATAAAATAATCCCATTTTCTTGCTTTGCAGCCCGAAATGAAGACAGACACCATTTTTTTATCCAGCTGCATTTACTCTGTGCAACTTAAACATCCAAGTGAAAGATAGAACACCAACATGTCAGAGAACAGAATCAGTGAGTTGGAAAAAGGATAACCCCTCCCCCTGGTGTAGCTAATCATCTTCTCATTGGCACTCAAAGCCATGTGCCTTTGTGAATTTTAGTCCCCGGTAGTGCAACTGAAGCAACCAATCATCTATGGGTGGCGCTGTCACCTGGATCTCCGGGATAAAGTTGTGGACGGGCACAAGTCAGGAGATGGATACAAAGGCTTTATAGTGGTGTATATTATTAAAAAGTGAAGGTATTTGGTACAACGCAGACCCTTCCTGGATCAGGATGTGGCTCCAAATTGGAGGAAACTGGTCAGAGAGGCCTACAGAAACTCTGACAAAGAGTGGTCATTGTGTGCATATGACACCAATATCACATATCCTCCCCAAATGTGGCTTGTATAGGGAGAGGGGTATAAGAAGAAAGCCACACCTCATGAAAGGCCACATGCCGTCACCACTAAGCTTTGCCAAAATGTACCAAGATTCTGAGGCCACATGGTAAAAGATGTTCTGATCAGATGAGACTAAAATTGAAGGATTTGGGCTCAACACCAAATCATATGTCTGTCAGGAATCCATCCAAATAACACCATTCCTACAATAAAACCTGGGGGTGGTAATATCCTGTTATAGGGGGTGGTAAAATCCTTTTATAGGGGGTGGTAATATCCTCTTATGGGGGTGGTAATATCCTGTTATGGGGGTGGTAATATCCTGTTATAGGGGGTGGTAATATCCTGTTATGGGGGGTGGTAATATCCTGTTATGGGGGTGGTAATATCCTGTTATGGGGGGTGATAATATCCTGTTATGGGGGTGGTAATATCCTGTTATGAGGGGGTGGTAATATCCTGTTATGGGGGATGGTAATATCCTTTTATGGGGGATGGTAATATCCTGTTATGGGGGTGGTAATATCCTGTTATGGGGGTGGAAATATCCTGTTATGGGGGATGGTAATATCCTGTTATGGGGGTGGTAATATCCTGTTATGGGGGGTGATAATATCCTGTTATGGGGGTGGTAATATCCTGTTATGGGGGATGGTAATATCCTGTTATGGGGGTGGTAATATCCTGTTATGGGGGGTGGTAATATCCTGTTATGGGGGTGGTAACATCCTGTTATGGGGGGTGGTAATATCCTGTTATGGGGGTGGTAATATCTTGTTATGAGGGGGTGGTAATATCCTGTTATAGGGGATAGTAATATCCTGTTATGGGGGTGGTAATAGCCTGTTATGGGGGGTGGTAATAGCCTGTTATGGGGGTGGTAATATCCTGTTATGGGGGGTGGTAATATCCTGTTATAGGGGTTGTAATATCCTGTTATGGGGGTGGTAATATCCTGTTATGGGGCTGGTAATATCCTGTTATGGGGGATGGTAATATCCTGTTATGGGGAATGGTAATATCCTGTTATAGGGGATGGTAATATCCTGTTATGGGGGTGGTAATATCCTGTTATGGGGGGTAATAGCCTGTTATAGGGGATGGTAATATCCTGTTATGGGGGGGTAATAACCTGTTAATGGGTGGTAATATCCTGTTATGGGGGTGGTAATATCTTGTTATAGGGGGTGGTAATATCCTTTTATAGGGGATGGTAATATCCTGTTATGGGGGTGGTAATATCCTGTTATAGGGGATGGTAATATCCTGTTATGGGGGTGGTAATATCCTGTTATGGGGGGGTAATAGCCTGTTATAGGGGATGGTAATATCCTGTTATGGGGGTGGTAATATCCTGTTATAGGAGTGGTAATATCCTGTTATGAAGGATGATAATATCCTGTTATGGGGGGTGGTAATATCCTGTTATGGGGGTGGTAATATCCTGTTATAGGGGATGGTAATATCCTGTTATGGGGGTGGAAATATCCTGTTATAGGGGTGGTAATATCCTGTTATGGGGGGGTGGTAATATCCTGTTATGGGGGTGGTAATAGCCTGTTATGGGGGGGGTGGTAATATCCTGTTATGGGGGATGGTAATATCCTGTTATAGGGGATGGTAATATCTTGTTATGGGGATGGTAATATCCTGTTATGGGGGATGGTAATATCCTGTTATGGGGGGTGGTAATATCCTGTTATGGGGGTGGTAATATCCTGTTATAGGGGTGGTAATATCCTGTTATGGGGGTGGTAATATCCTGTTATGGGGGTGTTAATATCCTGTTATGGGGCTGTTATGGGGGATGGTAATATCCTGTTATGGGGGCGGTAATATCCTGTTATGGGGGTGGTAATATCCTGTTATGGGGGTGGTAATATCCTGTTATGAGGGGGTGGTAATATCCTGTTATAGGGGATGGTAATATCCTGTTATGGGGGTGGTCATAGCCTGTTATGGGGGGGTGGTAATAGCTATTTATGGGGGTGGTAATATCCTGTTATGGGGTGGTAATATCCTGTTAGGGGGGTGGTAATATCCTCTTATGGGGGTGGTAATATCCTGTTATGGGGGTGGTAATATCCTGTTATGGGGGTGGTAATATCTTGTTATGGGGGTGGTAATATCCTGTTATGGGGGATGGTAATATCCTGTTATGGGGGGGTGGTAATATGCTGTTATAGGGGTGGTATTATCCTGTTATAGGGGTGGTAATATCCTGTTAATGGGGGGGTGGTAATATCCTGTTATGGGGGTGTTAATATCCTGTTATGGGGCTGTTATGGGGGATGGTAATATCCTGTTATGGGGGCGGTAATATCCTGTTATGGGGGTGTTAATATCCTGTTATGGGGCTGTTATGGGGGATGGTAATATCCTGTTATGGGGGCGGTAATATCCTGTTATGGGGGTGGTAATATCCTGTTATGGGGGTGGTAATATCCTGTTATGAGGGGGTGGTAATATCCTGTTATAGGGGATGGTAATATCCTGTTATGGGGGTGGTCATAGCCTGTTATGGGGGGGTGGTAATAGCTATTTATGGGGGTGGTAATATCCTGTTATGGGGTGGTAATATCCTGTTAGGGGGGTGGTAATATCCTCTTATGGGGGTGGTAATATCCTGTTATGGGGGTGGTAATATCCTGTTATGGGGGTGGTAATATCCTGTTATGGGGGTGGTAATATCCTGTTATGGGGGTGGTAATATCTTGTTATGGGGGTGGTAATATCCTGTTATGGGGGATGGTAATATCCTGTTATGGGGGGGTGGTAATATGCTGTTATAGGGGTGGTATTATCCTGTTATAGGGGTGGTAATATCCTGTTATGGGGGGGTGGTAATATCCTGTTATGGGGTGGGAATATCCTGTTATAGGGGATGGTAATATTCTGTTATGGGGGATGGTAATATCCTGTTATGGGGGGGGTGGTATAATCCTGTTATAGGGGTGGTAATATCTTGTTATGGGGGATGGTAATATCCTGTTATAGGGGATGGTAATATCCTGTTATGGGGGTGGTAATATCCTGTTATGGGGGGGTAATAGCCTGTTATAGGGGATGGTAATATCCTGTTATGGGGGGGTAATATCCTGTTATAAGGGATGGTAATATCCTGTTATTGGGGTAATATCCTGTTATGGGGGTGATAATAGCCTGTTATGGGGGGGTGGTAATAGCTTTTTATGGGGGTGGTAATATCCTGTTATGGGGGTGGTAATATCCTGTTATGGGGGTGGTAATATCCTGTTATGGGGGGTGGTAATATCCTGTTATGGGGGATGGTAATATCCTGTTATAGGGGATGTTAATATCTTGTTATGGGGGTGGTAATATCCTGTTATGGGGGTGGTAATATCTTGTTATAGGGGTGGTAATATCCTGTTATAGGGGGTGGTAATATCCTGTTATGGGGGTGGTAATATCCTGTTATAGGGGTGGTAATATCCTGTTATGGGGGGTGGTAATATCCTGTTATAGGGGTGGTAATATCCTGTTATGGTGGGTGGTAATATCCTGTTATGGGGGTGGTAATATCCTGTTATAGGGGATGGTAATATCCTGTTATGGGGGTGGTAATATCCTGTTATGGGGGGGGGGGGGGGTAATAGCCTGTTATAGGGGATGGTAATACCCTGTTAAGGGGGGGTAATATCCAGTTATGGGGGGGGGGGTAATAGCCTGTTATAGGGGATGGTAATACCCTGTTAAGGGGGGGTAATATCCTGTTATAGGGGATGGTAATATCCTGTTATGGGGGTGGTAATATCCTGTTATGGGTGGTAATATCCTGTTATGGGGGTGGTAATATCTTTTTATAGGGGGTGGTAATATCCTGTTATAGGGGGTGGTAATATCCTGTTATGGGGGTGGTAATATCCTGTTATAGGGGATGGTAATATCCTGTTATGGGGGTGGTAATATCCTGTTATGGGGGTGGTAATATCCTGTTATAGGGGATGGTAATATCCTTTTATGGGGGTGGTAATATCCTGTTATGGGGAGGTAATATCCTGTTATGGGGGGGTGGTAATATGCTGTTATAGGGGTGGTATTATCCTGTTATAGGGGTGGTAATATCCTGTTATGGGGGGGTGGTAATATCCTGTTATGGGGTGGGAATATCCTGTTATAGGGGATGGTAATATTCTGTTATGGGGGATGGTAATATCCTGTTATGGGGGGGGTGGTATAATCCTGTTATAGGGGTGGTAATATCCTGTTATGGGGGGGTGGTAATATCCTGTTATGGGGTGGGAATATCCTGTTATAGGGGATGGTAATATTCTGTTATGGGGGTGGTAATATCCTGTTATGGGGGGGTAATAGCCTGTTATAGGGGATGGTAATATCCTGTTATGGGGGGGTAATATCCTGTTATAAGGGATGGTAATATCCTGTTATGGGGGTAATAGCCTGTTATGGGGGTGGTAATATCCTGTTATGGGGGTGGTAATATCTTGTTATAGGGGGTGGTAATATCCTGTTATAGGGGATGGTAATATCCTGTTATGGGGATGGTAATATCCTGTTTTGGGGGTGGTAATATCCTGTTATGAGGGGGTGGTAATATCCTGTTATAGGGGATGGTAATATCCTGTTATGGGGGTGATAATAGCCTGTTATGGGGGGGTGGTAATAGCTTTTTATGGGGGTGGTAATATCCTGTTATGGGGGTGGTAATATCCTGTTATGGGGGTGGTAATATCCTGTTATGGGGGTGGTAATATCCTGTTATGGGGGGTGGTAATATCCTGTTATGGGGGATGGTAATATCCTGTTATAGGGGATGTTAATATCTTGTTATGGGGGTGGTAATATCCTGTTATGGGGGTGGTAATATCTTGTTATAGGGGGTGGTAATATCCTGTTATAGGGGGTGGTAATATCCTGTTATGGGGGTGGTAATATCCTGTTATAGGGGTGGTAATATCCTGTTATGGGGGGTGGTAATATCCTGTTATAGGGGTGGTGATATCCTGTTATGGTGGGTGGTAATATCCTGTTATGGGGGTGGTAATATCCTGTTATAGGGGATGGTAATATCCTGTTATGGGGGTGGTAATATCCTGTTATGGGGGGGGGGGGGGTAATAGCCTGTTATAGGGGATGGTAATACCCTGTTAAGGGGGGGTAATATCCAGTTATGGGGGGGGGGGGGTAATAGCCTGTTATAGGGGATGGTAATACCCTGTTAAGGGGGGGTAATATCCTGTTATAGGGGATGGTAATATCCTGTTATGGGGGTGGTAATATCCTGTTATGGGTGGTAATATCCTGTTATGGGGGTGGTAATATCTTTTTATAGGGGGTGGTAATATCCTGTTATAGGGGGTGGTAATATCCTGTTATGGGGGTGGTAATATCCTGTTATAGGGGATGGTAATATCCTGTTATGGGGTGGTAATATCCTGTTATGGGGGTGGTAATATCCTGTTATAGGGGATGGTAATATCCTTTTATGGGGGTGGTAATATCCTGTTATGGGGAGGTAATAGCATGTTATAGGGGATGGTGATATCCTGTTATAGGGGGTGGTAATATCCTATTATACGGGGTGGTAATATCCTGTTATGGGGGGTGGTAATATCCTGTTATGGGGGTGGTAATATCCTGTTATGGGGGTGGTAATATCTTGTTATAGGGGGTGGTAATATCCTGTTATAGGGGGTGGTAATATCCTATTATACGGGGTGGTAATATCCTGTTATGGGGGGTGGTAATATCCTGTTATGGGGGTGGTAATATCCTGTTATGGGGGTGGTAATATCCTGTTATGGGGGTGGTAATATCCTGTTATGGGGGTGGTAATATCTTGTTATAGGGGGTGGTAATATCCTGTTATAGGGGGTGGTAATATCCTATTATACGGGGTGGTAATATCCTGTTATGGGGGGTGGTAATATCCTGTTATGGGGGTGGTAATATCCTGTTATGGGGGTGGTAATATCTTGTTATAGGGGGTGGTAATATCCTCTTATAGGGGGTGGTAATATCCTGTTATAGGGGGTGGTAACATCCTGTTATAGGGGGTGGTAATATCCTGTTAAGGAGGTGTGTTTACTGCAGCTGGGATTGGAGAACGTGTAAGTAGGGATGGGTAAATGGTTTGGGCAGAGCATGAGTTCAGATCAAATATCGCTCGGCAAGATGTTTGCCCACTGAGCGTACAGTCAAGTTGTTAATGAGGGTTGGGAAGCCGGCCACTGCCTCCTTAACAACTGAGTCATCAGCTGTCAGCTCCCCCGCTGACAGCTGAATGAAAAAAATATATTGCCAAATTTGATGACAATGGAAAAATTATTTAAAAAAAACTGTGTGGGAAGTCCCCCCAGTCCATACCAGGCCCTTCTGGTCTGGTGTGGGTTTTATGCCATCCTCTGAATAGGACTTTTTAGAGCATCCACAAAATCAATAATGTATATAAAAATGATATTCTTAATTGGAACAAGTTAAATAGGAAGCCCTGATGGGTTTTACTTCCTCTTTTGCTCGCTGCAAACCCTGCAAATGAAAAGCATAATGGGCTAGTATGCATCGCATCACATACTAGCTCATTATGTTCCACTTACCTGCAAAATAATCCAGCAATGTCTCCTGTGTGAGCCGCATCCATCTTCTGGCCCCTCTTCCTTCTGGGCTGTGGACTCCGGCTCTGTGATTTCGCCAGAGCCACATGACATCACTCCCGTGCTTATGCACAGGAGCCGCGATTAACGGCACAGGCTAGGGAAGAGACGCCACTTAGTTTTGTTTCTTCCCCGCGCATGCGCAGAATTTTCGGCGGACTACAAGTGAAATATCTCCTAAATGGTGCACGTTTAGGAGATATTTCCACTACCTATAGGTAAGCCTTATTCTAGGATCACCTATAGGTAGAAGTCCAAAAAGTGAGTTTATAACCACTTTAAAAATAGTTACATATACAAGGTTACAGATCAGATGCAGTTTACATGGCGGATAACTATTGGACCAGTCAGCACACAGGATGGTGAAAACAATGATAGTCCAACGCATTTTGAATTTCATAGGCTATAACAAATTCTTCTTCAGGGATATATACATGAAAAATATGAGGCAAGAAGGAAGTTCTGGACAGCTGCACTCCGGAATAGAGCCTTTATTTGTAAAAAGTTCAACAGATACCAGCCACAATCAGGCTCCAACTGGTTTCACTTTAACGGTAACTTTAAATGTGATAATAAAGGATGCGACTATTGTTACTATATAACAAGAGGCCAAGTTGTGAGCTGCAGTGTAAATAGAGAAACATTTGACATCACATCCTTTATAAACTGTAATTCCAGATTTCTCATCTATGTTATCACATGTGAACAATGTCAGATCCAGTATGTTGGCCGTACTACACGTAGGCTGAAAGATCGATTATACGATCATCTATACGACATTGAAAAAATCAAATCCACAAATGTAGCTAAACATTGGAACCTCATACATTTTATGGATGTCACTGGACTTTCTATACAGGTTGTGGAGAAAATGACTGCCCCCAAAAGAGGAGGGACAAGTTCAGAATACTTTGCAAGTACAAAGAATTCTGGATATTTAATCTACACACCAGAATCCCGACAGGATTGAACTTTGAGTGGGACGTTTCTCACTATTGTGACTAGATTCATGGCGGTGTATATGGGTTGTAGTGCAGACAAGATTTGCCATTCAGGCTTCAGTTTACTATGGTTCATACAATTTACTTTGTCATGTGCATGCCCGTTATTAATGGGAAGTGTGGCAATACTTTGGCCGTCTTGATACCGACCACTCTGTTCCCATAGTGTTGTGGACATGAGTGGGAGTATTATATTTAGATGGCTTTTACCTACATGTGGGCAGTTTAGGTAGTCATCATCAGGACTCTAAGCGGTCCATGTTTTAAACTCTATGGACCATTGGGAGGTTTGAATGAGGAAATGTCCACTAGTTAAAACGTGATTGGCCACACATAGCTATGTATTCCACTGTCTGTTCTCATTAACAATATTCGTTTCCCTCGTCTCCTCTCTTCCCCCTGCCTGGTGGTTGGTTTTTGTCTTTTTTTTTTCTCCTCGCCCCCTTTTACCCTATTCTAGTGCCGAGAGGTTCATTTGGTTTTTGCATTTTTTTTGTATTCATTTATATAATTGGGTTCTGTTTCATGTTGGGCACACTTATCAACAATGTCCCATATTATGTTAAACTGTTTGTACCAGTAGCTGACATCTTGCAATTCTTGGAGGTTTTCAATGCCGGCATGGGTTTAGACTGTGGTTTTACGTGTCTGATGTGAATAGTGATTCTTTTATATAGAGGTTTGTTCTTATAGATGTAGCGCCCTGCTCCTAATGACGCTAGAAGTGTAAATTTAGAGTTGTCTGAGCTGTAGTTTAGTTCAGACTGATTATGTTAAATTTCTGGTTTCTATCCCAGTTCAGCTGGGTTGTGTAATTTTTCCCCTTGACCGTGGGTGGCGCTCTCATCCTTGGTCAGTGTTGGAAATGCAACAGGCTGGGTGTATTGGGTACCTCTTTTCCCGGAAACAGCCCAGTGGGAGTGGTCTGCCCGCTATGCATTCTGGGAGAGGGCACTTAAAGGACAGACACTGTTGGTCCAGGGTTGTTGTTCCCTGAGCTGATGGCCCTCCTGGCCTGAGGTGTACCGTAACCATTCAACTGTCTCAGGGCCGGATGGCCCGAGGCCTTGTCACTGAAAGTAGGCCCAGAAGTTCGGGGGCCTTCCGATTCAGGGGTGGTCCTATGCTGTCTTGCCTGCGGGGAGAAGCCGAGCAATTGAAGAATCCAGGGGAGAACTTTTCTGAGAGAGGACCGAGCAACAAGGCTGGTATCTCAAGAAGAGCCTGGGGACTCAATTGGAGGACGCATTCCGGGTCATCTACCTCACAGTATTGCCGCCTCGGCTAAAAGAAACTGGTACTGTGTGACTGTACTTTGACTTTGGAAAGTTTATTGGTTACACAATCCTGTGGAAGAGGATTGTGCAACAATTCTATTATATTTCTTCAAGTCTGTGGCAGAGACTATGACCGAGCATCGCACCGGCTGCTAGGTCAGTGAGAAAGGCCAATCCGGTGGTTGCTGGATCCAGTCACTGGAAGCTGTTTGTTCTCTGGATCAAAGAAGTACCCGTGATCCACAATACAAGGTACCCGAATCCCCCAAACCCTCATCCCTAAACTTTATTTTTGTTAATAAAAACATTGGAGAAAAGAAACAAAGTGTTTTTGTTGACTCTGTGAACAACTATTCATTGGGACCCCTATGATGGACATGGTGAAACAGTGAGGTGACGGTAAGCCCAAAAGAATTAAAATACCATCAGCTCCTTCGGGGGTAAGTGCTACATAGATATCCTGTAGGCACATTTGCTGAGATACATTTACAGCTCTATAGGATGACAATGTGGGTTTCTTATCCAGCACCTGATCCAGTACCCCGTCCAATACTTATACTTTCACTATGGTTGCGGTATCAACATCGTTGCAGATTGCTGCTTGTATGCCGAACACTAGCGGCCACTACACATTAGGGCAATTGTGGTATTTTTTGGATAGTGGACATATAGATACCCACCGTCATATTTATATATGTGTATATGGGTACATGGAGGTTTCTTATTAGAGTATCATTTTGATCATTTTTGTACTTGTGGTATGGTGGCCTTCATGTTTTCAATTATTTGACTAGCTACCATTTTTCTTCTTTATCATTACTTATTTTTTCGACTTTTTTTGCTAAATGAGGGTTCATCTATACTTTCTCCCCATGTCCATTTCTTCTGTTTTGTCCATTATAGAATTTACACTTTACATTTCAGTGAATGGAGTGATTCACAGACTGGATTTGCTCAACAGTTCTTTTGGACATCACTAGAATGCTCATAGATGCATATATATATATATATATATATATATATATACATACTGTATATAATTTTGTCATAACAATAACATGTATAGATTTTTTCAATGATGATACGTGTTTAATTGGATAGGACATTAATTTATTTTTTATATGATGAGAAATATTTAAGTGTTTATATTTGTAGCCTACGTCCACAGTTCGTTGTGCAAACAAGGATTAGGTTTATATGTGTGTATGTATATATATACATATATATATATATATATATATATATATATATATATATATATATATATATATATATATATATGTATATATATATATGTATATATGTATATATGTACATAGGCTCATGTATATATTCTTTGGAAAATATGTGACTTCATGATAATATACCTATTGCATAGACAACAACTGAGATCTGGTGAATCCCATATAGAGGTATACATATATATATATATATATATATATATATATATATATATATATATATATATATATATATATATATATATATATATATATGAGTATACGTTACTCACACACAGTTGGTGTTAGACAGCATTCATTCATTCATTTGTCACACTAACCGCTGAAGGAGCTGCTGGCATTTGATTGGGCTTACCTTTACCTTACCATTCCACCATGTCCGTCATAGAGATCACAGATTTTAGCTCCAACACTTAGTCCTTTTTTCTCATTGCTTTATTGACAGAAAAGACATTCCAATAGAGGGAAGGAGGGTTAAGGGGAATTCAGGTACCTTATAATTGCAGGTCAGGGATAGTTCTTGATCCAGAGGACAAACAGCTCCAACACTGGATCCAGCAACCACCAGATAGGCCTCTCTCACTGACCTAGCAGCCGATGCGATGCTCGGTCATAGTCACTGCCACAGACTTGAAGAATTAGTAGAACAATCCTCTGCCACAAGATTGTGTAACCAGTAACTTTTGCAATATCAAAGAACGGTCACACAGTACCAGTTTCTTTCAGCCGAGCCGGCGATACTGTGCGGTTAATGACCCGGGATGCATCCTCCAACTGAGACTCCAGGCTCTTCTAGAGGTACCGACTTTGTTGCCTCGGTCCTCTCTCTGAAAAGTCCTCCTCTGGTTTCTTCAGTTGCTTGGGTTCTCCCTGCAGGCAAGACAGCACAGGACCATCCCTGGATTGATAGGCCCTGGGACTTCTGGGCCTACCTTTCAGTAACGGAGCCTCGGGCCAGCCCCTGAGGCAATTTAAATGGCAGCAGCACACCTTAAGCCAGGAGGGCCATCAGGTCAGGAACTCCCTTCCCATCATTGGGTCTGTCCCTTAAGTACCCTCTCCCAGAATGCACAGTGGGTAGACCACTCCCATTGACTATTTCCGGGCAAAGAGGCACTCAATACACCCAGCTTGTTGCAATTTACAACATCGGCCAACAACGAGGGCGCCACCTCTGGGCCAAGTGGAAAACCACGCAACTCAGCTGAACTGAAACAGAACCAAAATTTAACATAATCAGTCTGAGCTATACTACTAACTGTGTTTGATTAATTGTTTTTTTTTTTTTTTTAATTGCTTAATCGAATAATTTTGATTAATTGTAGCACACATACAGATCCAACTACTAGCTGATCTCCTTGCATTGTAACTCTGCATTAGTCAGTGGTAAATGTGGTATACACTATATACAATCACCCGACACTAGTTAGTTTCCACAATCCATTAATTAACTTCACAGTTCACACAAATAAGTTTTAAATTCAAACTGTATCACTGACGTAAGTAATTTTTTTTCCACAGTAGCGTGACAATCCCTCCACCTCTGGTCTAACTAATGAATCTCACCTTATGGCATGAACCCCTGTGCAAACAGGTGGTCATGCAAGCAGGTATCAAAAGGGTTAACACGAACCATAAACTTCTCTCGCGTCTCCTTAGATCTCAGCAAGGACACTGGGTCATGGGTCGAAAGAAAAGAACTACATGTTCACTGCTTAAAGGGGTTGTAAAGGTTTCTTATTTATTTCCTAAATAGGTTCCTTTAAGCTAGTGCATTGTTGGTTCACTTAGCTTTTCCTTCGATTTCCCTTCTAAATGTTTTTTTCTTTGTCTGAATTTCACACTTCCTGTTTCTCCTCAGTAAACTTCACACCATCATCCGAGCAGTGTTTAGTCAGCCAGAACAGCTTACTGAACAGCTTACTGAGGAGGAACAGGAAGTGAGAAATTCAGACAAAGAAAGCAAAGAAAAAAAACATTTAGAAGGGAAATCGAAGGAAAAGGTAAGTGAACCAACAATGCACTAGCTTAAAGGAACCTATTTAGAAAATAAAAAACAAACCTTTACAACCCCTTTAAGTATAAGATTTAATTTTTGTGTTCAAACACAAACTACTCACATAAAGATGATAAAAAACAGCATGTAAAGTCAACAATCGTGTTAGTCCCGTATGGCAGCAGTGGGTGATGTCATGCATAGCTCCTCCCGTACGCGTTACATTTAACCAGAACTTCAACGTCACCGGACTCCTCCCCCCTTCCATTCATTAGCAGACAGAGGCACTTGGGGAAGGGGGAGGAGTCCAGTGACGTCGATGTCCGTGACATCACCGGATGTCCAATGGAACTCCCTGAAGACCCGGAAGCCGGTGAAGAGGTGAGTATTTTGATCGATCAAAAAAAATTTGATCAATCAAAAAAATTAACGATTAATCAAGGAATTAATCTTTAATTACCATAGCCCTAATATATATACATATATATTTTTCATTATTATTAACACAGATTTATTATTATCATATAGCCACTTATTTCATTTAAATGTTTAATTTTTATCACATTTTATTTTTATTTAAGTTAATTTAATTTCATTTATTCATCAACTATTCAGGTGTTCACGTATTTATTGGACATGTTTACAGCACATTGGAATAATTTATTAAAACAAAATAAGTTATTTAGACACTTTATTTTAGTTTGTTTAAATTGAATTTAAAACATTATAAAAGCATTTGCCTCATCTTTTCACTGAATTCACACATTCATGTGTATTCCCCCAACTCACACAAATTGAACGCGTTTGTTAATCAAGAGTTTCTTTCATTTTAAGATCTAATTGAGTAATTAACCACGCATGGAGTCACATATTTGAAATATGTTAGTAAGTATATATATATTGCACTGTTTTTGGTGGTAGGGTAGCTATGACTAAGCACTGTTAAGTGTGAAATGCGTCAGTTTGTTTGTCCCATTTTTTGCTGTGGCTTGTATCTGTTGGACTTTTTACAAATAAAGGCTATATTCCGGAGTGCGGCTGTCCAGAACTTCCTTTTTGCCTCATGTTGCAATATGCTTAGCCTGCACCTGGTGTTCCGGTTCCGAGGAATGTTCTATATCCACATTTCCACATGGATTGGTGATCCCTTTGCCTTACATGAAAAAATAGTTATCTATAATACGGAAATAAATGCTAAACTAAATCTGAAGGTGGTTACGGATTCCCTCTAATTGTTGCATATATGTATTAACTTGTCTATTCCTATAGTTAGCTAGTCTATTAAAACTCTGATAATGTTACTGTTGATAAGCACAATGATATACGTTTAGCTATGAAAACAAACAAACACACTGCTTAGTAAAACAACGTCTTATTTATTTCCCAAGAAAATAGGAAAATGTTAACATTAAAACACTAAAGGAAAATATTATAGAGTGTATAACAAAAGAACATCAAAGATACTTATCGCAAGGCTGTCCTCTAGATATTGTCTCATCAGCTAGGCTCAAAATGATAACAGAGAGAGGCATGAGGCTCAGAGAACCATCAGACAAGAGCCAAGAGTGGAAAAGAAGGGATGACTTCTCTTCTCTTTCAAATGTTTTATTGAGTTTATACAGGTAGGTACAGAGTACAATTTAGGTATTGTATGTTGTGCAATAATAAGACATTAGGAACTCATTAACAACCAACAGATTGCATGTAATTCAAATAAAGGAGATAAAGGTACATACAGATGGTCTCCTCCCCTGATGTGGCACCGCAATTGGGAGCACTTTTGTGTCACAAGAGGAGAGAGGACCCAATGTGTACATGCTTAACATAGGTAATTTCTTACAGTTTGTATGTATTATTCTATATAGTGCTGTAGTAAACATAACTAGTGTGATTCATACATATTGTTTGGTCAAGAAAGGTGTAAGAGTGTGGTGGACGTGTTAGGTGACAGTTGCAGCATTAGACCAGTCTGTCCAGGGTTGCCATTCTGCGTGGGATTTTGTGGCCTGACCATTGCTGGCGGCCGTCATTGTCTCATAGCTGAAGTGCAAGGCTACCAGGTATAAGGTTTGTGTGATAGTTGCGGTTTTGCCAGACTTCCATTGTCTTGTTATGTTGAGTCTGGAGGCCAAGAGTACATGGGTTGTTATGTACCTGAGGGGGTAGGGGATGGTTTCTATGGTTAGATTTAGTGGGACAAGTTCAGGTGAGGGGGGAATTGTGAGGTTGGTGATGGCTGAGATAATTTTAAAGGTATCTACCCAGTATCTCTGGATGAAGGGACAAGTCCAAAAGATATGGAGCATGTCATCTTTGGCGGATTTACATTTCCAGCATGTATTGGGGGTTTGGGGGCTGAAGGATGCCAGTTTAGCCGGTGTCAGGTACCATCACAGCAAGATTTTATGAGTGAGTTCCCAGAGGGCCGAGCATTTTGTGGCTTTGTATATGGTCTTAAGTGCGTATTGCCATTTAGTGTAAGTGTGTGTTATGCTGCGTACACACGATCAAACAAGCGGTTGGAAAAGTCCGGCAAACTCAAGTCCGCCAAACAATCCCCCCGTGTGTAGCCTCCGGCATACTTTTTTGACCCGAAAGTACGGACTGTCACATGGGTTGGTGTCACATGGTGACTCCGCCCCCTTACGATGTCACAGTCCCGGAGGATGCTGGGACTGTCGCCATGTGACATCAACCCATGTGACCAACCCATGTGACATCAACCCATGTGACACCGCCCCTTGTCCCTATATAAGTGGCAGCGCAGCGCGTCCCTGGCATTGCGGCCGGAGAGATCGTCGAGTCAACATCTCCTGGAGAAGAAGAAGAAGAAGAACAGAAGGCGGCGGCGGCGACAGAAGACCGGGCCACCGCCTGTAAAAGAGCTATAAGAAGGCGCGGTGGCCCGGCAGAAGAACCGAAGAGGGGGACAAGACCCCCGAAGTCGGAAGAAGAGAAGAAGAATGCCGGACTCCTCCGCTAGTAAAAGAGCTACAAGAAGATAGCGGAGGAGTCTGGCGAGAAGACCCCCGAAGACGGAAGACCCCCCCCGGAGCTGTGCAATAAATTATTTTATCTTGTGTGTTGTGTTTTGTTTTGTACTTTATTTTACAGGTGAATGGGTAGGGGTACATTGTACCCCATACTCATTCACATTGGGTGGGGGGCCGGTATCCGGGGGCCCCCTTATTAAAGGGGGCTCCTGGATTCCGATAAGCCCCCCGCCCGCAGACCCCGACAACCAATGGCCAGGGTTGTCGGGAAGAGGCCCTTGTCCTCATCAACATGGGGACAAGGTGCTTTGGGGTGGGGGGGCCGCGTGGCCCCCCTTCCCCAAGGCACCCCCCATGTTGAGGGCACGTGGCCTGGTACGGCTCAGGAGGGGGGGTAGCGTGCTCGGACAAGGGTCTTGTGTGGACCTGGGAGGACCCCCACGCCAATTTTTTTCGGAGTTGGGGTTCCCCTTTAAGTCCATACCAGGCGGCGGGGCCAGCGACGTCTCCTTCGCGGGCCCCGCCTACCTGGAGATGCGCTCGAAATGAGCGGACTTTCATCCGCGTGTGTGAGCGAGTCCGTTCATTTCAAAAGTACGGCGGATAGTACGGCGGACTTAGTACGCCGTATTAGTCTGCTGAAAAAGTGCCGTGTGTGGGCAAGTAGCCCGTTCGGAAAGTCCGACGGACAGTCTGGCGGGAAGTCCGCCAGACTAAGTATGTCGGACAAACGGCTACGTGTGTACGCGGCTTTAGATCCGATTCCCATAGATGATGTGGGGACATCTTAATGAAGGTATACTTTTTATGGAGAAGGTTATAAAAATAACATATGCTTTTGGTTTTTGAGGCAGGGTTTGTGAGATAGTCTTTGGGTGTATGTTGTAGAGGGGAAGGGGTGATGACTTCCCTTCTGTGTGCACTTTTACACTGCATTCAGACCCACTCATAACCACACCCCACTAGCCTCCTGTCCAATGAGATATTGCCAAGAGGCAGTCCTTTCAATATATTATATTTCTGTCCTTCCTGCTTTATTGGCCTGTAGGGGCAGTATCCGTCCATGGATCATCACTTTGTGACCCTGACCATCTTCAGTCTTAGCTGGCCCTTTAAAGAAAATCCTGCTACAGAAGATCAATCATCTCTCTTTGAAGCTTGCTTGCAGGAGCGCTAATCAAGGATTTCCATCACACCATTTGGCCAGGAGCCAAGCTTTTGTTCTACAAAGCTTTGATGTGCAACTTGTTACATTTCAGTCACCTGGTATCAACCAGAAAGAGAAACTCCAGAAATATGATATTAAACCATGTTGTCTCCCAACAGAGGTCATGTGACAGATGTGGACATCACACAGGAGAACATACGTGTATATCGGGATGCCGCAGATGGGGTTATAGGGAGGAGTCATGTCCCTGAACACATCAGCTGGGTGTAATGCCACTATATTAAGGCCCCAATTCATATCCAGCCAATCAGTACACAAGGAGTCACACACAGTATCATCACATCTCACAGTGATTTGTGGATGGACAACGATGGAGGCTGCCCTTCCATCCTGGGCCCTCCAATTTAATCAGACTTTAGATTTACATTACTGCTGTTGGGTGTGACTTTAATAATGTGAATGTGCTTTGCTGTTCCATATTTCCATGGCTGTATTTCCTATGCAGATATTTTCTTTATGTATAACAAGGACAGCAAGTGGCATTGCTGAGGAATAATGAAGATAAGAGGACCTGCCCATGGATGGAGTGCAAGAAGAGGGCCCTCATCTGCACTGGGGGCCCTTCTCCTGTCCACCAATGACTAGATGCCAGTGATAGGAACTCATCTTGGTAATAATGATCCAGCTGAACCTTTGTGACAGGTTCTCTTTCAGTAACCCATTAGCAGCAGGTTGAATCATTGGCTCTAGATGGGCCCCTGGCTGGTGTGCTATATCTCTCTGGGGGCCCCAGCTGTTCTGATGACCCTTCCGTGTTACCATTGAAATCTCTCGGTCAAGGAAAACAAAATCTGTATTTATTTCTTCTTCTTTGAGGGGCCAAGAAATTCAGAGACTGTTGGGTTATACTGCCTCCTACTGTAAGAATAGGACACTGGCAAACTGTGGGCCCAGTATAGCCCCTCCTACTCCAAGTATGCCTTAGTTTTGTGGGAGTGTCCAGGAGAAGGGATGCATTTTCTCTGTGTATTTTTAGAATAACAAAATATGAATTTTGGGACAAAGTTTGGCCATGTTCTGACATGTACAGGTGGAAATCTCAGGAGGACCATCATGGAAAATAGAAAAGGGTCTTCACCAACCACAATATTGGAGGAGCACAACTGTCTACAATGTCTTTGCATGATGGTGGATTAGCACTGGAAACACCTGAGATCATTTGGGGGGGGGGGGGGCAGCACTTATTATTGCCTCCAACTGAGGAGATTACACCCCACCCAATACCATCCCCTCCACCTGAAGGGATCCCACCTCACCCAATACCATTTCCTCCATATGTGAAGACCCCACCTCACCTAATATCATTCCCTTGACCTGAGGAGAGATGCCCACCTCATCTAAAACAGTTCCCTCAACCTTATTAGACCCCCACCTCATCTAATGCCATACCCCTGCCTGAGGAGACCTCACATCACCCAAGGAGACCTCACCTTACCCACTACTCTCCCCTCCACCCTAGAAGAACCCACCTCACCCAAAACCATTCCCTTCACCTGAGGAGACCCCACCTTATCCGATACCACCCCCTGCACCTGAGGAGACCCAGCCTCACCCGATACCATCCTCCCTGCATTATGAGACCCCACCTCACCCAATACCATCCCCACCACCTGAGGAGACCCCACTTCGCCTAACATCATACACAATGTGGAGGGGACCACAAGAAAAACAGAAATGGAAGGCACGCACACATAGCTCTGAGGAAGGGGGTGCGCCCCTGAAACGCGTTAGCTGTACCCCGTGTTCGGTGCATGTCCAAGCATTGTTTTTATGGGCTTTTGCCAGTTGCATTTTGTGAGTACCCACTTTTATATAAAACATTTTTATTATTAATTTATCTTTGGTAATGCACTAGGCGTGCGCGCCTTCCATTTCTGTTTTTCTTGTAGTTCCTTTTGGTTTACCCATCTGAAGCGCATTCCACCCAGTTTTGGATACCATATATACCTTTCACACCACAATTTTATTTAACATCTGTTACGCCTCACCTTGGAAGACCTATTAGCGTTGGAAATGACTGTGTTTTTTTTTTGTATCACAAAGTGGAGGGGACGGTATCTGTCAGTCTCTCATTCCATTAATAAAGTTACGTCCTGCAAGCCTCCACCAATACAGTCTCTATATCATTTTGAATCAGCTGCTAGCATTACACATGTCTCATAAAGCATGCAAGAGTAATAAATGAAATAATAATATACCCTGTGCTATCAAAGTGTAAATCTAAATAATATATAATATTGCACTACACCTCAGGCGCAATAAGGTGATATGTATACAATACACAAAAAAAACGTACAATATAGCAAAACGTAATAAAGTGACACTCTGCATTTACGTGAAAAGAACTGTAAACAAAATCCATAAAGAATTACTAAAAAAACAATCAAAAAATTCCTTAAAAATGTAAAGAATTATATATATCTGTGCTGCAATGTGCTTTGCAATATCCAAATAGTTAATATATAAGTGCTCCAAACAAAGTCCATACGATTATTGGTCTCTAAGTACAAGTCCATGCAATTATTGGCCTCTAAGTACAAGTCCATGCGATTCAGTGGGTACTGTGAAAACTGATCCAGAAATGACATGACATGCTGTATCCACACTCAGGTGTCCCCCCCTGCCCAGGTGTTAGTCGCTAACCTCAGAGCGTGTGACCTTGCTATTAAGCTTGGTCAAAACACGCCTTACAACCTCTTAGGGTTTCACCAGTAGATCCAAATTTCCAGGATTGATCCCAGTTATGATTCGTTAGAGTTCAATACCACTTGTGCCTCGGTATATTAATATAGAGAGAGGAGGGCTTCATAGTGTAGTATGTAAACAATTTATTAAGATACACAATAAAAACCCACACAGGGTACTCACAATAGCTTGGAGCGTCAGGGCGCCACTCTGTAACAGCTTAAATAGCGCAATAAGCCGGCCGATAGCGGGATGGTGTGCTTATCATTCATGGCAGGTCCACTGCCTAACGTTCCGTCCTATCCCCTTCCCCTGGGGTATGATAAGCACACCATCCCGCTATCGGCTGGCTTATTCCGCTATTTACGCTGTTACAGAGTGGTGCCCTGACGCTCCAAGCTATTGTGAGTACCCTGTGTGGGTTTTTATTGTGTATCTTAATAAATTGTTTACATACTACACTATGAAGCCCTCCTCTCTCTATTAATATACCGAGGCACAAGTGGTATTCAACTCTAACGAGGCATAACTGGGACCAATCCAGGAAATGTTTTTTAGTCATTCTTTATGGATTGTATGTTTACAGTTCTTTTCACGTAAATGCAGTGTCACTTTATTACATTTTGCTATATCGCACATTTTTTTTGTGTATTGTATACATATCACTTTGTTTCATGTGAGGTAATGTGCAATATTATATATTATTTATTATTTAGATTCACACTTTGATAGCGCAGCGTATATTATTATTATTTAATTTAAGTCTCTTATTCCAACTGTCCACAGCACAGACATCTCTTCCCTATTCCTACCTATATCATTGGCTGCAGCTCTGACAGACTCATATTTCCATAGAAGGGGAAGGTGCTTCACCAGATACCTCAGGAGATTCCTGCTTCTCCTGCCTGCACCTATCTACCTTCTTGCTACCCATAGCAAGGGGTGATTGGACTGGGCTGTAATTTCTTCAAACACCACTAGGTGTCCTCAATGCATTACCTGCATTCTGTGCATCTAAGGTGGGGCTAATATATAGGAAACGTGCAAACATTTTATGGTACAAATTTTGTCATATTTACAAACAGTATATGGAAGGAACATATTATGTGGTAAATATAGAGAGAGGGCAGGGAGAGTGCAAGGAAATGACAGAATGCAGAGAGGTGAGAGGAAGGGAGAGGTGAGAGAGGGTGAAGGGAGAGGAGAGAAGGGGAAGGGACAGGGGAGAATGGAAGAAGGAAGAGGTGAGAAGGGGAAGGGAGAGCAGAGAGTGGGAAGGGAGAGGAGAAAGGGGGAAGGGAGAGGTGATAGGGGGAAGGGAGAGGTGATAGGGGAAGGGAGAGGAGAGCGGGGGAAGGAGGAGGTGAGAGGGGGAAGGCAGAGGTGTGGTTTTGAAGTGTAATATTTATGGCAAGGAGCTTTGATATCGGACATCCAGTGATGCCCTATATTCTGTATACAGGTTGAACTGTTCTCAGCGTGGTACACTACCTCAGGGAGTCTATTGCACATCTTCCCTTGTCCTGGTAATAGGTATAGCAGGGACACAAAGGCAGACCCCTATTACCCCAGAGAAAAGGTTTTATAGAAAACCTGACATGCCCTATCGAAACTTCCATTGGGATTCGGGAGAAGTTAAAAGTTGGATAGTTGGGTAGTTTGGACAACAGAATTTAGATAGTGCCAACAGTCTGTGCAGGGCATAAATAGAAGGGCCCTGCTCAATGGGTTTATGATCTAAGGAGAGGAGGGTTGTACAAAAATAATAGTGGCTGGGAATAGGGAGCTGGCTGAGGTAACATTTTAGGTGGTGGCGGGGTAGGCTTCCCGGAATAAAAGTTTTTTTTTGGGATCACCTAGTGGTGGTCAGGGTAGGAGCTGGCTGGACATATGGGGGTGGGGAAGTTCCAAAGGTTCTGGAGCGATCTTGATGTTGAGCATGGGAGGTAACAAGAGAGCTGGAAATCAGGATGCCTTAGGAGGAGTGAAGTGGATGATTTGGGTGAGCTCACAATCAAAAGAGGTTAATCTAAATATCTCCAACTAAGGTTTCTTAATGGGAAAAGTTTATTCAGGTACCATCTTAGGGCCACAGCTTTTAGTAAACTCCACCCTGTTGCTGTCCTGATGTGGGTAGCTATTAAGAGACTGATGTAGAGTATTGTGTGCATTTAAAAGAGGACCCTTAGACGTGTCCGGAAGTCGAGCTGGAAGAACGCACTGAGTAGGAGCTCTCCTCCAGCCCGACGCTACAGCGGCATAAATCGGGGGTCCCACCTCTAATAACATGGGGAGATCACGGGCTACGCACTCTTTGTCAGCCCGGGGCGCATCTCAGCCCCCGCTGGGCTCTGCCTCGGCTTTTAAAACCTATTTTCAGCCGCCCAAGGCCTTGCTGGGCAGCGACGGCAAGATGGCGCCGGACGGCGCAGATCCTCATCAGTGGGTCCCCACAGCGTCTCGTCCTCCACTTCACGATCTCCAGGCGGACTTTACTCGGCAGCCCCCGCATCCCCCCGAGGCTGCGGGGAAGCTGGACGCCTTGCACTGACCCTCCTGGCCCCCTCTATAACTGCCCGGAAGCCCCGGCCATACCTGCCCAGGACCTGCAACACGGACTAGGCCATTGCGGCAAGATGGTGCCGGCCGGCCTCACAGCTACACAGCAGGTACGCCAGCCCTCCTCTCTGCCTGACGCTATGCAGCCCCTACTTCCATCGGCCCCCCCACGGGACACCCCATATGGCAGGCAGTTAACTGGGGTGGATGAGCAGAGCCACCTATCCCACACCCTCTCTCCTCCGTCCTGGGGGGAGCGGGCTGTGGACCCACTGCCTCTCACACTGCACACCCAATGCTCAGAGGCCTTCCCTCACCTCCTACGGACTGTCCCTGACCCAGGCATGGCCACCAGTCCATGGAGGACTCTCAGGCCCCTTCGGACCCTGCACACAGTGGGGATGATGAGGCGCCCTCTGTGGCTGCGGAGGGGGATCGGGCAGCCTGGCCATTACCTGCCTCCCCTAAAGCACAGAGGCTGCCCCGTTCTCGGGACCCCAGTGCATCCAGAGATCGCACGGCCGCTCTCCCCTCCTATGCTCAGGTGGCTCGGGCCTCCGGCCACCTTCCAAGGACAATCCAGTCAGACCCCTCACCCCGCTCTCCCCATGCTACCTCTTGGACGGACCCTTGGAACCCGGTGCCTTCATGGCCCTCCTCTCCCACCCCGGGACCTACATGAGGGGAGCCTCCCCCACCCTCTACCTTCTCAGCCTCCCCTCCAACAGCAAGAGACCATTCACCCCTACTGGCAGGCTTACTTGCAAACCATACCGACAAAGGATGACTTTAAACAGCTTGTAGCGGAGGTGCTTACTACTTTCCGCTCTGAAATTCAGACCCTGCACACTGGCCTTAAACACCTAGCTGACCGGGTGGAGATGGCAGAGGAGGAAATTCAGGAGACTAAGTTGGCGATTGTCCGCGCCCAGGTATAGATCTCTGACCACCGCCTCTTGCTATGGGATATGCAACACCAAGTGGAAGATCTTGATAATAGAGGCCACAGAAATAACATCCGCGTCCTCGGCCTGCCTGAAACGGAGGGCGCTGAGGACCTCCAGACTTCGCTGCAAACATTATTCAACGAGATGTTAGGGGAGGACCCGGAGAAGCACATAGAAATGGACAAAGCCCATTGGGCCCTGAGACCCATAGGCCCGGCCTCAAAACCGAGGGATGTCATCTGCAGGATTCACTCCTTCCCACTTAAGGAGGACATCAGGAGCAAATCCCGCTCAATCCGCGATCTGGCCTTTGACAACTCCCCGGTCCAGCTCTACCTGGATCTGTCCTGGATCACGCTTCAAAAACGTAGGCTGCTGCAGCTTCTTCTCCAGGCCCTGCAAGACAAGAATGTCCTCTACAGATGGGGTTTCCCCTTCAGCCTGACCACAAGACGCCAAGGAAAGTCCGTGACTATCCGGAGGACTTGGTCCCTTTTTGTGATACTCTGGACATTCCTGTTCCTCAACTGCCCGACTGGGACTTGGTTGCCTCTCCCTCCCCCAATGCCGGTGATCTGGCAGAAAATCCCCTCAGCCAAACGACACAGAGGCCCGGAACCCCACCGCAGGTCGCCCAAATGCAAATGAAGTGGACGCCCTGCCCAATGGGCATCTCCCCTTCGCTGTTTTTTTTGCTCTATTTCTGGGGATCTGTTTCCCCCTCCCCCCGATTGCCGGAGCTACATTTATTCCTTTTTTTTCTACTCCAGGCTGGCTTAGGTTGAGTCCATGGACGGATCGACTCCCGGGTTACTGCCCCCCGTGGTTCTCCACCTGTTGGTTCCTTTTGTGGAGTGAACTGTCGGTGCCTCCCTAACCTGAATTTTTGGACTTCCTGGTTGGGGAGTCTTTAAGGAACTGTGCGGATCCAGTGTCCCTATAGGACCTCTGGACCTGCCACTTGTTAATTTTCTATTTTACCTTGTACTTTGTTATTGTTTCCATTCTTTCTCTTCTCTCTAGGTTTTCCTTTAGCTTCGCTCCTCTAGTGACACTCTGCCAGTGGTTCTCTCGGTCGCCAGCCCTCCTCCGGTGGTCGCCGCCCCTCCTGAGGCACGTAGTCCTCCAACAAACTAAGCTAAGTATGCCTTGTACACTCCCCTCAATTGACCATGACTAAGATCCTGTCCCTTAATGTACACGGCCTGAACTCCAACAAAAAGAGGCATCTAGCGCTCAGGGAGTTCCAACAGACAGGGGCGTATATAGTGATGGTTCAGGAAACACACTTTAACCGGGGAGATTCCTTCACATTTGCCTCCATTTTCCTCAGATCTATCAGGCTTTTAACCCACATAAGAGGGCGGGAGTGGCCATTCTCTTCCGGAAGGGGGCCCCCTTTACTTGCACCTCCGTACACTTAGACCCGCGGGGCCACTACATTATTCTCCATGGCCTATGGCATACACAGGCCTTGACACTGTGCGTCTTCTATGCCCCTAATGTTCATCAACACTGATTTCTGTCTGGGGAGCTCTCTCGCCTGTTTAAAAAGATGCCCCCCGGGCTTCTGGTGATAGGGGGGGACTTTAACCTTACTCAGTCCATACTCTATGATCGCCTTGGGGTGACTTCCTGGGCGCCTCAGGCTAGGGCCCTGAGAGACTCCAAGCTTTTCCACCAGATCACCAGAAGACGGGGCCTTTTTGATGCTTGGCGAGCTCTGCACCCACAGGACCGCTACCCCAGACAAGGCGGTCATCCGAGGTCGCTGCATTGCCCTATCCTCAGCCCTGAAGCGGGATGCACAGGCTGCCAGGCTACTGGCCGAAAAGTGGCTAAAGACCCTCGAGGCCCGTCTTCAGGGATCTCCCTCTATCTCTATCCTTAAGCAAATTGTCCAGACTCGGCAGACACTCCGGGACCTAGCGTTGGGACTTGGAGAAAAGGCACTAATCCGCCTGCGACAACTCTGCTACGGCAAGGGTAACAAAGCGCAGTCGCTGTTGGCCTGGAAATTGTCGGACTGCACTCTGACCTCCGCACCGGCCCAAATTAAAAATGGAGGGGAGACCTTTTGACTCACCCCCAAGCGATAGTAGATGCGTTTGCCGACTTCTATACAGATCTGTACAATAGGCCGGACATTCCCCACAACCCCCTGACCTCGGGCTTGTCTAACCGTATAACCCAATACTTATAAGATATAGTATTACCCCGACTGCAGGACACGGACCTCCGGGAACTGAATGCCTCTATCACTGAGGAGGAACTCCTAGCGACTGTGAAGGCTTTCCCGACTCATAAGTCTTCGGGGCCGGATGGGCTCCCCTACGAGTATTACAAGGCGTTTTTTGCCTCTCCTGAGCCCACATATGACCAAACTATTCAACTCCTTTCTCCAACAGTCCCCGGTCCCGACCGAAATGCTAGGCTCATTTATTTCCCTCATCCCCAAACCGGATAAAGATCCGACCTCCTGTGCTAGTTACAGGCCCATAGCCCTACTGAATGCGGATCTAAAAATGTTCAGAGCAAAATCTCTTAAATGCGATCCTCCCTTCCTTAATACATAAGGACCAAATGGGCTTTGTCACTTTGAGACAGGCAGGAGACAACACCAGGAAGATCATTGATCTTATTGATGTTGCAAATAGGGACAACCTAGCATCTCTGGTCCTTAGTTTAGACGCAGAGAAGGCGTTTGACCGCCTAAGCTGGCCCTTCATGGCGGGTACGTTACACCGTATGGGCTTTCGGGGCCCATTCCTGCATGCGGAACAGCACCTCTGCACTACTCCCTCCTCACAGGTTAAGACCCCCTTAACCACGTCCTCAACCTTCTCCATTGCTAATGGCACTCACCAGGGCTGTCCGCTGTCCCCTCTGCTCTTTGCGCTATGTGTAGAGCCTCTGGCAGCTGCCATTAGAGGCAACCCAGACATTCGGGGGATTCCGGTCAGGGGCAGGGAATTTAAAATATAGCTCTTCGCGGATGACGTCATCCTTACCCTGACTCAGCCCAGATCTCACTACCCAACCTCCACTCTGAGCTGAACCGCTACGGGGAGCTCTCGGGCTACAAAATCAACATGTCCAAATCAGTGGCCCCCCACTAAATATGGTGACGGGCGAGACGACCCACCTGTGTTCCGCGTTCCCATACAAATGGGAAAGCTCCTCCCTTAAATACTTGGGGGTCCTTCTCACGCCATCGTTTCATACCTTATACCAGGCTAATTCCCCCCACCTCTATCGGGCAATTAGGGAACTAGTCCACAAATGGAAGGCACACCACATATCGCTCCTTGGATGGATCACATCTATAAAAATGGTGATCCTCCCTAAGCTCCTGTATTTATTTCAGACATTGCCGATTCCGGTCCCATACGCGCATCTACGCACACTTCAGAAGGACTTGTTGAAATTTGTATGGAACTACAAAAAGCAACAGGTACCGGGCTCTGTCATGACGGCCTTACGCTCAGATGGCGGCTTGGCATTCCCTGACCTGGTTTGTTATTATCAGGCTGCCCAGCTACGGGCCATAGTCTCCTGGTTTCCGCAGAGGTCTTATAATAAGTGGTCGGAGATCAAAAAAATTGGCTAGCTCCGGTACACCTGAGCAGTTTCCTATGGGGCGCGAGCTTAGCGATAGATTCGGGTCGGTTACTGGGGCTGATGGCTCAGCTCTGCCTGCTTTGGTGGAAGCTGTCTCGTGAACGCAGTCTTCACTCGGAGTCCTCCCTGATGACCTCTTTCCTCTGTAACCCGAAGTTGCCAACTAGCCTGACCCACCAGATGTCCTGGCCCCGGGCCTCGCGGAACTTGTTCCATCTCGGGCACTTGGTGGTCCTCAGAACGAGAAGGCTGTTGACCTTCTCAGAGCTCCAGGCTAAGCACGACCTCCCCCGACAGATGTTTTACAGCTACTTACAAATAAGACATTTTACACAGACCGTGGCCCCTCACCTACAGTTCTCCCCACCCTCCCCATTCGAATAGATAGGGAATCGCAGGGGGCTGATTTCAGACATTTACTGCATCCTCAACACACACCACTTCCAAACGAGGGGTAAACACTTATATATGAAACGCTGGGAGAAGGAACTGGGTGAGGAGCTCCCCCTTGAGGCTTGGCAGGGGGTATGGCGTCAGGCGGCCAAGTCCTCTCTGTGTACACTGTACAAAGAGAACTCTTACAAAATCCTCCTTTTCTGGTATCAGACCCCAGATATACTCCACAAAATATACCCTTCCTCTTCGGACAGCTGTTGGCGATGTCTGAAGGAGCGGGGCTCCCTGTCCTACATTTACTGGGCCTGTCCTCTGATTTCCCCATTTTGGCTTATGACCCGATGGCTGCTCCAGCGTTTATTTGATGTGTCGGTAACGCTCTCCCCCAAATTTTTCTTACTAGGCCTGTCTCAACCTACACTGGCCAGGCCGGGTCGGAAGCTCCTTAGGCATGTCCTGACAGCAGCTCGTTGCCTGATAGCCCTTAACTGGAAGAACCCATTGCCTCTGTCCACGGAGGCCTTATACTCCAGGATTAAGGACGTTGAACTCATGGAGAAAATGACTGCCAGGGTGAGAGATAGGCTTGGGGAGGACGACCTGGTCTGGGGGAGATGGTGGCTTCTGGAGGACTGATGGCGAATCAGTACGGGTACGGTGATGTAGACCACTGGCTTTCTATTTCTTTTACCTTACTTCTTTCAATTCTTCTCTCTCTTACACTCTTTGTTTATAATGCTGATGGTCTTTGCTTTTTTTCGAATTTGGCGTATAAGCTAGGTAGCAGACCTTGGGTGGCCACATGGTTGCTAGCACAGATAGCTGACTTATGGAGTCTTCTGTCCGGCTGCGCACCCCTGGTCAGACTGCTTAAATTTGCCGCACCTCCCTATACTGTCTTATTTTGCACTGTCTGCTTGCTTTTGACCCCTCACAATTTGGGAGCCATACTGCTTCTACTGTATGCTTGTACTGCTTTTTCTTTCATGAGACTACGAAAAATAAATAAATTGTTATTTGGAAAAAAAATAGGACCCTTGAACTATATTTTTTCTCTTTTTGTTATTTTGGGAAAAAGCCTCTAAGAAAATTTGAGCAACAAAGTGCAGTCGGGTTTGACTAAATTCTAAAAGTTTTTTGGCAACCGTTGTTTTATTCTCTCCTTTTTTTATTTTTTTTTGTACCCGACGGTACATTTTTAGTGACAGTGATCTGGTTCACCTGTTGATTACTAATATGGGAGAGGAGTTACCTATTTTTATTTTTTTTGTTCCTCTTTATTTTTTATTTTTTGCTAAGTTGCTGCAGTAACAGCGGCAATGTATTATTTTTCAAGGCACGTTGTAATAATTTTTCAGGACAGTTATATATTGTTTGTTTGTTTTTATGAATGCAGATTCAATGTTCTTTGACATCTGGGTTGAAGTAGCATTTTTTCCTCTTCTTTCTTGTTCCTACTTTCTTTATTTCATATTCTTATCTTTAATTACTTTAAGTGCTGGTACCAGTCCATTAGCTGATAATGTTATCCTATATCTTTAAAAGTAAATGTATTAGTCTTCTGGAACTCTTGTTTGAATAGCAGAGATGAGCTGTGAATTGGAAGGCTTTACCGTTTCTGCCTGACTTAATGTAATTCTACTTCCTGCTTTAACCTGAGCCCTGCGAGCAGGTGTGGTGAACCCAGGGACCTGGCAATAATAGGCAGTGTTGACTATCCCTACCATCAAGGGCCATGGATGATACTGGCTGTGTCCTGTACTCTGTTCCCTGTGGGGAGCCCACTTTACTCATTCACATTACACCCCTTATAAGTATTAATTCTTAATGGCCAACTCGCTGCTCCTGTCTGGCATTCCTCCATCTGTACACTGACATTCTCCCTTTTTTTTGTTGTTTTTTTTGTATTCATGCACGACTGTCCGGAGGCCCGCCCAACCACCACTGGAAGACAACCAAGTCATCTCTTGAGACAAATGTGCAAGAAATAAGACTATCCTGAACTGTCCTTCACCATGTTGAAAAGTGCTGTCTCGTGGTCCGATCCAATCAGACCAACCATTACACAGTCTTATCAAGTTACAGGACCAGTTATGCCAGGATCCCACCATCAATGTTGGAGTTCCACTCTTCCAAGGCAGAGGGGCGATGAAACATTGCAGTACAGACACTCGTGGTTTGTATGTGAAGTCTCAAAGGCACCAGGATTTCTTTACTTTCTCAAGCCTACCTTGAGGAGTTTCGGCGTGTTCAAGAAAGGAAGAGGAGGCCGTGGTGGTGGGGAAGGGTTGGGACTTCTGGGCTGTTGTGGGTGGGTACAAAATCATTGAAGGAGGATATAAGTTCAAGAATGAACTGCAGGAGGAACTGTGGTGGAGATTTTGAAGTGTAATATTTATGGCAAGGAACTTTAAGCCATTGTGGGGTCTTTTTAGTTGGATTTCCATGCCTTTATTTGTGTATATGTATATGTGTATATATATGTGTATATATATTGTAGCAGAGCGTCCCAGAGAGAGCCAGGACAAGTCCTGTTCGGGGTTTATACATCTCCCAGGCTCCTCTCATACACATTCAGAAATTTCTGATCCAGTTTGGGTCTTGGTCCTCCTCCCCAGGCTAATTTAGGCTCACCTGAGCAGACAGCCTTTGCTCTCTGCCTGGGATGTTCACACAAGGTTGGTCTATGAAGAGAGTAAGGTTGGTAAAACCTGTTTAGCAGTTCTTTGTAGAGGCTGACAAGTGTTAGGCTTGTTCAGCCTGGTAGTGAGGGCCTGCAGACTGTATAGCTAGAGCCGTGACACGGCTAGGTTTTGTGTTGTGCTACTTTGCCCTTTATTTTTGTTTTCTGGAGCACTGTACAGCACCTGTATATGGACTTGTATATATCACAAATAAACACAGCACTGTTGGTCACATCATTTTCTGGACTTGGTATCTGTGCCTGAGAAAACTGCTCATCCCAGGGAGCTTTATACCTGCTACCTGTCCCCCAGGTTGCAACATATATATATATATATATATATATATATATATATATATATATATATATATATATATATATATATATATATATATATATATATATCTATATCTATATATATATATATATATATATATAGGAATGTATGACTTTGTGTTTTCAGGTTTATGTGTATGTATATATGTCTGTGTGTGTGTATATATATATATATATATATATATATATATATACTGTATATATATATATCTTGCTATCTCAAACATAAACATGTTGGTCTGCCGTCTGCATAGTAACTAAGTTACCCTATTGTTCATAGAGATGGCCATTTCAGATATAGTGCCTCTCCCTGTGCCACAAGTCCTTGAAATGCTAATTTATGTTGTATTAAAGAGGGCTGACGGTTGTAAATCAAGAGATAATTAAACAGGTGTAATGTCGGGAATGTTTGCGCTGAAGGATAAAAAGAGGTGGTTCATTAATTTATAAACTGGGCCCCGAGTGGCCCTGAAAGTTCAGACCTGAAACCTGGATATTTCCGGGAGCTCCAGAATTAGCCAATCAGAGTGTGAGCCATCTTGAACCAATCGATATTTAGACTTCAGAATCAGCCAATCAGAGGTTGATGCAAACTCAGAGCCAATGGGTGCATTCCATCTTCTGATTGGCCGAGAATGCATATAAAATAGGGCGAGAGTTAGCTGATGGCCTGTTCAGTTCCAGACCATCGGGGCAACAGGATGTCCACGTAATGTATACCTCTCTCTCTCTCTCTCTCTCATGTATTTTCCTTATATCTCTTCATCCTGCTGTGCCCCCCCTTTGAAAAAATGGTAACGTAGGGAAAAAATAAATACTGGGTCTGTATTATTATTATGTCTCTTTTCTATTCTGTAACCCTGTCTACCATAGGACTTTGCCTTAATATAATATTAATCTCTTGAAAGGATGTGTATGACCATTATAGCAATATTTGGTAACATTGTTGTGTTTAAAACCACTTAAGGACCAGGCCTCTTTTTCAGATTTGGTGTTTACATGTTTAAAACAGTTTTTTTTGCTAGAAAATTATTTTATATTGTTTTTTTATAACACCCTAGAGAATAAAATGTCGGTACTTTTTTTCACACCGTATTTGCGCAGCGGTCTTACAAGCGCACTTTTTTTTGGAAAAATTCACTTTTTTGAATAAAAAATAAGACAACAGTAAAATTAGCCCAATTTTTTTATATTGTGAAAGACAATGGTACGCCGAGTAAATTGATATCCAACATGTCACACTTCAAAATTGCGCCCGCTCGTGGAATGGCGTCAAACTTTTAGCCTCAAAAATCTCCATAAGCGACATTTAAAAAATTCTACAGGTTGCATTTTTTGCGTTACAGAGGAGGTCTAGGTCTAGAATTATTGCTCTCACTCTACCAATCGCGGGCAATACCTCACATGTGTGGTTTGACCACCGTTTTCATATGCGGGCGCTACTCACGTATGCGCTCGCTTCTGTGCGCAAGCTCGTCGTGACGGGGGGTGTTTTTTAAAACTTTTTTTTTCTTATTTATTTTAATTGATTTTATTTATTTTTACACTGTTTTAAAAAAAAATGGATCACCTTTATTCCTATTACAAGGAATGTAAACATCCCTTGTAATATAAAAAAGCATGACAGGTCCTCTTAAATATGAGATCTGGGGTCAAAAAGTCCTCAGATCTCATATTTGGACTAAAATGCAAAAAAAAAAAAAAAAAAAAAAAAAAAATTGACATTTAAAAAAAATATACCTTTAAGAGGTATTGGCGGAAGTGATGTTTTGACGTCACTTCCGCCCTCCTATGGTATAGAGACTAGTGGGGGCCATCTTAGCCTCACTCGTCTCCATACCCAGCTAGGAAAAGGACCCGATCGCCTCCGCCGCTACCGACGGCTCCGGTAAGCGGCGGAAGGTGCGGGAGGGTGGCGGGAGGGGGGTGGCACCTCTCCCACCACCGATAGTGGTGATCTTGTGGCGAATCCGACCACCGTTATCATACAGACGACCGGCGCCTGAAGAGATGGATATCTCGGTTGTGGCAGCAGCTGCTGCCGTTACCGAGATATCCCTCTTCAAAAATAGGACGTACATCGCCATGTGCTGGTCGTTGAGTGGTTAAGGTTGTATCCTCCACACTCTATGGGGTACTCTCTAATGTTTCTTTTCTGTACTATAGAATGTTTAAATAAATTAGATTGTTATCCTTTTCACACATGTTTCATTCGTTCCTAATTTCATGGTTTGATTCATATAGATAAAAGGTTTTTAATCACTTATTTTATGTATAGGTAAGTATATAAGTGAGGTAGGCAAATTAGCCTTAACAGAGGTGAGAGGGGGAAGGGAGAGGAGAGATGATGAAGGAAGATTTGAGAGAGAGGGGAAGGGAGAGGAGTGAGGGGGAAGGGAGAGGTGAGGGGGGAAGGGAGAGGATGAAGGGAAAGTAGAGAGGGTGAAGGGAAAGTAGAGAGGGTGAAGGGAGAGGAGAGAGGGGGAAGGGAGTGGTGAGGGGGGATGGAAGAGGTGACGGGGGGAAGGGAGAGGTGATAGGGGGAAGGGAGAGGAGAGAGGGGGAAGGGGGAGTTGAGAGGGGGAAGGTAGAGGAGAGAGGGGGGGAAGGAAGGTGTGAGAGAGAGGGGGAAGAGAGGGGTGAGAGGGGGAAGGGAGAGGAGTGAGGGGGGAAGGGAGCGGTGTGAGGGGGAAGGGAGCGGTGTGAGGGGGGAAGGGAGAGGTGAGGGGGGAAGGGAGAGGATGAAGGGAAAGTAGAGAGGGTGAAGGGAAAGTAGAGAGGGTGAAGGGAAAGTAGAGAGGGTGAAGGGAGAGGAGAGAGGGGGAAGGGAGTGGTGAGGGGGGATGGAAGAGGTGACGGGGGGAAGGGAGAGGTGATAGGGGGAAGGGAGAGGAGAGAGGGGGAAGGGGGAGTTGAGAGGGGGAAGGTAGAGGAGAGAGGGGGGAAGGAAGGTGTGAGAGAGAGGGGGAAGAGAGGGGTGAGTGGGGGAAGGGAGAGGAGTGAGGGGGAAGGGAGCGGTGTGAGGGGGAAGGGAGCGGTGTGAGGGGGGAAGGGAGAGGAGTGAGGGGGGAAGGGAGAGTGAGAGGGGAAGGGAGAGGATGAAGGAAAAGTAGAGAGGGTGAAGGGAAAGTAGAGAGGGTGAAGGGAGAGGAGAGAGGGGGAAGGGAGTGGTGAGGGGGGATGGAAGAGGTGATGGGGGAAGGGAGAGGTGACGGGGGGAAGGGAGAGGTGATAGAGGGAAGGGAGAGGAGAGAGGGGGAAGGGGTAAGGAAGGTGTGAGAGAGAGGGGGAAGAGAGAGGTGAGAGGGGGAAGGGAGAGGAGAGAGGGGGATGGGAGAGGAGTGAGGGGGGAAGGGAGAGGTGAGAGGGGGGAGGAAGAGGGTGAGGGGAAGGGAAAGGAGAGAGGGTGAAGGGAGAGGAGAGTGGGGGGAAGGGAGAGGTGAAAGGGGAAGGCAGAGGGTGAAGGGAAAATACAGAGGGTGAAGGGAAAGGACAGAGGGGGAAGAGAGAGGAGATAGAGGGAAGGGAGAGGTGAGGGGGGAAGGAAGAGGTGAGAGGGGGAAGGGAGAGGTGAGAGGAGGAAGGGAGATGCAAGAGAGGGGAAGGGAGATGAGAGAGGCAGGAAGGAAGAGGTAAGTGGGGAAGGGGAGAGGTGAGAGGGGAAGGGAGAGGTGAAAGGGGGAAGAAGAGGTGAGAGAGGGGGAAGGGAGAGGAGAGAGGGGGAAGGAAGAGGTCAGAGTTGGAAGGGAGAGGTGAGAGAAGGGAGAGGTGAGAGAAGGGAGAGGGGGAGAAGGGGAAGGAAGAGATGAGAGAAGGGAGAGGAGAGAGTGTAAAGGGAGAGGTGAGAGGGGGAAGGGATAGGAGAAAGGGGGAAGGGAGAGGTGAGGGGGGAAGGGACATGGGACAGTGGGAAGGGAGAGGAGAGAGGGGGAAGGGAGAGATGAAAGGGAGAACAGAGAGGATAGAGGGGGAAGGAAGAGGTGAGAGGGGGAAGGGAGAGGTGAGAGGGAAGGGAGCAGGGGAAGGAAGAGGAGAGAGGGGGAAGGGAGAGGTGAGAGGGGGAAGGAAGAGGTGAGATAGTGAAGGGAGCAGGGGAAGAGAAGGTGAGGGGGGAAGGGAGAGGAGAGAGAGGGTATGGGCTGTGGAGAAAAAGCTGAGAAGAAGTTGGTAATAATCACAGAATAAGGCTAATAAAATATACAAAACTTTATTGATGAGTGAAAACCCTCAATGGGTAAATCTATAGAGAATAACATCTTCCAATAACTAGGTAATAATATTGGTAGCCCAATAATCAATCGGGATAATCGTGTCCCTTTGGGTAATGATCCATGACATGAAATCCTCCGGGAATAATACATGATCCTCATATACAATATATCAGACATGAAATGTAATCAGAACAATCGGTGGATAAATCCATTTAGATGATATAATAAAAATTGCAGCAAGTTGTCAGTGAAAGGCGAAGCCGGCTGAACGGACTCGGCACAATGGAATCTTAGTAGCCATGTTGGCAGAGAGTCATGCAGAGCAGAGATGGGGGAGTTGGCAGAAGTAAAGATGAACTTCTAGAAATGGGATGACTTGGCTAAGCTTGTCATTCAGGGGGATAAAGTTCTGGTTGTGGAAGAAAAACTCTGATATAAGGCAGCAGAGAGCCGGCTATGAGATCTCCGTCTCTCCTTGGGATTGCTGATGGATCGGGTTCTGTTCTTATACAAGATAATGTCAGCAACATGGAGAAAGACATTGCAGTGAGAGACACTGGGAGCCGGGAATGCCGTATATGTTATATAGAGCCACATCACTTTATTACATCCAAGGAGAGTAGTATGGAGGATGGAGAGGAGTATGGAGAGCACTATGGAGGATGGAGAGGAGTATGTAGGATGGAGAGGAGTATGGAGGGTGGAGAAGAGTATGGATGATGGAAAGTAGTATGGAGGATGGAGAGCAGTATGGAAGATGGAGAGGAGTATGGAGGATGGAGAGGAGTATGGAAGATTGATAGGAGAGAGGATGGAGAGAAGTATGGATGATGGAAAGCAGTATGGAGGATGGAGAGCAGTATGGAGGATGGATAGGAGAGAGGATGGAGAGGAGGATGGAAAGCAGTGGGGAGGATGGAGAGGAGTATGGAGGATAGATAGGAGAGAGGATGGAGAGCAGTATGGAGGATGGAAAGCAGTATGGAGGGTGGAGAGGAGTATGGAGGATGGAGAGGAGTATGGAGGATGGAGAGGAGAGAGGATGGAGAGGAGAGAGGATAGAGAGGAGTATGGAGGATTGAGAGGAGGATGGAAAGCAGTATGGAGGATGGAAAGTAGTATGGAGGATGGAGAGGAGTATGAAGGATGGATAGGAGTATGGAGGATGGATAGGAGAGAGGACGGAGAGGAGTATGGAGGATGGAAAGTAGTATGGAGGATGGAGAGGAGTTTGGAGGATGGAGAGGAGTATGGAGAGTAGGATGGAGAGGAGTATGGAGGATGGATAGGAGAGAGGATGGAGAGGATTATGGAGGATGGATGGAGAGGAGTATGGAGAAGAGTATGGAGGATGGAAAGTAGGATGCAGAGTAGTATGGAGGATGGAGAGGAGTATGGCGGATGGAGAGGAGTATGGTGGATGGAGAGGAGTATGCCGGATGGAGAGCAGTATAAAGGATGGAGAATAGTATGGTGGATGGAGAGGAGAATGGGGGATGGAGAGTAGTATGGAGGATGAGAAGGCATATGGAGGATAAAGAGTAGTATGGAGGATGGAGAGGAGTATGGAGGATGGATAGGAGAGAGGATGGAGGGGAGTATGGAGCATGGAGAGCAGTATGGAGGATGGAGAGCAGTGTGGAAGATGGAGAGGAGTATGGAGGATGGATAGGAGAGAGAATGGAAAGGAGTATGGAGGGTGGAGAGGAGTATGGAGAGTATTATGGAGGATAGAGAGTATTATGGAGGATAGAGAGTATTATGGAGGATAGAGAGAATTATGGAGGATGGAGAGTAGGATGGAGGGTGGAGAGTAGTATGGAGGATGGAGAGGAGTATGGAGAGTAGTATGGAGGATGGAGAGTAGTATGGAGGATGGAGAGTAGGATGGAGGATGGAGCGTAATATGGAGGATGGAGAGTAGAATGGGGGATGGAGAGGAGTATGGAGGCTGGAGAGCAATATGGAGGATGGAGAGGAGTATGGGGGATGGAGAGTAATATGAAGGATGGAGAGGAGTATGGAGGATGGAAAGGAGTAGAACAGCAGTAAGAGGAAGATGCAGTCTCTTTCGCTGTATTAGTGATTTTTCCAGTCAGATTTTATTAATGAGAAACTTTCGAAAATTTCCCTTTTCCCGCTATGAATGAGTACTAAAAATGAGTGGGATCCTCATCATCATCGTAGTAAGTATTGATAATATTGGAAAGTGTGGAATCCTACAGCGGGGAGAAGAGGGAATTCACAATGGGAGGCGACCATTATATCCATGAAGAGTAGAAGACTTTCCTTTAGAGGGTTGCAGAGAAATCCGGAAAACTGCGTTACATCAGAGGGGGGGCGGGGTCACCAACACGTCACTGGGGAACCCCTGGCTTCCCTCTCCAGCGTCAGAGGGGCGGGGTCAGGTGACGGGTGGCCCCTCCCTCCTAATATAAGAAATGTCAGCGCTGGGATCTCCGCAGTGTCTCCGCACTGGAGACAGAAGAAGGATGTATGGACAGTGCTGGACTGAGAGATCCCCCGTCGCTGGATATGATCGTCCATCGCTGGACCATGGAGATCCGTTGCTGGATAGCAAGAGTGGATTAGCACCGCTGGAATCTTTTTTTTATTTTTAATAAAGGAATTTTTCAAAAGTGTGTTTGTCTTATTTAACCATTTTTACACTTTCTTTGTGAAATGGTAGGGGTACTTTTGTACCCCCTTACCATTTCAAACAGGGGGGGGGATCTGGGGTCCCCTTGTTAAAGGGGGCTTCCAGATTCTGATAAGCCCCCCGCCAGCAGACCCTCACAACCACCGGCCAGGGTTGTGAGGATGAGGCCCTTGTCCTCATCAACATGGGGACAAGGTGCTTTGAGGGGTCACAGACCCCCAAAGCATCCTCCCAATGTTGAGGGTATGTGGCCTGGTACGGTTCAGGAGGGAGGGGGGCCGCTCTCTCGTCCCCCCTCTTTTCCTGCGGCCTGCCAGGTTGCGTGCTCGGATAAAGGGTCTGGTATGGATATTTAGGGGGACCCCCACGTCAATTTTTTTTTTAATTTGACACGGGGTTCCCCTTAATATCCATGTCAGACCTGAAGGGCCTGGTAATTGAATTTAGGGGAACCCCCACGCTTTTTTTTTTTTTTTTTATCAATGAATGAATGAATTGTCGGCTAATACAGAGAACACTCATTGAGTGTTCTCTGTATTACGGGACCCGACAATATAGCCGCAAGTGATTTTAAAAGACTTTTTTTCCTGCACAAATGACACTTTGTGCAGGGACAGTTCTAAGCACCAGAAACATGCGCCCCTTCACAGGCATACTATAGATACCTCCCAGCTACGAAATTTAAAGGAATATTACACTTTTATTGTTTCACTTTAATCATTATTAAAATCACTGCTCCTGAAAAAACGGCTGTTTTTAAAACTTTTTTTTGCATTGATCCATGTCCCCTGGGGCAGGACCCGGGTCCCCAAACACTTTTTAGGACAGTAACTTGCATATTACCCTTTAAAATGAGCATTTTAGATTTCTCCCATAGACTTGTATAGGGTGTTCCGGCTTTTCGAATTGCTGCGAACAGCCCAAATTGTTCACTGTTCGCTGAACAGGCGAACAGGCAATGTTCGAGTAGAACATGAGTTCGACTCGAACTCGAAGCTCATCCCTAGTAGTGAGGAGTGAAATCAAAAATTTGTGCCCTTAGAAATCCTGAAGGTGGTGATTGATTTTCGGGGCCCCGTACGCAGCTAGGCTCCCAAAAAGTCCCACACATGTGGTATCCCCGTACTCAGGAGAAGCAGCAAAATGTATTTTGTGGTGCAATTCCACATATAACCATGGCATGTGTGAGAAATATCTAATTTAGTGACAACTTTTTGTAAAAAAAAAAAAAACATTTTTATTTATTGTCATTATTCAATCCCTTGGGACAAAAAAAAAATATTCAATGGTCTCAACATGTCCCTCAGCAAATAGCTTGGGGTGTCTACTTTCCAAAATGGGGTCATTTGGGGGGGTCTTTGCCATCTTGGCATTTTATGGCCTTCAAAACTGTGATAGGTAGTGAGGAGTAAAATAAAAAATGAATGCCCTTAGAAATCCTGAAGACGGTGCTTGGATTTCGGGGTCCCGTACGCAGCTAGGCTCCCAAAAAGTCCCACATATGTGGTATCCCCGTACTCAGGAGAAGCAGCAGAATGTATTTTGGGGTGTAATTTCACATATGCCCATAGCATGTGTGAGCAATATATCATTAAGTGACAACTTTGAGCAAAAAAAAAAAAAAGTTTGTAATATTCCCGCAACTTGTGGCAAAATATAAAATATTCCATGGACTGAACATGCCTCTCAGAAAATAGCTTGGGGTATCTACTTTCCAAAATGGGGTCATTTGGGGGGGTTTTGTGCTATTTTGGCATTTTATGGCCTTCGAAACTGTAATAGGTAGTGAGGAGTGAAATCAAAAATTTTAACCCTTAGAAATCCTGAAGGCAGTGATTGGTTTTCGGGGTGCCGTGTGCGACTAGGCTCCCAAAAAGTCCCACAGATGTGGTATCCCCGTACTCAGGAGAAGTAGCGGAATATATATTGGGGTGCAATTCCACATATAACCATGGCATGTGTGAGCAATATATCATTTAGTGACAACTTTTTGTAATTTTTTTATTTTTTCTTGTCATTATTCAATCCCTTGGGACAAAAAATTAATAAATATTCAATGGGTTCAACATACCCCTCAGCAATTTCCTTGGGGTGTCTACTTTCCAGAATGGGGTCATTTGGGGGGGGGGGGGGGGTTGTACTGCCCAGCCATTTTAGCACCTCAAGAAATGAGATAGGCAGTCATAAATTAAAAGCTGTGTAAATTCCAGAAAATGTACTCTAGTTTGTAGACGCTATAACTTTTGCGCAAACCAATAAATATACGCTTATTGACATTTTTTTTACTAAAGACATGTGGCTGAATACATTCTGCCCTAAATGTATGACTAAAATTGAGTTTATTTGATTTTTCTTATAACAAAAAGTAGAAAATATATTTTTTTCTCTAAATTTTCGGTCTTTTTCCATTTATATCGCAAAAAATAAAAATCGCAGAGGCAATCAAATACCATCAAAAGAAAGCTCTATTTGTGGGAAGAAAAGGACGCAAATTTCGTTTGGGTACAACATTGCATGACCGCGCAATTACCAGTTAAAGCAGCACAGTGAGAAATTGTAAAAAGACCTCTGGTCCTTAGACTGGCAATTGGTCCGGGGCTGAAGTGGTTAAACACAAAGAATCATCGCACTCTAGTGGCTGATAACTATATAACATCAATGAAAGACTATATAATGTGTATTGTAGATTTGAGTCTTCACATTATATGTTTTAGTATTTTACATTTTTATTTGCAGCACCGGGAGTCCGGTCTTAACTCCCTCACACATTTTTGTTTTTTTTGCAGCACAGGCATTTTGTCCTCACGTCCATGTGATGTGTAATGGAATATTGATAGGTTGATCACATGACATGTTTCGGCATTCTGTCTGTGACTGACGGGGTAAATCCGCTGTGGGTGGGGGGACATAGTCAGTGTGAGGGGGAGGGGCACAATGGGACAACGATCAAAGTTCTGCTACAAATTGAGGAAAACAGCGATGGAGACACATGAAATGTTGGACGATTGTACGGGCCAGAAGTCGTGAGCAGAAAATGAGTTTATGATGGTTCAAAGACTTCCATGTAAGGAGAGGACTGAGGAGGAGCCACGCTCGGGTCACTCATCTACAAGCAGGACTCCAGATACCATCCAACAAGTCCCACAAATGCTGGCATGAGATTGGCCACTGACTCGATAATGGATGGTGGAGGAATTGGGCATTAGCCAGGACATGGTGCCCACCATCCTCCACCAAGATTTGGGGAAGCAGAAGATCTCTTCCATCATTCACAACATTTTATAAATTGGAGATTAATATCTCAATCCTTTCTTGTGATTGGTCAGCGCTGCCAATGTGATCGCTTTTCTGGAGCAGATTTTTGTGATAGAAGATCTGTTTCCGGTTTGTGCCGCACAAACCGACAGATGGGCAGAAAGCAAAATGGATGGAAACCTCTGGAGATCTCATCACCATGTGAGACTGGGATCCATCCACACCTGCCAAACATCGTCACAGGGGAGGAGAGCCGGTGTTGCCAGTTCCATACAGAATCCAAGCGCCAATCCATGGAATGGCATTCACGTCTTCCCCAAGAACCAAAAAGAGTCGCCTGCAAAAGATCAAGAGAATGTTGATCACCTTCTTCGACAACGATGGCATCATCCAAGAATGCGTGACAGCGGCTCTGCGATCGATTCCTAAAGAAGCCTCTGCTGACAATTTCCAGAAGCTTAAGGCTGGGTTCACACTGCAGTGGTTTATGAGAACGGATGTGATTCGCACCGCACTGCAGTGCAAATCAAATCCAATCTCTGTGCAATGCGAGTTCAGCCATACAGATAGTATGGCTGAATTCGCATTGCACACGGCCCATACTCACACAGGACCCTTTTTTTGGTCCGCAGCAGAATCGAATCGCATGGGTGTTCACACCATGCGATCCGATTCCTGTCCGAGTTTGCAGATCGCACTGCGATCTGCGAACTGATCTGGGGGTGTCATTAACTTTTCACTGACACTCCCAGCCTTTCGCATAGGGCAGTGTGAACTGCCGCCGGGAGGTATGCGATGCGGGAACCCGCAGCGGATTTGCGGCATTCCCGCATCGCTGCAATGTGAACCCAACCTTATGAACGTTGTCAGAAGTGCGTTGTAAAGAACGGTGATTATTCTGACGGTCAATAAAAGGTAATTTGTTGGTATCTTCTGTTTTGTTTGTTTTCTGATTCCATTCATCAAACTTTTTTAGACACACCTCGTAGTGTTGGCAGCACTTTCCTCATAGTGAATATAGGGAAGAGACTTAAATTGCAGTGGTAGTGCACAGGTCACTCTGCTCTCTCCCTCCTCATTGGCTCAGAGACAGCAGCAGGAGCCATTTACCCCCCACTGCTGTCAATCACAACCAGTGAGGAGGGAGTGGGGGGGCTGAGCTGCACTGTGTGTCTATGGACACACAGAGCCAGCTCAGGAGTGAGCCCTCACAAGTGCCCCCATATAGTAAGCTTCTATTATATCAATCTTCCCTTCAAGCAATCCTTTCTTCCTTTGACCAAGCCTTTCATTGATTAATTGAACCTTCCTTTGATTGATCTGCCCTTCCATCTATTGACCCCTTCCACATATCGCTCCTTCCTTATTTTGATACTTCAAAGATTCCATTCTTCCTTTGAAGGAAGGATTGATCAACTGAAAGATAGATTGATCAATTTGAAGGGAGGACTGATCGATCAATCAAACGTAAGGAAGGGTTGATTGATCTAAGGCATGGTTGATCAATTGAAAAAAGGATCCTTTGATTGAAGGAAGGAACGATCGATAGATGGAAGGAAGGGTTAATTGAAGGAAGAATCAAAGCTGCTTTGGTGTGAACCTAGCCTTTAGGCAGCAAGAATGACCAGGAAGGAGAGGTGAGGGTTAAAAAAAGTTGCATAGGAATAGTTCTTATCTATGGTGATGAGACTTTTGTAAGATAAAATAATCCCATTTTCTTGCTTTGCAGCCTGAAATGAAGACAGACACATTTTTTTTTTTTTTTTTTATCCAGCTGCATTTACTTGGTGCAACTTAAACATCCAAGTGAAAGATAGAATACCAGCATATCAGAGAACAGAATCAGTAAGTTGGAAAAATGATCACCCCTCCCCCTCAATGTCAATAAGGTGTAGCTCATGATCTCCTCAATGGCACACAAAACCATGTGACTTTTCCTGGAGATAAGCTGTGGACATTTTCCTGAGCTCAGCATGAAAAGATCTTTCCTGGAGCATTTCAGTCCCCGGTAGTGCAACAATCACCTATGGGTGGCACTGTAACCGGTATCGATGGGATAAAGTTGCGGACAGGCACAAGTCAGGAGCTTATATACAAAGACTTTATAGTTAAGTCTATTATTCAGAAGTTAAGGGTATTTTGTACAATACAGACCATCCCTGGATCAGGATGTGGCTCCAAACTGGAGGAAACTGGTCAGAGAGGCTACCAAGAAGCCTACAGCAACTCTGACAAAGAGTGGTCATTGTGTGCATATGACACCAATATCACATATCCTCCCCAAATGTGGTTTGTATGGGGGGAGGGTAACAAAAATAAAGCCATGCCTCAAGAAAGGCCACATGCCGTCACCAGTGAGCTTTGCCAAAATTCACCACCAAGATTCTGAGGCCACATGGTAAAAGATGTTCTGGTCAGTAAAATTGAATGATTTGGCCTCAACAAACAATATGTCTGGCAGGAATCCATCCAAATAACACCATTCCTACAATAAAACATGGAGGTGGTAATATCCTGTTATGGAGGTGGTAATATCCTGTTATGGAGGTGGTAATATCCTGTTATGGGGGTGGTAATATCCTGTTAAGGGGGTGGTAATATCCTGTTAAGGGGGTGGTAATATCCTGTTATGGGGGTGGTAATATCCTGTTAAGGAGGGGTTTTACTGCAGCTGGGATTGGAGAACTTGTAAGTAGGGAAGGGCAAATGGTTTGGGCCGAGCATGAGTTCAGACCAAACATCGCTCGGTAGGATGCTTGCCCACTGAGCATACAGTCAATAGGTTGTTAAAGATGCAGTGTCCGGCTTCCCAGCTCCGCTCATCCGCTCATTAACAACTGATGAGTCATCAACTGTCAGCAGGCTCCCCCGCTGACAGCTGAATGAAAAAAAATTGCCAAATTTGCCAGCAATAGAAAAATTATTTTAAAAAAAATGGGCCTTGGGTTTGGTGTGGGTTTTAAGGCACCCTCTATATTGGACTTTTTTTGTGCATCCACAAAATCAATAATGTATTGTGACAGAGCGAGGCTCCGTCCCTGTGAAATTGGAGGAAAAAGGGATCTCCAGCCCTGTGTCCAGGTCTTGGTGATAACGAGCAGGGTGTGTGCCCAGCTGCAACAGGCCATATAATGAAAGGCTGTTGGTGAAGGATGGTGGGGTGTGAGCAGCTTGCTGCTGCTGCTTGAAGCTGTGCATGTCCAAAGCTGTGTGTTGAAGGGCTTGAAGCTGTGTGCGTCCAAGGAGCCGCGTGCTGTGTGTCGAAGAGTTTGAAGCTGTGTGCGTCCAAGCAGTTTGTTGGACGGGACAAGTACTTATAGCAGCACTACTGCTGAAGAGTAGCCAGGTGGGCTAGCATTGTCGTTTGGATTTTTCTGTATTTAATTTAAGCTTGGACCCCTGCGTGGGATTACTGGATGAACTAATATTTTGTTTTCTTATAATAAACGTGGGCTACCAGGCTCTTAACCATAAACGCCTGCCTGATGTGGACTAAAAAATGCATCTACCAATTGAGCTAAACACCCCAATATCACAAGTGGTGCTCGAATGCGGGCATGTAGACGGTGGAGTCCGGGTCCTTGCTCCATGGTGAGTCGCATCAGGAACTACTGCTAGCTGTGTGTGGCAGCCAGGCGAACAGCATTGCGTATACGTTTATTTGATGGACTGTGTTGCATGCAGGTTGTGTACCTGTGAAGGAAGAATCAAACATCAGATTATTTTTTTTTTTTCTTTCTCTGCTGAGAACTGTGAGGCGGCGTACACACGGGCGGACTGTCTGCGGACTGTCTGCCGAAACGAAGTTCGTCAAACAGTCTGCTCAAACTTTTGAATGAACGAACTTGCCCACACACGGCACTTTTTTTGAGCGGACTTAGTTCGTCGTACTAAGTCCGCGCAACTTTTGAAATGAACGGACTCGCCCACACACGGGGGAACAGTCCGCTCATTTCGAGCGCATCTCCAGGTAGGCGGGGCCCGCGAAGGAGACGTCGCGGGCCCCGCCGCCTGGTATGGACTTAAAGGGGAACCCCAACGCCGAAAAAAATCGGCGTGGGGGTCCCCCCCAAAGTCCACAACAGACCCTTGTCCGAGCACGCTACCCGGCCGGCCAGGAAAGGGGGGCGAGCGAGCGCGCCCCCCCTCCTGAGCCGTACCAGGCTGCGTGCCCTCAACATGGGGGGGTGCCTTGGGGAAGGGGGGGCCGCGCGGCCCCCCCACCCCAAAGCACCTTGTCCCCATGTTGATGAGGACAAGGGCCTCTTCCCGACAACCCTGGCCGTTGGTTGTCGGGGTCTGCGGGCGGGGGGCTTATCGGAATCCGGGAGCCCCCTTTAATAAGGGGGCCCCCGGATACCGGCCCCCCACCCTATGTGAATGAGTATGGGGTACAATGTTCCCCTACCCATTCACCTGTAAAATAAAAGTACCCAAAAAAAAACACAACACACGAGATAAAATATTTTATTGCACAGCTCCGGGGGTCTTCCGTCTTCGGGGGTCTTGTCCCCCTCTTCGGTTCTTCTGCCGGGCCACCGCGCCTTCTTATAGCTCTTTTACAGGCGGTGGCCCGGTCTTCTGTCGCCTTCCGGTCGCCTTCCGTTCTTCTTCTTGTTCTTCTTCTTCTTCTCCAGGAGATGTTGACACGTCGCTCTCTCCGGCCGGAATGCCAGAGCCGCGCTGTGCGGCCACTTATATAGTGACAATGGGGCGGTGTCACATGGTATATGTCACATGGGTTGGTCACATGGGTTGATGTCACATGGGGACTATGACATCGTAAGGGGCGGGGTCACCATGTGACCAACCCATGTGACATATACCATGTGACACCGCCCCATTGTCACTATATAAGTGGCCGTACAGCGCGGCTCTGGCATTCCGGCCGGAGAGAGCGACGTGTCAACATCTCCTGGAGAAGAAGAACAAGAACAAGAACGGAAGGCGACAGCGGCGACAGAAGACCGGGCCACCGCCTGTAAAAGAGCTATAAGAAGGCGCGGTGGCGACAGAAGAACCGAAGAGGGGGACAAGACCCCCGAAGACGGAAGACCCCCGGAGCTGTGCAATAAAATATTTTATCTCGTGTGTTGTGTTTTTTTTTGGGTATTCCGATAAGCCCCCCGCCCGCAGACCCCGACAACCAACGGCCAGGGTTGTCGGGAAGAGGCCCTTGTCCTCATCAACATGGGGACAAGGTGCTTTGGGGTGGGGGGGCCGCGCGGCCCCCCCTTCCCCAAGGCACCCCCCATGTTGAGGGCACGCGGCCTGGTACGGCTCAGGAGGGGGGGGCGCGCTCGCTCGCCCCCCTTTCCTGGCCGGCCGGGTAGCGTGCTCGGACAAGGGTCTGTTGTGGACTTTGGGGGGACCCCCACGCTGATTTTTTTCGGCGTTGGGGTTCCCCTTTAAGTCCATACCAGGCGGCGGGGCCCGCGACGTCTCCTTCGCGGGCCCCGCCTACCTGGAGACGCGCTCGAAATGAGCAGACTTTCCTCCGAGCGGGAACAGTTTGCTCATTTCGAAAGTGGCCTACACACGGGCGGACTGTCCGCTCAAACCAAGTTTCAGCGGACAGTTTTTCGGAATTTCCGAAAAACTTTGTTCGTCAAACTGTCCGCTGAAACTGTCCACTGAAGCCCCACACATGAGCGGACTGTCCGCTGAAACACTGTTCAGCGGACAAAGTTGAGCGAACAGTCCGCCCGTTTGTACGCGGCCTTACAAGCTGCTGTGTGCATGTGATTGCAAGGATGAGGCAGTCAAAAAGCAAGAAGTTCATGTTTAATCAAGTTAAAGAGGACGTGAGCTCAGCATGGCCTGAGAAGATGTCTCCACCTTGTAGGGCCAGTGATTTGTGAGACAATGAATGAATGGTTCAAGCGGAATTGCAAAGAGTGGGGTGCACTGCAAGGGGCTGAGATCTTGGCCTCTGACTATGTGCAACCCATGCTGCCTACAGAGGAGGTGGGAGACTTCCTTGCAAGATTTGAAAAAGTTGCTGTAAAGAGAAAATGGCCTAGGGACCGGTGGCCAAAACTGCTGCAAACCTTATTGCAGATAGAGTTCCGGTCGGTTTACCATTTGATGGATGGGGACCAGGATGACTACAGCAAGTTTAAAGAGGAAATCCTTCTTAGAGGAGAGTTCCATCGTATCATGGGCCGCCAGCAATGCTCCAGGATGGGAGAAGTGTCGCCGGAAGACCTAGGATTTGGAAATCCAGAGAAACGTAAAGTTTTCTGTCATGGCCGCTTAGGCAAAGGGGTCAGCCCAGAAAGGAGAGTACATCAGCTTGAATCCTGCATGAGGTATAGCCAACCAGCTTTGGAGCGCAAGTCTGCAGTTACCCCTATCAACAAGGATCGTGCGTTACCTACAGAGGGCGTCAGTGGGTCCAGAAAGGCTGCAGTTTTGCTCCATGGCCACATGGGGGAGTCAGCCTATGGAGACACCACACCACTGAGACAACGCACTCAAGTGAAGGCTTTGACATCAGCTGCAGGAACTGGTAAGACTGTTTCAGTTTATGATGCTGAACCCAGTGAAGTGGGAGTATGTCCAGTGGGGAGATCCGCAGTACAAATGGACATAGACTTTCTGCATTGTGCTACCCAGAGCAGTGGGGAGGCGCAGCGTAAAGCCCAACTAGACGCAGGGCTAAAGACTGAAAAGGACATGGGGACTCTGCATATGCCTGCTATGATCCAGCAGATGGCTGGGAAAATTGAGCTAGGGGTGACCAAAACAGTGCTGGTACCATGTTCCCTAGTGACAGCTGCTGCAGGGTTGCCCAGGGAAACTTCCAAGGAGCTTGCAGTGTTGGAGCAGAGAGTTTCCCAGGTCAGCTATGGAGCTGCCCAAATAGGCAAAAGTACCCCTTTACAGAGAGCGGGTGCTGTGAAGAGTTGCTCAGAGGTTATGGTGGCTCATATACAACCCACAAAAGCAGTAGCCATGTCTACACATAATGAGAATATTGATGGTCATGCTGACAATAGTGTTGGCCAATATGATGTGATTGGTTATTATGATGCTGAAAAATGTGTTTCCTGTAATGTTATGATTGAGCCACACAGTGAGAGAGTGTGGGCGCAGCCCCACAACCCTACGTGTAGCCCAGTGGGCAAGGGGTTAATTCAGCCTGTAAAAGTTGAGTGTACAAAGCTGAATGTGTCTGTAGTGCCACCAGAAAAAGGTGTTCAAAATGGTGTGCTGCACCAAGCTTTACGTGATGAAGCATCACCCCAATGCAACGTTGATAAAAGTATGGTGTCACAAAATGATGTATATAGAAGTGAGGAATGTGCAGTTGAAGCTAATGAATCCCAGGTTTCTGTGCGGCTTTCTACAGCAGGTGATGCAACGCTGTGGAACGCCCATGGTGGAACCACAATGGACTGGGACAGCTGGGCCAAACAATTGTTAGCCATGCTGGATAAGGCTAGCTTAAGTAACAAGGGTGTGGACACAACTGCTATGCCAGACAGGGGGTTCGCAGAGCCGCCGGTGGTTGAGGGCGTCTTGGTCCCTGCAAAGGTTGCTGCCCTCCACTCTGAAGAAACAGTTCAGGGCACTGGCATCGCAGATGTGTTGTCCACAGCTAAATGATATTGAGTATCAAAGTGATAGTGTGACTTGTAATGACATGCAGAGGCTCACCAACACTGGTGCAGAAGGGATAAGTGTGAGACATGTGTCTGACAGCGCTCCAGGGGAGCAACAGACTGTGATAAGGGGTACCGCCAAGGAGGATGAGGTCTCTTCAAATGTCTCACCCTCTCAACCTGCAGTCGCTGAGCCCCTCCATGTCTTGGACAGGGTAAAAGACCCTAGAAAGTTCTGGTGTTTAGACATGGGATGTTTAGAGATGACAGAAACCTTACTGGAAATGCTAGAATTGGTAAAGATGAACTTACTGTATACTTGAGTATCTCCGCCGCAGTTGGACCAGGCAGTGCTGGGAAACCTTGACCAACAGTGGAATTGGTGGGACCAATGGTTACCCATTTGGCACAGGATCTCCAGATTCTCTGTGAGCGTACTTCTAGTTATTGATTGGTATGGAAGGCACGCAAGAGAACTGCTTGAGATATCAGAGGTCTCTCCATCTGATGCGATGACTAGAAACATCTCTTCTGGTGTGGTCCGAGGTGCGGCGGAGCAGTTGTCAGTAGAGGGCGCAGATACTGCCTTACCCGCTAGGCCTCTTGAGAAGGAACGGCCCAGAATGGACTCGGCAGTAGCAGAGATGCTTTCTGTCACTGGCCCAGAGGTACAAGTTAAGGTGCCCGGAGACACTGTGGGAGAAAATGGTAATATTGGTTGCCGTAACAATGTAATGTGTACACCTGAAAAAAATGGTTTATACTTGGGTCAGGGTGGTTTGTTAGAACAGGTACCCCTGGAGTTTTGTACAACGGGTCTTCTTCTAACAAACACTGAGTTGGAAAGCACTGATGATATGGAAAGCTGTGATCTGTTAAGAGTTCGTTCTGCAAACAATGATTTGGTTGCCATGGGTAACAAGAGAAACTGTTTTGAACCTGAAATACAGATGGTGAAGGGTAAAATGGGTATTTGTAAGTTGAAAGGAGGGCTCAAGGAAGGCAGAGTTCCCCCAAGAAAAGTGGATAAGCCCAGGGACCCCAAAAGAAGAGCAAGGCTGAGTATAGGACAATATAGGAACCTGTTAAGATCCAGGGGGGAATGTTCCTGGAAGCGCACCCGGAAAAAAGGTTGGGCCTACGTGGCTGACAGCCAGCACAGAGGTGTCCCAACCATCATGATGTGTGCTGGTGTTCCTCCCTCCGGATCGAAACAAAGGGGGGGGATATGTGGCAGAGCGAGGCTCCGTCCCTGTGAAATTGGAGGAAAAAGGGATCTCCAGACCTGTGTCCAGGTGTTGGTGATAACGAGCAGGGTGTGTGCCCAGCTGCAACAGGCCATATAATGAAGGGCTGTTGGTGAAGGATGGTGGGCTGTGAGCAGCTTGCTGCTGCTGCTTGAAGCTGTGCATGTCCAAAGCTGTGTGCGTTGAAGGGCTTGAAGCTGTGTGCGTCCAAGGAACCGTGTGCTGTGTGTCGAAGTGTTTGAAGCTGTGTGCGTCCAAGCAGTTTGTTGGACAGGGCAAGTACCTATAGCAGCACTACTGCTGAAGAGTAGTCAGGTGGGCTAGCATTGTCGTTTGGATTTTTCTGTATTTAATTTAAGCTTGGACCCCTGCGTGGGATTACTGGATGAACTAATATTTTGTTTTCTTATAATAAACGTGGGCTACCAGGCCCTTAACCATAAACGCCTGCCTGATGTGGACTAAAAAATGCATCTACCAATTGAGCTAAACACCCCAATATCACAGTATATACAAATTATTTTCAAAGATTTTTGGAAAAACCCAAATGGAGAGGAGATGAGATTTTTACGGTGCAATATTATAAATTTTCAGAAAAGAAATCCAAAAAAATTAAAAAGTAAATTTATTTTATTTTCAAATAATAAAAAAAACAACATTGCTAAATGTACAGAAATGTTACATATAATAACCGGTCCGAGTAACAGTTGGGTTAAGGTGCTTGTAATCGATTATCCCGACATGTTTCGCAATAGCTTCCTCAGGGGATATACAAGCTAACAATAAAATGACATCAGAACAGAGTAGTTAATGATCAATAATACAAAACATATTGATTTAAATGAAAACACTACTAAATAGCGGTTACATATCAATATAGCCAACACGCCCAGAGTTTTAAAGGGGTGCTTACCCTTGCTCCACAACCATTATTCCAAGCAGAAAAAAATGTCTTGGTGTCAAAGAAAACGTGCAAAAACACTGTAGACAGCTGGACACGCAGTAAAAAAGGACATAGACGAAGGCCAGTTTGGACAGTAATAAAAAGACAAAAAATAGATAAAAAAATACAATAATTTTTAAGATCTGATAGACCAACTCATTCTAAGGATTAGCATGATGATTGTAGAGTATGAGAGAGGGGCAAAAAGCCTCCAAAACAACTAGAAGATTTGGACCCTAATGATTGCCAATCAGGTCATAAATACCAAGATAAAGCCAACTTGTAGAAAAAAAGTAGGACATTATTTACAGATAAATTAGTAATTTCATAAGTACTTACTAATACAAAAAGTAACAATACGTCATGTCATCCACACGGGCCGATAAACGAATACGATGTGACATACAGCCAATTAAGGATGAAAAACTGCGGCAATACTCATTTGCACCCACAAGCTATCAGCTCGTTTGGTAGGTGCCTAAGGATATATAAGGAATAAAATAAACCTAGTTATTATCTCAAAGTTACAGATTAGGATGGATGATAAGCAACTTTGTCAGAGACTTATGCAGGCCATACACGGTCGAATTTCGAACGAATTTTCTTTTCAAAATCAGAAAATTCGTTTTTTTCGTGATCCGATGATGCCACCATTGATTTTCGAAATTCAGCCGACCAAGCCTTCAATTTCACCTCATGTTGCTACAGAAAAGAATTTTCTTGGCTGGGAATCTTCTTTTCTCTCCATAAATTTTCGTTTATCTCCGTACATTTTCTTTTCTTATTACGTTTCTCGCACGATTCTCCCATCATTGATTAGAAAATCGTTTGTTTTTCTAAAAATTTCCAACATGTACGATTCCTCAAATTTTATTTCCGCACGAAAATCGGCTGTTGCTGCAGCCCACTAATGGTGCGAAATTCATACGAAAATTCTTAGATACGATTTTCGAAAGAAAATTCTTTCGAAATTCGAACCGTGTATGGCCGGCATTACTGTCAGTATTGAATAGCATGTACTACATGCGCAGCTCCTCCGTGACTGAGCCGAGCAAGATCGCACCAGGCTATTAAGCCCACATTTGACAGTGCTGCGCATGCGCCGGAGGAGGGGGAAAGGAGCAGAACTACATTTCCCATAAGGCTGTAGTGATGACATTCAGTATGCGCACTCCACTGATAACGAATCAATGGGTGCAGGGGAAGTATGTGGCAAGGATGTTATAGGCCGTTACCATCTCAATTACACCACCAGATAAAAACACTCAATAGGCAAACCAATTGTCAGCACTGTCAGCCATTCTGGTCAGTGTCTGCGGCTTCGGTCTATTGCCAGTAGGTAGTGTGCTTTCCCTTCCCCCTATCTTTTCCTTGCAGCCCCTGTCTAAGTGCAACTGTCACCTGTTCTGTGGCTGGACAATTATGGCATTTATAAGAGATCATACGGACACCCAAGGGTATTCCTGGTTGGGTTTTCTTTCCACCGGCATTCCTGTCTTTCTGACAGCACTGACGATTGGTTCGCCTATTGAGTGTTTTTATCTGGTGGTGTAATTAAGATGGTAACGGCCTATAACATCCTTGCCACATACTTCCCCTGCACCCAGTACCCATGGGAAGTACCCATTGATTCGTTATCGGTGGAATGTCATCACTACAGCATTATGGGAAATGTAGTTCTGCTCCTTTCCCCCTTCCTCCGGCGCATGCGCAGCACTGTCAAATGTGTCCGCATTGAGCCGGTGACGTCAGACGCCAGCTCGATGGACGGAGGCTTAATAGCCTGGCACGATCTTGCTCGGCTCAGTCACGGAGGAGCTGCGCATGTAGTACATGCTATTCGATACTGACAGTAAGTCTCTGACAAAGTTGCTTATCATCCATCCTAATCTGTAACTTTGAGATAATAACTAGGTTTATTTTATTCCTTATATATCCTTAGGCACCTACCAAACGAGCTGATAGCTTGTGGGTGCAAATGAGTATCGCCGCAGTTTTTCATCCTTAATTGGCTGTATGTCACATCGTATTCGTTTATCGGCCCGTGTGGATGACATGACGTATTGTTACTTTTTGTATTAGTAAGTACTTATGGAATTACTAATTTATCTTTAAATAATGTCCTACTTTTTTTCTACAAGTTGGCTTTATCTTGGTATTTATGACCTGATTGGAAATCATTAGGGTCCAAATCTTCTAGTTTGTTTTGGAGGCTTTTTGCCCCTCTCTCATACTCTAGAATCATCATGCTAATCCTTAGAATGAGTTGGTCTATCAGATCTTAAAAATTATTGTATTTTTTTTTTTTTTTTTCCCATTTGAAAGTTTATTAAAGAAATTGAGATATAAAACAAATGAAGCGAAACAACAATGTGTAAATCACATATGGTACAGAATTCGTCATTGAAGCATTGAATCAACAAAAAAAGGCAAGGATATACCAAGTTCTCCCGTGGGCTGGGGACTTTAGTGCAACAGTGCATGCAGAAAACATAGAGCAGACCGAGTTAGTTGCCCAACCCGGCCCCATCCCACAGCCCAGCTCTTAAAATTCACAATTTACACATTCAGGTTAGGAAAGAAATGAAAAAGAAACGTGAAGGAGGGAAGAGAGAGAAAGAGATAAGGAAAGGTGGGGAAGGAATCTATGAAAGGGTGGGTAGAAAGGACGTCTCAGAACAGGGAGCCACCCGCAGCCCCAGGATGAATGTCTAGTTCCCATTGGTATCAGCAGGTCCTGTGGGAAAGGGAGTAATTAGTGCATCAGGTCTAGGTAATCTCGAGAGTATCTAAAGGCAAACCATGGAGACCAAGTTGCATGAAAGCGGTCCACTTCCTCCTCAGCCTGAGACCTAGTATCCTCCATCTCGCAGATGTACGCTACTTTTAGCAGCCAGTCTTTCGTGGTGGGGATTTGGGGTGTCTTCCATAATATTGGTATGAGGGATTTGGCTGCATTCAAAAGGTGTCTGGTGAGCGATTTTTTTATATTTCCTGAACGAGGAGTTTGAGATGTGCAGTAAGCAGCAGGCTGCATCAAGTGTAAGATTGGTCTCTGTAATTTTGCGTATCAGCCATATCACTCTGTCCCAGAACACGCTAATGCGGTCGCATTGCCACCATATGTGAATTAAGGTGCCCCTATCCCCACCACAACGCCAGCACACCTCTGAGGTCTGCGGGTACCATGTATGTAGTTTCGCCGGTGTTGCATACCAATGCGTCAAAATTTTATATGCGGTTTCCTGTATCCTGGTACTCAGGGAACATTTATGAGCTAAAGTACAGGCTTGGCCCCATTGAGCATCCGTGATTGTCACTCCCAGGTCCTCCGACCACTTCTGTCTCAAACTGCCTGTGTCTGGAACTTTCCTATTGGTCAACCATTTGTAGGCTACCGAGGTCGTCCGTGGCACTCGTTCTCCTTTCAAACACAATGCTTCTATCTCTGTGTGTTCCCTGGAAAAGTCTCTACTGCGGGAGCCCGCGGTCACATAGTCCCTGACCTGGAAATATGTCCTCCAGGACAGGGTGGGAATTCCACCCACCTCCTTTAAGTTGGTCAAGTCCCTTATTTGCTGGTTAAGGAAACAGTGACCCGCCAAGAGCGGCTGTCCCCTCTCCCCAGAGAACAGGGAACGGTTACCCACGCCCGGAGGGAAATCAGGATTCCCCCACAAAGGTGTCAATATTGTATTTTTTTTATCTATTTTTTGTCTTTTTATTATTGTCCAGACTGGCCTTCGTCTATGTCCTTTTTTGCTGCATGTCCAGCTGTCAGATACGGTGTTTTTGCACGTTTTCTTTGACACCAAGACGTTTTTTTCTGCTTGGAATAATGGTTGTGGAGCAAGGGTAAACATCCCTTTAAAACTCTGGGCGTGTTGGCTATATTGATATGTAACCGCTATTTAGTAGTGTTTTCATTTAAATCAATATGTTTTGTACTATTGATCATTAACTACTCTGTTCTGATGTCATTTTATTGTTAGCTTGTATATCCCCTGAGGAAGCTATTGCGAAACATGTCGGGATAATCGATTACAAGCACCTTAACCCAACTGTTACTCGGACCGGTTTATAATATGTAACATTTCTGTACATTTAGCAATGTTGTTTTTTTTATTAATTGAAAATAAAATAAATTTACTTTTTGGATTTCTTTTCTGAAAATTTATAATATTGCACCGTAAAAATCCCGTCTCCTCTCCATTTGGGTTTTCCCAAAAATCTTTGAATATTTCTAACTGGGATGAGGTGCCATATTTTTTAGGTGTTGATGGAAGCTGGAATCAAATTTTCAAAAATATATACAAATTATATTCTTAACCTCCCTGGCGGCATGATTATTACTGATTTTAGGTGCTGAAAGCGGTACAATTATTTTGCATGGAAATTTGGCGTTTTATATTGTAGGCCTGCAATTCTTAGGAATAACGCTCTTAAATCTGTTCAAACCAGAGTCTAGTAGACATCCCAGGTATGATAAAGTTTATAATATAATAAATAACTATAAATAATTATAACAAATAATAATAAAAAATATTCAATAATATAATCAAATCCAAAAACACAGAAATTTGCTCATTTGCAGAATTGCCACTGTCATTAGATTTAGTGTTTGATGACGGATATCCTCAGAAATCGCTATCACTCAATTCTACAAGTGATTCTAATTTATTATCGCTGTTTTCTAGCTGGTCTAAAATCACTTGACATAAGGGGACACTTTTTGGTTGCTATGGACAATCTCCAAATTCCAGGCAGAAAAAAAACAGTATTTATAATATAAAAGTGCATGCAGGGCACTGGACAGACCACTAGGGACAAAGGGGATGTGTATTTTTTTTATACAGTATACTGTATGTGTTTTGTGTTTTTACTTTTCTGAATTTGGTGCCGATCTCCGTTCCTGTACGTTGTAATGTCGCAGGTAACGGAGCTCAGCGGCACTCGGGCACTGTGTGAATCGAGCGGAGGATGGCTCGCACACACAGCGGGGAGGACATCGAAGGATCCAGGGGACAAGGTAAGTAAGTCTCCCTGTATCCTGCAATGCAATCCCGAGTCTGGCTCACGGTACTGAAATTCCACCCTGAGCCAGACTCGGGATTACCGCCAGGCAGGTTAATTGGAACAAGTTAAAAACAGTTACATATAAAAGGTTAAAAATCTGATGCAGTTTACATGGCAGATAACTATTGGAACAGTCAGCACACAGGGTGGTGAAGACAATAATTTCCCAACGCGTTTTGAATTTCAGAAGCTATAATAAATTCTTCTTCAGGGGCTTCTACATGAAAAAAGTTATTTAGTTTAGCATTTATTTCAGTATTACAGATATTATCCAAGGGTGGTTATGGATTCCCTCTATTTATTGCATATATGTGTTAGCTAGTCTATTAAAACTCTGATAATGATACTGTTGATAAGCACAATGATATAAGGTTAGCTATGAAAACAAACACACTGATTAGTAAAGCGATGACTTATTTAATTCCCAAGGAAATAGGAAAATATTAACATGAAAACACTAAAGGAAAATATTATATAGATTATAACAAAAGAACATCAAATATACTTATCGCAATGTTGTCCTCTAGATATTGTCTCGTCAGCTGGGCTCAAAATGGTAACAGAAAGAGGCATGAGGCTCAGAGAACCATCAGGCAAGAGCCAAGAGTGGAAAAAAGGGACAACTTCCCTTCTGTGTGCACGTTTACACTTCATTCAAATCCACTCGTAACCACACCCCACTAGACTCCTGTCCAATGAAATATTGGCAAGAGGCAGCCCTTTCAATATATTATATTTCTGTCCGTCCTGCTGTGCCTGGGCCATCTTCAGTCTTAGCTGGCCCATTCATGAATGTCCTGTTACAGAAGATCAATCATCTCTCTTTGAATCTTGCTTGCAAAGTGTTAATCAAGGATTCCATCACACCAGTTGGTCAGGCGCCAAGATTTTGTTCTACAAAGCTTTTATGTGCAGGTTGTTACCAGGTGACTGGAATGCATCAACAAGAAAGAGAAACTCCAGAAATACGATATTAAACCATGTTGCCTTCCAGCAGAGGTCATGTGACAGATGTGGACATCACACAGGAGAACATACGTGTATATCGGGATGCTACAGATGGGGTTAAAGGGATGTACCTGAACACGACTCTTCCCTATAACCCCATTAGCTGGGTGTAGTGCCACCATATTGGGGGCCCAATTCATATCCAGCCAATCAGTACATGAGTAGCCACACACAGTGTCATCACATCTCACAGTGATTTGTGGATGGACAAAGATGGAGGCTGGCCTTCCACTCTGGGCCCTCCAATGGAATCAGAATTCAGATTTATATCATTGCTGTTGGGTGTGACTTGTACATTATTAATGTGCTTTGCTGTTCCATATTTTCATGGCTGTATTTCCTATGCAGATACATATTTTCTTTATGTATAACAAGGACAGCCAGTGGCCTTGCTGAGGAATAGTGAAGATTAGAGGACCTGTCCATGGATGGAGTGCAAGAAGAGAGCCCAGATTTGCCCCTCTCCTGTCCACCACTAACAAGATCCCAGTGATCTGATAGGAACCCATCTGGGAAATATTGATCCAGCTGACACCATAGATTCCCCTTTGTGTCCTCATTCAGTGACCTATTAGCAGCAGGTGAAATCATTGGCTCTAGGTGGGACCCTGGGTGATGTGCTGTATCTCTCCGGGGGCCCCAGCTGTTCTGATGACCCTTCTGTGTTACCATTGAAATCTCTCTGTCAAGGAAAACAAAATCTGTATTTATTTCTTCTTCTTTGAGGGGCCCATGAATTCAGAGACTGTCGGGTTTTACTGCCTCCTACCGGAAGAATGAGACACTGGCAAACAAAAACTGTGGGCCCAGTATAGCCCCTCCTACTCCCAGTATGCCTTAGTTTTGTGGGAGTGTCCAGGAGAAGGGTTGCCTTTTTTCTGTGTATTTTTATAATAATAAAATATGAATTTTGGGATACAATTTGGCCGTGTTCTGACATTGTGTACAGGTGGAAATCTCAGGTGGACCGTCATGGGGGAATAGAAAAGGGTCTTCACCAACCACAAGATTGGAGGAGCACAACTGTCTACAATGTCTTTGTATGATGGTGGATTAGCACTGGGAACACCTGAGCTCATTTGGGGGGGGGGGGGGGCAACACCTTCTTTTGCCTCCACCTGAGGAGATCACACCCCACCCAATACATCCCCTCTACCTGAGGAGACCTTACCCCACCCAATACCATCCCCTCCATCTATAAAGACCCCACCTCACCTAATATCATTCCCTTGACCTGAGGATACCCCACCTCATGCAATACCATCCCCTCCACCTTGTGTATGATATATGTCAGTCTCTTAATCCAACTGCACACAGTACAGACATCTCTTCCCTATTCCTACCTATAGCATTGGCTGCAGCTCTGACAGACTCATATTTCCATAGAAGGGTGAAAAGTAGGGTGAAAAGGAGATTCCTGCTTCTCCTGCCTGCACCTACCTTCTTTCTAGCCATAGCAAGTTGTGATTGGACTGGGTTGTAATTTCTTCACCTACCACTAGGTGCCCTCAATGCTCCACCTGCAACCCCTGCATTCTGTGCATCTAATGTGGGGCTAATATATAGGAAACATGACATAAAATGTGTACCGTAAAATACATGCATATTTACAAACAGTATATGGAAGGAACATATTATGTGGTAAATATAGAGAGAGGGCAGGGAGAGTGCAAGGAAAGGAAAGAATGCAGAGAGGGGGAAGTGAGATGTGAGAGTAAAGAGAGAGAGAAGGGAGAGGTGAGAGAGGGGGAAGGGAGAGGCGAGAGGGGGGAAGGGAGAGGAGGGAGAGAAGAGAGAGGTATGAGAGGGGGAAGGGAGAGGTTAGATAGGGGGAGAGGCGGGGGAAGGAAGAGGAGAGATGGGGAAGGGAGAGAGGGGGAAGGGGGAGGAGAGAGAGGGGGAAGGGGGAGGAGAGAGAGGTGGAAGGGAGAGGTGAGAGGGGGAGGGGAGTGTTGAGAGAAGGGAGAGGGGGAAGGGAGGAGAGGTGAGAGGGTATCGGCTGTGGAGAACAAGCTGAGAAGAAGTTGGTAATAATCACAGAATAAGGCTAATAAAATACAAAACTTTATTGATGAGTGAAAACCCTCAATGGGGTAAATCTATAGAGAATAACATCTTCCAATAACTAGGTAATAATATTGGTAGCCCAATAATCAATCGGGATAATCGTGTCCCTTTGGGTAACGACCCATGACATGAAATCCTCTGGGGAATAATACATGATCCTCATATACAATATATCAGACATGAAATGTAATCAGAACAATCGGTGGATAAATCCATTTAGAGGATACAATAAAAATTGCAGCAAGTTGTCAGTGAAAGGCGAAGCGGCTGAACGGACTCGGCACAATGAAATCTTAGGAGCAGTCTTGGCAGAGAGTCATGCAGAGCAGAGATGGGGGAGTTGGCAGAAGTAAAGATGAACTTCTAGAAATGGGGTGACTTGGCTAAGCTTGTCATTCAGGGGGATAAAGTTCTGGTTGTGGAAGAAAAACTCTGATATAAGGCAGCAGAGAGCCGGCTATGAGATGTCCGTCTCTCCTTGGGATTGCCGATGGATCGGGTTCTGTTCTAATACAAGATAATGTCAGCAACATGGAGAAAGACATTGCAGAGAGAGACACTGGGAGCCGGGAATGCCATATATGTTATATAGAGCCGCATCACTTTATTACATCCAAGGAGAGGAGAGGAGAGAGAGAGACACAATGTAGGAAAAAGAAAATGCAATAATAGGAGAGTGCAGGAAGAGGAGTATGGAGGATGGAGAGGGATATGGAGACGAGTATAGAGTAGTATGGAGGAGGGAGAGGAGTATGCAGAGTAGTATGGAGGATGGGGAGGAGTATGGAGGATGGAGAGGAGTATGGAGGATGGAGTGTAGTATGGAGGATGGAGAGGAGGATGGAGGATGGAGAGGAGGATGGAAAGCAGTATGGAGGATGGAGAGCAGTTTGGAGAATGAAGAGCAATATGGAGAATGGAGAGGAGTATGGAGGATGGAGAGGAGAGAGGATGAAGAGGAGTATGGAGGATGGAGAGTTGTATGGAGGATGGAGAGTTGTATGGAGGATGGAGAGTAGTATGGAGGATGGAGAGTAGTATGGAGGATGGAGAGTAGTATGGAGGATGGAGAGGAGAATGGAGGAGGGAGAGGAGTATGGAGAATGGAGAGTAGTAGGACAGCAGTAAGAAAAAGATGAGGTCTCTTTGTCTGTATTAGTGATTGTTCCAGTCAGCTTTTATCAATGAGAAACTTTTTTCCCGCCATAAAATGAGTCCTAATAATGAGTCGGATCCTCATCATCATCATAGTAAGTATTGATAATATTGGAAAGTGTGGAATCCTACAGAGGGGAGAAGAGGGAATTCACAATGGGAGGCGACAATTATATCCATGAAGAGTAGAAGACCCTCAGAGAAATCCGAGGTGTCGGTGAGGAGATCCTCTATACATGGAAGAGGTCCAGCAAACTCAACACCGGGACACAATCACCAGACAAATCTCTGTCCATCTACAAGAGATAATTGTACAATTACACCGAGATATTACATTGTATTCATTCCATGAAATGTTTTATCAATACATATATATGTGAATGTGATGTGTATATCATTCCGTTTTACTTTTACTTTACACTTTTTCTTGTTCCCAGTGCACTACATTGTGGCCTCATCATACAGACCGGCCCCCCAGACATTATTTATAAAATAAAGAAAGCATGGGCGTCCACAGAACTTTTTTCAGGGGGGGCATCATTTTAGGGTCATGCATTTACCGCCCCTTTCCAACAATGTCATTATCATGGTCAGAGACTGCAGACTTAGTACAGTCCCTAGGATAAGTAATGTATAATGACCAACAGGCCCTCTTACCAGACCCAGCTAAACTACAGCAGTGATCCTTCTGGCTGGATGATCGATCACTCCGGGTCCCCCGGGGGCGACTCTGGTCAGTAGTGTAGCATGTCTGTACCTTGGTCTCTCTGGCTTCCTACACACTCCTCATTCTTTGTCCTGTAGCACTCTCTCCCTCAGATTTTTTCCAGGCTGCAGTCTATCAATCTCTTGATCGAGCTGTAGCCTCCTCCCTGTGGAAAATGGGGCTGCCAATCTTTGCAAACATGTACAGTTATGGCCAATAGGGAAGGAAAGGAGCGGGCAGGAAGCCCGATAGTGACGAACTGTGCTGAATTTAAGATCTGATCATCAATTCCAAGGGGTGCACTTGACCCCCCTTGCCCCTACCTGCGGACACTCATGAAAGAAAGCTTGCAGGAAAGAACAATTTAAATGTGATTTTTTTTTGTTTATAAATGTCAGCTTTGCTGCAGCAGGTTCTATACATGCAAAAATCAATAACAAAGGTAAGGTGGAGTGGGATTTTGTAAGTACCTTGTAACAAATATTATAATAGCCAATGAATAAAATATTAACAAGGTTATAAATAAATATAGATACACATTTTAATCAATACAGAAGCAGAAAATTTAAGAAATGTATAAAACAAACATTCATAATTACTTAACCACTTGCCAACCAGCCGCCACAGTTGTACTGCGGCAACGTGGCTTGGCTGCACTTATCGCTGTTATGTTACGTTAGTAACATAAATGGCAACCAGGGGGCTCCTGCTCGCTCCCCGAGCCAATGCAAGTGCCCGGCGGTCTCAATCACCACCGGGCTCCCGCGATCACTCGGGGCACACGGAGAACCCAGAACGGTGTGTGTAAACATTTTCAGTTCTCTGGGGGGAGAAACTGACAGATTGTCTGTTCATACAGAGTATGAACAGGGATCTGTTAGTTTTTTCTGCACAGTCCAATCCCCCTTCAGTTAGAACACAAACTAGGACACACATTAACCCCTTCACTGCCCCTAGTGTTAATTTTAATCGCATTGGTCGCTGTATTAATGCCAATGGTCCCAAAAAATGTGTCAAAAGTGTCCGATGTGTCCACCATAATGTCGCAGTCACAATAAAAATTGCTGTAGCAATCTGAGTAATATAACCTGTTGAGGAACGCCCCAGGGATATTCTGATTCGTCCAAAATCGAGGTGGGCTGGCAATGGGAGGGGTTTGGATGAGGTGTGATTGTAAAAAGGGCTGTTTCAAACTGAGAGCTCTCTCTTTCAACATCTGAAGACCAGCTAAAGAGTCTTTTCTAGAGGATGTGATAAGTATATTCTTGTATTGTGTTCTGATTGTAAGCTTTGTAATATTGTAAAATATTTTAATACTTGTAGGTTGGTTTCCTAATTCTGCTGTTTAGTATATTCCTATTTTCTTGGGAAATAAATGTAACATTGCTTACTAAGCAGATGTGTTTGTTATATTATTGTGCTGATCAGACTCTTATAGACTAGCTAATTTATAGGGATAGGCAAACTAATACATGTATGCAATTGTTATATAGGATATATTAGATTGTATATTTTTGCATAGATTACTTTGGATTTAAAACAATGTGCGAACCAAGAAAAGAGCAGAGGGACAAATAGATCAATTAAAACCTGTGGTGCAAGGTTATATTAGTATATTGTTATTTCACCTGAGTAATGTCAATACTGCAGTTAGTCCAATAGGAAGGGAGCCTGATGTGGGTATGACCTCTGAATCCTCACCGGGGAAGAACAACAGACTTCGATGTAATGGTGGTCATACGATTAATGTTAGAATGGCAAAAAAATAAAAGTGAAAGCAAAAAAGGGAAGGAACTGTGAAGTGAATATTGTAGGGTCTTGCCTTACACTAACAGGGAAGCCAGTGTATGATCTGAGAAGTTCAAAAATATATATGTATATATTTGTAAAAGAAGATAGGTTGAATGACTGTGGGTATGAGCCAAGCCACCCTTGGGTTTCAGTCTTAATCCCAATGGATGGCATTATAGGACCTACTGAACAGTAATTGGAAAAAAGGGGGGTCTATTAGATCAAAGAGTGATGTCATAGTACAATTTGTCCCAGCATGGGGATTCTCACCTGGTTCCCTGTGTGTGTGTACGTCTCCTTCCAGTGTTTCCACATGTAATTGGACTACTGAATGGAGACCTTCATGAGTTATGGTGTATAAATATATATGTAGGGGAGTCTGTTATAATTACCAGGGGAGGAGGAAGGAGGGATCCTTGAGGCTACTCACATCACCCAGATCAAGGATCCAAATGGATTCTGTAGGATCTGGAGGGATGGGAGAGGGCTCATCTTACCATTGACAAGCAAGATGAGTCTCACATCACAGCCATGGTGTGTACCTCCTCCGAATCCATCTTCCAGGTATCCCAGATGGAGTGTGGGTGGTGGCAAAATTGCTTCCAGCTGACAGCTATCAGCAAGGGGGAGGCAGGACTGTGCCAATGACCGGGGAGAGGATCGGGGCTGGCCGAGCTCTGGAAATTATGTAAACCAGAAAACCGGAAGTGATGTGACCAGGAAGTTGCTTAAGAACGGGGACCAAGAAGGATTGTAAATATCCACCCAGGTATTGCCTCTGTGGGATTTAGACTTGGGCAGAAAGATTCATTTTAGTGATTTGAATTATTTGGATCAGTTCAGTGAAATGATTTGAATCACTGAATGGACTCACAACTCATTTCCTCCAAACTACGATTAAGGATCATAACTTCAGTCCTGTGATACCCTCAGTCAGTACAGTCAGCATATTCAATGTAAAGTAACTTTATTTTGCTGCAAGAACTATTCTATAAACTGCAATACAGCAAAAAAAAAAAAACAGATACCTTGAATTATATAAAAATATTAACATAACCAAAAATACAAATTATACCTCATTCTGCACACCAAAAACATGAAAAATAAAGGTTAAAGGGATCCTGACCTGAACATTGAAAAACATTATCATCTGCTCCAATTTTAAGTTCAAATTTAAAAACAAGATTTTTGAAACTTTATTACTGGGAAGTTGAGTCCATCTTTCAGTTATTATTTTCTTGTGATTCCATAGAGACTCATTGTGAGCTCTCTAGAAGGAGTCATTCATAGATTCAGGAGTCATGCTGCTGGCTCCTACATACACAGCTCATTGTAATATACAGAATGATTGTGTGCTCTGTGATTTAGGCCGGGTTTACACAGTGCTGCGCTCAGTGCGCTGAGCGACATCTATGCAAATCACATGTGATGTCAGGGACATGCAAATACAGACATTCAGATTTGGGGGGGGGCGTGGCTTGGCGCTGTTCCGAGATGGCCGCTTGAATCCGGAGCTCCCGTCCAAGAGACCCTGCTACAGACAACCAGGCAAGTTTGCGGTGGTCATTCCCACTCATTTTGAGCCCCTCGCCACTATATCATGTCAGCGGCACGATCCCGGTCGCCACCGGAGCCCGACGCTCCCCCCGCCAGACAAATCCCGGAGATATTCCGGTCCCGGCCTACTGGCGGTACCCGAGCCGCGGCCTCGAGTAGGCCGCGATCCCACAGCAGGAGCCCGATCCGCGCTAGGCCCGAACCGGACGCCAGAGAGCAGCCACCGATCAGCCTAGAGGATCTGCGCAGTGTCGCAGCTGACATTAAACATACCCTTTCTGCAGCCATATCAGATCTTCGGACTGATATCCAATCTATGACGCTGCGAGTAGAGGATATTGAAGCGACACAGGCCCGCCATGATTCCTCCCTCTGCCAATTACAACAGCTCACTGAGTCTCATGCCATCCACCTCAGAGACGTTAACAGGCACATGGAGGACCTTGACAACCGGGGGAGACGTCGAAACCTACGAGTGCGAGGTATTCCTGAATCCCTGGACCCTACTCTTCTAACCCAGCGGGTAGTTAATATATTTAATGACCTACTCGAAAGACCCCCGGACAATCCCATTGTATTTGAGCGTATTCACAGGGCTCTACGCCCCAGGGGCCGCGACACTGACCCCCCGAGAGATGTTGTCTGTTGCTTGACAGACTTCCCCTTGAAAGAGGAAATTCTTCGCAAGGCCAGAGATAGAAACCAAATCGTACACAGAGGAGTGAATATTAAAATATTCCAGGACCTGTCTAACATCACACTCCAACGCAGAAGGGAACTCCGACCGTTACTGGAAATTTTGAGGAACAGGGCCATCCCTTATCGCTGGAAGTATCCCTTTTGCCTTTCTGTTTCCCATCAAGGTCACACGGAAAATTTGAGAGTTCCGGAAGATCTCGACCATTTCTGTGCTGCTCTAGACCTGCCCCACGTGGACCTACCAGACTGGTACAGTGACTTCAGATTTCCTACACTTCACAGGGCGACTTCAATGGAGGGTGTAGATGAAGCAGGCAACTACGCCCTTGGCAGACGTCACAGGCCCATGCACCAACCTCCTCTTCACCGCCCTCCACAGAGGAATGCCACCCCACCGAGAAATGGCAGTCCCACGGCTTCACCTGCTCATCGCAGACCCCGACATAATTAAGGTACATTTCTGTAGCTCTGTTCACTGCTTGGCACCTGTTGTTACGAATGCGGGCCGTCATTTTGCGGCCTCTTTGCTGAAACAGAGCTCGCCCCTTCCTGGAGACAACGGTACTTGCCGATTCTACCCACCCAGCACGAACACCAGCCGGAGCCGCTTCTACACCGTGCAGTCCCCTTGAGACTCTCCATTGCTGCCCTTGTTTGAGCATCGGGAAGATCACCATACTCATTTCCTCCCTGCGAAAGCTTATCTCCTCACTGGCTGGGAAAGCCCACTCGTACATACTCTATGAACCCGATATTGCTGCCCTGTGACTTTTTATCTCATGGCTCTCCACACCCACCCTTACCAGGAACTTTCTACAGTGTCCTGTATAACTGAGGTGTACACCGGGCTGCCTTAGACGTTGGTCCTCTCCCCCTTACTATCTCGCCCGTCGCAGTCCTGGTATGGCTATCATAGCACGTCCTGACCTACCTCTGACATTCCATGCTTGACCCAGGTTGCAGCCTTCTCGTCCAGCTCCTCTCCCCCCTCGCCCTTCTCCCCCCCTCCCTCGCCCTTCTCCCCTCAACCCCCCCCACCGCCTCTTCCTCTCCCTCCCTTGATTACCTCTCTGGTTTATCTTTGTATTTATATGCATATAGACTCTACAGCTCGCTCATGACTTGATCCATGCCGCATTATTGTCTACTAAGGAGTCGGGAGTGTGGTGTCGGGTAAGAACAACCTTTAGCCCCACGGGGCATTTGCACATATTTGATTACTACTTATTTTGCACCTGGTACCCAGCGTTACACATTGGGGCATGAAACGCCTGTATCTCACTTTACGCGATAGAGGGAAAGCGCTAGTACCACTCCCAAATACTGTGAACAGGGACAGGTGATATCCATGAGTATTAGGGGGTGGGGGGGGGGGAGGAACACACTTCCATGGCCCCATCCTCACGTTATTCGTGAGGGGGGGCCAAGGAGAGGGGGTGGTGACTGAGGAAGGGTCACACCTTCTCACCTGGGAAGAATTCCCTTGCGGCAGCAACGCCGTAGCCTGACTAGATAACCTAACTCCCCCAACGTCTCGAGTAGGGACAGCCCCCATATATAGGACCCTTCTTCCACACTGCGCCTGCTGCCTAGTTAGTTTTCGATTGGCTACCCTGCCACTCCCGGCTCCAGTTGTGGCAAGTACCTACTGATGTTGTTGTATGATTTTATTATGTCTCCCAGATATGGCATTTCATGTTATTTACTGTTACTTACTGTTACCTTTTGTGCCTGCTCTCATCTCTGTTTCACATGTTAGAGCATTCTATTGTGCCATCTTGTATTTCTGCTCTGGATCATTTTTTGTCTAATGGTTTTAAGATTAAGATTGCTTTTCGCCTATATACTATGTCCTGAAGCATTCCCTCCACGGACTCCACCCTGTTTCGCTGCCCCTGACCTTTTCGACCTATACCAGGCCTATACCTATATCTGACTCCACATGCATTGTCCACATGCTTACCCTCCTGACGTATCCAGCCTTCCTCTCTCTCTAGCCAGACCTAGGGACCTAGATATCCCCGAGACACCCCACCCGGACTACACCCGTCCTTTCACCTACAGATCATGACTGCTACCCTTTTCGTAACCCTCCCTAGGCCTACAACATATCCGACGACGAACCCCCTAAGCCACTGTCATTCACCCGGAATGTGCCTTGTGCCACCCTGACTAGACACTCGCCATGCCCATCTTAACCCCCGGATTCTAGGACTACACCAATGATCACCGACCCGTACCACACCCTTTTCAGATCTCTATTATCATTTCTCTAAGCTATTGCTGTTGGCTCCCCTTAGAACTCGGGCTATGTACCACCCTTACTTGCCTCCACTCACTCATTTCAGTCTCGCAGTGACGGGACCCCTTTACAACTCGTGTAACTCCGTCCGCCACCCCCAAACAACAGACGCCGGTAGTCAGTGTTGACCCAACCGGTGCCCTTATCGGTACTCCGAGGGTTGCTGGTTCAACCCAACCACCGGTCTCATTCCCTATCCCCTCTACCTACCTCTCCACATACCTGATCCTCTCTTCTGTATACCAGTCTCTAGCCGCCTTTCTTCCCCCCCTCTTCTCTTTCCTCTTTCTCCTTCTCTTGCTGCTTTTCCCCCTTCCCAGGGCCTCCTCTTTCCAAGCATTGTACACAACTTTTGCCTCCGACCTCTGACGAAATGTCCCCCTCTTCGCAACACGTAACAAACTTGTCCTTGAAGCTTGTCTCCCTAAACGCAAAGGGATTAAACACTCCGGAGAAACGTCATCAGACACGATTGATGATGCAGAAACTGAAAGCAGATGTTGTTTTCCTGCAGGAGACCCATTTTTGTTCTAAATCTACCCCCAAATTGTCCAATCACACCTTCCCAGTGGAATTTCACGCAACATGTCCCACCTCTAAAAGCAAAGGAGTCTCCATACTTCTCTCCAAACACTTTGACTTCCAGATTATGGACACTCTAGCAGATGCGAACGGCAGATTCTTATTTCTCAAGGGTACATTTAAAAAGAGGAAGATTACGCTAGCAAACATATACAGCCCTAACACCTCCCAAGTAACCTTTTTTCGGAATATATTACACCAACTTAGCTCTTTCTCTGAAGGGATGCTGATTCTTGGAGGTGACTTTAATGCCCCCTTAGACCCCCTGCTGGACACGTCCTCCGGGTCCTCCAGCTTACCGTTCCGTGCACTCAAACAGATCAAGAAAAGCCTTCATCAACTATTATTACATGACGTGTGGCGAACGCTTCACCCTAGAGATAAAGATTTCACCTTCTACTCTGCCCCTCACAACAGGTACTCACGGATCGACTACCTCATGGTCTCCCAGCAGGATTTACACCATTTAACCAAAGCCTCTATAGAACCCATGACGATCTCTGACCATCACCCTATCACGGCGCTATTTACTTTTCCTGAAAAGCTTGAACGAACCTCTATATGGAGACTAGATGCAAATATCCTAACAGACGAACTTAGAGTTAAGGAAATTAGAGACTGTCTATCACACTATTTCTTAGACAATGACACCCCAGACGTTTCCCCCCTCACGCAATGGGAGGCACATAAATGCGTGGTTAGAGGCAAATTTATCTCCCTTGCCTCTGCCCGCAAGAAAGAAAGAGCAGCCACATTGACAACCCTATTTGCGAAACTCAGATCCCTTGAAACAAAACACAAGAGAACACTAGCAGAGAACACCCATTCCGAACTAATAGATACCCGCACCCAGATCCAAGACATATTAGGCTACCAGACGAGGAAATCCTTTGCCCTCTCACAGAATTTCTTTTATGAACATGCTAACAAATCAGGCCGCTTACTGGCGCGCATGCTTAAATCAAAAAAGGCCAAACAGACGGTACACCGTATCCACTCTCCTACCGGCTCCACCCTTGAAACGAATGCAGAAATAGCACGGGAATTCGAGCGCTATTATACCTCCCTATATAACCTCAACTCCGACTGCCCGCGCCCTCCAGACCCCCAAAAACGTCTACACGACTTTCATACGTACCTTTCCAGGCTTCCTCTTCAAAAAGTTTCCCCTGACGCCCTCCAGTCGTTGGAAACACCAATTTCTGCGGCGGAATGGCTTCAAGCTGTCAAACAAATGAAACCAGGCAAGAGTCCTGGACCCGACGGCCTGACTTCAGCATATTACATACTATTTGCTGAGACACTTCAGTCCCCCTTTCTTAAGGCCTTCAATTCTGTCCCAACATCCAAATCCCTCCCCCAAGGAATCTTAGAGGCCCATATCACCGTTATACCCAAACCAGATAAGGACCCAACAATCACGAGCAGTTACAGACCGATTTCCCTACTCAATGTAGACGTCAAACTTTTTGCCAAAATATTAGCCAACAGACTCCTTCCATTCATTCCAACCCTCATTTCCCCGGACCAGGTAGGTTTTGTTCCCGGACGTGAAGCCAGGGACAACACCCTGAAATCCATTAATATCCACCACATAACACAAACTGAACAGCAGGCCTTCTTCCTGTCTCTTGATGCGGAGAAGGCGTTTGACAGAGTAGCGTGGGACTACATGGAAACAGTGCTCCACAACCTGGGCCTTGGACCTCACATGATGTCCATGATCATGTCTCTATACTCTACCCCTTCTGCAAGGGTCCGGGTCAATGGTACTCTGTCAGACGCCTTCCCCATCAGAAACGGTACGAGGCAGGGTTGCCCCCTTTCCCCGATCCTATTCATTCTAACCCTAGAACCCCTCCTCCAAACCCTTTCACTAAACAATGATATTAAGGGCATCCTTACCCCACTTAAAGAATGTAAATATGCGGCATTCGCAGACGACATATTGATGTTCCTCACGAACCCTATCACTACGCTCCCAATTGTTTTGTCAGAGTTTAAGAAATTTCAAGCCATCTCTAACCTTAAAATCAACTTTTCCAAGTCTTACGCCCTGAACATCTCTCTACCTGAGGAGATCCAAGCACAATGTGAAGCGAACTTCCCCTTCTGCTGGAAGAGCGACTCCATTACCTACCTGGGCACACAAATTTCTAGAAAGTTAACTGACCTATATGCTAAAAACCACCTCCCCACCCTCCAAACTATTACGGACGATCTTAAACGTTGGAACAAACAATCTCTCTCTTGGTTCGGCAGAATTGCGGTCCTCAAGATGAATGTCCTGCCTTGCTTACTATATATTCTCCAAACGGTCCCTATACAAGTTCCCCAAATGTTCTTTAAAACATACAACTCCATCTGTTCGAAGTTCTTGTGGGGAGGCCGAACGCCTAGAATTTCCCTCCGGACCCTATCACGCCCTAAGCTCCTTGGGGGTCTGGGCTTCCCAAACATACTCAACTATTATAGGGCAGTCCATTTAACTAGAATAGTTGACTGGAATGTTCGCGACCCCTACAAAGAATGGGTCTCTCTAGAGGCTTCCTTCTCCTCTCGCCCACTCGCCTCCTTGTCTTGGATGAAACCGTCTCATGTACCCATCACGGCCAACCTCCACCCCCTTATACACCCGACACTGAAATGCTTCCAACACATCTGTTCCCACACGAAAGTCTCGTCAATTCCGGGACCCCTAACCCCGATTAAATGCAACCCAGACTTTCCGCCTGGCATATCCCCAGACTTCTTGACTGACAACTGGCCAGGAGACACATTGAACGCTTGCCACTTTTTTGAGAAAGGGTCACTCATCCCAGCCTCGACCATCGCTAATAACATGGATAAACCACCCATCCCTCCTTGGACCTACCTATTGATCGCTCATTACCTACGATCACTAGACACAAATTCGCAATGCTCTAGGGCACTTACTCCGTTCGAAATCCTGTGCACCCAATCCACCCCCCAAAGACATCTCATTGCACTTACCCATACCTTGCTTTTTGATGGGGAGCGTCCCGGCTCCACCTTAGCATGCAAACGTTGGGAGGAAGACCTTGCCTTATCAATAAGTGATGAACAGTGGGACGCCATTTTTCAAACCATTCATAAGGGATCACTGAATGTTAGCACCCAAGAAAACGGATATAAAATACAATCCCGTTGGTACCGTACACCCTCTCTACTCTGCAAATTTGCCCCCAACGCCTCTGACACCTGCTGGAGGTGCAACCAAGACAGGGGTACACCACTTCACATTTGGTGGTCCTGCCCCTCGATACATAATTTCTGGAGAGAAGTGTGCAGTCTCGTCTCCCAAATTACCACCTATACCATTGACCCAACCCCAGCCCAATGCCTTCTCCACCTTTCGTCTCTACCGAGACGAACTTACCATGGCTCTCTAGCTATGCACATGCTCAACGCAGCCAAACAGTGCATACCTATTCATTGGGGCACCTCCGAAATTCCCTCCCTGAAAGAGTGGTTCTCCAGAATCAACAAAATAGCTGAAATGGAAGAACTGATTCATATATCCAGAGACACCCCTTCCAAATTTAGCACAAAATGGGCCTGTTGGAAACACTTCCAGACCACTGCCGATTACTTGGATGTGTGATGAGGGGGACATTTTACATTTTACATTTTTTACATTCATTACGTTTCACGATTTGCATTTGGCATTTTCCATCGCAGGCTTTCTACTCAGACTTCTTTACCCTGGTACCTGCTAATCTTGAGGTCGCCGAACTACAAAAGCAAACAAGAAGTTGTCCTACATTTCATTCTATATGCTTCGGGGGGCCTTGGGAAAGGGGACCCCAGACAGTTCCGATCTACCCTGTACCTTTGTTCCCCCCGTCTGCCTCTAGTCCCCATTACCCTCCTTCTCCTCCCCTCTCCTTTCTACCACTTTCTCTCTCTTCTCTTCTACACCCTCTCCCTTTTGCCCCCCCCTCCCCTGTAAGACTCCTAATCCTAGATGTTTCGACCTAGGCACACACACCTACCGCTATATCTCACGGTTGCGAACCCCCAACACTCTACCAAAGCAGACCCTACCCAGGCCGCTCTATCTAGATACCGCACGATACGACCTAAGAAACTCATTACCTGACTTGTCCTATCAGCTACCCCTGGACTCTTTTTGGTTTGGATCCACCTCTTCGCTCCTTGGACCCAGCCTGTATCCCCCAGATGGATTCCCTTACCTGACTAAGACAGCTATCTTTCTGGCTTCAAGTTGCGGACAATTCCAAACCCCTCTTATGCCCTTCTTAATGCCTACTCACCCCCCCCCCCCGACTAGGGTCTTTCTATATGCATAGCCCTATCAAACTCATTGCTTGTTGTATTTGATGTGTTATTTGTACGTTTGTTGACATCTTATCTCTCCAATTGTTGGGGATTTTTTTTTTGTACGTTTCCGCATTTATACTTTTGTGCCTACTATTTCTGTTCAATAAAATTGTCTTTAAAAAAAAAAAAAAAAAAAAAAGACATTCAGATTTGTACGGCTAAATTTGCATCACATTCAGCTCGCTGCTGCATAACAATGATATCCCTCTTCAAAGTGAGGACTTATATGGGCGTGTGGTGGTCCGGAAATGGTTAAAGAAGATTGTTTTAAAAAAAATGTTTTTCATTGATGTCCCCCGGGGCAGTACTCAGGCCCCCATACCGTCTTTATGGCCAATTAATTGCATATAAGCCTTCAAAATAGGGACTTTTGATTTTTGCAGTTCGGGTCCCATAAACTACAATGGGGTTTGCCATTCAGGTCCAAACTTTTGTGATGCTTAAAAATTCTGCTGTGAACCAAACAAGAGGGTGTTCGAACCATTACTAGGGACTACATGTAATACTCTGCAGTGGGATGGGTGACACGTAATATGCTGCAATGGGATGAGTGACATGTCATACTCTGCAATGGGATGGGGGAGCACAATATGGGGAAAAGCCTAGGCAGTAGGGTGAATCGGCACTTCAAAGTGTGATTAGATTGTGCCCAGGCACACCTGGCACACCCCCTGTGCATGCCTATGGGGATAGGTGACATGTAATGCTCTGCAGTGGGATGGGTGACACACAATGCCCTGGTAGGGGTAACACACAATAAACTGGGAGGGGGTGACACAGAATGTTCCTGGGGGACACAGAATCTTCCTGGGGGTCACACAGAATATCCCCGGGGGGTTACACAGAATCTTCCTGGGGGGGTGACACACAATGATTGGAGTTGATGGTTAAAATAAACCCTTTTTTCCAATGAAAATTGAGTCAGTAAAATGTATTGTCAGTAAACTTTGACACAACAGGACAGTGTCTTGTATGAATAAAGTTTGTTGTAATGTTTGGTCCTTGTGCCGTTGTCACAGAACATCATCCAGGAGCCAATCCACATGCAGCTCTGAAAATGCGGGGGGCGCTGTCACTCATAGAGAGGAGGCGGGGCTCCAATCAGTTGACAATGGAGGCGGGGCTGTAGTGGTGATCTGATGTGCAGTGCAGACAGTGTGTCACCGCAGTTTTGTAGTACAATAGATGGGAGCGCGCATGCGTGGGTGCCCCTATCAGATCAGTACTGTGAAGGGGGCACCGGTCACACAGCAACACAGGAAGTGGGCAATACTGAGCAGAAATGACGCCATTTAGAAGAGGAAAAGAAGAGAAAGATTACTATTACTGGAATTCTATATTTAAGGATCAGAAAGAGAAAATAAAAGCTGAGAGTTGATGTGACTTTACTCTGATATCATCCATTCCGGACATTCTCTTCATATCAGGATCCGTGTATTACCTGAGAGGGGGAGGGGCTCCCACACACCATCTTCTTATCTTCATCTCTTTATAGATACATCCCAGCCTCCTTTACGCCTTCATAGAAGAATAAAATGAGAGTGTTAGAGGAGGAAATGTCGCTGTGATGATGGAAGGGGGGAGGGGCTCATACTGAGCTCTGTAAGAAATGATGGAAAAGTGAGGGGCCCTCACCATGGCAGGGGCCACACACTCATCTCCATCCAACCATTGGGATAGCAGACTGTATGCCGGGTGTGCTGGGCTGTCATGTGTACAGGCTGAGAACACACATCTGATTGGCTCAGTTATACTGATACATTGGATGGACCTCGGGGGATGGGGGGATGGGGGTAAAACCTTGTGGAAGATTATAGGACCTGACTAAGATTATTATTGGTGGATCTGATTTTCCCATCCCCCATCTGTAATGATAAAACTTGGGATGAGGAATAAATTCTCCATCATCTGGGAAATCTGTGACTGGCACAGGAAATCTCAATCATCTCTCTCATTATCTGTATAACTACAGAGACCTCCAATGGGCTCTACAGAAATTGTATAGAATGTTTGTCACCCGTCCTTCCATCTTCATTACAGAGCAGCCCCGGTGTCAGAAGACCTCCCAACGTCGTCTCATCTCCATCATCTCATCCCCATCATCTCACCCCCATCATCTCACCCCCATCATCTCACCCCCATCATCTCACCCCCATCATCTCACCCCCATCATCTCACCCCCATCATCTCATCCCCCGCCATCTCACCCCCATCATCTCATCCCCCACCATCTCACCCCCATCATCTCACCCCCATCATCTCATCCCCCACCATCTCACCCCCATCATCTCATCCCCCACCATCTCACCCCCATCATCTCACCCCCATCATCTCACCCCCATCATCTCACCCCCCGCCATCTCACCCCCATCATCTCACCCCCATCATCTCACCCCCATCATCTCACCCCCATCATCTCACCCCCATCATCTCACCCCCATCATCTCACCCCCATCATCTCATCCCCATCATGTCACCACCATCATCTCACCCCCATCATCTCACCCCCATCATCTCACCTCCATCATCTCATCACCTTCATCTCATCCCCATCATCTCATCCCCATCATCTCATCCCCACCATCCAGGGGAGGGCTGGCAGCCTTAGGCCTGGGGGGCAAGTCCAGTCAAGTGGCCGATTTAACCACCAAATTAGCTCCACATTGCAGGCACAGAGAGAGAAATCCCTCCACATTGCCTGCACAGAGAGAGAAATCGCTTCACATTGCCTGCACAGAGAGAGAAATCGCTCCACATTGCAGGCACAGAGAGAGAAATCGCTCCACATTGCCCGCACAGAGAGAGAAATCGCTCCACATTGCAGGCACAGAGAGAGAAATCGCTCCACATTGCCCGCACAGAGAGAGAAATCGCTTCACATTGCCCGCACAGAGAGAGAAATCGCTCCACATTGCCCGCACAGAGAGAGAAATCGCTCCACATTGCCCGCACAGAGAGAGAAATCGCTCCACATTGCAGGCACAGAGAGAGAAATCGCTCCACATTGCCCGCACAGAGAGAGAAATCGCTTCACATTGCCCGCACAGAGAGAGAAATCGCTCCACATTGCCCGCACAGAGAGAGAAATCGCTCCACATTGCCCGCACAGAGAGAGAAATCGCTCCACATTGCAGGCACAGAGAGAGAAATCGCTCCACATTGCAGGCACAGAGAGAGAAATCGCTCCACATTGCAGGCACAGAGAGAGAAATCGCTCCACATTGCCCGCACAGAGAGAGAAATCGCTTCACATTGCCCGCACAGAGAGAGAAATCGCTTCACATTGCCCGCACAGAGAGAGAAATCGCTCCACATTGCCCGCACAGAGAGAGAAATCGCTCCACATTGCCCGCACAGAGAGAGAAATCGCTCCACATTGCAGGCACAGAGAGAGAAATCGCTCCACATTGCAGGCACAGAGAGAGAAATCGATCCACATTGCAGGCACAGAGAGAGAATTCACTTCACATAGCCCGCACAGAGAGAGAAATCGCTTCACATTGCAGGCACAGAGAGAGAAATCGCTCCACATTGCAGGCACAGAGAGAGAAATCATTTCACATTGCCCGCACAGAGAGAGAAATCGCTTCACATTGCCCGCACAGAGAGAAATCACTTCACATTGCCGGCACAGAGAGAAATCACTTCACATTGCCCACACAGAGAGAGAAATCACTTCACATTGCCCACACAGAGAGAGAAATCGCTCCACATTGCAGGCACAGAGAGAGAGAAATCCCTCCACATTGCAGGCACAGAGAGAAATCGCTTCACATTGCCCACACAGAGAGAAATCCCTCCACATTGCCCAGACAGAGAGAGAAATCACTTCACATTGCAGGCACAGAGAGAGAAATCGCTCCACATTGCCCGCTCAGAGAGAGAGAAATCGCTTCACATTGCCCGCACAGAGAGAGAAATCGCTCCACATTGCAGGCACAGAGAGAGAAATCACTTCACATTGCCCACACAGAGAGAGAATTCACTTCACATTGCCCGCACAGAGAGAGAAATCGCTCCACATTGCCCACACAGAGAGAGAAATCGCTTCACATTGCCCACACAGAGAGAGAAATCGCTTCACATTGCAGGCACAGAGAGAGAAATCGCTCCACATTGAAGGCACAGAGAGAGAAATCATTTCACATTGCCCGCACAGAGAGAGAAATCGCTTCACATTGCCCGCACAGAGAGAGAAATCGCTTCACATTGCCCGCACAGAGAGAAATCACTTCACATTGCCCGCACAGAGAGAAATCACTTCACATTGCCCACACAGAGAGAGAAATCACTTCACATTGCCCGCACAGAGAGAGAAATCACTTCACATTGCCCACACAGAGAGAGAAATCACTTCACATTGCCCACACAGAGAGAGAAATCGCTCCACATTGCAGGCACAGAGAGAGAGAAATCCCTCCACATTGCAGGCACAGAGAGAAATCGCTTCACATTGCCCACACAGAGAGAAATCCCTCCACATTGCCCAGACAGAGAGAGAAATCACTTCACATTGCAGGCACAGAGAGAGAAATCGCTCCACATTGCCCGCTCAGAGAGAGAGAAATCGCTTCACATTGCCCGCACAGAGAGAGAAATCGCTCCACATTGCAGGCACAGAGAGAGAAATCACTTCACATTGCCCACACAGAGAGAGAATTCACTTCACATTGCCCACACAGAGAGAGAAATCGCTTCACATTGCCCGCACAGAGAGAGAAATCGCTCCACATTGCCCACACAGAGAGAGAAATCGCTTCACATTGCCCACACAGAGAGAGAAATCGCTTCACATTGCCCGCACAGAGAGAGAAATCGCTCCACATTGCAGGCATAGAGAGAGAAATCGCTCCACATTGCAGGCACAGAGAGAGAAATCGCTCCACATTGCAGGCACAGAGAGAGAAATCGCTCCACATTGCCCACACAGAGAGAATTCACTTCACATTGCCCGCACAGAGAGAGAAATCGCTCCACATTGCAGGCACAGAGAGAGAAATCACTTCACATTGCCCGCACAGAGAGAGAAATCGCTCCACATTGCCCACACAGAGAGAGAAATCGCTCCACATTGCAGGCACAGAGAGAGAGAAATCCCTCCACATTGCAGGCACAGAGAGAAATCGCTTCACATTGCCCACACAGAGAGAAATCGCTCCACATTGCCCGCACAGAGAGAGAGAAATCGCTTCACATTGCCCGCACAGAGAAATCGCTCCACATTGCAGACACAGAGAGAGAAATCACTTCACATTGCCCACACAGAGAGAGAATTCACTTCACATTGCCCGCACAGAGAGAGAAATCGCTCCACATTGCAGGCACAGAGAGAGAGAAATCGCTTCACATTGCCCACACAGAGAGAGAAATCGCTTCACATTGCCCACACAGAGAGAGAAATCGCTTCACATTGCAGACACAGAGAGAGAAATCACTTCACATTGCCCACACAGAGAGAGAATTCACTTCACATTGCCCACACAGAGAGAGAAATCGCTTCACATTGCCCGCACAGAGAGAGAAATCACTTCACATTGCCTGCACAGAGAGAGAAATCACTTCACATTGCAGGCACAGAGAGAGAAATTACTTCACATTGCAGGCACAGAGAGAGAAATCACTTCACATTGCCCGCACAGAGAGAGAGAGAAATCACTTCACATTGCCCGCACAGAGAGAGAAATCACTTCACATTGCCCGCACAGAGAGAGAAATCACTTCACATTGCCCGCACAGAGAGAGAAATCACTTCACATTGCCCGCACAGAGAGAGAAATCACTTCACATTGCAGGCACAGAGAGAGAAATCACTTCACATTGCAGGCACAGAGAGAGAAATTACTTCACATTGCAGGCACAGAGAGAGAAATCACTTCACATTGCCCGCACAGAGAGAGAGAGAAATCACTTCACATTGCCCGCACAGAGAGAGAAATCACTTCACATTGCCCGCACAGAGAGAAATCACTTCACATTGCCCGCACAGAGAGAGAAATCACTTCACATTGCCCGCACAGAGAGAGAAATCACTTCACATTGCCCACACAGAGAGAGAAATCACTTCACATTGCAGGCACAGAGAGAGAGAGAAATCACTTCACATTGCAGGCACAGAGAGAGAGAGAAATCACTTCACATTGCAGGCACAGAGAGAGAGAGAAATCACTTCACATTGCAGGCACAGAGAGAGAGAGAAATCACTTCACATTGCAGGCACAGAGAGAGAGAGAAATCACTTCACATTGCATTTTCTCTGTGGAAGCAATGTTGAGAAGTCTCTCTCTCTCTCTCTCTCTCTCTCTGTACAGGCCAGTGCACCAGCCCATAGGGTCAGATTAAGGGCAACGTGGGCCTGGTGCAGCTGTGGAGCAGGTTTAGGAGTGGCAGGGATACGATGTAATTAACGTCGTATCCCAGCTCTCCCCTTACTAGCCACTATCCTGCATCTCTAGGATCCTGTGCTGGCTTGTGCCCAGACTTGGTCGCAGCCGCACAGGTGTAATGCTAGGGAAGCCTGGCATTTGATTACCAAGCTTCTGTTAGGCCCCTTTCACACATGCGGATGATATGTCCGTATTTCATCCATCCGTTTGCGGATGAAATACGGGCATACATTCATCCCTATGGGACAGCGGGTGTCTGCGGATGATCCGCAGACACCCGATTTCCTCTGCCTCCGCAACAGTTTCAAAAGACGGAGGAAAATCCTATTTTTCTATCTGTCTGCAGAGCAGATCCGATGAACACGGACAGACGGTCCGTGCGCATCCGATCCCCATAGAGGAGAGCGGAGAGCTGACAGGGTGGTCCCCGCACAGTGTGCGGAGACCGCTCTGTCCGCTGCCGGCTCAGCGGGGACAACAGAGCAATCCCCGCTGAGCGAGCGGATCATCACGGGGCGGATCGTTACTGATCCGCCCCGTGTGAAAGGGGCCTAAGAGCCGTGTGTGGGTGTTTCCGAGCCGTCAGAATACAGGGATCACTGCTGGCAGCTATAGCAGCCAGCAGTGATCGAAAACAAAAAAAGACACGCTGGTTGTACTGAAGTCAGTTGATCTTTCAAATTCTGTACAAGCCGTCTGCTCATACATAGATTGAAATTCTGCCAGTTCAGCAGAAATTTATATGTGTGTATGGTGGCCTAAGTCCACCAGTCTCTGGGTTTATCCTCAAATCTTCTGGAAGGGGGGCTCCACTTAGGTGTAGAAATTCACTTTGAACTCCACTTTATTTCCACAACTCTGATTATGTATTAGATGTGCAAACAAAAAGGTGAGAGAACACTGAATATCTACAGAGAGTAATGGTGAAGTTCAAAGTGAACTGTGCCCTTACCTGGAGGGACTGGCATTCAGGAGGTTAAAACAGGCAGGGAGGAAATTAGATATCACCTCCTTAACTGCCTGTCAAATGCCTCTGAAAAGTGACCTGAGCATTGATCGCTTTTCAGTGGAGTGGCAATGTCTGCTGTGAGTAAAATCCTTTTGGGCTCACACTGGTGTGCTGCGGTTTTCCTTAGGCGCAGTCCCTCAGACTTTTTAGGTTGTGTGTTTTTGCTGCATTTTCTGGAATTGCACCAAAGATGCAGCATGCAGGACTCTGTGTGCACTTTCAGAATATGCAGTAAAAATGTGCAGCCTAATAGGGGTCTATAGGGCCAGGGGCACCATTCAGGAAGACTAGCACTATGCCAGCACGAGCCCACATAATAACACCCATGAGGGCAAGGTACTGAACAGGCTGCTAGAAATAGAACTATTTAGCTGCAGAGAAGGGGGAGAGATTTGGGGGACAGAGCAGAGGGAGGGAGAAGAGGTGATGAGAAGCTCACTTACTTGGTCATGCAATGGACAGCCCCAGGAAGCTGACTTGAGTTTTTTTTTTTTTTTTAATGCTGTGGCTGCAGAGCGACTGCTCAGTTTTAACTTTCCCGCCCCACATCCTCTTCAACAACAACACATGGGCTGCTCGGGAGTGAGGGCGGGGAAAGAGAAAGCAGATCCAGCCTCTCACAGACATTGGTGTGGAGGAGGGAGGGGCGGGGCTAAGCTCTGTAACACTGTCAGGTCTGTGACAGAACTCATCGCTGGCTTGCAGTACTGACTCCGGCTGTGACGGCCACTCGAACTGCCACACTCGGCCAGCTCCAGACTGCGCATGTGCAGTTCTAAGCCTGCGACACAGCAGCCAAATTGTACAGATATCAGAGCAGCCCAGGGGGCAAATGCATCCCTGCCCCCCAGCCCAGCCCGCCCCTGCCACCATCTCACCCCCACCATCTCATCCCCACCATCTCACCCCCATCATCTCATCTCCATCATATGTTTGTTGTCCGTCCTTCCATTTTCATTACAGAGCATGTATAAAAAAGGAAGCCAATAGGCTAATGCTGCACTATATTAAATGAATATGTAAATAAACTGAAGCAGCCAGAACCTATGAGTTCAGTACAAAAAACTATAAGGTAAAATTAAAATAGAAGTGCAGCGCTAATAATACAAACAATATTAATAAATTGCATTGTATAAAATTGTGAATCAGTGAAAAAATTGTGATAAGAAGAAAAACTAAGGCAAAGTCCCAATCACAATAAAGTCCACGTGGGTCTATGTAGAATACTGAAACAAAAAATACTAATCACTTACTCATATAAGAAATTGTGAATCGGTAAAAAATGTATAAAAAAAGAAAACTAAGGCAGAGTCCCCATCACAATGAAGTCCATGTGGGTCTATGCAGCGTATTAAACCGGTGAAGATAAGTTGCAGGAAGAAGAACGTGACATAAATCTTCGTACAAATTGTAGTGCGGTCAGATCGACACCCAAGAAGTGAGGTAGCCTGTCTTACCAGAAGGCGGTGACTGGCAGGACGGTGTCACCAAGCTCGGGAATGATTGGTCTCCCCAGGACCTGACTGACATCCCAAACAGCAACTATTATTTCTGAATCAACTCGGAAATATGAAAGAAAAAACCTTTCATAGTGCAGTGTGTATATTCATAAAGATTTAATAAATGTATAAATTGCACTGACAAGTATGATAATAGTGTGTCGGGAGCAGCAATCAGATACAGAAAGGAAGACTGCAGAGTTTCCATTTACTTCTCTTTACTTCCAATACGAATCGTCACTCCACCGCCTGGGAAGGAAAAAACGTGATGACGTCACGCCGCAGGCTCTATGAAAGGTCTTTTCTTTTATATTCCCAAGTTGACTCAGAAATATTAGTTGCCGTTTCCAATATCAATAAGATCCCGGGGAGACCTGATTGCAACTTATCTTCACCAGTTTAATATGCTGCATAGACCCAGGGCCGCCTTTAAAGCAGGGCAAAAGGGGCAGCTGCCCTGGCCCCTTTCATTGTTGTGGGGCCCAAAGCAGCTGCCTCATACTTGCCAACTATCCCAATGTAAATTCCCTTGTCCCTTGAAGTTTTAGTCCTGTGCTGTGTCCTGATATCAGTGTGAATTGATGGTACTAATGCTGCCCAGCTTTGCCCTATTGTTGTGTACAGATGACTCACCTGCAGACCCTGTATTTACATGTAAATAACCGGCATTCATATGTAAATATTGGCAGCATTACTAAGTAAATAGGTGCGGCTGACAGCATTGATATGTAAATAAAGGTGGCATTCATATGCATCATGCTCCCCTGCAGTGAGGAGATGATGTGCTGTAACCTCTAGAAACCAATCAGTGAGCAGTATTACTTAACAGTAATCTCTAGCAACCAATTAACAAGCCAAAATCATTTGCTGTAACCTCTAGCAACTAATCAGTGAGCCGTAATGTGTGCTGTAACCTCTAGTAACCAGTCATTAAGCAGTAATGATATGCTGTAACCACTGGCAACCAATCGCAATTGCTGCCTTATCTGATACAGTAAGCTGATTTTAAGTCTAGTTGCTATTTATTGTATGTCTCAGAGCAGATGGAGAGCAAAACTGCATGAGGGGGGGGGGCCCAAGAAAATTTTTGCCCAGGGCCCAATCAATATTAAAGATGGCCCTGCATGGACCCATATGGACTTCATTGTGATCGGGACTCTGCCTTAGTTTTCTTTTTATCAATTTTTCACTGATTCACAATTTTTTCTATAAGTAATTTATTAGTATTATTTGTTTCAATATTCTACATAGACCCATATGGATTTTATTGTGATTGGGACTTTGCCTTAGTTTTTCTTCTTAACACAATTTTTTCACTGATTCACAATTTTATACAATGCAATTTATTAATATTGTTTGTATTATTAGCGCTGCACTTCTATTTTAAATTTTCATTACAGAGCAGCCCAGGTGTCAGAAGACCTCTCAACAATGTCCCACCTCCATCATCTCATCTCCATCATCTCATCTCCATCATATCATCCCCATCATCTCATCTCCATCATCTCATCTCCATCATCTCATCTCCATCATCTCATCTCCATCATCTCATCTCCATCATCTCATCCCCATCATCTCATCCCCATCATCTCATCCCCATCATCTCATCCCCATCATCTCATCCCCATCATCTCATCCCCATCATCTCATCCCCATCATCTCATCCCCATCATCTCATCCCCATCATCTCATCCCCATCATCTCATCCCCATCATCTCATCCCCATCATCTCATCCCCATCATCTCATCCCCATCATCTCATCTCCATCATCTCATCTCCATCATCTCATTCCCATCCAATGTGGTCTACATTTTATTATTCACATTTTTGTTGGCATCCTTCTCTGGTGAGATTTTGTTTACTGACTTCTCTATCAGGCTTATTTCAACACTCAGCTGCTAAAGATGTGCTGAATGAATCTATGCTACTTGTACCATGCCGCCTGCTTATGAGCCGCTTCACACTTGTGTTGTGGGCGGCCGGTCAGGTGTGCTAGCATGCAATTATGTTTGTTTGCTGAACTGACAATCTGGTTCTACATTTGTGTGCCGACTACTAATAGTGTCAGGCTTTGTTGCTGACTGGTTATATTATCTCAGTTTATTACTGTGCCTAACATGTTATCAGGACCTGGGTCCTACTGAGACGTACTTTACCATATGATTTCCAAGAACAATTAATAAGCTCCCGAAGAAGCTTTCAATTGTGAAACATGTAGAGCGCTTTTTTCTTGCATACTACATCATGTTTGCAGGATTACAATGATGTTTATTGTCATGCATTTTTTGTCCTAGAGAGATGTCAGTTTTGCTTTTATTGCAAAAAAGTTTTTAAATGTGTTCTTTTGTATTATTATGTGTTTAATAAACAATTATGTCACTTTTTATAATTGGTGCCTAAAAAGTCCATTTTGTTTCCATTTTGCTTCTATTTACTATTCACATTCTAAGACTTAGTATGTGCGTTTCCTCCAATATAACAGATCTTACCGTCTTTTCACAGAGAAGCCGGCATTCCGGAGGACCTCACAGCATCTCACTTCTGACTCCGACATCTTCTTATCATCATCATCGTCATCGTCATCGTCATCGTCATCATCATCGTCATCATCATCATCGTCATCATCGTCATAATGATCATCCAATGTTATCCACAGATAGGTCAGAGTTTGGTTTGTGGAGATAACGGAGGAAAGATCATCACAGCACCGTAATGTCCCATTACAGACCAGAATACTGGAGGGAGAAGCAGGAAAGAGGTGAAATGTTCTTCAAGGGAGGGGCAGAAGTAGACACATCCAATGACTAATCAGTGGGCGGGGTCTTAGAAAATGAAATGTTGGGACATTTGGATGGAATATTGGTAGGACCTCCCCTGTGAAATGGAGGTAAGTCGTCACCCATCTGAATAGTCTAATGCTCCGTACACACGGTCGGACTTTCTGATGGAAAATGTGCGATCGGATCATCATGTTGTCGGAAATTCCAACCGTGTGTGGGCTCCATCGGATTTTTCCCATCTAAATTTCCGACACACAAAGTTTGAGAGCTGGATCTAAAATTTTCCAACAACAAAATCCGTTGTTGGAAATTCCGATCCTGTGTACACAATTCCGACAATACAATACAACGCATGCTCAGATTCAAGCAGAAGAGCCGCACTGGCTGTTGAACTTAATTTTTCTCGGCTCGTCATACGTCTTGTACCTCACCGCGTTCTTGACGTTCCGAATTTCCGACCAACATTGTGTGACCGTGTGTATGCAAGACAAGTTTGAGCCAACATCCGAAAGAAAAAATCCATGGATTTTGTCGTCGGAATGTGTGATCGTGTGTACGGGGCATTAGTGTGGAGTTACACTGTTGCGGGTACATTGCAGCGTACGTGGTAACGCACACATTGGAGGTGTGATTGGCTTCATATAGATTCCCTTTCACACTAAACTGCGGCACATCGATGGGAAGCGGCCACATAGGAAATAATGGGATTTCTACTTCACATGCGTCTCCATGCAGCAAAATCCATGAGGATCTCTAAACACACTGACAAGTAATGATAATATGTCAGCAGATCAACCAATCATTGGACAGGCGGCCCTTGGGCGGAGCCGGGTGATGTCATTTCCTGCCTGGAACTGAAACAGGAAGTGGTTCTGGTGAGTGATGTAATCTACTGCCCAATTGGTTTCTGAATATGCTGACATATTATTGGTTGTCAGTGCATTTATTGTCAATAGACAATTGTTTTGAAGGACGGACTTCACTATTGGTGGCATTTTTGTTTTGTTTGGAGTTCTATATCCAGCCAATCAGGAGGGACCAGATCCCTTAAAAGGACCCCACACTTGTGACAGCTGATCTTGTGGGAAGTCCCCCAGGCTCATTGAGCCCCCCAGAGGGGGGACAAGCACATGACACCTATATTGTTTATGGGGCCAATACCTGAGGGGGCATTTCATCAGCACGGAGGTGGAGGACTCTGAACACCCTTCATTTTGCAGTGACATACTGGAGGGGGCGCCATCATTGAGGAAGATTGATCACAGATATATGGACTTTCCTCTTATATATCCAACTAGATACATTCATTTTACAGCACTGGAGTTGTGGCATCAAACACTTGTAACTAGTTATTGTTTTATTACATTCATTTCCATTAGTAATGTGTTAAGGGGGCAGTTTTTATTGGGCAATTTTGATTGTGGCAATAGGATGAGGCAGTTTTCATTGGGCAATTTTGATCATGGCAATTTTGATGGTGGCAGTATGATGAGGCAATATTGATGGGTGAAATAAGATGGGGCAGTTTTGATGGGGCAATTTCGGTGGTGGCAGTATAATGGGGCAATTTTGGTGGGGGTAATATGATGGGGCAATTTTGATGGGGCAATATGATAGGGTAATTTTGATGGAGGCAATAGGATGGAGCAGTTTTGATGGGGCAATTTTGGTGGTGGCAGTATAATGGGACAATGCTGATGGGGTAATATGATGGGGCAATTTTGATGGTGGCATTATGATGGGGCAATTTCAATAGGGGCAATTTTGGTGGTGGCAGTATAATGGGGCAATAGGATGGGGTAATTTAAAGGGGGCAATTTTATGGGGGCAGTATAATGGGGAAATTTGATAGGGCAGTTTTGATGGGGCAATTTGATGGGGCAGTATTGTGGGGTAATTTTTATGGGGCAATATGTTGGGGCAATTTTGATGGTGGCAGTATGATGGGGCAATTTTGATGGTGGCAGTATAATGGGGCAATATGATAGGACAGTTTTGAAGGGGCAATAAGGTGGGGCAATTTTGGTGGCGGCAGTATAATGGGACAATATGGATGGGGAAAAAATAGGGCAATTTTGATGAGGGCAATATAATGGGGCAATTTTGATTGGGAAATTTGATAGGGCAGTTTTGATGGGTGAAATAGGATGGGGTAATTTTGATGGGGCAGTATTTATGGGGCAATATCATGGGGCAATTTTGGTGGTGGCAGTATAATGGGGCAATTTTGATGGTGGCAATTCTGATGGTGGCAGTATGATGGGGCCATTTTGATGGAGAAATAGGATGGGGTAATTTCGATAGGGGCAATATGACAAGGCAGTTTTGATGGGGCAATTTTGGTGGTGGCAGAATAATGGGGCAATTTTGATGGGATAATATAATGGGGCAATAGGATGATGTAATTTGAAGGGGTCAGTATAATGGGGAATTTTGATAGGCAGTTTTGATAAGAGCCATATTTTGGGGCAATTTTGATGGGGGCAATAGGATGGGGCAGTTTTGATGCTGGCAGTATAATGGGGCAATATGTTGGGGCAATTTTGATGGTGGCAGTATGATGGGAAAATTTTGAAGGGGCAATTTTGATGGGGGCAGTATAATGGGGCATTTTTGACGGGGGCAGTTTTATGGGGCAATATGATGGGACAGTTTTGAAGGGGCAATATGATGGGGCAATTTTAATGGGGGCAAGTTGATGGGGCAATTTTGGTGGTGGCAGTATAATGGGACAATAAGGATTGGAAAATATAATGGGGCAATACAATGGGGCAATTTTGATTGGGCAATATGATAGGGCAGTTTTGATGGGGCAATTTTGATGGGACAATTTTGATTGGGGCAGTATAATGGGGAAAATTTTATGGGGGCAATTTGATGAGGCAGTTTTGATGGGGCAATTTTGGTGATGGCAGAATAATGGGGGCAATTTTGATGGGGAAAATTTGATGGGGTAGTTTTGATGGGGCAATTTTGATGAGGGCAATCTGATGGGGCAATTTTATGGATCAATTTTGATTAGGGCAATAGGATGGGGCAATTTTGATGGGGATAATTTGATGGGGCAGCTTCTGCAAAAGGTAATTGCTTTTTAAACAATGCGAATTGTAAATGATATCCCTCTTTCTGTGCAGATGTTATATCTATCTATCTATCTATCTATCTATCTATCTATATATATATATATATATATATATATATATATATATATATATATATATAGGGGAGGGGAGGTTTCCATAGCTAAGGGGCGGGAGCTTGGTATGACACTGCTGTTGCTATGGAAACCTGACCTACAACCTATTACACAGCTCGTGTTGCTCTGAGCATGTGCGAGATCTGGAGGTGCATGCTGGGTAGCCATGGAATACAAGAAGAGATACAGTCTGGCTTCAGATGCCCACACATGAGATGGCGGCGGCCTGCTGGGACTTACAAAAGAAAGAAATCAATGCTGCAAAAACACAAAGCGGCCCTTAGATTACAGTGTACCTTTACTAGAATACATGAATCATGAGGATTATAGGGGGAGATTTATCTACAAAGTAACATTTCTCCCGCAGCACGGCTTTATATATACACAAGTGCCTTAAAAGCCCCCCTTAGGGGTATTTGTTTCTAACAAGTTTTTGGATGTGGCACTACTGAGAGGAAATCCTCACCGACTCCATTTCTACAATTACCGAGATAAAGTTGTTAGTTTTCTGCATAAAGTGTATTAATTCCAATTCATTATTCTGCAGCACATTGTTCCAGCACTGAGGTTGTGGTAGTAGCAGACATATATTGTATGAAGTATTTGCTTTGTATTATCATTTTTGTTGTGTAATTATTATTTGGAAGTATCAGGTGGTTAGGTGGTTTGTTACATAGTTACACAGCTGTATAGTAACACTGGGGTTGTGGTAACACTTATCAGCCAATCAACCTTGGGGGTCTTCCCTGTCCAGCCCACAAGCCGGTCCTGAAGGAACCAGAGATAAATGGACCATGAATGGTTCTGATGAAGGAGGATTGGATTTCCAACACCGGCATGTCAGTCTGATCCCAACAAGACCAAGCAGTGCTTGTCTGGTGTGATCAGACCCCATAGAACCATTCTGGGGGTTCTCCTGGATTCTATCCTCACTACACATACAATGTTATATGTACATGTACCCCAACATGTCTACAATCAGAAGGAATTATTTCCACCTCTCTGTATCTAATATTTTATTTTGTATGAGAGATAAAATAGATTCCTCTGATCTCTGATGTAAATCAATGTCTGGCAGACAGTTCGGGGTCTTCTCCCTGTATCGGCCTCGTCCCCTGCTGGGCTTGTAGATAAAATGACTAGGACTTCTCTTTGAGGCTCAATGAGGTGACAATCTTATATCTACAAGGAGGGGAGATTTATTAGCATCTAGGGGTCTGGTCTAGAGACTCGCTCTGTCCTTCCAGATTCTAATTGAGGACCATCTGTCTATGATTGGTTACTGAATGAAGAGAATACAGAGTCCTGTGCGTCTTCTGGTCTCTTTTAGGTCCAAATTCAACCCAACATACAGGCTGAAATCAGACTTGAAACGGTGAATGGAGACGCACCGGAACCCCTGCTGTGACCTCTAGTGTGACCCCAGTCAAAGTCTGATCTCTGATAGTCAGTGGAGGGGGAGGGGATGAAAGCCAATAACAGTGAGTGACCTGAAGGACTATGATGGAAACTCCCAGTGTAACCGGCCAATCAGAAGTCTGTCTTTGTATAACTTTCATCTAGGTGACATGTCTGGGTCCCTCACATAGAAAATTTATACCAGAATCCTGCAGAATATTATATCATTTATAGGATAATTCTCACCCCAGCCTCTGCAGAGTACAGCCAGGATCTCTGAGCCCCTCACATAGAAGTTTTATACCAGAGTCTTCCAGATTATTCCCTGATAAATGCAGAGTGGTGAGGGATCGATTATTGATAAGAATGGATCGGAGATCATCACAGCCGGAGGAAGTCACACCACATCTTTCCAACCTGCAGAGACAAATCCAGACACATGATATTATATTATAAGATGAATATGAGGAATTATTCCCATTTAGTGAGAAGTAACATAACATCACTAGAGCGAAATATCAGGATATACAGAATGTTATACAGAGGAAAGATCTTGTTATTAGGGAAGCTGATAAAAGTGAAGGTGTTGTAGTACTTATGTCTACACAGTATAGAGGAGGGGGCGCTGTGGCAGCTCAGTCACCCCCCTTATGTACTCGGTTATTAGGCAGGACCTCACACAGTGTCTCATACAGGGGCTTCTGAAATTGATAAAGGAAAGGATCTGGGGGTTTATGAAATAAAACAGCAGAATAGCTGATGGTGGATACCCCAGTGACCCCAATATTCCATCACCATAATCATTTACATTATTTACATTGTTGTCCTGTTGGAGCTCATTTTTTAACTATCTTGTTAAATCTTTTTAAGAATAAAATTATTTTTGAATTACTTATGCATTGTTGATTCGATCCACTAACTCTGCTGCCTAAAAATCTGTTTTCCATATTTTAGGGGTGAGCAGCACTCTCTAACCTGTACTGGTATGTATCTTCCCCTTGTTGTAATATTCCATCACCTTCCTAAAGTCCACCAATCAGGAGTTCCCATTGAAGATCACCGGATTATGGCAGGAATAGGATCCTTTATAGAGAATGTAGGGGGGAGGGGTGGATATACATTTCCAGCCTTTAGCGCTGAAACTTCTGGGATATATTAGAGATACAAGTACTATATTGGTGGATATTCCACATTTACAATGGGATTCTACATTCACATGGGGGACACTTCACATTAAAGCACTTTATTCTTCCATCCCCCATTCTTTAGTGTCTCCAGCAATCAGATATCATCTCCATAGATATAGATCATATACTAGGATGTTACAGGAATTATTACAGAGGATGGAAAGGATGAAGGTTTTTTACCTTAACTACTTCAGCCCCGGAAGGATTTACCCCCTTAATGACCAGAGCACTTTTTACAATTTGGCATTGTGCTGCTTTATCTGGTCATGTAACGCTGTACACAAAGCAAATGTGCGTCCTTTTTTCCTACAAATAGAGCTTTATTTTGGTGGTATTTTATCACCTCTGGGATTTTTATTTTTTTGCAATATAAATGAAAAAAAGATTGAAAATGTTGAAAAAAAATATTTCTATGTTTGTTATAAAAAAAATCCAATAAACATAATTTTAGTCATACATTTAGGCCAAAATGTGTTCAGCCACATGTCTCGGCTAAATAAATCCCAATAAGCGTATATATTTGTTGGTTTGCACAAAAGTTATAGTGTCTACAAACTAGGGTACATTTACTGGAATTTACGCAGCTTTTAGTTTATGACTGACTACTTTCTTGAGGTGCTAAAATGACAGGACTAGTGATGGCCGAACAGTTCGCCCGGCGGTCGTTTCGCAAGGAATTTCGGCTGTTCAGCGGACTATTGGCGCCGTTCACCCGGCGGACTTCCGTGTTTTTACTGTGTAAAAGAACTTTGACCTGATGACACATCCATCATGGGGTACAGGACAGCCAATTGAGACTTTACAGCACATGGACACTTGGACATTCCCCCTAACTTATAAATACACCCGATCCGGCGGCCATTTTACATTCTTTCTTCTGTCACTATAGGGAGAGGTTGCTGTGTGGAGCAGGGAGAGATAAATCACTAGCTATTTGGTACACAAAAGTTCGTTTCAGGACTGGTATAGGCATTAGGTGTATATAGGTTTGCTGTGCTACTGATTGTTGCAGCATCCCGAGTGTCTTTTGTCAGTTTAGAGAAAGGGACAGGACGGTGTGTGCTGCAGGGAGAGTGAGTTTAATCATTAGCTGTTACTATCAGGTCCACAAAAGTGCTATTCCAGTAACCAGTTATTGTTCCAGTAGCCTCTGTTTTGCCAGTTTATATAGGGACAGGCAGGAAGCAGTGTGTCAGGCAGTGAGGGTCAGTTTAAACAGTAGCTGTTACTATTAGTTCCACAAAGGTTCTTTTCAGGACTGGTATCAGTGGTATGGTAATAGGCTTGTACACGTATAATATTCTTTCTTCCAAATATAGAAAGAATATTATACTTGACTGCTGCCCTTCTGCTGCATTGCTAATGCTATGCTAATCATTCACAACTCACTTGTTCCACAAAGCTCTTTATCAGGACTGGTAATTTGGTCTGTCTAGGGTGCTACAGTACATAGGGTTGAGTGAGGTACAGTCTGCTATTCTATAAGGACTGGTATCGGTCCACAATACATAGGGTGGAGATGCACTACTGCTGACCGCTGCCCTATACTGCAGCAGTCCTTCATCAGTATAGGGAGTGGGACTGACGTACAGTCTGCTAATCAGTCACACACAACCTTCTTGGTCCACAAAACTCCTTATAAGGACTGGTAAGGTATATAGGGTGCTACAGTACATAGGGTTGAGTGAGGTACAGTCTGCTATTCTATAAGGACTGGTATCGGTCCACAATACATAGGGTTGAGGTGCACTACTGCTGACCGCTGCCCTATACTGCAGCAGTCCTTCATCAGTATAGGGACTGAGAGTTTTGTCACAGGGTCATTTAAAAAATGACAGGCAGAGGAAGAGGCAGGCCCTTCCGCAGGGGTGGTAGGGGTAGGGCAGGAGCAACAGCCTTGAGCCAAAGTGGGAAGGTGCGTTCAATTACTTTAAAGGACGCACCAGACTTGGTTGAGTGGTTCACTCAGCCTTACTCTTCTGCACCCTCCTCATCCTCTCGATCTGCACCCTCTTCTTCACTCTCTGCTATGTGCACCCCCAAAGACACTACCACCAACAACACCACCAACAACACCACCACCACCACCACCACATACCTTCCGCTTGAGTCACAGGAATTATTTTCCCATCCATATCAAGAGGACATTTCTGATGCGCAGCCACTCTTGGTATTGGATCAGGAAGAGGAGGTAGCAACAACCGCTACTCAGCAGTCTGACGACAGTACCCAGATCAGCCCAAGGAGGAGGTTGGTCCCTGGTGTTGCTGCCTACTCCGAGATCTCTACGGCAGGGAAGGTGACGTTGATGATGACATGTCTAGTGATGTCACGTGGGTGCCCACAAGAGAGGAAGAGGAGGGGAGTTCAGAGGGAGATATGGACCAGCAGATAGGGAGGAGAAGCAGGAATAACTTACATTGCACAGGAAGGACAAAGCAGACTGCAAATGTATCAGGAGCGAGTCATCGACCATGTACGGTCACATCTGGCACTCCCAGGACACCGGCACATGGCTCCGCAGTGTGGGCTTTTTTTAACGTGTCCGTTGCTGACAATAGTGTTGCCATCTGCAATCTTTGCAGTCAACGCATTAGTCGCGGTAAGCCCAACACTCACCTAGGGACGACCGCCTTAAGAAGGCACATGGGCAGCCATCACCGAGCCGAGTGGGAGCAACGGAACACACAAAGCCACACTACAGGCTCTCACCGTCCAGCCTCGTCTTCTACTTCTCCTTCTCCTCTCTCCTCACAATTGTCCTCCACTCCACCTTCCATCACGCCAAGCTCACGTTTTTCTGCAAAAAGGCAGGCTTCCGTGGGCCTAATGTTCGAGCGTAAAAAAATGATGATGCCGGATAACCCTCTTGCCCAACGCTTGACGGCTGGCTTGTCAGAACTCATAGCCTGCCAACTACTGCCATATAAACTGGTGGACTCGGAGGCCTTTCGCAAATTTGTGGCCATTGGAACACCACAATGGAAGGTCCCAGGAAGGAAGTATTTCTCAGAGAAGGGCATCCCAGAGCTATATGGCCATGTTCAGCGGCAAGTGAATGTATCTCTGGCACACAGTGTCGGTGCCAAGATACGTCTGACCACAGACACGTGGTCTAGCAAACACGGGCAGGGAAGGTATATCACTTTTACTGCCCACTGGGTGAACCTTCTGACGGCCGTCAAGCATGTAACCCGTGGCACCCGTGTAGATTTGGTTTTACCGCCATGGATTGCATGCAGGCCTGACTCTTCTTCTCCTCCTCCTACTCCATCCTCCTCCCTCTCCTCCTCAGCTGACTCCTCCTTTTCTGCTGCTAGCGCCTCTTCCGCTGCACCGTCCAAGCTCCCCAGAACCTATTCCACATGCCAGGTGAGAGGTTGCCATGCCGTGCTGCGTCTGTTGTGCCTGGAAGCCAAGAGCCACACTGGCCCGGCACTCCTTTCAGCTTTGCGTTCACAGGCAGATCAGTGGCTAACACCGCTTAATTTGACAGTTGGTAAAGTGGTGTGTGACAACGGTGCCAATCTGCTTAGCGCATTGAAACAGGGCAAAATCACGCACGTGCCATGCATGGCACACGTCTTAAACTTGGTCGTGCAGCGATTCCTTGTCAAATACCCTGTGGTCCAGGACATCTTGCGGCAGGCAAGGAAAATCTCGGTCCATTTCAGAAGATCTTACACGGCCATGGCTCGCCTTGCTGACATTCAGCGGCGACACAATATGCCGGTCAGACGTCTTATTTGTGATTGCCCGACGCGATGGAACTCAACCTTCTATATGCTTGATAGGTTGCTCCAGCAGAAACGTGCAGTTAACGTCTATCTGTATGAACTCTGCGGCAGAACAGGTTCTGGGAAGCTGGGGTTTTTTTCACCGCGCCAGTAGCTGCTCATGCGCGACGCATGCAGACTTCTGCGGCCATTTGAGGAGATCACCAAACTGGTGAGTCGCAGCCATGGCGCCATCAGTGACATTGTACCTTATGCCTTCTTTATGGAGCGTGCATTGCGTCGTGTCATTGATCAAGCTGTGGAGGAGCAGGAGCGGGAAGATGAGGAAGTCGCAATGCTGGATGAATTCCCAGGGGGGGCTACTCTATCTGAGACAAGTCAACAACAGGAGTCTGAAGAGGAGTCAGAGGAGGATGGTGCCGGGGAGGATGAGGAGGAGCAAGAAGAGCATGCTTTAAACCTTTCTGGGATCCCTGTTGTGCGTTGATGGGGAGAGGAGAATGAAGAGGACGACATTATCCTGGATGATGAGCAGGAGCCAGGCCACCACACCGCTTCCACTTTAGTGCAAATGGGGGCCTTCATGCTCCAGTGTTTTAATAGGGACCCCCGTATAAAAAGCATAAGGGTCAAGGACCAGTACTGGGTGGCAACGTACTTAGACCCCCGGTACAAACACAAAATCGCGGAAATGTTACCGCCGTCGTAGAGGGCTGTCAGAATGCAGCACTTCCAGGCCTTGCTTCGAGAAATGCTGCATTCTGCTTTTGCGTGCGCTGGCAGAGGAGCAATTCCCACTCCCAGAGAAGGAGTTACGGGTACCAATCCAACAGCGCCTGCAAGAAGAGGCCGGTTTGAAGATGTGTTGATATGAGGTCATTCTTTCCACCGACCCATCGACAGGTGTCATCCGGATCCAGCATCAGGGAACGCCTAGACCGTCAGGTGTCCGACTACATCGGGTTAACGGCCGATGTGGACGCTCTGAGGAGTGATGAACCCCTGGACTACTGGGTGGGCAGGCTTGACCTCTGGCCAGAGCTTGCCCAATTTGCAATCGAACTGTTGGCTTGCCCCTCATCCAGTGTCCTGTCCGAAAGGACGTTCAGCGCAGCAGGGGGGATCGTGACCGATAAGCGTACTCGCCTAGCTCACGACAGTGTTAACTACCTCAAATTTCTAAAAATGAATGAGACATGGATCTCTGAGGAATTCAACACATGTGACCAGTAGACCATGTATATGTCTATAAACTATTTTTTTAATCAAGCACACAGACCTTCTTTCTTCATTTGGCTCACTTCCTTGTCCAAAAAAAGCACACCGTACTATATGCCCCTACCCTCCTCTTTGAAGAGGTTGAGCGGTGTCATATTTCTACTGGGCCTGCTTATTATGAGGGGCTCACACCATCCCTGTGCTATGCTGACATCCTCCTGGGGCTGCTTATTATGAGGGGCTCACACCATCCCTGTGCTATGCTGACATCCTCCTGTGGCTGCTTATTATGAGGGGCTCACACCATCCCTGTGCTATGCTGACATCCTCCTGGGGCTGCTTATTATGAGGGGCTCACACCATCCCTGTGCTATGCTGACATCCTCCTGGGGCTGCTTATTATGAGGGGCTCCCACCATCCCTGTGCTATGCTGACATCCTCCTGGGGCTGCTTATTATGAGGGGCTCCCACCATCCCTGTGCTATGCTCATTATGAGGGGCTCCCACCATCCCTGTGCTATGCTGACTTCCTCCTGGGGCTGCTTACGGTGCAGGTGTCAGTGCTGTATATCACAGTGCTGATGTCAGTGCTGTATATCACGGTGCTGGTGTCATTGCTGTATATCACAGTGCTGATGTCAGTGCTCTCTATCACGGTGCTGCTGTCAGTGCTGTATATCACAGTGCTGGTGTGAGTGCTTTATGTCACGCTGCTGATGTCAGTGCTCTGTATCACGGTGCTGTTGTCAGATGACTCTGCTGGTGATCATCTCCTGCACCCTCTTCTTTGCCTACCCTGGTCCCTGACCTTCCCTCTCCTCCATTGCCTTCATGCGCTCCACAGTCCTGAATTGTCACAACAATTTCCCATATAAAAAAAGAATGCTTGTAGTTGTCGATCCCAGATTCACCTCATACATGTGTTATGTCATTGGCCATGTGGTGGGACTATGTTTGCACAGCTAATAATTATTTTGTGGCTGCAAATTTGACCTATAGGTTTGCGAAGTTCGCCTCCCATTGAAGTCAATGGGGCCCGCCGCGAACGTTCCAGTTCGCGAACTATCGGCCGCGTTCGTGGTCCGCGTTCGCGAAACATCCCATCGGAAGTTCGTCCATCACTAGACCGGACAGTACAAACCCCCCAAATTACCCCATTGTGGAAAGTAGACACCCCAAGCTATCTGCTGAGAGGCATGGGGAGTATTTTGCAGATCTCACTTTTTGTCACAAAGTTTTGAAAATGTAAAAAAAAATAGAAAATCTATTCTGTTAAAGACTGTACATTTATGTATCCATACATTGAGATTCTGTATTGACTTTTTATGTCTGTTTACATGTTGTTTTTACAAATCTTTTGAATAAATATTTTTTTATGATAAAAATAAAAATTTGTTTGCATTAAAAGTCCCACTGTACCTGGGGTAGTGTTATTCCTTTATTTAGGGATTTTACTTAATTATTTTTTTTTATTTCCTTTTCTTTCTTAATTTTCCCAAATAAATGAGATCTGCAAAATACTCACCATGCCTATCAGCAAATATCTTGGGGTGTCTACTTTCCAAAATGGGGCCCAGCTTGTCTCACCCTGCTCACAGCCTGCTGCTGATCCTGCATCACCCACCTCACCGGATCACTGACCTACATCTGCCAACCGCATTCCGGTCTTCCCTGGTGATCCATCATCCACCCATCTGTGCCAGCTACCACAGATCTCACAGGCACTCTTACCTCGCTGTGCTCTCAAGGGTACTCTCCCAACTCCAGTGGCTCCTGAGCCAGGGCCGTAAGAGAGGTCTCCTCCTACAAGTCAGGCTGTATGATAAAGGTAAGTAACAGTATCAAACAGCCATGTCTGAGCCTGCAGGAAGAACCTCACCAGTGATGGAGATTTGTCAGTACCTCACAGCTCTCACACAGGCCATGAAATCCTTACAGGAGGGTTACGTTAAGCTGAAAGAACAGGCACAGAATTTAACAGTTCCTACTAATGCAGCTTCTGCATCCTCTGCTGCACCTACACAGACTGTCTCCACTCCCTCAGTGGTGATGCCACAACCCCAACCCAGAGTCCCCACTCCAGAGAGATTTGCAGAGGAACAAACTAAATTCCGGGCCTTCCGCAACGCATGTCAGCTTTATTTTGCTTTGTAACCGAAAACTTTTTCACTAAAATCCACCAAGGTGGGATTTTTTTTTAAACCAAGAAAAGGTTTATTGCGCAAAAACAGTCAGGTGCATAACTATTGCAGCAATATAATCAGGTGTATGTATAATTAGTATTATCACTATAATACAGCTTCTAGGTATAAACTCAACTAACTGTACAAATATATTATTATTGATTTTGGTGGTGCTGCATAAATTGACAACAACATTTACCATTGAACTTGTATTATGGGAACTATTGTAAAGCATTGAACCTGTAACGGTAGATAGGTAAGAGGGAGAACAAATATATCATCCGTTTCAAGGCACATAGGGCATGAATCGAACATTACCCTCAATACATGTTGTTATTGATATTGGGATTCACCATGGTTCCATCAAGAGTAATTGCTATAAAAGTTAGACATTATTACCAGTATTTGGAATCTGTCTTCTAATCTGCCAAATTACATTTGTAACAGTCCATTTTTGACCAACTAGGTTGGACCTAGTCTTGGTTAGGGATGAGCCAAACACTCCCCGGTTCGTATCCAGAAAATGCGAACAGACCGAAAGTTTGTGCAAACTCTCGAACACGGTTAAAGTCTATGAGACTCGAATGTGAGAAATCAAAAATGCTCATTTTAAAGGTGAATATGCAAGTTATTGTCCTAAAAAGGGTTTGGGGACCCGGGTCCTGCCCCAGGGGACATGTATCAATGCAAAAAAAAAAGTTTTGTTTTTTTCGAGAGCAGTGATTTTAATAATGCTTAAAGTGAAACAGTAAAAGTGTAATATTCCTTTAAATTTAATTTGTCTGACAGCAAAATTACAGTTCTAAAGGAAAAAAGTAATTTAAAAGTACTCGCGGCTATAATGAATTGTCGGTCCGACAATACACATAAAAGTTCATTGATAAAAACGGCATGGAATTTCCCCACAGGAAAACCCCAAACCAAAATCTTTTTTTTTTTAAATGCGTGTGTTTCCCCTAAATTCCATACCAGGCCCTTAAGGTCTGGTATGGATATTAAGGGGAACACCGTGCCAAAATAAAAAAAATGGCGTGGGGGGCCCCCGAAAAATCCATACCAGACCCTTACCTCAGCACGCAACCTGGCAGGCGGGGGATGAGAGAACCCCCCTCCTGAACCATACCAGGCTACATGCCCTCAACATTGGGAGGGTGCTTTAGGGTAGCAGCAAGACAAGAAGATGGAAGAAGTGGAAAAAAGAAGACATTAATAAAAGGACTTGTCAAAAACCACCTCTTGTGTTATTTAACCTTTTTGACACTTTTTTGTGAAATGGTAGGGGTACATTTGTACCCCATTACCAATTCACACAGGAGGGCTGGATCTGGGGGTCCCCTTGTTAAAGGGGGCTTCCAGAGTCTGATAAGCCCCCCGCCTGCAGACCCCCACAACCACTGGGCAAGGGTATTGGGGATGAGGCCCTTCTCCCTATCAACATGGGGAAAAGGTGCTGTGAGGCTACCCCAAAGCACCCTCCCAATGTTGAGGGCAAGTAGCCTGTTACAGTTCAGGAGGGGAGGCGTTCTCTCATCCCCCTCTTTTCCTGCCAGTTTGCGCGCTCGGATAAGGATCTGGTATGAATTTTTGGGGGGACCCCACACATTTTTTTCATTTTGACGTGGGGTTCCCCTTAAAATCCTGAACAGTCCGGTATGGATTTTAAGGGGGACCCCATACATTTTTAAAAAAAAATTTGGTTTGGGGTTCCCCTGTGTATTGTCAGACCGACAATTCATTATAGCCGTGGGTACTTTTAAATGATTTTTTTCCTTTAGAAATTTCATTTTGCTACCAGACTGTTCTAAATACGGGAAACATGCACCCTTTCCAGGCATACTATAGACACCCCCAGGTACGAAATTTAAATGAATATTTCACTTTTATTGCTTCAGTTTAAACATTATTAAAATCACTGCTCCCGAAATGACATCCGTTTTTAAAACTTTTTTTTGCATTGATCTATGTCCCCTGGGCCAGGTCCCCAAACACTTTTTATGACAATAGCATGCATATAAGCCTTTAAAATTAGCACTTTTGATTTCTACCATAGACTTTTAAACTGTGTTCGGCGGCTTTCGAATTTGCCGCGAACACTCAAAATTGTTCCCTGTTCGGCGAACTGGCGAACAGCCAATGTTCAAGTCGAACATAAAGCCCATTCCTAGTTGGTGGTACCAGAACACTGTAAGCCCTCAAAGTTACTCTTGGTGGTTGCTGGAACGGGCCTTGCTATGAAATATTATATCAAGAATTGTAATTACATGCCACTGTTGAACAGGGTCAGAAAAATTGGGCCTTTGGTGGTGATTAGGGATGAGCTGAACACCCCCCGGTTCGGTTCGCACCAGAACTTTCGAACGGACCCCAAATTCGTACGAACGTTAGAACCCCATTGAAGTCTATGGGACTCGAACGTTCGAAATTAAAAGCGCTAATTTTAACGGCTAATATGCAAGATACTGTCCTAAAAAGGGTTTGGGGACCTGGCTCCTGCCCCAGGGGACATGGGTCAATGCCTAAAATGTTTTTAAAAATGGCCGTTTTGGCGGGAGCACTGATTTTAATGACGATTAAAGTGAAAAAAAATAGTGAAATATGCCTTTGAATATCGGGCCTGGGGGGTGTCTGTAGTATGCCTGTGAAGTGCCACATGTTTCCCGTGTTTAGAACAGTCACTGCACAAAATGACATTAAACGGAAATAACATCATTTAAAACTGCTTGCGGTTTTAATGTTATATCTGGTTCCTGCAATATGGTTGAAAATCATTGAGAAAAATGGCATGGGTAGCCCTCCTTGCCCATTACCAGCCCCTTTGGGTCTTGTACGCATATTAAGGGGAACCCCGTACCCATATTAAAATAAGGAAATGAGTGTGGCCCCCAGGCCCTATATACTCAGAACAGCAGTATACAGGCGGTGCAAACAAGACAGGGACTGCGTAGGTTTGTTGTGTTAAGTTGAATCTGTTTGTAATTTTCAACTGGTACATTTTTAAAGTGTAGCTCCAGTCAAAAAAATTATTTTTAAGCTTTTTGGAAAACATAGGGAAAGGTCATCACCCCTGTATAATTTTTTTCATCTCACTTGCTGTTGTCTCCTTCTGTTTGCAAGTAGGAGATGTTTGTAAGTTGGATGTTTGAAAGTAGGGGCCTGCCCTATATGCTCTGCAGAAATGGCGGAACAAGGTGTTGGTTTTGCCACAACATTGTAAGCCCTCAAAGTGACTCTTGGTGGGCGCTGGAGCGCCCTGCTGTGAACGATTATATCAAGAATTGTAATTACATGCCATTGTTGAACAGTGGTAGAAAAATTGACCTTTTGTGGTTGTGGTGCTGGTGCCACAACACTATAAGTCCTCACAATTACTCTGGGTGGGCACAGGCCCTCCTGTGAAATATTATATCAAGAATTGTAATTAAACGCCCCTGTTAAACAGGGGCAGAAAAATTGGGCCTTAGGCACTGGTGCTGGTCCCACGACACTGCAACCTCTCCCATATACTCTAGTTTTATTGCAGGAATTAGCCCTGCTGCAAAGCATTGCATCAAAAATTGTAATTAAATGCCCCTGCTGATGGCATCACCCAGAACCAGAAATGTTCTTCCAACATATCAGCGGAGGAGGAAGAGGATAGACAATCAACATAACAGGACAGTCACTCAGCATCAGCATAGGCAGTCTTGAAGGGATGTGATATTTAAAAAAAAAAATTATTCGGTTACATCAGCTTCAGGTGCTTGGTAGCTGTGGGTGATCCAAGACTGATTCATCTTGATGAAGGTCAGTCGATCAACTGATTCGGTGGACAGCGCACCCTGTGATCGGTAACAAAGCCACCAGCAGCACTGAAGGTGCATTCCGAAAGAACGCTAGATGCAGGACAGGCCAGTAGCTCAATTGCATACTGTGCAAGCTCTGGCCAGTGATCCATCCTCAAGACCCAGTAAGCCAGAGGATTTTTGGTGGGAAAGGTGTCCAAGTCTGACCTTGCCCCTAGGTATTCCTGCACCATGTAAATCAGATGCTGGCGATGGTTGCTGGAACCGATCATACCTTGGGGCTGCGGACTAAAAAATTGTCTGAAAGCATCAGTCAGACGGCCACCTTCTCCACCGCTCCTTCTGACCGATGCCTCAGCAACACGTTGTCCAGGACCAGGAGTTTGTAACCTCCCAGTCTCTGGGAACGCGTTGCACAGACCTTTCTGCAAGGCCTCCCGGAGATGTCTCATCCTCTGCTCCCTCTGCGATGGCAAGATAAGGTTGGCAACCTTACCCTTGTACCGTGGATCAAGGAGAGTGGCCAGCCAGTAATGGTCCCTCTCCTTGATCCGAAGAATACGAGGATCCTTCCGCAGGCTTTGCAGGATCAGGGAGGCCATGCAGCGTAGGTTAGCTGAGGCATTCGGTCCGGAGTCCTCTGGGTCACTAAGGACAACATGATCCGCAGCTACCTCCTCCCAGCCACGTACAAGTCCACGGGTTTCTTGGGACTGTAAATCATCCCTACAAGACTGCTGCTGCTGATGCTGAGTGCCAGCCTCCACCTCCATGCTGACACAATCATCCTCCTCCTCCTCTTCCTCCTCCTCATCCTCTTCCTGTGTGATGGGTGGCACAGCAGGAACACTGTCTGGATAAAGGGGGCCTTGAGAGGCAAGGAAGTCCTCCTCTTCCTGCCTCTGTTCTGCCTCAAGTACCCTGTCCATTATTCCACGCAGCGTATGCTCCAAGAGGTGGACAAGAGGTACAGTGTCACTGATGCATGCACTGTCACTGCTCACCCTCCTTGTGGCCTCCTCAAATGGTGACAGGACAGTGCATGCATCCCTGATCATGCCCCACTGGCGTGGTGAGAAAAAACCAAGCTCCCCTGACCCTGTCCTGGTGCCTTAGTCGCACAGGTACTCATTGATGGCCCTCTGCTGCGTGTGCAGCCGCTGCAGCATGGCCAACATCGAGTTCCACCTGGTGGGCATGTCACATATAAGGTGGTTCTTGGGCAGGTTCAACTCCTTTTGGAGCTCAGCCAGCCGAGCACAGGCATTAAATGATCGGCGGAAATGCATAGACTTTCCTGGCCTGCTTCAGGACATCCTGTAAGCCCGGGTACCTGCCCAAGAACCGCTGCACCACCAGGTTAAGGACGTGAGCCACACAGGGCACATGGGTCAGTTGTCCCTGTCGGAGGGCGGAGAGGAGGTTGGTGCCATTGTCGCAAACCACCATTCCTGGCTTAAGCTGGCATGGCGTCAACCACCTCTCGGCCTGCCCCTGCAGAGCTGACAAAACATCCGCCCCAGTGTGGCTCCCATCCCCCAAACAAACCAGCACAAGCACGGCATGGCATTGTTTTGCCTGCGTACTTGCGTAGCCCCTGGAATGCCTACGGAGCACCGCTGGTTCTGAGGACAGAACACTGGAAGAGGCCATGGAGGAAGAAGAAGAGGAAGGGGTGGAGGAGAGAGGTGTGTCACAACTAATAGTAGCATTTTGGAGGCGGGGTGGCGGAACAACCTCCAACACTACTGCACCTTGTCCTGCATCCTTCCCAGCTGCCAGAAGAGTGACCCAATGGGCCGTGAAAGACAGGTAACGTCCCTGTCCATGCCTGCTGGACCATGAGTCAGCGGTAATATTACCAGTATCACCTTACCGCTGACCGCCCTGTCCAGCGAGGCAAGAACATTGCCTTCCACATTTCGGTAGAGATCCGGAATCGCCTTCCATGAGAAAAAGTGGCATTTGGGGACCTGCCACTGAGGAACCGCACATTGTACAAACTCCCGGAAGGGGGCCGAGTCTACCAAATGAAAAGGCAGCAGTTGAAGTGCTAGCAATTTAGCCAAGCTAGCATTCAACCGCTGGGCATGTGGATGGCTGGGAGTGAACTTCTTTCGCCGGTCCAGCAGCTGGGGCAGGGACATTTGCCTGCTATAATCGGACGTGGGTATACTGCTAGCAGAGTGCCCGGAAGTACTTGGCTGTGACACACCTAATTCTACACCTTCATTCCTCTCATAGCAGGTTTCAGAGAGGACTGAAGGTCTAGTGGGGTTGGAGATGCCAGCTGATGAGGAGCAAGGAGAGGTCCGCTTTGTTCTTTGGTGTGGGTCTTTGAGGTACGCTTGCCAACGAGCTGCATGGCAGGTCAACATATGTCTGGTCAAGCATGTGGTGCCCAAGTGGCTGATGTTTTGGCCACGCGAGATACGCTTGAGACATATGTTGCAAATAGCAGCGGTGCGATCTGATGCACTCGTCTCAAAAAAGGCCCACACCAAAGAACTTTTAGAATAACGTGCAGAGGCAGCGCCCTGCACAGGCGGAGCTCTGCGGTGGGATTCAGTCAGTGTGCTGCCCCTAAGCTGGCCCCCGGAGGGCATCCTGCCTCGTTGGACATGTGCCGCCTCCTCCTCCTCCTCCTCCTCCCCTCTCCTACCAGGCACCCACGTGGAATCAGTGCCCTCATCATCCCCTCCCTCTTCATCGCTGTAGCAAACCTGGCAGTATGCTGCAGCTTGTGGAACATGACTGCCAGATTGCTGTCCTTCTTGAGCATCCCCTCTCCCTGCATTCACGCTACTGCCTTCCTCTAGCTGAGTATCATCATCAGAGCCTACAAAACACTGGGCATCCTCCTGGAGCATGTACCCAACACTGTGCTCAAAGAGTTCAGGAGACTCCTCAGGAGGACGTGGTGGGTCTAGGGAAGGAGTCACTGATGATGACATTGAGACGAGGGAAGGCGATGCGTTGGCAGCTGCTTTGCTAGTACCCTGAGACCGGGTGAGAGAGGATGAGGAGGATGAAGAGGGCTTGGTCATCCACTCTACCAAGTTGTTGGCATGTTGCGGCTCAACATGTCCAGCTGCCGAAAAGAAGGACAAGCGTGTCCCATGGCCACGTGCTGATGACAATGCAACGCGTCCACGGCCAGCACTGTTGTCTCTAGACACAGAGCCTGCTTTCCCTCTTTTATCGGCTCACGCCTGTCTGCCTCTCCTTGCTGGCCTTCCAGACATGGTAATGGCCTGAAGGGAGTTGGGTAAAACAGCAGTTGGGTAGTGTATATTGTGCTGGAGGCACACAACACCCACTAACTCCTGCAGATGCCTTTATTATAGAACACCAGCAATAAAGGGTCGATAAAGGGGTATTGTTAGGAACTTCCCTTGTGATCAGTAAAAACTCCAGATGTTCTGAGAAGCAAACAATTTATTTCTGATGTGGCCCACAACAGGGAGACATGCTTACAGGACAAGCTGCAGAAAAAAAGTCCCAACAAAAGAATATCTCTCTCTCTCCTCATACCCTACAAGAACAACACCTCTATGCCTCTATTGGCTGAGGGAACATAAATAACGTTGTCATGGTACGAACTGGTACCTTTATTTGCTATTCATGTTCCGTACATTCTTAGGCTATCATATTTAGTTAAATCTAATGATTCTACAACTTACTATGGAGTTAATTAAGACAAACAATACAATGAGTTAATACAATAATGTGTTCAGAAGTAAGCTTTTTAACAAATCAGTCTCAATACTATTGTTTTTCTAATAGTCACACAATAAACATTTAAAACTTTTCTAACAGGTATACTGTACTGGAGGCACACAACACCCACTAAGCCCTGCAGATGGCTCTATTAGAGAACAGCAATAAAGGGTAGATACAGGTGTATATTGTGCTGGAGGCACACAACACCCACTAACTCCTGCAGATGCTTTTATTATAGAACACCAGCGATAAAGGGGTATACTGTACTGAAGGCACACAACACCCACTAAGCCCTGCAGATGGCTCTATTAGAGAACAGCAATAAAGGGTAGATACAGGTTTATATTGTGCTGGAGGCACACAACACCCACTATCTCCTGCAGATGCCTTTATTATAGAACACCAGCAATAAAGGGTAAATACAGATGTATACTGTGCTGTGCTGGAGGCACACACAAGTTCCAATAACTCCTGCAGATGGCAGATGGCTCAAATAGAGAAGAGCTATGTAGGTGGATATAGCGGTGTGTACTGGGTACAGAGCACGCAGACAGCACGCGCAAGCTCCTAACACTGACTGCAAGCTCTATTATAAAAGATAGATATATCGCTAGCTATATAGGTGAGGTGAATATAGCGGTGTATACTGCGGCCAGGGCACGCAAACAACCACTACAGAAGCGCAAGATCGAAAAATCGGCCGATAACGATCGGTGTATACTGTGTTGAAGGTACACAGAACACCCACTAACTGCTTCAGACGCCAACACGCTACACAAGGCCGCCGCGCTGGTGGCCTTATATAGTGCGGGGCGTGTACTACACAGCCTGAGCTATGATTGGCCACAGGCATCCTGCCTGTGGCCAATCATGGCCCTCCTCGCTGCCGGCGCTGTGATTGGCCAAGCATGCGGGGGTCACAGTGCATGCTTGGCCAATCATGAGCTAGCAATGCACTGCGCCATCGCAGTGCATTGTGGGCTGTGAGCGCCACACGAATTTGGCGCGAACGGCCCATAAAGTTCGGAATTCGCCGAACGGGCGAACAGCCGATGTTCGAGTCGAACGCATGTTCGACTCGAACACGAAGCTCATCCCTAGTGGTGATTTGGTGGTGTTGCCACAATACTATAAGCCCTCACAGTTACTCTTGGTGGGCACAGGAAAGGGCCTTGCTGCAAAATATTAAACATTGTAATTACATACCCTTGTTGAACAAGGGCAGAAAAATTGGGCTTTAGGCACTGGTGCCACAACATTGCAACCCCTCACAGATACTCTAGTTGAGTGCAGGAACAAGCCCTGGTGCAAAATATTACAGCAAAAATTGTAATTATATGCCCCTGTTAAACAGGAGCAGAAAAAATGGGCCTTAGCCACCGGGGTGGTGCCCAGAACTGAAAATGTTCTTACAAGCTATCAACATGAACACTGAGGAGGAATAGGATAGTCACTCAGCATAACAGGATAGTCACTTAGCATCAGCATAGGCAGTCTTGAAGGGATCTCGCATGCATGAAAAAAATATTCGGTTACATCAGCATCAGGTGCTTGGCAGCTGGTGATCCAAAACTGATTCATTTTATGAAGATCAACCGAGTCAGTGGACAGGCACACTGTCAATCATGGTCAAAAAGAGTTTACAAATAAAGGCAAAACCTACCAGATCTGTAGCTTTTTTATCTTTTCTACAGTTTGTAGTCTATTGTTTGATTTGCCTGTGTGGTTTGCACTACGTGGGCAGAACCATACGCACTTTGGGGAAGAGGTTTGGGGAGCACCTCCGTCTCATAGAGGCAGGAGACGACACGCACAGTGTTCTCCTACACTTCCTCAAAAAATGTGACCATTCCTCGTCGGGCCTCAGGGTCTGTCAGAGGGAGACATATTGGATTGATATATTGGACTCCCTTGCCCCTGGAGGCCTGAATGAGGAAATAGAGGTGAGTAGTCTAATCTGAGTGCTTTTCTGTATATTCCTTCCTTAATCCACCATTTTCACAATATTCTTATCATTACTATTCATTTTTGTCTTGTGCACATCTGCACATGAGCATATTTTATCAGCCAGATATTTATATATCATAGCTATTTAACCACTTCAATAACAGGCACTTATAGACCTTCCTGCCCTGAACAATTTTCAGCTTTCAGCGCTGTCGCACTTTGAATGAAAATTGCACGGTCATGCTACACTGTACCCAAACTAAAATGATCATTTTGTTCCCACAAATAGAGCTTTCTTTTGGTGGTATTTGATCGCCTCTAGGATTTTTATTTTGTGCTAAACAATGAACATTTTGAAAAAAAAAAAATGTTTTTTTTGTTTCATTTACAAAACGTTGTAAATAAGTACGTTTTCTCCTTCACTGATGGGCACTGAAGGGGCCGCAGTGATGGGCACTGATAAGGCGGTACTGATGGGCACCGACGTGGCACTGATATGTGGCACAGATAGGCATTGATAGGTGGCACAAATAGGCACTGATAGGCGGCACGGATGGGCATGGATAGGTGGCATGGATGGGCACGTATAGGAGGCACAGTTGGGCACTGATAGGCAGCACAGATGGGCACTGATAGGCGGCACGGATGGGCACTAATAGGCAGCATGGATGGGCACTGATAGGTGGCATTGTAATGTACAGTATTGTACGGATGGATGCCAATAATTGCCAAATAATGCATGCCAATCAGTGATGCCCATTGTGGGCACTGATTGGCATACATTGTGGGCACTGACTGTCATCCCTGGTGGTCTAGGGTGGCATACCTGGTACTGGGCATCCCTGGTGGCGTCCCTGGTGGTCCAGTGTGGGCATCCTTGGGGGGCTGTGCTGATAATCGATCAGCACAGACCCCCCCTGTCAGAGGAGCAGCTGATCGGCTCTCCTCTACTCGCGTCTGACAAACGTGAGTGAGAAAAAGCCGATCAACGGCTCTTCCTATTTACACTGTCATCAGCCGTGATTGGACACGGCTGATCACTTGGTAAAGAGTCTCCGTCAGAGATTATAACGAGGGAGTGCACATGCGCGCGGCTAACTGAGCAGTACATGGCTGCTTAGAGCTCCATGGATACCGGGACCTGACAGCTAATAACGGCAAGTTATAGCAGCACACCACTTTACAAAACTGTTACATTTGTCACTGAGACATCAGGGCACATTTTGATACTATGTACAGTGGGAAAAAAATCTAAATCTAAAACTTTAAAAGCCCAAACATCGCTGACTGGAACTACTGCTAAAATGGCGGGAACATCATCCCCCTGCAATATTTCCTCACAGAAAAAGACACAAATAAGGATTTCTCCCTCTACACAGAAAGATGAGACAGATTTTGATTTTGGAATGACTCCCATTACTTTACAGAACTCTCCTCCTGGCTCTGACTTATGTCAATTTGAGAGAGTTTTACAAAAGGCTTTACAAAACACCTCAGATACAATTACTGAGAGACTTACACGAGAGATTTGTGAGGTGGGCCGTCGCACATCTGTCCTAGAACAGAGATTGGATGAATTGGAAGTTATTACAAATAATCAAAAAGAAGAAATAGAAGGCCTTAGGGAAGAAAATTATTCCCTCAGCAGCCAACTCGAGGAATTTGAAAATAGAGCCAGGAGATCTAATCTTCGTATCCGTGGCATCCCTGAGGCTATAGAAGATCTCCAATCCACTATTACTGCGCTTTTCCAGGAATTAGTCCCATCAATTCCTATAGAGCGCCTGGAAATGGACAGGTTTCATAGAACCCTGGCTCCCAGAAAAGAGGATGGTCCCCCCAGGGACATTGTAATAAAATTACACTACTTCCGTACTAAAGCACAAATAATGGAAGCAGCCCGTAGTAAAGATTCCTTAATCTTTCAGGGGCATAAATATCAGATTTTTCAAGACCTCTCACAGCAAACTCTAATGAAAAGAAAGGCGATGAAGCCACATTTGCAGATTCTCCAACTTCATCGCATCTCTTATCGCTGGAACTTCCCATTTGCGGTCCGCTTTTCTCACCGAGGTTCTACCTTCACCTGTAAAACGGAAGATGATCTCATTGAAGCAATTCAAGATCTTTGCCTGTCAACATCAGAGGGAACAGCTGAAGGATCCAAACATCGAGCAACATCTAACTCTCCTAAACAACCACAGGACACTTCTAATCTTTCAGATCATCCCAGTATGCATAAAAGGTGTCGTACTGCTTCACCTCCATCAGCTCAAGAAGAACAGATGGACTGATGTTAATATTCTTATATGTGATATAGAACCCCTAGGGCATGTTCTGCCTTAAATCATATATTCAGTGACATCACCAGTAAATAACACTGCGATGGGTCTTACACCCTAACATAATATAACGTTCTTAATTTAAATGCTTAAGTGCCAATACTCGGTATATTTGCAACACCTTCATTTCAGAAGAAATTATATATATTATTATCCTCTCTTGGACCCGTTGTCGGGGGCTTTACTTCTGATTAATGGGTACAGGACAGCTATAATTAATGAGATAAGCACTATAAATCATCTTAAAAACGACCTCAGAGATGCTTCACTAATTCTATTTTTATTTCATACACCTTTTTATTATTTTTATTTTATTTTTTGTACTTTTGTTAATGTACCGAGTATAATTATATAGTTATATAATAGTTCTAAAAACTTGCTTGTTTACAAATTTATAGACTATTTTGAATGGCTGTCATAATCCCGGTCATAACGTACTGTGCATTCAACTTGATCCTCGGGGTACTCTTTGGACCTACAGTATCGATTGGTTGGTGATTTTTACCACCCACTGAATACTTGCTCCACATAGGAGCCACCCTTTTTTCTATACCAAAGCTTCTCATACCCCTTTCAACTACCAGATTCAACTCATACTTTTCATTTCCTATCTACATTACCCCATATACCCTTCCTTGCCCTAACCAAATACCCACAACTCTCCTGATATTCCACTTCTTCATAAAAATGACTTTAAATATTCTAACCCTCAATGTACAGGTACTCAACTCCCCCTCAAAGAGAACTAAAGCGTTCCAATACTTTTCCAAGCTTAAAGCACAAGTGGTATGTTTACAGGAAACACACTTTTCAACACAATCCTTCCCAAAATTCTTCAGTCAACAATACCCCCAGACATATACTGCCTCGGCCTCTACCAAACAGAGAGGTGTCTTAATAGCTTTTCACGGTACCACACCGTTTATACTTAAAAAAGAAATTAAAGATCCAGAGGGAAGATACCTACAACTCTCTGGCCACTTGCTATACTGCGAAGTTACCATAGTCTCTTAAGAATCCATTGTCCTTCCTCTCTCACTTGTTCAAACTAGTGGATACACATAAAACTGGTACCCTAATGCTCTGTGGAGACTCTAATCAAGTGATATATCCATTCCTAGACAAATCCCAGACTCCAATAAATGCTCAGCACCTTTCAAAACCTTCTTAATCAGCATTCCTTACTAGATACTTGGCGTGAACATAACCCTATAAGGAAACAATATACGCACTATTCTCATCCTCACAAACAATTCTCTCGAATTGACTATCTCCTTATAAACACTAGTACCTCTCCCCTTATCCTTAACTCTCAAATTGTACCATGCTCTTGGTCAGATCATGATGCTGTAATGACATCCTTTTCATCATTAATTCCAAGACCTAATTACCGTACCTGGTGTATAAATGACAGTCTACTAACCAAACCTAAATACAGACAAGATATAGAAAATGCTATACAAGACTACCTTGCTAACAACAATCCCTTAGATACAAACCCTTTGACACTTTGGGAAGCCCTTAAACCATCTATCAGAGGGGTCTGCATTAGCCAAGCAACATATCATCGGAAAAAACAAAAACAACTACGTGCACAACTTGATGATGCTTTTTATAAAGCCGCTGAGAATTTTCAAAACTCACCCTCACAGCAAAACAAACAATTATATGAAAAAGCCAAATTCGAACTCGACCTATTCTGAACAGACTCCGCTGAAAACATTCTCCGAAAATCAGCACATACTTTTTATACGAAAGCCAATAAGCCGACTACTTTCTTAGCCTTAGCCCTACGCAAGGCAAACTATACCCCTAAACCGATCCGCCTCCAATTATCCAAAGATTATTATTCTAGTAACCCTCTCAAAATTATCCATAAGTTTAGTAAAGGACTCACTGACCTATACCGAGATACTCATAAATTTGACCAAGCAAAATTTGATACCCTTCTCTCCTCTATACAACTCCCCTCCCTTTTGACTGCTCAAAAATAACTTCTTGATAAACCAATCTCAGATTTTGAAGTCCAAACAGCAATAAAAACTCAGAAAATCCACAAACGTCCAGGCCCTGATGGTTTCTCAGCTATATTTTATAAAAATGTTACTACTATACTATCTCCCCTTATGGTAGAGGCCTTTAGCTCCCTTCTCACAAACCATTCCTTTCGTGATGAATCCTTATTAGCATCCATAGCCATGATTCCAAAACCAAACACTGATGACACTTCTTGGTCCAATTATAGACCAATTTCAATACTTGAGTGTTGTATTTCATATAAAGTCCCCTTGTCCCCCATGTCCCCCAGTTTTTTCCCCTTTGTGTACGTATAGATTAGGGATGGAGACCTTTGTGCGGGATGTCCAAGGTCTCATATAAAGTCCCAACTTTGTTCTCCTTTTATTTCAATTTCAATACTTAATTTAGATATTAAAATTCTAGCCAAGATCCTCTCTAACCAACTAAATCCAATAATAGGCTCCCTTATTCACAAAGATCAGACAGGGTTTATTCCCTCTAGACAAGCAGGTGATAACATTCGCTGTGCTATCCTCCTAGCCCACACAGCAAGATCCTGTCGTATACCTACCTGCTTCCTCTCAATAGATATAAGAAAGGCATTCGATTATATTTCTTGGTCCTATCTCAACTCCATCCTAATCCGATGGAGATTCGGAACACAATTTAGAGGTTGGATCTCTTCTCTGTATCAAAAGCCAAAAGCATATGTTTCATATTCTGGATACCGTTCCGAATCCTTTGCCATTGAGAGAGGAACCAGACAAGGATGCCCCCTTTCCCCTCTTATATTTGCTTTGGCAATCGAACCTCTCGCACAGCTTATACGCTCCAATATAAATATTAAAGGCCTCGAACTAGGAGGTTATCAACACAAACTATGTATGTTTGCTGACGACGTTCTTATTTTCCTAACTTCACCACTTACCTCAGCCCCAGATCTTATAGATATCCTAACCAAATTTGAATCGATATCAGGACTCAAAATACTCATAAGTCCAAAGCCTTAAACATTTCTATTCCACCTGACTTGCAGGCGCAATTGCAAGACTACCTCCCATTCACATGGTCATCAACACAAATTGCTTATCTTGGAATTATATTTACAGCTAACCCAACTTATCTATATTAGGCAAACTGCCCCTCCATGCTAACTCACCTCTCAACATTAATTTCATAGTTAGTTAGTTAGTAAGGTTGAATAAAGACACCAGTCCATCCAGTTCAACCTGAGTGAGTGTCTACAATTGTCCTTATCCCTTGCACACTCAGTCCCCACAATCCAAGGTCCCCATTCATATACTAGGGCCAATTTTGAACAGAGGCCAATTAACCTACCTGCATGTCTTTGGATTGTGGGAGGAAACCGGAGTACCCGGAGGAAACCCACGCAGGCACAGGGAGAACATGCAAACTCCAGCAGGTAGTGTCGTGGTTGGGATTCGAACCAGCGACCATTCTTACTGCCAGGTGAGAGTGCTAACCACTACACCACCGTGCCGTGCCGTTTTAATGAAAACCTGGTCCTCTCTCCCATTGGCATGGATGGGTAGAATTTCTGTAGTTAATCCTATATCTCTTCAGAGTGCTTCCAATACAGGTTCCAGCATATTTCTTACGCATATTACAGAGGAAAGTTTCCCAATTAATTTGTGGAAAACTTAAGCCCCGCCTCCTACAATCTACCCTTCACACTCCTCATATTGGTGGTGGATTGAGCGTTCCTAATTTCTCTAAATATTATTATGCTGCCCAATTAGCCATGTTACCTAAATACCACGCTACAAAAGAAATTCCCCTTTGGGTTATAATTGAATCAGTAGAATGTGATCCTTTATCAACTGCAAACCTTCTTTGGCTCCCACCAGCACAACGCCGAGCAATTACTAACCCTATTACTAAGCATAGCCTTTCAATTTGGGACAGACTAAGAGCTCATTTTGGTCTCCAAACCCCCTTCTTTCCTTCCTTAATAACCCATCTTTCTATCCTGCCTGGACTTCTCCATCATCTTTCATTACTTGGTCAAATGCAGAATTAACCCGTTCTCATCACTTTTATGAATCCTCTTCTATTACCCCTTTTGCTGCATTACAAAAAACACATGCTATACCTCAAAAAGAAACATTTAGATACTTACAAATAAAACAATTTCTAATCCAAAACACTCCTTCAAATCCATCTACCCCAAGCTTCACTTTCTTTGAACAAGCTTGCAAATCTGATCCTCACAAACGAGGGCTCATTTCAAATCTGTACAACCAACTATTATCGCATACAACCTCTTCCCCTTCAACCTATACATCTAAATTGGAAAATGATTTAAATCTTCAACCAGAAAAACTAAACTGGACTCGCATATGGCAGGCTTCTAGATCGGCCTCCCTGAATATAGTAGCTTCAGAAACTAACTATAAGGTGCTTTCTAGATGGTACTTAGTACCTGCTAGGATTTCAAAATTCCTCCCGCAATACCCAGCTAACTGCTTTCGAGGATGTGCTGAATTAGGCACACACTTACACATTTGGTGGGATTGTCCCATAGTCAGAGCTTTTTGGTCCGAAATATTCAAAATTCTTTCTATCATTTTCAAAACCACAGTAGAACCAGACCCTACGATAGCACTCCTGAATAATAAACCTCAAACTTTAACTCACCACCAATTTAAACTTCTATCATCGATAACCACGGCTGCCAAACAAAATATTGCAAAAGCCTGGAAAACACCCACTTTATGCATGGTATCATTCAAACATAGAGTAACGCAAGCCATGATTCACGCTAAAATAGAGGCAACCGTACTAGATAAAGTTCCCATGTTTGAATCATTATGGCTTCCTTGGATTGAACACTACTTACCACATGGTCTAGACCAATCTCTTATATTCTCATCAAACAACTAATCAAACATATATCTTACCCCCTATGTTACATGTAGAATTTATTAACATACCATTTTCTTTCAGAGTGGTCTCCTCCCTCCACAACCCTTATATATGCTTCCCCCACCCTTGCTTTCCCCACACCCTCTCCTTTTACTATATATAGAAGTACAAGCTAAATTAATGTGTTATATATTTCCTAATGTTATTACTATAGAGGAGATTTTAGGGATGGTTTAATTAAGTATCTTTTATTCAGGGAATAACCAAGCCACATGGTTGGATCTTGGCCCTGAATTATCTACTTACCTCTCTATACCTTCCTGGTAACAACCTTTCTTTTACCCTATATTATACCAAATCTCCTCCAACCCTAAACTTTGAAACTACAATTTTTACTATGTATCTAATACAGTTATTAAACTTTATACATGTTTATCTTTAGCTAAAATGTGTTAAACTAATATATCCCAAATGACATGACTGTTATTATAGTATTCACCTCCTGTTAATATACTGAGAAGCCTCATTTCACACTTTTATACATTCTACTTAACTATAAATCTATTGTATGACTCTTTTTATTGCATTATATTCAATAAAATATTTGAAAAGAAAAAAGAGATAACAATGATCGCCGTGAGGAGCGCATCGGCTAAATATCCTGATCACATCATATAACGTCCAGTCAGGATATTGAAACCACTTTGCCGCTGTCATTCTGCTATATGGCGGGCGGCAAGCAGTTAAGGTTACATTCTAAACAAATTTTCTTTATCCAGGTTGTCTCCTCTAGTTTACATCTATCTATTTCTGACAAGACCCCTATGGTTTTCTTTTTCCCACAAGAAAGGAACGTTGTCTGTAGATAGCATTTGTGCAGTACAGTTCCTCTTATTAGCTTTAGTATTTTACTAGTACTTTTTGTCCCTTTTCCCTCCCCCTTTTTAATCAGGTTCTCACCGATATAAAAAGAAAGAAAAGAGGCTTTTCGCCTGCTGTTGTGTCCCGTTTTTAACTTGCGTACCAACACCAGGAAACAAGAAAAGTAGCTACCTTAGGAACACATAGGACATTTGATTAATATCAAAAATATTTTTATTTCTTTCTATACATAAAACAATAAACCTTGATTGAATTACATCAATCGATCTTAGGTGTTTACACAACATTAACCAAAGATGACCCAAAGATCATCCTTATCTGCACAGTTCATTTCATACACCCTGACTTTCAACAAACAGAACCAGACATACTCATACATACAACAATAAAACAGATAGAGGCGCCTCCTATGGCCATACATGAGGATTGTGGCATGGGGTCCAGTGGCATAAGCACCGACTTATTCCAGTTAATACTGAATCCAGACAGCTCACCAGAGTCAGCAATTAAACGCATTACATTCTTCAAGGAAGTGTCTCCTAAGAAATTCAATGTGTCATCCGCGTATAGAGAAATTACATCATGGTTAAGTCCTTGAAAGAAGCCTATGATGTTTTACAATTCTCTGACATGTATGGCTAGAGGTTCAAGAGCTAGGGTGAACAACAGGGGTGATAGAGGACACCCCTGTTGCATGCCCTTGAAGAGTCTGAAGGGTTTTGATACATCTCCAGTGAAAAGAGGGGCCCACCCCAAATTTTGTCAGTGTTTCCCACAGATAGGGCCATTCAACATTGTCCAAAGCTTTGGCAGCGTCTAAAGAGAAGATGGCCCTATTAACTGGGTTGTCTGTAGGCAGTTGAAGATTGAGAAATAGTCTGCGTTGGTTTTGAGATGTGGATCTAGTTGGTATAAAACCTGACTGATTTCTACAGATCACGGTTTGAATACATTTGGCCAATCTGTTAGCCAGAACTCTGGCCAACAGCTTAATGACAAATGTAAGTAATGAAATAGGTCTATATACATCTGGAGATAGGGCATCCTTGCCAGGTTTCAAAACTACTACAATAAGTGTCTCACTCATAGAGGGGGGAAGTCTCCCAGTTTCAAATGCCTTGTTATAGACTTGCAGGAGTATTGGGATTAATTGTGCTGTGTAGTGTTTATAAACTTCCGCTGGCAAGCCATCGGCACTAGGCACTTTTCCATTTTGAGCATGGGCCAATGCTTCTAGGGAGCTCTTCCTCAGTCAGTGGGACATTTAATTGTTTTGCATCCATGGTGGACAAACAGGGTAAGGAGATCCCTTCTTTCTCAGGAGCGGTAAGTCCCCCACACTGTATCCCTAGGGGCCTCACGCATGGCCTGCAGCCTGCCATGCTCGGCCCCCTCCTCCAAAATACACCCAATGCTCAGATGCATATCATCGATTGCTGAGGACAGCTTCAGTACCCCTGTATGCATGGAACTGACCCTGGATCCCTGGCATCCTCAGATTTCTCTATAGACTTACCAGCCCTGCCAGGCTCTGTGCACCCATCCAGCCAGATACTACAAGAGCCTGGGGAGAGCCATGCAGCCTTTAGTACCTATGCATCTAAACTACCTCCCCCTAAAGCCCAGAGACTCTCTCACTCATAGACCTTCAGCTCCCCCAGGGAACAGGTTACACCACCAGCCACCTATACACAAAAGGTGTACTCCCCTGCCAACCACCACTCTGGAGCAGCAAGCATGAGGGACCCCATGCCTGACCAAGCACTGACCTGGGGGGACCCATGGAGCTCATCACCAGGACTAGCATACTCTGCCCAGGGCAATGCTACCTCACATCCTCAACCGATGCTATCTCGCCCACCTCCCCCACAGCAAACCCCAATGCCAGCCCAAATCCACTCTGTACCCCCACAATGGCACTCATATCTACAGGCGATGCCCACCAAAGAAGACTTCAAGCAGCTAATCGGCAAATGTAATATCCACATGCTGCTCAGAAATACAGGTGCTACAGTCAGGCCTTAAGCACCTAGCAGACAGGGTAGAGATGGCCGAAGAAGAAATACAGGAGACTAAGCTGGCAGTCCACAGAACCCAACTCCAGGGAACAGACCATCACAACCTTCTGAAAGACATGCAACGCCACATGGAGGACTTGGACAACAGGGGGCACAGGAAAAACATCTGGGTGAGAGGGGTCCCTGAGACTGAGGGCCCTGAGGACCTGCAGAACACTTTGAAGAATGTGTTTAACAACCTCCTAGGTGAGCCTGCCACCAAACATATTGAAATGGACAGAGCCCACCAAGCCCTACGTTCTAAGAGCTCCACCTCCAAACCAAGGGACATCATCTGTAGGATTAGTTCCTACTCCCTGAAGGAAGGTCACTTTCCAAGATGTCCAAGTGTAACTGTATCCGGATCTCGCAAGGATTACCATGCAAAAATGCAGACTTCTGCAACCCCTTTTGCACACCCCACAAGACAAAAACATTCCCTACCGCTGGAGATTCCCCTTTCGCCTCACAGCTAAACATCAGGGCAAATCCACTGCCCTACAATACCCAGAGGATCTAAACACCTTTTGTGATGTCCTGGGGATCCCTATGCCCCAACTCCCGGAATGGGATCTTGTGGCCACTCCACCTCCGCCGCCCACAATCTGGCATAAGGTCCCCCCATCCAACCGCTCCTGGAATGTGGATGCATCCCACAAGAGCAACAAACATAGAAACGGCTGAACTAACTACACCCCTCTTCATATGTTACCTGCTAATGGACTGACCTGCCATCTAACAAGGCTGGTGAATCTGCCCTGGACATTCTTGAATGTTTAGTCCCCCCCTTGTGCCCCAGTTTTAATCCCCAATTTACCTTATGGGCATGTCTCTGATGAGACCCAAGAGAGTAGGAACTTTCATGCTTGCCCGCCCCCCCCGGGACTAAAGTTACCATAGTTTTGTTGTTTGTTTTCTATATGACCAATCTAGGGCTCCCTTGCATCCACCTGACCCATCCCCTTGGATTAGGGTGGGGGATCCCTGGGAAACCATACTGACCTAAGCCTGACGGCCTCTCAAGGTCATGTGACAACATTTTCTCTAATTTCTCAGTGTTTATTGTGTATTAAATCTTCTTTATACTCTTTCAGCTACATCTCCTCTTTTCTTCTCCCGTCCGTCATTGTGTAGCTAACCGCGCAGGTCGTGGAATTTGCCTGGATTCTTCCTGAAGTAGTTCTGCTCCTAGCCTTCAATTTTTGTAACCTCTTCTCCACAACAGGTAAGATACCCTGCCCCTCCCCTTACCCAACACCATGGCTAAGATCCTCTCTTTGAGCATTCACGGCTTAAATTACAATATAAAAAGACATTTGGCACTGCGGGAGTTTAGACAGTCAAGCGCAGACATTGTCTTTGTCCAAGAGACACAAACAATTCCCCCAGATCTAACTTTCCTCAGGACCTCAAACTTGCCGGGGTCACCATACTTATCCAGCACGGGTCTCCATTCACCTGTTCAGAACACTATAGTGACCCACATGGCCACTTTGTCATCCTTGGGGGTCTGTGGCAAACACAGGAGGTCACCTTATGTGCCCTATATGCCCCGAACATTAAACAATATAGATTCTTGTCTAAAGTGTTTGCCCACCTCTTTCAGTCTGATCATGGATTCTTAGTGGTGGGGGCGACTTTAACTTAACCCACTCTGAAACTGCGGATCGCCACGTGGTAAGCTCCCAGACATCGTCGGATTGAGCCCTCAGGGACTCAAAGCTCTTCCGCCAACTCTCTAGATGATATGCTTTCTTCGATGCCTGGATGGTTCTCCACCCAGGGGATCGGCAGTACACATTTTACTTGGCACCCCACCGAACACACTCACGTATTGACTATTTCTTTATCAATAACCCCACACTTAGAATAACACACAAGTACGGATACTCCTGATCTCATGGTCTGACCACGCCCCCATCTTGCTTACCTTGTACCTAGGCTCCCCCAACCTTAGGCCCTACAACTGGAGGTTAAATACATTCCTTTTCCAGCACCTCTCACCAAAAACAGAGCCAACCTCCACCCTAAAATTTTACTTTGCGGAAAACACCACTGCTGACATCTCCCCCCTACACTCTGGGAAGCCCATAAGGCCATCCTTTGAGGCAGATGTATGGCACTATCCTCTGCCATGAATAAAGATGTTCTGGCCACAAAGATCTAAACCGAGAAAGAGCTTAAGGTTCTAGAACACCGACTACAATTGTCCCCTACCCTATCCCTCCTTAAGAAAAGGCTTTGCTTAGACTAAAACAAGTATATTACGATAAAGGTAATAAGGCCCACTACCTACTGGTGAAGAAACTGTGTGACAACTCCCACATGTTCACGCCTTACCAGATTAAGAACAAAACAGGCTGCCTACTATCCCACCCTAAAGACATTGCTCATACCTTTGCAGAATTTTACACAGACCTCTACAACAATCCTGACATCCCCACTAACCCCCCAACCTATCCCATCGCATGCAACAATATCTCAAACAAAGTATCTCAAACAACTCCAAGCCTCCGACTTAGCAACCCTAAACACACCAATTACTGAAGAAGAAATAGAACAGACTGTTAAATCTCTACCATCCCACAAGACCCCAGGCCCAGACGGACTACCTTATGAATACTATAAGACCTTCTTTCCCATCCTACTCCCCCACATGTGCAAACTCTTCAATGCCTTCTTCAGGGACACCCCCATCCCAGCAGACATGCAGCGATCCTTTATTACTCTGATCCCCAAACCAGACAAAGACAACTACAGACCCATTGCTCTGCTGAACACGGACCTCAAAGTTTTTACAAAACTGCTCTCAATTGGCCTGAATGTAGTCCTCCCCTCTCTCATCCACAAGGATCAGGTGGGTTTTGTCCCACTCAGACAGGCGGGGGACAATACCAGATAGATGATTGATCTGGTGGATGTGGCGAACAGGGAGAATTCGGCATCCTTGCTACTTAGTCTGAATGCTGAAAAGGCCTTTGACCATCTTGGTTGGCCCTTGCTGTTTGCCACGCTAAAACATGCTGGGTTTAGGGGACATTTCCTATGAGTGATTCAGCACCTCTACTGCCACCCCACATCCTAGGTTAGGACTTCCATCGCTCCCCTCCTCATTTTCTATAACTAATGGCACTCGGCAGGGGTGCCCACTTTCACCCCTGCTATTTGCGTTGTGTTGAACCGCTAGCTGTCTCGGTTCAAAATAATCCAGATATCCAGGGTGTATCAGTCAGGAGCAGACAGTTTAAAAATGTCACTGTTCGCTGACGACATTATCCTAAGCTTAGCAAAACCTATAATCTCCCTCCCAAATCTCCATGCAGAACTAGACTGCAATGGGGCCCTCTCAGGATACAGAGGGCTAAATCAGAGGCCCTTCCAATTAATATCCCCGAAGCGGAAACTACACACTTACAGACCAATTTCTCCCATCACTGGAAACATGCCTCCTTGAAATATCTGGGAATACACATCACCCCAAAATTCACCACCCTATACCAGGAAAACTTCCTCCCTCTTCCACTTGATCAGAACCATGCTTCTGCAGTGGAAAAAGCACCATATCTCCCTCCTAGGCTGGATCACTTCAGTTAAGATGACGATTCTCCCGAAGCTACTATACCTTTTCCAAACACTACCTATCTTGGTCCCCTACAAACACCTGAGAAAAATCTGACTTTATTAAATTTATCTGGAACCACAAAGGCATAGAATACCCCAATCGGTATTAATGGAGGTGCGCTCGGATGGAGGCATAGCATTTCCCAACCTCATCAAATACTATTAAACTACCCAACTTCACAGTTCCTTAGTTAGCAAGGTTGAATAAAGACAGCAGTCCATCCAGTTCAACCTGAGCGTGTGTCTACAATTGTCCCTATCCGTGTACATTGCACACTCACATTGGTCCCTACCATCAAGGAGCACACAATCCAAGGTCCCCATTCATATACTAGGGCCAGTTTTGGACAGAAGCCAATTAACCTACCAGCATGTCTTTGGAGTGTGGGAGGAAACCGGAGTACCCGGAGGAAGCCCACGCAGTCACAGGGAGAATATGCAAACTCCAGGCAGGTAGAGTCGTGGTTGGGATTCATATCAGCGATCCTTTTTACTGCTAGGCAAGAGTTCTAACCAGTACACCACTGTGCCACCTTAAATAATACTTAGGGAAATAGCATTGTGGTTCACCCAACTGTCCTATAATAAGTGGACAGAAATCTGGCTGGCCCCGACCCACCCAAATAACCTACTTTGGAGTGCGAACGTGGAGGTGCCCCCCGAACATTTACTGGGATCTATGTCCCAACTACGCCAGCTCTGGTGCAAATTATCACCTCCACATGGGCTATCCTCAGAAAAATCACTTCTGACCTCATTTGTCTGCAATTCCAAGATGCCAGATAGTCTCACTCACCAAATGTCATATCCGTAGTCATCACAAAATGTATTTCACTAGGTGAACCTAGTGGACCCTAGATCACGTTATTACCCTTCTCCAAACTTCAGACTAAATATGACCTGACTCGCCAGGTTTTTTTATAGTTATTTACAAATACGCCACTACACCTTAACCATAGCGTCTGACCTGCAATTCTCCCCCCAAACCCCTTTTGAAAATGTAATCCTAGCAGGCTCTGGCCAGAAGGGCTTAATCTCTGACATTTACAAAATACTAAATGCTTACCCAGTAGATACAAAAGGTAAACACACCTATATAAATAAGTGGGAGAAAACCCTCAATGAGGTAATCCCTATAGAACAATGGCAGGTGATATGGTCTCAGGCAGCAAAGAGCTCACTTTGCACACTATATAAAGAAAATGCGTATAAAATCATCCTTTTCTGGTACATGACTCCAGATGTGCTCCACACCATCTATCCCACTAGTTCCGACAGATGCTGGTGATGCCAGGGAGATAAGGGCACCCTCCCCCACATTATTTTTTGGAGCTGCCCACAAATTACCTCCTTCTGGAATGTGGACCAGCAGTTACTGACCAATCTTCTAGAAACACCAGTCTCCATGACCCCCATTTTTTTCCTACTGGGCTTATTGTCATTAAGGATCTCCACACCCTATAAAAATAGGATTTTTATAGCAACTTACCTGTAAAATACTTTTCTTGGAGTACATCACAGGACACAGAGGCTCATAGTAATTACTAAGTGGGTTATAATTCACCTTCAGGTGCTGTATTCTGGTGTAATCAATTAGACAGGAAGTTTACTGCCTATATAACCCCTCCCCTACAGGGAATACCTCAGTTTTTGTAGCAAAGCAATAAGTGTCCCACAAGAGGGGCGGGAGCTCTGTGTCCCGTGATGTACTCCAAGAAAGGGATTTTACAGGTAAGTTGTTATAAAAATCCTATTTTCTTTATCGTACATCATGGGACACCGAGGCTCATAGTAATTACTAAGTGGGATGTCCTAAAGCAATGCCTACTGAGGGGAGAGAGACACAAATAAATGCAGATCACCATCAGATGTGAGGACATATACTGCTGCCTGCAGTACACTGCGCCAGAAGCGTCATCCTCTTGCCGTCTTACATTCACCTGATAGAAATTAGTGAACGTATGTATAGATGACCAAGTAGCGACCTTGTAAATCTGAGTCATAAAGGCTTGGTAACGCACCGCCCATGAAGAGCTTACTGCCCTGGTAAAGTGCACTATAAAGGAGAAAACATTTTCTTCAAACTGCAAGCCTGAATAATAACTTGACAAATCAACATTAAAATAGTTGATTTAGACGCTATCTGCCCTTTCCTGAGACCTCCTGGTAGAACCAAAAACATTAGTTTTCCACAACTGAGCAATCACTTCAGCTAGACCTTAACTGCTCTCACTACAACGAGAGAGTGCAACCATTTTAAAGCCCCTTTCACACACTGCGTTAGTAGTGACGGTTTTGTTACATGCGGTCTTGTGCAGATAGAAGAAAAAAAAAAGTTGACTGCGTCCAGGAACGATTTACTGCAGCTATCTGCACATAACTGCAGGCAATCAGTGTACTATTTCTCCTGCAGATAGCAGCGGCAACAAGGAAAGAAAAACAATAAGAAGCACATCAGAAATGGCAAGAATTTTCCAAACGTAAAAGCAGCTAATCGCAATGTACAACTGCAAGTGAATGCTGTGCCAGGATTCTCTGAATTTCAGAACAAAACATGCTTTTAACAGCGGCAGAACATCTGACCGTGTGAAAGGGGCCCCATAGCCGATTTGAACGCTGCCTTCCCATTTTTTAGATCCCTCTAGCAGTACAAATGTCAGTTTCCTGTATCTGAAATATTCAAATATACCTTTACCGCTCTCACTATATTGAGAGGAAGTAATAACTTTCCTTCTGCAGAACAAGGTTCTGGTAAAAGGAAGGTAAGAAACGTCTTGATTCAAATGACAGCTAGATCCTTTTAGGAAAAAAAGGCTAGGTGAGGATTTAACATCACCCTATCCCTAAGAATAATTAAGTAAGGCACCATAAAAACGAAAGCTGCCAACACTGAAACTCTCTTGCGGAGGCTACCGCAACCAAGAACACCAATTCCCCCGTTAGGAGGATCAACGGAATATGGTGCAATGGAATATGGTGCATCGGCCCAAGGTGCGGTCCTTGCAAGCCAACAAAACTAAACCCTAAGGGCACAAATGTGACCCAACTGGCGGATTTATACACACTGTCCCTTATATAAAAGGCCCATATTAAAGAATGTGAAGCAAAGGGCCTTTCAAAACCAATGATAAAGGCAGAGATCTGACCCTTTATGGTATTCAAGCTGGCTTCATTTTTGCCCTCAACTGTAGGAAGGCAAGAATTCTACCTATGACATACCTCAGAGAATGCCATCTTTTGGTTTCATACTAGGAAACATAGGCCCTCTAGACCCGAATAATAAATGGTCCTAGAGGCCCGCTTTCTTGCATTAATCAGGGTCGTTACCACTGAACCTAAAAGCCCCCAGATTATTTAAAATGTGGGTTTTAATAGAAAAAAACGTTAAATTTAGCGATTGTAAGGCCGGATGGAATACCGGCCCTTTACGAAAGCAAGTCTGGACTAGATGAAAGAGTCCATGGTTCCCCTACTGCCAACCTCACAATCTCTGCATACCAGGATCTTCTGGGCCATGCTGGGCTAGTAGTATTACCAGCTTCCTTTCCACTTTGAACCTGTGTAGAAGCTATGGGAGCATCTGAACTGGAAGGAACGTATAAATCAGTAAAAAACTGATCCCCCTGGGGTCACTAACACATCTGTCCCATTTGTGAGTGAATCCCTAGCCCTTGACACAAAGCTGTCCAACTTCTTGTTGAACCTGGACGCTCAAAATTATCTGGTCAGCAAAAGTCGGGGTGCAGAGGCCATTCTCCCAGGAACAATTGTTGACGGCTCCAAAGAGCTGCCTGTCAGTTCTCCATTTCACGAAATAAAGATTGATAGGCAAGGTACAAGCTCCTCTGCCCAAACCAGAACATGGCCCACTTCCCTCTGGCCGCGTGACTAGTGCCTCCTTGGTAAATGAAGAAAACCACTGACGTGGTATTGTCAGATTGTACCCTGAGAGAACAATCCTGCAATCTATACACCCAGGCCATTAAGCCAGGCGTAACCATCGGAAATTCTAGAATGTTGACTGTCAAGGCTCTCTGAGCTTGACCACTTCTCCTGGGTATGCCTAGGTTAGAATCTACTTGTTCCAGGCACCCCAGAATAATGTTTATAGCAGCCGTGAATGAAACGGAGCATAGGGAACCACCTTCCCTAGCACCTTAGAAAAAGTAAGGAACTCGTCCTTGCCTTGACCCCTTTTTGGGCTTAGTTCCAAACACTCCAAGCTCCTTACCGACCATAAGAAAGTACCTTTAGACTGGGATCCCAACCCAGGAGTTCCAGATACTTGACCATACTGGACCACCTAGGTCCAGCCATGCTACTGACTGATCAATCAGCAGCAGATTGCCTTGGTATGCCATTATGGCTATACCCTGGGCCTTTACCCCAGGCACAGTGGCTAACCCGAAGGGCCAGATCACCAACCAGAAGAGGTGCTGTTCCCCTGCGAATCGCAGATGACCTTTGTAGCCCATGCAAATAAATGCATATGCAAACAACCCATATGTGTATGAGGCCGGTATTAACGCCATATGCCTCTATGGAAGCGTGCGTTCACTGAAGCATAAATTCATACAAATAAGTTTTAGGCAAAACAAGAAAGTGTGCGCTGTATACATGCATACCTATAACACGTGTGCTATGGAACAGGCATCTTGCAAGCATGTGTTTTATGAACGTGTTATGCAACATTACACAACATGTACCCATGAAGACACATTATTCCTATGAACATAAGGAATCCTGTATATTTAAGGAAAACTTGAATTAACATGCCTCGTTATGCAACCATGCCAATCTAGGCGATCATGCAACTTTAGGCGCTCATGCATCCTTATGTGATTTTGCATTTTTTATATGATCAAATATTTTATGCATTATAACCACTACTGTGTGGAGAAGTAACCTTGTGTGACCAAGGACTCTTGTGCGATCCAGCACCTTTGTGCGATCCAGCATTTTTATGGGATTTTAGGCATTTCTGTGCAAACAATCACTTTAATGTGACCCAGTGTCCTCATGCAACTATGTAAAAAACAGAAAACACGTATCTTAATGTGATCAACAAGAACATGTTCTGTTACTTGTTTTACCCACATGATGTACATTCCGAACTCATGTATTTTTTTTGTCTCAATTTTTAATCAATTTTGTCAACATACAATATGTGAAGAGCATTTGACATACATCAAGAAGTATCGTATTTTCGTGATACAGATGATAATAAAGGCTAACAGAATTAAGTAGCTATAAGACATTGGTCGTCAGGGTAATGTGTATTCACATATTTAGGGAAATATGTATATGGATTTTTCAGAGAAAAGAAACAAAAAAAAAACAAAAAAAAAAAAAAAAAACACAAGAAACATATTCCACACTTAAATAGAATGTAGATAAATTGGGATATATACCATCCACTTTGTGAGAAAAGGAAACATTTGGGATGTGGGGCACACACAGTGATGTAGACACCGTAACTGTAAGGTAAAGTAGTATCACGGATCTGACTGGTAGACTGGGTCAGTTATATCTGTGTAACTCGGCTGCAGCACTAGGGAGGGGGGATGCTCCACCCGGGCACCCCCTGAGGGATCTATTCTGTGCCCGAGAAGAGTCATCTGCCCCTCTCCGCAAGTTGGACTTCGAGTCTTAAATTCAAAGATTAGGAGTTGAATAATGGGACTAAGCTAGGAGAGCTGACCCAGTCCTCCCATTGTTGCCACATGTAAAGGGTTCGTGTTTTGGTACCATGTCTGAGTGCTAGTACAGTTTCGTGTAGAAAGTGTGCATGGGTAGTTTGTACTACGTCAAGTAGAGTAGGTGGGGTAGTGATTTTCCATTTCTGTGCTATACTGAGACGTGCTGCTAGTAGTATGTGTCTTATTATATTTTTTGCCAGTAACCTGTGAGTTTGGGGCAGTTCCAGAAAGTGTGAAGTAAGTCCCCTTTGTGTCCACAGTTCCTCCAACATGTACCATCATTAGTTATGTCAAATTTGGATATTTTGTCAGGAGTCAAATACCAATGGTAGGTCAGTTTATATGCCAGCTCCCATAGGGAAGCGCAACAGGTAGCTTTATACGTGGATTGGCAGGCCCATTGTTCTAATGTGAATTTGTGGTCTAAGACTCTTTCCCATTGTAAAATTGCTGCCGAGCTAGTAAATGTAGATTTATGGTGGAGCAATTTGTAGAAGAGAGAAATACCTTTTTGTTGTACTGTGGTGGATCTGAGGAAGATCCAGGCAGAGTGTGCATGTCCATGTTTTAAGGGAAGCAAGGCAGTGGTTGGTGTGGAGATATAGGAAAATATCAGAGTTCGGGAGTAAGTATTCTTTTTGGAGTATGGGAAACGTTTTTATTGCATTTTTATCAATCATGTCCGATAGCTAGGTTATGACCCTGGTTTTCCAACCTGAATAAGATGTTGATTGCATTAGAAGATGTAAGGTCTCTATGGGTATAGGAATTGTTGACCTATTTGAGTGGGAGGTCATTGAATGAATAAACTGTGCCCAAATTTTGGTAGTCGCCACTATGATCGGAGAGAGTTTGCTAGGGAGTTTTGCTCCGAGAATAGTTGCGAATAACCAGGAGGATAGGTTTCTTCCTGGAATTAGAGAGGCCTCCACTTACCCCCATAGGGTGGTAGGGGGAGAGAGCGGGAACCACTCCTTAGTTTGTGTGAGGATAGATGCCATGTAGTAGTCTTGGAAGTCCACATAGCATGTGCCTCCGGCTAGTCTGTGTTTAATAAATTGGGCGTGTCCACATCTGGCTTTTTTACCCTGCCAAACAAATTTAGATAGTATCGATTGAAGTGATTTGAAGTAGCTAAGGGGGAGTGGGATGGGTAAAGTTCAGAATAGATATAGTATTTGGGGGAGATGGAACATTTAGAACGCTGCCAGACGCCCCCTCCAAGAGAACTCGAAGTTCGCCAGCCTGGTAAGGTCGGTTTGTAGTTTGGTGCGAATCGGTAAGTAGTTAGCTGCAAACAGTGATTTTGTTGATTTAGTTAGTTGAATGCCTAGGTATGATATGCTATTCTCTGCCCATGAATAAGGGAATTGTTCTTTGAGTCGAGTGCTAGTGGGAGTGTCTAGGCCTAAGTCCAATACATACGATTTAGTGTCGTTAATTTTGTAATAGGAAATGTCACTGAACCAGGCGAGTGTTTTCTGGATCGCAGGGAGTGAGCGGTCAGGATCAGTTATCATAAGGATTATGTCATCCGCAAACAGGCTAATTTTATGGTCTAAGTCAGTGAGGGGAATGCCAGTGATTTCGGTATTAGATCTTATTCTTTCAGCAAGAGGTTCCATGACTAGATTAAAGATTATGGGCGATAATGGACAGCCTTGTCTTGTGCCATTGGATATTTGGAAGGGTGAAGAAAGAGTGTCTGCCGAGAACACCCGGGCCAAGGGAGACGAGTACAAGGCCATTATTGCATCCTGTATTGGGCCAGTGAGTCCAAATTTAGTCAATACTGCTGACAGGTATCCCCAGTGGACCCTGTCAAATGCCTTTTTGGCATCTAGGGACAGGAGGATCGAAGGGAGTTTAGTTGATTCTGCATGATGGATAATATTTAATAGTCGTCTAGTGGCGTCTGAGGTTTGGTACCCTTTGGTGAACCCCGATTGGTCCAAGGAGATAAGGGAAGGTAGTATGTTATCAAGCCTGCTGGCTATCAGTTTCGCGTATATTTTTAGGTCAAGGTTCAGTAGTGAAATGGGGCGGAAGTTTTTAGGAGATGTAGGTTCTTTGCCAGGTTTGGGTAGGGTCACGATCATGGCAGTAAGCATTTCCTTCGGGAAGGAGGCGGATTTGACTGCCAGATTGAATGTTTGGGACAGTGTAGGGGCTAAGATATCTTTGAATCGTTTGTAGTATTCCCCAGTGAAGCCGTCTGGGCCTGAGGATTGGGAGCAAGGAAGCCTATTTATTACTGATATAATCTTATCGACCGTGAAAGGCAAATTTAGTTCTGAGAGGTGTTGATGTGATATAGATGGGAGGGTCAGGTCATCTAGGAATGCTTGAATTAAAGTAGGGGAGGGTTGGTTGATGTTCGGATCTTCCTTGAGGTTGTAAAGATCTTGATAGTACATACTAAAGGCGTCGGCTATGGATTGCGGTTTAAGGAGTTTTTCCATTGGTGTGGGGGATGGTGCAGAAACAGGATTTTCGTTTTGTTTCTGTGTCCTTTGACCTTTAGTGACATTGCTTTACCTGCCTTATTACCTGTGGTGTATGAAGTGGCCTTGAGTATTTTATAAAATGTTTCATGTCTTTCTAGGAGAAGGGACCTCAATTCATTTCGTAATGTGAATATTTTAGATTGTAGGAACTGGGAGGGATTCGTTTTATTTAGGGATTCAGCGGTGGCAATATCAGCTGTGAGTTTGTCTAGTCTCTGGGTTCTTTGTTTTTTGGCTTTAGCACCCATTTGAAGGAACACCCCTCTCATAACTGCTTTGTGGGCATTCCACACCACAGATACTGAGGATTGATTGATTAAGAAGTATTCTTCCAATTGTTGCTTGATAGGAGTGGAATATTGTGGTGTGTTAAGGAGATAGTTGTTTACTCTCCATATGAAGAAATCAGGGTGATGCAAATCATCAGAGATAGTGAGGCTAATGGGGGCATGGTCTGACCAGGTGGTGGTGTGGATGCTGGAAGTCTTCTGAAGTAAACGTTTGTCAGCCAAAAACAGATCAATATGTGAGTAGGTGTTGTGACGCGGCGAGAGGAATGTAAAGTCCCGCTCGCTCGCATGACAACACCTCCACACGTCGTACAAATCATTAGATGCAATAAAAGACTCTAAAGGAGATGCATATCTTTTAGACCCTGCTGTGGAGTCCATTGTGCTGTTTGGGACTAGATTCAAGTCCCCGCAGAGCATTAAGTGACCCTGTTGGACTTTCCTTGCTCTTCGCAGTGTCTTCCTAAGAAAGTTCATTTGGCCTTGGTTTGGGGCGTAAATGGTAACAAGGGGGTAAGGTACATTGTTGATGATTGTACAGTTCAAAATAATATAGCGGCCTTCCGAGTCAGCAAGATATTTCTGCAATGTAAACAGGACGATGTTCTTGATGGCTATTAAGACTCCGTGTTTCTTCTGAGGGAAGGAAGAGTGGAAGACATGTGGGAATAGATTGTGCTGGCATTTAGGGGATGCGCCTAAGGCAAAGTGGGTTTCCTGGACACATAGTACATCGCAGTTATGTACAAGTGCTGATTTCCATAGCGAGTTACGTTTCACAGGGTGGTTGAGCCCTTTTGCGTTGAGGGAAATGATGGTGATTCCCATGGTGTGCTGGGAGGATGTGTGGTAGCAGAACAAGTACTTACAGTTGACGATTGCAACTAATCAGATCTCAGGAGACCAGCTGGTGCATATGTACTGGGTGTGGACAGTACTCGGAAGTCCAGGCGGGAAGATAAAATACGGTGCTACAGATACAAGGAAAAGTTAGGATTTGCGGTAGACAGTTTGCCTTGGGGGGAGACTGTGTGTGCCTGAAACTCTTGGAGTTCCAGGTATGGCAGAAGCCGTGAACTGAAAAGAGAAAACAAGAAAACAAAACAAATGACACACAAGTATGTCAGTGGTTAACCGCTCATTTGAGTAACTGACTAAGTTAGGGGGAAAAGTTCAACAGGTAGGTGTGTAATCGCAGCTCAAGACCAGACTAAAACAGTCGCTTATCTTTGCAATATGGGCTGATCACTCAACGGTGGGTGTTTTTGTGTTTCTCCTGGTTAAATCCAAAGGTAAATGGATTGGGTTTCCCGTTAGGATCCAGTTGAAGTTGTGGAGGATCTGGTAGGATTCCCCAAGCATTGAGGAGCTTCAAGCCCCCCTACAAAGTGGAGATAGTATGCAGTATACCATTGTAGGTGGCCAAGATGGTCGCCGGGTGGCACCATTTGTAAGTGATCTTGTGGTTGTTCAAGGCCTTAGTTATGGTTTTTAATTGCCTCCGCATTTGTAGCGTATACTGAGAGAGGTCTGCGTACAGTTGGATATTGGAGTACGGTGCAGGGAGTGGTGATAGCATTAGTTCTTTCGCCTGAAAGCAGTGGACCCGCAGAAGCACGTCTCGGGGTACATCCGCTTCAAGATGGCAGGGTTTTGGTATTCTGTGTATATGATCAATAGTGAGCTCAATTGGGGAAAGCTCAGGAAGCATGCTAGAAAACATTGTGGTCGCAAAGTTGTGCAGTTCTTTGGGCTGGATGGACTCTGGGATCCCGCGTATTTTGACGTTACCTCATCTGGAGCGGTCCTCGAGGTCCGCGATTTTAGCTTTGATCCAGAGAGACTCATCTCTTTGTTCAGGATTTGCGTCTACTAATTCATTGACCATGTCAGTACATTCTCCCATTTTGTTTTCCATGAACTGCATTCTATTGTCCATATGTTTCATTTCCAAGGAGAATCTATTGATCAGGGACGATAAATTAGTCATAAGGGAAGATTGTAAGGATAGAAGCATATCCTTCATTGTTGTATCCAGCACAGGTTGCCCTGTGGTCGGGAATTGTGCTATTGAGGATTGAAAAGCAGACATAGCAGAGTCATTATGGAGGCCTGTACTCACTGTGTCTGAGGCCTGGTTGTTGGGATCCATCCGCATCTTCGATTTCACCGGGCTCTGGGAAGCCTGAAGTGGGGGGAGACGTGTCAGGGGGGTAGGATGACAGCATATCAGCTTGTATTAACCATGGATGAGCATCCGGGAGATCCGTGTAGCTCAAGGAGTTTTGCGCTGTGCTGGCGGCGCCATCTTGGGCCTTGCGGCGGGGCTGGAAGAAAAAGAACTCCAGTCTTTTCGGGCCTCTTTCCTGGAACCGCTTGCGGGACATCGTTGTGACGGAGGCTCGGGAGAAGCGAGCGAGGCTCTGTAGGGCTATTTGCGGCAGTATGATCGCCCGGTAGTCGCTGATTGTCCGGTCTGGGTAGCAGAGCTCTCTGTTTAGGCGTCCATCTCCGTGCGCGCACAAGCCACGCCCCCCGAACTCATGTATTTTATGCAACATGTGGACTAGTAAAAAGGAAGTTATCCTCCGCCAATGTGCGTTTCCGTAATCATGTGATTTAACCATTTGTGCATTAGTAACAATGCGCACCAGCAACTGTGCATTTGGATCCTGTGGAGGTTTTTTAGCCTGATGATCAAGCATCTTTATGCGGTCAAGCCTCTTTTTTTTTTTAACACAAAACATGTCCAAACATGCATTTTGTATACACATGATCATGTATCTTTATATAACCCATTTGCTTAAGTAGCAACCTTGCGTTTCAGCAGCAACTGTGTGATCTAGCACTGTGAGATCCAGCCACTGTGTATTTCAGCATCTGTGCTTTTTTAAGCAACTGTGTGACCTTAGTAACTGTGTAATTCAGCATTCTAGCAACTGTACATATCAGCAACTGTGTGATTTTAGCAACTGTACATATCAGCATCTGTGCGAACTAGCAACTGTGCGATTTTAGAAACTGTACATATCAGCATCTGTGCATGCTAGCAACTGTGCATATCAACATCTGTGTGTATTAGCAACTGTGTGATTTTAGCAACTGCACACATTAGCATCTGTATGTATTTAGCAACTGTGCGATTTTAGTCTGTAAGCAAGCACCTGCTCAACTGCAGTTGGACCTATACTTATACCTGTAGGATACCAAGCACATATGCAGTATGCTCAAACCTTTCAAAGATGTATTATGACAACAAGTAATTCAAAACTGCAGGCACGTATATTATACTGTTCCTGCCCTCAAGCAGACAATGACACGTTTAAAGTGAACTGCTAATTACATGCCCCAGCATATAATCATGACTTGTCTGTACCTGTTCCCAAGCTGGCACTCACACACTCATGGCCCACTGTTCTGTCTCCAAGGACGTCCGACCTGTCAGCACAAGGTAATGGCTGCCCTTCTTCCTGCCTACAACAATAGGCTAAGAGCAAATCTGCGCCCTCTAGAGGCTGGGGAAAAAACAGCAGCCTGCCAGAGTACAAGCATGATAGAACAGCACAATGCTCCCAGTGGCCACCAGGAAACAGACAGTCAGAACACTCTTAATAGAGACACTGCAAACAAATGCTGACTCACCATTCCCCGCTGCAGGGCACTGTTGGAATATCACAGCGACCTAATCTTCACCCATCACGGTGGGTTGGTGTCATGCCAGCCCTTCAAGGACGGGGTCCACTCTGTAAGTAAGGTCCACTGCCTTGGGCCATGTATAGCACCCTGCCAGAGCAAACCTGTGGTATAGCAATGTGACCAAGGTGCTGGATCTCAGGGCCCAGCTCTCCTAAGAGAAGCGTTACAGGCAAAACCTTGTTCTTCGGTATCGAGGCATCGGGAACCATCCACTTTAGCTTTTGTTTTGGCTCTTTGAATGGATCCGATAGCATAGCCCCTGACCCTGTTCAGGTCATCTAAGGAGCACTCATTAACCGTGACCTAACACCTTAGACACTGGCGAAAAAACAGATATTCCTTGTAGGGGAGGGGTTATATAGGGAGGAAACTTCCTGTCTAATTGATTACACCAGTGTCCAGCACCTGAAGGGGAGATATAACCCACTTAGTAATTACTATGAGCCTCTGTGTCCTGTGATGTACGATAAAGAAAAACTAGTATGCCACATCCTCACAGCTGCATGCTGTCTTATCGCCCTAAGCTGGAAATAACACCCCCCCCCACTCCTGAGACCTTATACACCAGAATTAATGATGTGGAGCTGATGGAGAAAAATGACAGCCAGGATGCAAGACGGGCTGGATGCCCATGACAAGGTATGGGAGCTGTGGTACCTTCGGGAGGACCCACCATGACCAGGTAAATGAGCTGCTACAATGACCTCTTCCTTCTTTTTCTATCCCTCTCTTTCCCCTCCACTTTGAGTACTCCTGCGACTCTCACTCTCTTATATAGGATGTTGCTATCTTAGGACTAGGGATGAGCCACACACCCCCTGGTTGGGTTCGCACCAGAACTTTCGAACGGACCCCAAATTCATACGAACGTTAGAACCCCATTGAAGTCTATGGGACTCGAACGTTCGAAAATTAAAAGTGCTAATTTTAACGGCTAATATGCAAGATACTAGAGGTCGACCGATATATCGGCCGGCCGATATATCGGCCGATATTTGCCGTTTTTTAAATAATCGGCATCGGCCGATTTGTGCTGATAAAAAGCCGATTTAGAACTACAGCGGGACTTTGAAATGACTTCTGTATAGAATGGTCTAAGTTGACTGAGTCGTCATAGCAACCCTTTCCTCCACTCTGGGCAGGCTGCCAAGAAAAGAACAGAAAGATACAATGTTTACACTTCTGAATGAATTAAGTCATCTCTGTGTGTAGAAGTTCTCAGTTTAACCATTTAAAGACTAAATCTTTTCTGACACTTGTTGCTTACAAGTAAAAAATCCTGTATTTTCTGCCAGAAAATCACTTAGACCCCCCCAAAAAGGATATATATTTTTTTAGCAGAGATCCTAGGGAATAAAATAGCGGTTGTTGCAATATTTTATGTCACACGGCATTTGCACAGAGGTCTTTCAAATGCATTTTTTTGGGAAAAAAATACACCATTTAAAAAATAAGAATAAAATAAAAACAGTAAAGTTAGCCCATTTTTTTTTTTTGTCCAAAAGTTTTGACTACCTGTTTTTATTTAATATATATATATATTTTTTTTATCTAAATCATACATACAAGTAAACTGATTGGAGGTATGTTTTGTTTAATAAATGTTTAAGTGTAAGAAATTTTCTGTATCACGTATGAAGGCCGCTTTCACACTGGAGCGGACAGGCGTTGATGGTAAAACGCAAGTTTTAGCGGCTCTTTACCATCATTTTAGCGGTGCTATTTGGCTGCTAGTGGGGCACATATAACCCAGCTAGCGGCCAAGGAAGAGGTTAAATGCGCCCATGAAGCACCGCTGCCAAATCGTATTGCATGCGCTTCGGCAGTGGTGCCCATTCATATCAATGGGCAGGAGTGGTGGAGGAGCGGTATACACCACTCCAAACGTGCTGCTTGCAGGACTTTTTTTTTTAAGATCCTGCCAGTGCATCGCCTCAGTGTGAAAGCACTCTGTCTTTCACACAGACTGCAGGGGAGCCATTTTGCAGGCACTTTACAGGCGCTATTTTTAGCCCAAAAGCGCCTTAAAAAACGCCCCAGTGGGAAAGGTGTGTTAGGGGGGATTAAAAATAAATAAATAAATAAAATAAAATCGGCCTAACATATCGGCCCAAAAAAATCGGCATCATATATCGGCTATCGGCCGCCATGATTTCTAAATATCGGCATCGGCCAGAGAAAAACCCATATCGGTCGACTTCTACAAGATACTGTCCTAAAAAGGGTTTGGGGACCTGGCTCCTGCCCCAGGGGACATGGGTCAATGCAAAAAAAAGTTTTAAAAACTGCCGTTTTGATTTTAATGACGATTAAAGTGAAAAAAAAGTGAAATATTCCTTTAAATATCGTGCCTGGGGGGTGTCTGTAGTATGCCTGTGAAGTGCCACGTGTTTCCCGTGTTTAGAACAGTCCCTGCACAAAATGACATTTAACGGAAATAACGTCATTTAAAACTGCTTGCGGTTTTAATGTTATATCTGGTTCCTGCAATATGGTTGAAAATCATTGAGAAAAATGACATGGGTAGCCCTCCCTGCCCATTACCAGCCCCTTTGGGTCTTGTACGTATATTAAGGGGAACCCCCGTACCCATATTAAAAAAATGAAATACATGTGGCCCCCAGGCCCTATATACTCAGAACAGCAGTATACAGGCGGTGCAAACAAGACAGGGACTGTGTAGGTTTGTTGTGTTAAGTTAAATCTGTTTGTAATTTTTAACTGGTACATTTTTAAAGTGTAGCTCCAGTCAAAAAAACTATTTTTAAGCTTTTTGGAAAACATAGGGAAGGGTTATCACCCCTGTATCTTTATGCGGTCAAGCCTCTTTTTTTTTTTTTTTTTTTAACACAAAACATGTCCAAACATGCATTTTGTATACACATGATCATGTATCTTTATATAACCCATTTGCTTAACCACTTTCAGACCGGACCATTTTGCTGGTCAATGACCAGAGGTCTTTTTACAATTTGGCACTGCGCTGCTTTAACTGGTAATTGCGCGGTCATGCAATGTTGTACCCAAACAAAATTTGCGTCCTTTTCTTCCCACAAATAGAGCTTTCTTTTGATGGTATTTGATTGCCTCTGCGATTTTTATTTTTTGCGATATAAACGTAAAAAGACCGCAAATTTTGAAAAAAAATGATATTTTCTACTTTTTGTTATTAGAAAAATCCAATAAACTCAATTTTAGTCATACATTTAGGCCAAAATGTATTCAGCCACATGTCTTTGGTAAAAAAAAAAGCCAATAACTGTATATTTATTGGTTTGCGCAAAAGTTGTCACATCTACAAACTAAGGTACGTTTTCTGGAATTTACGCAGCTTTTAGTTTACGACTGCCTATCTCATTTCTTGAGGTGCTAAAATGGCAGGGCAGTACAAAACCCCCCCAAATGACCCCATTTTGGAAAGTAGACCCCCTAAGGAAATTGATTAGTGGCATGTTGAGCCCATTGAATATTTTATTTTTTTGCCTCAAGCGATTGAATAATGACAAAAAAAAAATAGTTTTTTTTTTTTTTACACAAAGTTGTCACTAAATGATATATTGCTCACACATGCTATGGGCATATGTGAAATGACACCCCAAAATAAATTCTGTTGCTTCTCCTGAGTACGGGGATACCACATGTGTGGGATTTTTTGGGAGCCTAGCCGCGTACGGGGCCCCTGAAAGCCAAGAACCGCCTTTAGGTTTTCTAAGGGCGTAAATATTTGACTTCACTCCTCACTACCTATTACAGTTTTGAAGGCCATAAAATGCCAAGATGGCACAAAACCCCCACAAATGACCCCAATGCAATTGGTGTCACTGTGACTGGGGGGGGCAGGGGTAATTGGGGGGGTGATCGGGGGGTGAAGGGGGGGTGTGAGTGTGCCTGGCATGTTCTACTGTGTAGTGTCATGTTGGTGCAACTCACCGATCCGCTCTCCTCGGTGCCGGAACGAAAAATACCGTCACGGAGGAGAGATTACATCACTTCCTCTCCTGTGTTTACATTACAGGAGAGGAAGTGATGTCACGGAGCATTTCCATTCGTCGGGAGCGATCGCGAGGGGGTGGCCATGAATGAATGGCCGCCCCCTCATCCCGGATCGCTCCCGAACGAATACCGACCGCCGCAGGCACTGGGGGGGGGGCCCGATCGGGCCCCCCACCCGCGGGAAGGCAGGGACGTACAGGTACGCCCATATGCCTGCCTGTGCCATTCTGTCGACGTACATCGTCGTGCGGCGGTCGGCAAGTGGTTAAGTAGCAACCTTGCGTTTCAGCAGCAACTGTGTGATCCAGCACTGTGAGATCCAGCCACTGTGTATTTCAGCATCTGTGCTTTTTTAAGCAACTGTGTGACCTTAGTAACTGTGTAATTCAGCATTCTAGCAACTGTACATATCAGCAACTGTGCGAACTAGCAACTGTGCGATTTTAGAAACTTTACATATCAGCATCTGTGCATGCTAGCAACTGTGCATATATCAACATCTGTGTGTATTAGCAACTGTGTGATTTTAGCAACAGCACACATTAGCATCTGTATGTATTTAGAAAATGTGCGATTTTAGTCTGTAAGCAAGCACCTGCTCAACTGCAGTTGGACCTATACTTATACCTGTAGGATACCAAGCACATATGCAGTATGCTCAAACCTTTCAAAGATGTATTATAACAACAAATAATTCAAAACTGCAGGCACATATATTGTGCTGTTCCTGCCCTCAAGCAGACAATGACACGTTTAAAGTGAACTGCTAATTACATGCCCCAGCATATAATCATGACTTGTCTGTACCTGTTCCCAAGCTGGCACTCACACACTCATGGCCCACTGTTCTGTCTCCAAGGACGTCCGACCTGTCAGCACAAGGTAATGGCTGCCCTTCTTCCTGCCTACAACAATAGGCTAGGAGCAAATCTGCGCCCTCTAGAGGCTGGGGAAAAAACAGCAGCCTGCCTGAGCCAGAGTACAAGCATGATAGAACAGCACACTGCTCCCAGTGGCCACCGGGAAACAGACAGTCAGAACGCTCTTAATAGAGACAATGCAAACAAATGCAGACTCACCATTCCCCGCTGCAGGGCACTGCTGGAATATCACAGCGACCTAATCTTCACCTATCACGGTGGGTTGGTGTCATGCCAGACCTTCAAGGACGGGATCCACTCTGTACATAAGGTCCACTGCCTTGGGCCATGTATAGCACCCTGCCAGAGCAAACCTGTGGTATAGCAATGTGACCAAGGTGCTGGATCTCAGGGCCCAGCTCTCCTAAGAGAAGCGTTACAGGCAAAACCTCGTTCTTTGGTATCGAGGCATCAGGAACCATCCACTTTAGCTTTTATTTTGGCTCTTTGAATGGATCCGATAGCGTAGCCCCTGACCCTGTTCAGGTCATCTAAGGAGCACTCATTAACCGTGACCTAACACCTTAGACACTGGCGAAAAAACAGATATTCCTTGTAGGGGAGGGGTTATATAGGGAGGAAACTTCCTGTCTAATTGATTACACCAGTGTCCAGCACCTGAAGGTGAGATATAAGCCACTTAGTAATTACTATGAGCCTCTGTGTCCTGTGATGTACGATAAAGAAAAACTAGTATGCCACATCCTCACAGCTGCATGCTGTCTTATCGCCCTAAGCTGGAAATAACACCCCCCCCACTCCTGAGACCTTATACACCAGAATTAAAGATGTGGAGCTGATGGAGAAGATAACAGCCAGGATGCAAGACAGGCTGGATGCCCATGACAAGGTATGGGAGCTGTGGTACCTTCGGGAGGACCCACCATTACCAGGTAAATGAGTTGCTACAATGACCTCTTCCTTCTTTTTCTATCCCTCTCTTTCTCCTCCACTTTAAGTACTCCTGTGACTCTCACTCTCTTATATAGGATGTTGCTATCTTAGGACTAGGGATGAGCCGGACACCCCCCAGTTGGGTTCGCACCAGAACTTTCGAACGGACCCCAAATTCGTACGAACGTTAGAACCCCATTGAAGTCTATGGGAATCGAACGTTCGAAATTAAAAGTGCTAATTTTAACTGCTAATATGCAAGATGCTGTCCTAAAAAGGGTTTGGGGACCTGGCTCCTGCCCCAGGGGACATGGGTCAATGACTAAATTTTTTTTTAAAAATGGCTGTTTTGGCGGGAGCACTGATTTTAATGACGATTAAAGTGAAAAAAAAAAAAGTTAAATATTCCTTTAAATATTGTGCCTGGGGGGTGTCTCTAGTATGCATGTGAAGTGCCACGTGTTTCCCGTGTTTAGAAACAGTCCCTGCACAAAATGACATTTAACGGAAATAACATCATGCTTGCGGTTTTAATGTTATATCTGGTTCCTGCAATATGGTTGAAAATCATTGAGAAAAATGGCATGGGTAGCCCTCCCTGCCCATTACCAGCCCCTTTGGGTCTTGTACGCATATTAAGGGGAACCCCGTACCCATATTAAAAAAAGGAAATACGCGTGGCCCCCAGGCCCTATATACTCAGAACAGCAGTATACAGGCGGTGCAAACAAGACAGGGACTGTGTAGGTTTGTTGTGTTAAGTTGAATCTGTTTAAAAATTTACCAGTTGAAAATTACAAAGTGTAGCTCCAGTCAAAAAAACTATTTTTAAGCTTTTTGGAAAACATAGGAAAGGGTTATCACCCCTGTATAATTTGTTTTGTCGTCCATCTTTTTTCATCTCACTTGCTGTTGTCTCCTTCCATTTGCAAGTAGGAGATGTTTGTAAATTGGATGTTTGAAAGTAGGGACCTGCCCTATATGCTCTGCAGAAATGGCGGAACAAGGTGTTGGTTTTGCCACAACATTATAAGCCCTCAAAGTGACTCTTGGTGGGCTCTGGAGCGCCCTACTATGAATGATTATATCAAGAATTGTAATTACATGCCATTGTTGAACAGTGGTAGAAAAATTGACCTTTGGTGGTTGTGGTGCTGGTGCCACAACACTATAAGTCCTTACAGTTACTCTGGGTGGGCACAGGAACGGGCCCTCCTGTGAAATATTATTTCAAGAATTGTAATTACATGTCCCTGTTAAACAGGGGCTGAAAAATGGGGCTGCTGGCACTGGTGCCACGACACTGCAACCTCTCCCATATACTCTAGTTGTAGTGCAGGAATGAGCCCTGCTGCAAAGCATTGCATCAAAAATTGTAATTAAACGCCCCTGTTAAACAGGGGCAGAAAAATTGGGCCTTAGGCACTGGTGCCACGACACTGCAACCTCTCCCATATCTAGTTTTAGTTCAGGAATTAGCCCTGCTGCAAAGCATTGCATCAAAAATTGTAATTAAACGCCCATGTTAAACAAGGGCAGAAAAATTGGGCTGATGGCATCACCCAGAACCCAAAATGTTTTTTCCAAAATATCAGCGGAGGAGGAAGAGGATAGACAATCAACATAACAGGACAGTCACTCAGCATCAGCATAGGCAGTCTTGAAGGGATGTGATATTTCAAAAAAAAATTATTCAGTTACATCAGCTTCAGGTGCTTGGTAGCTGTGGGTGATCCAAGACTGATTCATCTTGATGAAGGTCAGTCGATCAACTGATTCAGTGGACAGGCGCACCCTGTGATCGGTAACAAAGCCACCAGCAGCATTGAAGGTGCGTTCCAAAAGAATGCTGGATGCAGGACAGGCCAGTAGCCAATTACATACTGTGCAAGCTCTGGCCAGTGATCCATCCTCAAGACCCAGTAAGCCAGAGGATTTTCGGTGGGAAAGGTTTCCAAGTCTGACCTTGCCCCTAGGTATTCCTGCACCATTTAAATCAGACGCTGGCGATGGTTGCTGGAACCGATCATACCTTGGGGCTGCGGACTAAAAAATTGTCTGAAAGCATCAGTCAGATGGCCACCTTCTCCACCGCTCCTTCTGACCGATGCCTCAGCAACACGTTGTCCAGGACCAGGAGTTTGTAACCTCCCAGTCTCTGGGAACGCGTTGCACAGACCTTACTGCAAGGCCTCCCGGAGATGTCTCATCCTCTGCTCCCTCTGCGACGGCAAGATAAGGTCGGCAACCTTACCCTTGTACCGTGGATCAAGGAGAGTGGCCAGCCAGTAATGGTCCCTCTCCTTGATCCGAAGAATACGAGGATCCTTCCGCAGACTTTACAGGATCAGGTAGGCCATGCAGCGTAGGTTAGCTGAGGCATTCGGTCCGGAGTCCTCTGGGTCACTAAGGACAACATGATCCGCAGCTACCTCCTCCCAGCCACGTACAAGTCCACGGGTTTCTTGGGACTGTAATTCATCCCTACAAGACTGCTGCTGCTGATGCTGAGTGCCAGCCTCCACCTCCATGCTGACACAATTATCCTCCTCCTCCTCCTCCTCCTCATCCTCTTCCTGTGTGATGGGTGGGACAGCAGGAACACTGTCTGGATAAAGGGGGCCTTGAGAGGCAAGGAAGTCCTCCTCTTCCTGCCTCTGTTCTGCCTCAAGTGCCCTGTCCATTATTCCACGCAGCGTATGCTCCAAGAGGTGGACAAGAGGTACAGTGTCACTGATGCATGCACTGTCACTGCTCACCATCCTTGTGGCCTCCTCAAACGGTGACAGGACAGTGCATGCATCCCTGATCATGCCCCACTGGCGTGGTGAGAAAAAACTGAGCTCCCCTGACCCTGTCCTGGTGCCGTAGTCGCACAGGTACTCTTGGATGGCCCTCTGCTGCGTGTGCAGCCGCTGCAGCATGGCCAATGTTGAGTTCCATCTGGTGGGCATGTCACATATAAGGCGGTTCTTGGGCAGGTTCAACTCCTTTTGGAGCTCAGCCAGCCGAGCACAGGCATTAAATGATCGGCGGAAATGCACACAGACTTTCCTGGCCTGCTTCAGGACATCCTGTAAGCCAGGGTACCTGCCCAAGAACCGCTGCACCACCAGGTTAAGGACGTGAGCTACACAGGGCACATGGGTCAGTTGTCCCTGTCGGAGGGCAGAGAGGAGGTTGGTGCCATTGTTGCAAACCACCATTCCTGGCTTAAGCTGGTGTGGCGTCAACCACCTCTCGGCCTGCCCCTGCAGAGCTGACAAAACATCCGCCCCAGTGTGGCTCCTGTCCCCCAAACAAACCAGCGCAAGCACGGCATGGCATTGTTTTGCCTGCGTGCTTGCGTAGCCCCTGGAACGCCTACGGAGCACCGCTGGTTCTGAGGACAGAGCACTGGAAGAGGCCATGGAGGAAGAAGAAGAGGAGGGGGTGGAGGAGAGAGGTGTGTCACAACCTATAGTAGCATTTTGGAGGCGTGGTGGCGGAACAACCTCCAACACTACTGCACCTTGTCCTGCATCCTTCCCAGCTGCCAGAAGAGTGACCCAATGGGCCGTGAAAGACAGGTAACGTCCCTGTCCATGCCTGCTGGACCATGAGTCAGCGGTAATATTACCAGTATCACCTTACCGCTGACCGCCCTGTCCAGCGAGGCAAGGACATTGCCTTCCACATGCCGGTAGAGAGCCGGAATCGCCTTCCGTGAGAAAAAGTGGCGTTTGGGGACCTGCCACTGAGGAACCGCACATTGTACAAACTCACGGAAGGGGGCCGAGTCTACCAACTGAAAAGGCAGCAGTTGAAGTGCTAGCAATTTAGCCAAGCTAGCATTCAACCGCTGGGCATGTGGATGGCTGGGAGTAAACTTCTTCCGCCGGTCCAGCAGCTGGGGCTGGGACATTTGCCTGCTATAATCGGACGTGGGTGTACCGCTAGCAGAGTTCCCGGAAGCACTTGACTGTGACACACCTAATTCTACACCTTCATTCCTCTCAGAGCAGGTTTCAGAGAGGACTGAAGGTCTAGTGGGGTTGGAGATGCCAGCTGATGAGGAGCAAGGAGAGGTCCGCTTTGTTCTTTGGTGTGGGTCTTTGAGGTACGCTTGCCAATGAGCTGCATAGCAGCTCAACTTATGTCTGGTCAAGCATGTGGTGCCCAAGCGGCTGTTGTTTTGGCCACATGAGATACGCTTGAGACATATGTTGCAAATAGCAGCGGTGCGATCTGATGCACTCATCTCAAAAAAGGCCCACACCAAAGAACTTTTAGAATAACGCGCAGAGGCAGCGCTCTGCACAGGCGGAGCTCTGCGGTGTGATTCAGTCGGTGTGCTGCCCCTAAGCTGGCCCCCGGAGGGCATCCTGCCTTGTTGGACATGTGCCTCCTCCTCCTCCCTCCTTCCAGGCACCCACGTGGAGTCAGTGCCCTCATCATCCCCTCCCTCTTCATCGCTGTAGCAAACCTGGCAGTATGCTGCAGCTTGTGGAACATGACTGCCAGATTGCTGTCCTTCTTGAGCATCCCCTCTCTCTGCGCTCACGCTACTGCCTTCCTCTAGCTGAGTGTCATCATCAGAGCCCACAAAACACTGGGCATCCTCCTGGAGCATGTACCAAACACTGTGCTCAAAGAGTTCAGGAGACTCCTCAGGAGGACGTGGTGGGTCTAGGGAAGGAGTCACTGGTGATGACATTGAGAGGAGGGAAGACGATGCGTTGGCAGCTGCTTTGCTACTACCCTGAGACTGGTTGAGAGAGGATGAGGAGGATGAAGAGGGCTTGGTCATCCACTCTACCAAGTCGTTGGCATGTTGCGGTTCAACATGTCCAGCTGCCGAAAAGGACAAGCATGTCCCATGGCCACATGCTGATGACAATGCACCGCGTCCACGACCAGCACTGTTGTCTCTAGACACAGAGCCTGCTTGCCCTCTTTTATCGGCTCGCGCCTGTCTGCCTCTCCTTGCTGGCCTTCCAGACATGGTAATGGCCTGAAGGGAGTTGGGTAAAACAGCAGTTGGGTAGTGTATATTGTGCTGGAGGCACACAACACCCACTAACTCCTGCAGATGCCTTTATATAGAACACCAGAGATAAAGGGGTATATACAGATGTATACTGTGCTGTGCTGGAGGCACACACAACTTCCAATAACTCCTGCAGATGGCAAGTGGTCTCAAATAGAGAACAGCTATGTAGGTGGATATAGCGGTATGTACTGGGTACAGAGCACGCAGACAGCACGCACTATCTCCTAACACTACTGACTGCAAGCTCTATTATAAAAGATAGATCACTAGCTATATAGGTGAGGTGAATATAGCGGTGTATACTGCGGTCAGGGCACACAGACAATAACCACTACACAACAGCAAGATAGAAAATCGGCCAAAAACGATCGGTGTGTACTGTGTTGAAGGTACACAGAACACCCACTGCTTCAGACACCAACACACTACACGAGGCCGCCACGATGGCGGCCTTATATAGTGTGGGGCGTGCACTACACAGCCTGAGCTATGATTGGCCACAGGCATCTTGCCTGTGGCCAATCATGGCCCTCCTCGCTGCCGGCGCTGTGATTGGCCAAGCATGTGGGGTCACAGTGCATGCTTGGCCAATCATGAGCCAGCAATGCACTGCGCCATCGCAGTGCATTGTGTGCCGTGAGCGCCACACGAATTTGACGCGAACGGACCAAAATGTTCGGATTTCGCTGAACGGACGAACAGCCAATGTTCGAGTCGAACGTACGTTCGACTCGAACACGAAGCTCATCCCTATTGTGGACCTATACCAGTCCTTATAGAATGGCAGACTGTACCTCACTCAACCCTATGTACTGTAGTACCCTATACCTTACCAGTCCTTATAAAGACCTTTGTGGAACAAGTAGGTTGTGTGTGACTGATTAGCAGACTGTACGTCAGTCCCTATACCGATGAAGGACTGCTGCAGTATAGGGCAGCGGTCAGCAGTAGTGCACCTCAACCCTATGTATTGTGGACCTATACCAGTCCTTATAGAATGGCAGACTGTACCTCACTCAACCCTATGTACTATAGCACCCTACACCAGGTTATTACCAGTCCTTATAAAGAACCTTTGTGGAACAAGTAGGTTGTGAATGATTAGCAGACTGCAGCAGAAGGGCAGCAGTCAAGTATAATATTCTTTCTATATTTGGAAGAAAGAATATTATACGTGTACAAGCCTATTACCATACCACTGATACCAGTCCTGAAAATAACCTTTGTGGACCTAATATAGTAACAGCTACTGATTAAACTGACCCTCACTGCCTCACACATTGCTTCCTGCATGTCCCTATATAAACTGACAAAACAGAAGCTACTGGAACAATATCTGGAATAGCACTTTTGTGGACCTTATAGTAACAGCTAATGACTAAACGGACTGTCCCTACAGGAGACACACCGTCCTGTCCCTTTCTCTAAACTGACAAAAGACGCTCAGGCTGCTGCAACAATCAGTAGCACAGCAAACCTATATACACCTAACACCTATACCAGTCCTGAAAAGAACTTTTGTGTACCAAATAGCTAGCGATTTGGGTCACTGCAATCTCTCCCTGCCCCACACAGCAACCTCTCCCTATAGTGACAGAAGAAAGAATGTAAAATGGCCGCCGGATCGGGTCTATTTATAAGTGTAATGTCTCAATTGGCTGTCCTGTACCCCATGATGGATGTGTCATCATAGGTCAAAGTTCTTTTACACAGTAAACACGGATATCCGCCGGGTGAATGGCGGCAATAGTCCGCCGATTGGGCGAATCCCGAACAGCCGAAATTCGCTGCGAAACGACCGCCGGGCGAACCGTTCGCCCATCACTAACTCTCTGCCTTGAGACCCCGCCCCAGCTAAATGTTGGAGTTGGGCTGCCAAAAATATGATTTCGGATGCGGTATTGCCACTCCTCCCCTCCTAACAGGAAGCTGCATTGTTTGCAAACTGATCCGAGCTTGGCCCTTCTTCCAAATTAGGTCCCGGCATAGCGATTCCAGTTTCTTAAACCATTTCTGGTTGATCCAAATTGGAGAATTATGTAAGATATATAATATTTGTGGGAGCCAAATTATTTTAATTAAATTGCAGCGTCCTGCCACAGAGAGAGGAAGACAGCACCAGGTATTCACTTTATGTTTCAGTTTCATTAATAATGGTGCTAAATTCTCATTGACATAATAGTTTACTTCTCCAGAGATCCAAACTGCTAGATATTTCAGTTTTGACACCACCTCCAAACATGTGATTATAGGTGGTAGTTTATCCCCAGATCTGGTCAGTGGTAGAAGAGCTGATTTGCTAAATTACTAAACCAGATTGCTGCCCAAACTCTCCCATCATCTGTATCACGTTGTTTAACCACTTCCCGACCACCGCACGACGATGTACGTCGACAGCATGGCACGGGCAGGCATATGGGCGTACATGTACGTCCCTGCCTTCCCCCGGGTCGGGGGCCCGATCGGGCCCCCGCCCGGTGCCTGCGGCGGTCGGTATTCGTGCGGGAGCGATCCCGGACGAGGGGACGGCCATTCGTTCATGGCCACCCCCTCGCGATCGCTCCCGACGAATAGGAATCCCCCGTGACATCACTTCCTCTCCTGTAATGTAAACACAGGAGAGGAAGTGATGTATTCTCTCCTCCGTGTCGGTATTTTTCGTTCCGACACGGAGGAGAGCGGATCGGTGAGTTGCACCAACACTCTACACACACAGTAGAACATGCCAGGCACACTCACACCCCCCCGATCACCCCCCCAATTACCCCTGCCCCCCAGTCACAGTGACACCAATGTCATTTTTTTTTTTTTTTTTTGCATTGGTGTCATTTGTGACTGTAATAACTGTTAGGGCAGTTAGGGTTAGCCCCCTTTAGTTCTAATGTACCCCCCCAACCCCCCCAATAAAGGTTTAACCCCGTGATCACCCCCCGTCGCCAGTGTCACTAAGGCTGGGTTCACATTGCAGCGGTTTATGAGAACGAATGTGATTCGCACCGCACTGCAGTGCAAATCACATCCGATCTCTGTGCAATTCGAGTTCAGCCATTCGCCGCACCCGCCGCACCCGCCGCACATTCGCACGGGACCCTTTTTTTGGCCCGCAGCAGAATCGGATCGCATGGGTGTTCACACCATGCGATCCGAGTTTGCAGATCGCACTGCGATATGCGAATTGATCTGGGGGTGTCATTTCACTGACACTCCCAGCAGTTCGCATAGGGCAGTGTGAACTGCCGCCGGGAGGCATGCGATGCGGGAACCCGCCGCGCATTCGTGGCGTTCCCGCATCGCTCCAGTGTGAACCCAGCCTAATAAGCGATTAAGGCTCCCAAAAAGTCCCACATATGTGGTATCCCCGTACTCACGAGAAGCAGCAGAAATTATTTTGGGGTGTCATTTCACATATGCCCATGGCATGCGTGAGCAATATATCATTTAGTGACAACTTTGTGAAAAAAAAAAAAAAAAAAGTTTGTAATTTTCCCGCAACTTGTGGCAAAATATAAAATATTCCATGGACTCAACATGCCTCTCAGCAAATAGCTTGGGGTGTCTACTTTCTAAAATGGGGTCATTTGTGGGGGTTTTGTGCCATCTTGGCATTTTATGGCCTTCAAAACTGTAATAGGTAGTGAGAAGTGAACTCAGAAATTTACGCCCTTAGAAAGCCAGAAGGCGGTGCTTGGTTTTCGGGGCCCCGTACGCGGCTAGGCTCCCAAAAAGTCCCACATATGTGGTATCCCCGTACTCAGGAGAAGCAGCAGAATTTATTTTGGGGTGTCATTTCACATATGCCCATGGCATGCATGAGCAATATATCATTTAGTGACAACTTTGTGGAAAAAAAAAAAAAAAAAAAAGTTTGTAATTTTCCCGCAACTTGTGGCAAAATATAAAATATTCCATGAACTCAACATGCCTCTCAGCAAATAGCTTGGGGTGTCTACTTTCTAAAATGGGGTCATTTGTGGGGGTTTTGTGCCATCTTGGCATTTTATGGCCTTCAAAACTGTAATAGGTAGTGAGAAGTGAACTCAAAAATTTACGCCCTTAGAAAGCCTGAAGGCGGTGCTTGGTTTTCGGGGCCCCGTACGCGGCTAGGCTCCCAAAAAGTCCCACATATGTGGTATCCCCGTACTCAGGAGAAGCAGCAGAATTTATTTTGGGGTGTCATTTCACATATGCCCATAGCATGTGTGAGCAATATATAATTTAGTGACAACTTTGTGTAAAAAAAAAAAACATTTTTTTTTTGTCATTATTCAATCGCTTGAGGCAAAAAAATAAAATATTCAATGGGCTCAACATGCCTCTTATCAATTTCCTTAGGGGGTCTACTTTCCAAAATGGGGTCATTTGGGGGGGTTTTGTACTGCCCTGCCATTTTAGCACCTCAAGAAATGAGATAGGCAGTCGTAAACTAAAAGCTGCGTAAATTCCAGAAAACGTACCTTAGTTTGTAGATGTGACAACTTTTGCGCAAACCAATAAATATACAATTATTGACTTTTTTTTTACCAAAGACATGTGGCTGAATACATTTTGGCCTAAATGTATGACTAAAATTGAGTTTATTGGATTTTTCTAATAACAAAAAGTAGAAAATATCATTTTTTTTCAAAATTTGCGGTCTTTTTACGTTTATATCACAAAAAATAAAAATCGCAGAGGCAATCAAATACCATCAAAAGAAAGCTCTATTTGTGGGAAGAAAAGGACGCAAATTTTGTTTGGGTACAACATTGCATGACCGCGCAATTACCAGTTAAAGCAGCGCAGTGCCAAAGTGTAAAAAGACCTCTGGTCATTTACCAGCAAAATGGTCCGGTCTGAAAGTGGTTAAGGTAGAGTTCATGTCCCCAATAAAAAACAGGACATCGTCCGCAAACAAAGCAATTTTATCCTCCCAGACCTACGTCGGAATCCCTGGATATCTGGGCGCAATCTCGTCAGGACAGCCAGGGGTTCCATAGTCAAGACAAACAGGAGGGGAGACAGCGGACATCCCTGTCTCGTCCCTCTCTCTAGCTGGAATGTCTTGGAGAATACAGTGCCCATTTTAATTTTTGCCCTAGGCTTATTATAGAGTAATTTTACCCATCTAATAAATAGAGAGCCAAAGCCAAATCCCTCCAGCACTCCCCATAGATAGTCCCATTCCAGACTGTCAAAGGCTTTAATGGCGTCTAGAGCTAATATGACACCAGGCTCGTCATTGTCTCTTGGTATTTGAATATTAAGGAAAACTCTTCTAATATTAATACTGGTTGTCCTACCGGGAATGAAACCAGACTGATCTGGGTGTATTAATTTATGGATATATTTATTTAAGCGAGTCGCCAATACTTTGGATAAGATTTTAACATCTGAGCATAGTAAGGAGATTGGGCGGTACGAGGAGACTTCCTATTGATCTTTCCCTTCTTTAAGTATTAGAGTAATGTTCGCTTCCATCATTGAAGTGGGAAGCTCGCCCACGTCCAATGCATGCCTCTATTTCCAGGAGCTCCAGCAAAAGCACTTCACCATAGCATTTATAAATTTCTATTGGCAGCCCATCTGGGCCTGGGCATTTTTTAATTCTTCTAATGTGAGTGGTGCCTCGAGACTCGTTTTATCATGTTCTGATAAAGTTGGAATTCCCGTTTGATGTAGGAAATCAGTGGCTATTCTACCGCTACCCCTTATAGTCGATTTATATAAGGTTACATAGTAATCCCCAAGTACCTTCATGATCTCTGGGGGGCTAGAGACGAGGTCCCCTTGCGGCGCCTTGATCAGCTGGATCGCTGTGGAGGAGTTGTTAATTTGAATCAAGAGGGAGAGGGCACGAACCACCCTCTCCCCTTTGCCAAAGTAATGTTGGCGTTGAAATGTACGCCCGTTCTTGGCCCTTTTCATAAGTGTCATTTTATATACCTGTTGACTATCTAGCCAATCCTTCTGCTTATCAGGCGTTGGATCTTCTATATACCCTCTCTCTGCTTGGGAAACTCAGTTTCTTAATTCCCTTTCCTGTTCCCTAGATTTCCTCTTTGTTGTTGTGATTTGCTGTATTAATATTCCTCTAAGGTAAGCTTTTAAGGAATCCCAGACAACTCCAGGTGCTGCTGAACCCCCATTAATTAGAAAAAATTCCCTAATCTCTTCCATCAAAGCACTTGGGCTGTCAATCAGTTCCAACCAGTTAGGATTTATCCTCCATTCCCCCGGGCCCACTCTATCCCCCACGCTTACAGTAATGGTCAAGGGGGAATGGTTTGAGATCCCTCTTGCCCCATATCCTATATCCTGTACAAGCCCCGATGCCTCCCCATTCCCCAGGATCATATCTTTCCTCGAGAGGGTATGGTGGGTACGGGAAAAACAAGAGTACTGCCTTTCTTGCGGATGTCGAATTCGCCATAAGTCACCTAATCCTATTTCTGATAGAAATCCCTGCAATCGGCTTTCCCTCTCAACTCCAATCCAATTTCTTGTGTAGTATTTCGTTAAAATCACCTAATATTATTAATGGGACACCTGGTTTATCTAGGCTAAATGCAAACAATTTATACATAACCTCCAACTTGAAAGGAGGGGGTATATAAATATTATCCAAAATATAGCATTGCTTGCCAATCAAGCAATACAAAAAGATAAACCTACCCTCCTCATCAATAGAGGACTCCCTACAGGAGAAATCTGTTCCCCTCTTTACTAAGACACTCACTCCCCTTGAATACGAGGAGTGAAAAGAATGAAAGCATGGCTGGAATTTCCCACTAATTAGCCGCGGAGCTGTACTGGAAGTTAAATGTGTCTCCTGTAAAAAGAGTAGACTAGGTCCACTCCCCTCTATTTCTGACAGGACCACTGCCCTTTTATTTGGGTCGCCCAAACCCCTCACATTCCACAAGGTGATGCACACTCTATTTGTTTGCATAAGTGACATCTAAATAAAGGGAAAACAAGGGGCGGGGGAAGGAAAACACCCCCCGCCCCTCATCCCCCCTCCCGCACCCCGCCCTGCCCACCACTCTTCCAGTGCGCACAGTGTGTGTTCTCTATCTCGCCCACCCACCCCTGCCCATCAAGGCGCCCCTAGGGGTCTCTATTGTGGCCCTCTTATTCATACACCCAGAGCCCCAGGCGCCCAGCCCCCCTCTCCCCCAATTTGCCTGAAAACCCAACCTCCCTAATTTCAAGAGTAATGTTTAAATAGCATAATCTTAGCATAACATTCAATTAAACCCGTCTCCTCCCTCAAAAACAAAAAAGATAGAAAAGGGGCCTCTAGCAAAAATCCATCTATTACATTCCTTCACAACATAAGTAAAAATATTATAATTCACACTGTATAAGTACCTTATTTCATACCTCTCACCCCATAAAAGGTATACACACTTCTAGTCTATTTTCACTACTATTTGATTCACCCTATTGAGGGAAAAAAAAAAAAAGGAGGGGGGTGCTCAAAAAAATCCCCGCTAGTGCATTCCCAATGGACATATGCAATGAAGTTAGTGCTGTATAGGTTCACACCTTTCATAACCCCCCACCCCCCTCCCCCGATAAGTGTCCAGTTAGTGACATAACCCTCCTTATGTAAACTATATCTTCTATTTGTGCATACAATATTGCTGATTAATGATTTCTTCTTCGTGCAAATCTCATTTTGACAAAAAGAAAAAAAAAGGGGTGCACCCTCTCGCAAAATTAGTTCTCTAGACATAATAGTCCTAGATAGTACTAGAGATCTCCTTTATGTTCCTCCAACCACCTTCCAACCTCATATGGAGCACTGAAAAAGAGGGTTGAGCCCAGGGCAGTCATTCGTAGTCGGGCAGGATATAGCAATGCATAGGTTATCCTGTATTTGGAGAATACGCTTAATAAGGATAAACTCAGCCCTCTGTTTCTGCAAGTCTGGTGAGAAATCCAGGTAGAATGATACTCTAGTCCCCTTATAGAAGATGTCCCTTAGTTCTCTAGTCCTTCGCATCAGGATAACTCGATCGTTATAATTCACAAATTTCAGTATCAGTGGCCTGCTGCGTTCCTCTAATGGCCGAGATCTAGAGGGGACACTATGGGCCCTTTTTATAGCGAAGAGTGGTGTAAAAGAGGTATCCCCCAGAAGTTCTCTAAACCAGTTTTCCAGAAAAGCTATGGGGTTAGAGCCCTCGCTCCCCTCTGGCAGACCGATCAGGCGCACATTATTCCTGCGATTTCTATTCTCCATTTCGTCTAGTTTTGATGTCTGCATAGCAATGTTTCTGTAGCCCAGTAATTTTTTGCTGCAATGGGAGGAGCTCATCCTCAACCGTGCTTAATCTTCCCTCGAGTACAGTAGTTCTTTCCACAGTATTGCTCAGCAGTTGGCCCATAGAATGTAATTAGTTTTTAATACTACTCAGCTGGTTGTCGAGGCCACAGATAGAATGTTTACATTCATTAACTGCTTGCAATATATCTCGCAACGTGGGTTCACCTTCCCCTATCACGGGGCATTCTGCTGGATTTATTGTATTATATGTTGTCTTACCCTCTGCTAGAACCAGATTGTTCACCTTACTTCCAATAGGTGAGGCAGCGGGGTTTAATTCTAATTGACTGGCACTTCTCCTGTCCGAGGTTGCCCCCTGTGGCCTTGTTTGCCCTGCTAGCTGATGGTGTCCTCTCCTAGTTGGTGAGGTTGCATGGGCAAAGCGTTCAAGTTTTGCGGCTGCTGCCACGGAAGCCTGATTTGCTTTTTCTTTGGCTGCCCGGGTTTTTTGGTTCCCCTCGCCATGCAACGTATTTACTAAGCATGGTCTATCACCTGAGATTGATATAGACTTAGCTAGTAATATAGCAGTAATGTAGCAGAACCCCCTGGAAGGGGGGGGGGGGGGGGAGTACGACTAATAATAGAAGTGGGGGCCTAATGGAAAAGGGGGGCACAGTGACAGCTCTACTTCCTCTCAATTACTCAATTCCTAGCCTGTCCTTTCTGTGGTCAGTGTAGTTATAATGCAGTGCAGTACGATAGGTATAATATAATATCCTCAGTCCAAGGGCCCAACAGTCCTCACTTGTCCTCTCCAAGGTCAGTATAATTATAATACAGTGCTGTACAGTTGGTATAATATAATGTCCTTAATCCGGGGGCCCAGCAATCTGACCATATAGGGAGAGTTCTGCCAGTGCAGGGGAGTGGGGGGGATATCAAACCGCGCTCAAACCTGCTTGCTGCTGGCAATTGTATTAGCAGTTAACAATGTTCATATTCATTCTTGCTCCTTCCTCCTCTCTCCCCCCTCCTCTCTCTCCCCGTGTTACCGTTTAGCCTAGGCAGTTGCCATAGGCTACTAAGAAGCACTGCTGCCCTCTCAGATTCAGCCTCAGAATCGGGCAGGGCTAGAGTCAAGTCCTCTGTTCTGTGGGCAGTCTCCTTCAGCGTTGAAACCCTCCGCTCTGCTTTGCCGCTCGGGAAGTCTCACGATGGCCCGAAGCGGCAGCATGATTTCCCTCGGCTTCCTTCGGGCACACCGCTTGCTCTGCTTGCTCGGCTGCAACGCTGCTCGGGGATCACGCGATAGCTCGGCCGCCAGCGAGATCTCCCTCGGCTGCCTTTGGGGACACGGGTGCTACTCTCCCAGATCGCTTCCACAGGCTTGGCAAAGAAAGGAAGTAAGGTGTTCACAGTATAGGTAGCATATTGCTTGGCTAAGTCATTGCTTCCAGGCTATTTCCCCATCAGGGGGAACGAGGGGAGGCAGGGACAGAGCGCCTGGCATTCTCACTCCCTCATCCGGCCACGCCCCCCTTGTGCATCTCTTTTAAAGTGGAAGTAAACCCATCGATATAAACAGTTATAAAAAAAGGCATGCCGGGAATGCTAACTGCACATTGGCTGTGCTCTCAGCCAAACTATCAAACCATCTGGTGTCATAACGAATCACATGTGCAGCACCATAGCAGTTGAAGATTAAACAGAGGCAAAGATGGCAGCTTCCTTGGCTGAAAACGATAGGGGAGTTTACTTCCACTTTAAATCAGGAGGCTCACTCCCCTCGAATACACTGAGTACCGTATATACTCGAGTATAGGCCGACCCGAGTATAAGCCGAGGCCCCCAATTTACCCCCAAAAAACTGGGAAACCTATTGACTCGTGTATAAGCCGAGGGTGAGATATGCCTGTCCATCCCTGTGTGTGTGTGTCCATCCATCCATCCATCCCTGTGTGTGTGTGTGTCCATCCATCCCTGTGTGTGTGTGTGTCCATCCATCCATCCATCCCTGTGTGTGTGTGTGTCCATCCATCCATCCATCCCTGTGTGTGTGTGTGTCCATCCATCCATCCATCCCTGTGTGTGTGTCCATCCATCCATCCCTGTGTGTGTGTGTGTCCATCCATGTGTGTGTGTGTGTGTGTGTGTGTGTGGCCTTGTGTGTCCAGCCTACCTGTGTCCCGAGCCTCCGTCCGGTCCCGTCCCGTCCCGAGACTCCGTCCGGTCCCGTCCCGTCCCGAGACTCCGTCCGGTCCCGTCCCGTCCCGAGCCGAGCCTCCGTCCGGTCCCGTCCCGTCCCGAGCCGAGCCTCCGTCCGGTCCCGTCCCAGGATCACCGATCTTCGTCGGCGCCCATTCCCCTGTTCAAATGCCGCGCCTCCCTGTCTGTGATAGGCGGAACACAATTTCCCAGCAGTCTGTGTTCCGCCTATCACGGACATCCTCTTATCCTCGTCCGTAGTATGAGGATGAGCGGATGTCCGTGATAGGCGGAACACAGACTGCTGGGAAATTGTGTTCCGCCTATCACAGACAGGGAGGCGCGGCTTTTGAAAGTTAGAATGGCCGCTGTCTGTCTGCTCGACACGCTGTTCGGGCAGACAGACGGCGATGACTCGAGTATAAGCCGAGGGGGGCACTTTCAGCCTCAAAAAAGAGGCTGAAAATCTCGGCTTATACTCGAGTATATACGGTATGTAGATTGGTGCTGGTGACAAAACTGTCTTTGTGCAAATGGTGGTGTGGACGTCGAGGGGAGAGGAGTCTCCTGCAAACATATCAAGTCAGAATTCAAACGCTTGATCGCGCAAAGCACGGCCAATTGTTTTACTGGATTATTTAAATCCCAGATATTCCAGGACAGTATTCTAGTTAGCTTAGACATTGCATCAACATAACAACAGTGAGGCCGCGTACACACGGGCGGACTATTCGCTCAACTTTGTCCGCTGAACAGTGTTTCAGCGGACAGTCCGCTCGTGTGTGGGCTTCAGCGGACAGTTTCGGCGGACAGTCTGACGAACAAAGTTTTTCGGAAATCCCGTAAAACTGTCCGCTGAAACTTTGTTTGAGCGGACAGTCCGCTCGTGTGTAGGCTTGTTCGTCAAACTAAGTTCCGCGCATACTCAGAAAGGATTTACACGCCGAAGGTTGCATTGCAGTGTATAGGACGTCGTTTTTTAGTCCCGTCGTACGTGCCGTTCACGTCATCGTGCACAGTTTCAGCGGACTGTTCGTTCATCGTGTGTAGTCAAGTCTGTTCATGCAAATTTTGAGCGGACTGTTTGACAAACAAGGTTGGGCGAACAGTCCTCGCGTGTGTACGCGGCCTAATGGTTAAAGATCCTATGTGTATTACATGATCACATGGCAATACGTTGTGACAACTAACACTTGAAGTCTGTGTCCAGATGGAAAAAATTTAGAAAAGTAAGACGTTTTAGTAAGAAGTTGAGTGGCAGATCCATAGGGGTGGTAGTTTTATGGAAAGTAGAAACCACAAATAGTGGAGAAGATAATGGAAAAACCATGGTAAAAAAAATCTGAAAAAAAAACAACAAAAACATGGTGGAATTGGCTAACAGGGCCTTATATACTTGCCAGAAGAGGCCTTGGGGTCTGTACCAGACCATTAAGGGGGCAACAGTGGAAGTGCACTTCAGTGTCTTACAACTTCTCAACAGCGAGAACAAGAGCCGTGGTTGCAGAAAAACTATTTGGAGAGCAGACAACAATCTCTGCCTTGGTAAGCTGTCAGTGGGCAAGATAGAGAAAGAGATTCCTGTGTTCAGCTATAGAGTTTTATGGTTCATGATGGTGCATGGCGCCTGTTGTGTGCTTCACAAATTGTTTGTCTCGGTCCAGCTATTGTGCAGCTGCTGATGGGGAGTCAAAGAATTGCACTGAGCCCAACCCTTCAAATCTCAGATCAAGAGCTCTGAGGCAACGTTTAACATCAATAAACTTGTCTCTCTGCCCAGAGTCCAGGGACCGGGAACGTGTGGGGAATGGTGTGCAAGTATGGAAGAGGGGGAGCGCTGCTCCAAATGTCAGGGGAGAGGAGACGCAGGAAAAAAACAACAAAGTCGCTCCTCTCAGCCTCCGGGGACATGGAGAAGCCAAATGGAAAATGAGCCGAGTCCACGCGGGGTATATGGGAATGGGGACTAGGTTTGAGTAACCCGAAATCAGTCCAAGGATAGCCGTCTTAGTGAATTTTGGACAGGAGTCCGAGATATCAAACATCAGGTAATGGCTGTAGTCTGCGAGAACGTCTGTCCCTCTGAGGTGATGGCGTAGCCCAAATGGGGGATGGACGTGGTGTTGCCGGGTGTCGGGGTGTTTGTTGTCGCTCCAAAAGTCCCAGCTTCACTAAAATTTCTTTGCCCTCCATGACCGTAGTGGCGATGTGAGTGGAACCATTGTGAGGTATGATCAACTTAAACGGGAAGCCCCAACGGTAACGTATCTGAGCCGTCTGCAGGGTAGAGGTAATGTCCTTCATCCTTCTTCGCTTCTCCAGCGTAGCTGGTGCAATATCAGGGTAGATCTGGACGGAGGCCCCATCCAGTTGAATGCGCGGCGTGTTACGTGAGGCACGAAGGATTTCCTGTTTTATGAGAAAGTCTTTAAGGCATAATACGATATCCCTGGGTGGCTTTTCAGGGGGAGGTTTAGGCCTCAGTGCCCGGTGTAGGCGATCACATGTAAAGGCTTCCTTGGGTTGATTCGGAAGCAGGAGTTGAAACAGATGAACGATCGTAGCGGGGAGGTCAGTCACCGCTTCAGGGATCCCTCGCACCCGAACGTTATTCCTCCTGTTGTGGTTGTCCAAGTCCTCCAGGTGGTTTTGAAGTTGAACGACCGTATCCCCTAGCAACTCATGGTCCTTTTGGAGATCCGAATAGGCCAGGTGGAGCTCGTCATGTTTCACCTCAAGGAGATCCATCCTACTTCCCAGGGCCGCCATCTCCTTTGATAACATGCTTGTGGACTTGTGCAGTTCCGCTTGGAACTTCCTCGCTAGCCTGTCATACATGTTAGCCAGACTGTCCTCTAGGTCCGCCTTGGTTAAGTGAGCATCCCCCGTACCTTTGGGTGAGCCCGCCGGCCGCGAGGCTTCCTCGGCCATGGAGGCCTGGGCGCCATCTTGGGACATTTCTTGTCGGTCCGTGGCCCGCAGAAGATAGGCAGTCAGAGAGTGTTGAGCGGTTTTCCGCTTGCCTTTCTTGGACGTCGGCATGCACGAGTGGTCCCGCAGGAGAATGATGTTATTCACGGACCGGTAGACAGTCCGAATCATCCTGGGGAGTGTTAATTATTCTCCGTTGTCCCGGGAGCTCCGAGTCTTAGCTGCTGACTCGTTCCGCGCCACGCATGCGCCCCGCCCACTGCAAGCAATTTATTACACTTCAAGCAGGCTCTCTCCCCATCTAAGGTCAGGAATCTACAAGTCATTGGGGGATACCCTAGCGATTAGACGGCATGTTGCCAATTCAAGAATCAAAAAAGTGACTAAAGTGTCACACTTATGTAATAATTTTCCACATATAAATGCTACCCCTTTCTGAATAAGGGAGACACCAAGTCCCAAATAATCTTACTGCTGCTCCCTAAGTAGTCTGGGATGTTGGGGGCTCCATGTGACTATCTTTTCCCTCATAAACCATTAAACTATATGTATAGCCTGTGGCCCTGTCTCAGACCCCATGTTGACCCCATATCTGGCATGCTTGTTGGGGAGAAAATTAAAGCAAGACGACTAGAAAACGTAATCAGGGACTCATCAACGCAGACAACTTGATCGGGAATAAACAAGGTTGTGAATTGTTGGTTGAAGTGGTTTTAGAGGGGCCAAATTTTGTGGAGCCGATCATATTCAGGGTCACCCCAAGGACGACAGAGTTCATTGTCATTGAAGTGCATAAACCCCAAGATTTGCTCATATCTAGTCTTGGAAGCAGAGAACACAGACGTATTAGTGAATTGGGTCAGTGGAACAACATGACTGTAAATTTACTGTGCGCTCAAAATAACTCACATAGCCATTAATGTCTAAACCGCTGGCAACAAAAGTGAGTACACTCCTAAGTGAAAATGTCCAAATTGGGCCCAATTAGCCATTATCCCTCTCCAGTGTCATGTGACTCGTTAATGTTACAAGGTCTCAGGTGTGAATGGGGAGCAGGTGTGTTAAATTTGGTGTTATCGCTCTCGCTCTCTCATACTGGTCACTGGAAGTTCAACATGGCCCTTCATGGCAAATAACTCTCAGAGGATCTGAGAAAAAGAATTGTTGCTCTACATAAAGATGTCCTAGGCTATAAGAAGATTGCCAAGACCCTGAAACTGAGCTGCAGCACAGTGGCCATGACCACATAGCGGTTTAACAGGACAGGTTCCACTCAGAACAGGCCTTGCCATGGTTGACCAAAGAAGTCGAGGTCACGTGCTCAGCGTCATATCCAGAGGTTGTCTTTGGGAAATAGATGTATGAGTGCTGCCAGCATTGCTGCAGAGGTTGAAGGGGTGGGGGGGGGTCAGCCTGTCAGTGCTCAGACCATACGCCGCATACTGCATCAAATTGGTCTGCATGGCTGTCATCCCAGAAGGAAGAACCTTCTAAAAAAGATGCACAAATTTCATGTAATATACATATGTATATTGTGTGTTTATATATATATATATATATATATATATATATATATGTATGTATATGTATATATATATATATATATATATATATATATATATATATATATAATCTTTAATTTAAGAATTTTATTTTTCTATATTATATAATACTACATCTGAATATATTATTCTTTGTAGCATCAAAATTAGATCTAAAAATTCTTATGATTATTTAAGTTGCTATTATATAATTATATTCTTGTGTTTGTTTTTAAACTGTTGCTAAACTGCTCCCTCTGCTTTGTAGACATGTCCCGTTGTATACCTCCTGCTTCTGGTCTATGTGTTTGCATTGGCTGCTGGCAAGGAGGGGCGGGAGGGTTTGTGTGTATTAAAGTCACTGGTGGATTAGAGGGCGGTACCTGAAGGAGGCCACGCCTCCGAAACATGTCATTGTAGTAACGGTTGTTTACATCCTGTAGCAGTCAGCATGATCGCAGTGTATTCCCTCCCCTGACCGCGGGTGATGTCACGCATAGCCGGCCGGTCCATGTGAATGTGTGGGCAGTGTGCGGTAGTGGATAGCAGGTGGTGTAAGCCTGCAGTTTTTACTATACCTTGCTGCAAGTTCCTGTAAGAACATACAGACCAGGAGAAGAGGCTGTCGTGGAAACATTGATGCGGTTTATACACCGGCAATCTGTGAGTGCAATCCCTGCTTTTTAATCAATTAGACTTTTTAATAAACAATAATATACCAGGGCTGGCGTGCGCTCTCTTGTTTTACACTTTTTAGATATATCTCTGCCACCCAGGGGACTTTTCAAAGAGCTGCAACACCCAGAGTGGAGTGAATATATAAATATCCAGATGCATTTGAGTTGAAATGTATAGGTGAGGACAGCGCTAATCTTGGTTCAGGTTGTATAATTGTATTACAAGAAAGCCTGAAAACAGTTTGCTGAAGACAAGCATGACCAGTGTAAGCAAGATTTTCCCAACTCTCCCATAACCCCCCTTTTACCTTTCAAACCCCCTTTACCTCCCTTTTATAAAAATATAGACCACACAGAAGTTTTGGAGTATAACTGGCCACAGATGCCTTTAATTAACGACTTCAATACAGGGCTTTTATACACCCTTCCTTACCAGACCAATTTTTAGCTTTCAGCGCTCTCACACATTGAATGACAATTACTCAGTCATGCTACACTCCACCCAAACCAAATTTGTATCATTTTTTTCTCACAAACAGAGCTTTCTTTTGGTATTTAACTACTGCTGGATTTTTTTTTTTTGCAATATAAGCAAAAAAAAACTGCAGGTTATTTCCCACACGTTGCTGCCATGGAGTCTGTCAGGAAAATGGAAAATTCCTATCAAAATACTTACCGTAATTTTCCTTTCCTGATGGACTCCATGGCAGCAACGTGTGGGTTAAGTCCCGCCTCCACTACCCTATAGGACACTACTCCCATATATCTTTGCTCCCTGCCCATGGCCGTGTCCGGTAACTAGCCTACTCCAGCCATTTTGGGAGGGAACTCCTGCTGCCATGGAGTCCATCAGGAAAGGAAAATTACGGTAAGTATTTTGATAGGAATTTTCCGTTTTCCTGAAACACTCCATGGCAGCAACGTGTGGGAAATAACCCGCCAAACACACTCGGGTGGGCAAAAATGCTGAACAAAGATTTATTTAACACTGTTGATCGACAGCACCTTTAAACCAAAATCAACAGAGCATAAACTGGCAGGTTCAACACAATAATGAGCCATAAATGTATAAAAGAAGCTGCTTTGCAGAAAACCTCAGGAGCCACATGACGTGAAACTGCCCAAGAAATAGAGAGACTTCTCGTGGAATGTGCTGTAACCGCCTAAGGAGGAGCCAAGCCCTTCTATTTATAAGCCCACTGGATCGCCTGAACTAGTGATGGCCGAACAGTTCGCCTGGCAGTCGTTTCGCGGCGAATTTCGGCTGTTCGCGGTCCGCCAGTTCGGCGGACTATTGGCGTCGTTCGCCCGGCGGACTTCCGTGTTTTTACTGTGTAAAGGAACTTTGACCTGATGACACATCCATCATGGGGTACAGGACAGCCAATTGAGACATTACAGCACAAGGTCACTTGGACATTCCCCCTAACCTATAAATACACCCGATCCGGTGGCCATTTTACATTCTTTCTTCTGTCACTATAGGGAAAGGTTGCTGTGTGGAGTAGGGAGAGATAAATCGCTAGCTATTTGGTACACAAAAGTTCTTTTCAGGACTGGTATAGGTGTTAGGTGTATATAGGTTTGCTGTGCTACTGATTCTTGCAGCAGCCTGAGTGTCTTTTGTCAGTTTAGAGAAAGGGACAGAGCGCTGTGTGCTGCTATTTTAGGGACAGCCAGATTAGTCATCATCATCATCATCATCATCATCATCATCATTAGCTGTTACTATCAGGTCCACAAAAGAGCTATTCCAGTAACCACTAATCGTTCCAGTCTCCTCTTTTTTGCCACTTTGTATAGGGACAGGAAGGAAGCAGTGTGTCAGGCAGTGAGGGTCAGTTTAAAGAGTTGCTGTTACTATTAGTTCCACAAAGGTTCTTTTCAGCACTGGTATCAGAGGTATGGTAATAGGCTCGTACACGTATAATATTCTTTCTTCCAAATATAGAAAGAATATTATACTTGACTGCTGCCCTTCTGCTGCAGTCTGCTAATCATTCACAACTCACTTGTTCCACAAAGCTCTTTATCAGGACTGGTAACTTGGTCTGTGTAGGGTGCTACAGTACATAGGGTTGAGTGAGGTACAGTCTGCTGTTCTGTAAGGACCGCTATCGGTCCACAATAGATAGGGTTGAGGTGCACCACTGCTGACCGCTGCCCTATACTGCAGCAGTCCTTCATTGGTATAGGGACTAACATACAGTCTGCTAATCACTAACACACAACCTGCTTGGTCCACAAAAGTTCTTATAAGGACTGGTAACTTGGTCTAGGGTGCTACAGTACAAAGGGTTGAGTGCGGTACAGTCTGCTGTTCTGTAAGGACCGCTATCGGTCCACAATAGATAGGGTTGAGGTGCACCACTGCTGACCGCTGCCCTATACTGCGGCAGTAATTCATTGGTATAGGGACTGACGTACAGTCTGCTAATCACTAACACACAACCTGCTTGGTCCACAAAAGTTCTTATAAGGACTGGTAACTTGGTCTAGGGTGCTACAGTACATAGGGTTGAGTGCGGAACAGTCTGCTGTTCTGTAAGGACCGCTATCGGTCCACAATAGATAGGGTTGAGGTGCACTACTGCTGACCGCTGCCCTATACTGCAGCAGTCCTTCATTGGTATAGGGACTAACGTACAGTCTGCTAATCACTAACACACAACCTGCTTGGTCCACAAAAGTTCTTATAAGGACTGGTAACTTGGTCTAGGGTGCTACAGTACATAGGGTTGAGTGAGGTACAGTCTGCTATTCTATAAGGATTGTTATCGGTCCACAATACATAGGGTTGAGGTGCACTACTGCTGACTGCTGCCCTATACTGCAGCAGTCCTTCATTGGTATAGGGACTGACGTACAGTCTGCTAATCACTAACACACAACCTGCTTGGTCCACAAAAGTTCTTATAAGGACTGGTAACTTGGTCTAGGGTTGTACAGTACATAGGGTTGAGTGAGGTACAGTCTGCTATTCTATAAGGACTGTTATCGGTCCACAATAGATAGGGTTGAGGTGCACCACTGCTGACCGCTGCCCTATACTGCAGCAGTCCTTCATTGGTATAGGGACTGACGTACAGTCTGCTAATCACAAACACACAACCTGCTTGGTCCACAAAAGTTCTTATAAGGACTGGTAACTTGGTCTAGGGTGCTACAGTACATAGGGTTGAGTGAGGTACAGTCTGCTATTCTATAAGGACTGTTATCGGTCCACAATACATAGGGTTGAGGTGCACTACTGCTGACTGCTGCCCTATACTGCAGCAGTCCTTCATTGGTATAGGGACTGATGTACAGTCTGCTAATCACTAACACACAACCTGCTTGGTCCACAAGTTCTTATAAGGACTGGTAACTTGGTCTAGGGTGCTACAGTACATAGGGTTGAGTGAGGTACAGTCTGCTGTTCTGTAAGGACCACTATCGGTCCACAATAGATAGGGTTGAGGTGCACCACTGCTGACCGCTGCCCTATACTGCAGCAGTCCTTCATTGGTATAGGGACTGACGTACAGTTTGCTAATCACAAACACACAACCTGCTTGGTCCACAAAAGTTCTTATAAGGACTGGTAACTTGGTCTAGGGTGCTACAGTACAGAGGGTTGAGTGAGGTACAGTCTGCTATTCTATAAGGACTGTTATCGGTCCACAATACATAGGGTTGAGGTGCACCACTGCTGACCGCTGCCCTATACTGCAGCAGTCCTTTATTGGTATAGGGACTGACGTACAGTCTGCTAATCACTAACACACAACCTGCTTGGTCCACAAAAGTTCTTATAAGGACTGGTAACTTGGTCTAGGGTGCTACAGTACATAGGGTTGAGTGAGGTACAGTCTGCTATTCTATAAGGACTGTTATCGGTCCACAATACATAGACAATCCTTCCTCCTGGGGGTTCTTATTATGAGGGGATCACACCATCCCTGTGCTGTGCTGAGTTTCTCCTGGGCCTGCTTTTTATGAGGGGATCACACCATCCCTGTGCTGTGCTGAGTTTCTCCTGGGCCTGCTTTTTATGAGGGGATCACACCATCCCTGTGCTGTGCTGAGTTTCTCCTGGGCCTGCTTATTATGAGGGGATCACACCATCCCTGTGCTGTGCTGACTTCCTCCTGGGGGTTCTTATTATGAGGGGATCACACCATCCCTGTTCTGTGCTGACTTCCTCCTGGGCCTGCTTATTATGAGGGGATCACACCATCCCTGTGCTGTGCTGACTTCCTCCTGGGGGTTCTTATTATGAGGGGATCACACCATCCCTGTGCTGTGCTGACTTCCTCCTGGGGGTTCTTATTATGAGGGGATCACACCATCCCTGTGCTGTGCTGAGTTTATCCTGGGCCTGCTTATTATGAGGGGATCACACCATCCCTGTGCTGTCCTGACCTCCTTCTGGGGGTTCTTATTATGAGGGGATCACACCAACCCTGTGCTGTGCTGAGTTTCTCCTGGGCCTGCTTATTATGAGGGGATCACACCATCCCTGTGCTGTGCTGACTTCCTCCTGGGGGTTCTTATTATGAGGGGATCACACCATCCCTGTGCTGTGCTGAGTTTATCCTGGGCCTGCTTATTATGAGGGGATCACACCATCCCTGTGCTGTGCTGACTTCCTCCTGGGGGTTCTTATTATGAGGGGATCACACCATCCCTGTGCTGTGCTGACTTACTCCTGGGGCTGCTTACGGTGCTGCTGTCAGTGCTGTACATCACGGTGCTGGTGTGAGTGCTTAATGTCACGCTGCTGCTGTCAGTGCTGTATATCACGGTGCTGATGTCAGTGCTTAATGTCACGCTTCACCTCATACATGTATTATGTCATTGGCCATGTGGTGGGACTATGTTTGCCCAGCTAATAATTATTTTGTGGCTGCAAATTTGACCTAAAGGTTTGCGAAGTTCGCCTCCCATTGAAGTCAATGGAGCCCGCCGCAAATTTTCGGTTTCGCGAACTATCGGCCGCGTTCGCGGTCCACGTTCGTGAAACGTCCCGTCGGAAGTTCGGACCATCACTAGCCTGAACCACCCACGTGGAGATGGATCTAACCGAAGCCCTAAGGCCTTTGCTTTTACCGTGGAAAAGAACAAAAAGATAATCCGATTGCCGGAAAGAAGCTGTCGCCTCCAAGTATCGTTTCAGAATAACTCCCATGTCGAGAGGATGAAGATCCTGACTCCCAGCAGAATTAAAGGTAGGAAGAGTAATATCCTGATTTTCATGGAAGACTGAAGTAACCTTGGTATTCGACCCTAGCATTGGCACTAGGACCACTCTGTCAGGGAAGAACTTGAGGAAACGTTCCTTTGACCCTAGAGACTGTATCTCAGAGACTCTCTTTGCAGAGGATATGGCTACCAAAAAGATGTCATTAGGGACAATTCTTTGATTGAAAGTGGTGTGTCCAGTTGTGAGAAGAAGTCAAGAACCAGTAGTAAATCCCACTTGGGGAATCTAGGTTTCCTCTGTGGTCTAAGTCTAATTGCTCCCTTAAAGAATTGCTGAACTAAGGGATGTTTAGCCCAAGAAACAACAGAAAAAGCCGAAATTGCCGAGGACATGTGTCTTGTGAATCTAGACCAAATCCTCTCATACACCTGGTTGGTACTTTTCCTCCTTGCACTCATGAGAGTAGGAATGACCTCCTTGGGGCAACCCAGAGCCTCTAACCTTCCCCTCTCAAAAACCAGACCCTCAGACATAGATGGGCCGGACAGGGATGTAGCTTCAAGCCTTGGGATAGAAGATTGGGCCTGAGAGGTAAGGGAATCGGGTCTCTGACATTGGGGAGCATTAGTAGTGGAAACCATGGCCTGTTGGGCCAATAAGGTACAACAGCTAACACTTCTACTGCTTCTGATCTGAGTCTCCGCAGGAACTGTAGAATAATAGGAGTTGGAGGAAAGGCGTAAGCTCTGTTGAACCACCATCGTTCTGTCAGTGTATCCACCCCGTAAGCATGAGGATCCCGAAACCTGGAATAATACCTTGCCAGTTTCTTGTTGCAAGGGGAGGCAAACAGGTCGACCTCTGGGGAGAACCCCAACATTAGAATCCAACTGAAGACTTCCTCATGAAGGGACCATTCGCTGTTGTCCAGACTGACTCGAGACAGGAAGTCCGCCTGAACGTTCTGCGTCCCTAGAACATAAGTTGCTGTAATGTTGACCAGGATGTTCTGAGCCCAAGACATAATTGGCTCTACCTTCTGAAGTAGGGACAGACTCCGAGTACCTCCTTGTCTCCTTATATATGCCACTGCCGTCGTGTTGTCTAGTCTGAGTAGAACCGAGGTTCCTGAGATCAGATGACGAAAAACTAGGAGCTCCCGGAAAGCTGCCCTTAATTCTAGAATGTTCGACACCATCCTACTGGAAGGGAAGTCCCAGGTGCCCTGTGCTACTTCCGTCAAACAGTGGGCACCCCAGCCCCTGTTGCTGGCATCCGAAGTTATTGCTATCCATGAGATGGGGAGAATAGAATGACAATTGAACAGATTCTCCTTCTGAAGCCACCAGGGCAGAGCGCTTGTCATTGAGTATGTGATCCGGATAAGCTGAGTTTTGTCGCCTAGCCATTGGTGAAGAAACCCTTTTTGGAAAAGTCTCATCTTCCATTGGGCCCACTTCACCATTGGAATCGTGGCCACCATAGTGCCGATAATCCCCAGACACTGAAGAGCCTAGAGATAGGAGGCTGAGAGAGCCGGACGAATTCTGTCCCGAATTACTAACACCTTCTCTTCGGGTAATGAGATGGTACCCTTTACTGTGTTGGAGAGTGCTCCCAGGAATACAAGAGACTGAGAAGGAATTAACTGACTCTTCTCTAGATTCAGGATCCAACCGAATTCTTGAAGAGTGGAGATAACCTGACCCTTGTGTAATAACAGACGGTCTCTGTCCTGGGCTAGCAGCAGAAGATCGTCCAAATAGTGGTGAAGATGAATTCCCTTGGTTCTCAATAGAGCCACTACAGCTAACACCTTTGAGAAGACTCGGCGGGATGTTGAAAGCCCGAACGGGAGACATACAAACTGAAGATGTAGTTTGCCCACGGAAAATCTTCTGCCACAGGGACATGAAAATAAGCGTCCTTTAGATCTATTGAAATCATCCAATCGCCTGGACTGATTGTTGTATTGTTGACAACGTTTAAATCTTGAACCTCTCCCTTCTGATAAAACGATTCAGATGTGTAAGGTCTATGACTGGCCTCCAAGATCCGTTTTTCTTTTGGACTATAAAAAGAGGAGAATAAATTCCCCATCCTCGTTGATCATCTGGCACGGGAACGGCAGCACCTTGAGCAAATAAAGATTTCACGTAGGCTAACAGGATCTGCCTTTTTTCTTCTGAGGCCGGAAGGGAGGTGGGAACATACCCGAGTCTTGGGTACCTGCTGAAGGTCCAAAAATGGCCTTAAGTCCTGGATTGAGGCCACCCAGACATGCCGAAAACGTAGAAGACGAGCCCCACCTGGCCTATCTGAGCGGGCCCAATCTCAAAAAGATTTAGTTTGTTCCCCCTCTCCTGTCGCACTGCTCTTGACGGATTTCTTAAAGGAAGACTGCCTTGACTTCCATGACCTGGAATATTCCCGACCAGGTCTATAGCTACCGGCCTCCCTGGCCTGCTCCTGATATTGCTTTTTAGGAAAAAATCCTCTCTGGCTTTTTAAGCGTCTATCCTGAGGAAGAAACCCCGGATTCCCACCAGTGGCCCGGGTTATGGCATTATCCAATTTATTACCAAAAAGGGAAGAACCCTCAAAAGGGATACGGCACCATACCTGTTTTGACGCTGGATTAGCCAGCCAGGGACGGAGCCAAAGAGCCCGTTTGGCCGTGACAGCTGGAAGCATAAGCCAAGACACTAAGCGGATGATGTCAATCGAAGCCTCCCCCAGAAAAGCCGATGCAAGCCGTAACTCCTGGATAGGAGAGCTTTTTGCGACTTCATCCGAAATGTTCCTGAGGGTATAATCCACACTGTCCGTCCATACTTCCATGGCATTGGACATTGCTGCTAAAGCCAACGCTGGCTTGCATGCCACACCAGCAGTGAGGTAAATTCTCTTTAAATCGGAATCAATCCGCCTATCTAAGGCATCCTTGAATGAAACTGTATCTTCCAGTGGAAGAGTCACATGCTTTACTAGTCTCATCACCGCTGCATCCACTAGTGGTGCCGATTCCAGATACTTGACCTCATCTTCCTTAAAGGGATATAACTTTAAGACTTTTGAAAGCATACTATTCTTTTTCTCAACTTTACTCCATTCATCCGTAATGACCTCACCAAGCTCAGACAGGAATGGAAAGTTGAGACGCTCCTTTTTAAGTTGCTTAAAATACTTCCTTTGTTTGGAAGGATTAGCCACCTCATCTTCCCAGTTCAAAGCCTCTCTGATAACCTAAAGGGGGAGAGTAAGGCAAAGTCAAACCCCACACAGGGACTATCTTCCTCAGATTCACTGTCTGATGCAGCAGCTGAAGGGTGGCTTGTTAGAGAGGATTCCCAGATCTCTTAAACATGCGACTCCCTTACTGGTGACTCTGACTGAGGCACAGGGGTCTGACTGGCCTTATCCCTTTTAGGGATTCTTTCACCACCTTTTCCACAAGGGATCTAAGTTGCTGGTCCGTACCCCCTCTCTCACTAGAGGCTTTGGAAAAGCAGAGGTCACACAGGGATTTCCCAGTAGGAACTTGCGACCTGCATCCCCAGCAGGTACTGATAACTGAACAGCTGGAATGAGCCTTGGAGGAGCGAGAACGATCCTCGCTACGGCGCCCAGATCTTAAGGGTGAGCCGTGATGTTTAGATTTAGAATCTGAATGCCGGTGGTAAGGCTTCCTCTGTGCGTTGAGCTGCCTTGCTGTTCTGACCTAGATGGGCTAGTGCAAGACAGAGATAGAAGAGACATAAAGATAAGGAAAGATAACAGACTGACTGTTAGACAGAAGGACCGGATCCCCCCCAGACAGTACCTATTATGAGAGGGCTGGCCACATACAGGCGGAGGAGAGTCCATATCTCTAGAGGTTTCAATAATTGCTCCATAGAAAAAAGTCCTGGACAAGGGGAAGTAGCGTAATAGCCTGCAAGCATTCCCAGAGCCTGCAGGCTATTCCCCATGTTTAAATAAGGCGCCATAGTGACCTCATCACAGCGTCATGCATGGCGCTACTGCGCATGCGCGAATAGCATCATTTTGCCGCTATCGAGCATGCGTGAACCAAGCCTCGTTCTCGCGCCGCACTCACGCAGAACGATCGTACGAACGAAAAAAACAGGAAGTAAGCGCCGGCTGAAACGCAGGATAACCCAGCCGCCATGCCTGTAACTACAAACATATTACACAGGAGAAACGAACGGAAAAGGAAGGTAACAAGCAAGAAACAAACACAAACTGCTGCCATGAAAAAGAGGAACAATCTTACCGCTCCCACACGATCGTCTCCAGGCCGAATGTAAGGAAAACACACCGGACTTCTCAGGGCATAATAGGTCACCTGCTATTTAGCTGGGCTGTCTGACCAAATGCGCAGCCTGCCTGCCAATGGCTAGGTTCCTGGCTTCCTCCAGCGCTTATATCCAATGCCAACTCCATACCCCGCTAGTAACTAGAGCTTAGCGGAGTCATGTGACAATCTTGTCCACAGTCGCTATTCGGCCAAACCAATAATGGAACCGTGTGGGAGCAATCTTCAGGTAGAAAGACCGTAATGGGTCCTACGGAGGAGGACAAAAAAAGAACACGGCCATGGGCAGGGAGCAAAGATTTATGGGAGTAGTGTCCTATAGGGTAGTGGAGGCGGGACTTAACCCACACGTTGCTGCCATGGAGTCTGTCAGGAAAAGGGAATTTGTTTCTATTGTAAAATTTTGCAAATAAAACATTTTTCTTCCTAAATTTGGACTAAAATGTATACTGCTACATATCTTTAGGAAAATAACCCAAATAAGTGTATATTATTTGGTCTCTGTGAAAGTTATAGCGTCTAAACGCTATGGTGCAAATCATTGAAAAATGATCACATCTGATCTCATTTCTTAAGACCCTAACAAGCCAGAAAAAATACAGATAACCTCCCAATTACCCCTTTTTGGAAAGCAGACATTCCAAGATATTTAGTAAGAGGCATGGTGAGTTTTGTGAAGTTGTAATTTTTTCCTACAATTCTTGGGAAAATTCTAATTTTTTTTGCACAAAATTGTCATAATAACAAGTTATTTCTCTCACACAGCATATGCATACTTGCAATGACACCCCAAAATACATTCTGCTACTCCTCCTGAGTATAGTGATACTACATGTGTGAGACTTTTACACAGCCTGGCCATATACAGAGGTCTAACATCCAAGTAGCACCGTCAGGCATTCTACGAGCATAAATTGCACATCTTATTTGATGACAACCTATCACAATTTTGAAGGCCCTGGAGCACCAGGTCAATGGAAACGCCCACAAAATGACCGCATTTTGGAAAGCTAACACTCCATCGTATAATCTATGAGGCATAATGAGTCTTTTGAATGGTTAATTTTTTTTCCAAAGTTTTTGGAATAGGTGGAAAAAATGTATGAATATACAAAGTTGTCCATTTATAAGATATTTCCAACACATAGCACATACATAGCAAAACTAAAACCCTAAAATCCATTTGGCTACTTCTCCAGAGTATGGTGATACCACATGTGTGAGACTTTTACACAGCCTGTCCACATACAGAGGCCAAACATTGAAGTAGCACCGTCTGGTGTTCTACAAGCATAAATTACACATCTCATTTCTCAACCACATATTACAGTTTTGAAGGCCCTGGAGCACCAGGACAATGTAAACACCCACAAAATGACCCCATATTGGAAAGCAAACACCCCAACGTATAATCTATGAGGCAGAATGAGTCTTTTGAATGGTTCATTTTTTTCCAGAAGTTTTTGGAAACTGTGGAAAAAAATGAAAACGCATTTTTTTTTATACAAAGTTGTCAATTTATAAGATATTTCCAACACATAGCATTTACATAGCAAAACTGACACCCCAAAATACATTCTGCTACTCCTCCTGAGTATGGCGATGCCACATGTGTGAGACTTTTACACAGCCTGGCCACATACAGAGGCCCAACATCCAAGTAGCACTGTCAGGTGTTCTAGGAGCATAAATTACACACAAATTCCTGCCAACCTATCACATTGTTCATATTAGCATGCACTGTACATACCAATTACAAACCAAAATACATTCTGCCGAGCAAAGGGTAAAGAAAAGATTACCTGCGGTTTAGTAGTGCAGTGGTCCACAGAGGAGAGCATCGGTCCATGCAGCAGGCAGGAACAGGGACAGCGACAGCAACTCAGGCAGCAGGCAGGAATAGTCAGTACAGGTAGAGATGTTGTCAGCACAGCCAATGCATTGGTCCAGATAGCAGGCAGGGATGTGTTCAGCAGAAGCAAAAGGATCAAAGGATCGTCCATGCAGCAGGCAGGAATATTGTCCATAGTACATGCAGCAGGCAGAGGTATGGTCAGCACAGCCAGAGTATTTGTCCAGGGAGCAGGCAGGACCATCAAGCTTAGGGCATCGGTGAGGAAAGAATGGGGACAGGGGTAGAGGCTTCTCCCACCCAAATCACTTTGAAGCCTCCAGACAACCAGACCCTGTTCTGGGAACACAAAAAAACAAAAACTGGTTTTCTGAACTCTGAACACTATTCTGGAGCCCCTCACATATGTGAGACCCCTGTGTAGCAGGGTAAAAGATCAATCCAAGGGGCAGGCAAAAACATGGTCAACAGGCCGAGGTCAGTGCAGGTAAAAGGCAGAAATAGACGGTAGGCAGAGACATAGTCGATACAGTCCAGTCAGTTCACTTGAAAGGCAGAAACATGGCAGATAAAAAATGCAGATGGTAGGCAGAGGCATAGTCGAGAAACAGGCCAGGGTCAGGTCACATGGAAGACAATGATATGGTTGGTTGAGGCAGGAAAATATTCATGATGGAAATTGAAAATGGGGAAATGGCAGTATTAGAAATATTGGCTAAAAGTTTTCCACAGTGTGGTATTGTCTGAAGCAGTGTCTGATACAAAGGCCAGGTTGGGAGGGACAGTCGGGACAATGGAAGCTGGTGTCTTTCCTAATTCCTCTTTTGGTGCACACCCAGCATTTTTTTTGGCGTTGTCTTCCGGATTCTGATGGTGGAATGTGGTCAAATGGGTTTGATCGACCAATACTTATTAATTACATTTTTTTTGTAAGCCCCATGTTGAGCGTTAGGCCTAAAAACAATTTAAACTCCGCCGCTGTTAGGGGTCCCCATTCAAAAGGGCGGGCATAGCTGGAGCTGGGGTTGTTTGCATTAAATTGTTGTGCAAAAAGGTTGGTTTGGTCCACGATGCCTTGAACCAATTTGTCGGCGAAAAATAAATTTAAAAAATCTATTTGGGAAAAACCCGCAGTGTTGACCTGCACACCTGGCTGTGCTGTAAAAAGAGGGATCGTGGCTGACCTTGTGGTAGAAGGCAGCCACAATGGGTTTGCCAAGCCTTCTGGAAGCTGGGTTTGGGCCCTAATTCTTTAGCGTGCTCTGGGCCTTTCCTCCTGGGGTCTAGCAGTGCTGGTACCGGGCCTCTCCTCCTGGGGTCTACTGCTGTTGGCACTGCTGGTAGCTGCCTGGTGTTCAGACCGTCTTCTTTTATGGATCCTGATATGCTGCCTTCAGGGGACTCATATTCCGAAACAGAATCGGAAACAGAACTGAGCGGTGTGAGCTCCCTATTGCTCTCATCGGTCAGTCTGAGTATTAGGTATGCCTCTTCTGGGGTGTACACCTTTCTGGACATAGTGGCCATAGGTACTCTGGTGGCAGGTATGCTGGTGGCAGATGGTGAGGTGGCGGGTACTCTGGTGGCAGGTGGTGAGGTGGAGGGTACTCTGGTGGTGGGTACTCTGGTGGCAGGTACTCTGGTAGTACTCTGGTGGCAGGTGGTGAGATGGCGGGTACTCTGTTGGCAGGTACTCCGGTGGCAGGTGATGAGGTGGCGGGTACTCTGGTGGTACTCTGGCAGGTGGGGAGGTGGTGGGTACTCTGGTGGCAGGTACTCCGGAGGCAGGTACTCCCAGTGACAGGTACTCTTTATTTAGGGAGGCAATCTGGGCACAGTAACACATATACTGGGGTATAGTAGTGGTAACTCACTGTTAGCTGATCTCCTCCTCACAATGGATTGGTGTGTGAAGAGGAGAACCCAGCAACAGGAATTACACACACCATTTGTTTACATTTAGTGACAGGCTGTCATTGGGCACAGCCAGTCACTAAATAGCCAATTTCATTGGCTTTTTACACTGATCGGGGGCTGGGCTGTAGCTAGGGAAAAAGCTTCAGCCAGTCTCAACCCTGATCACTACTCATCTCCTCCCCGGGAGCACGCACGTGCGCCGTGCATGCTGCTTCCCGGATGTGGCTATGCAGCGTCGGCTTGTGACGGATCACAGCCGGTAAAGCTGCTCCGCCACTCACCACCACCGCTTCAATACCCCCATCGGAGAACGGCTGTGTCCCTAGGGACACACCGGATCCCCAATCGCCACTCTGCGGGCCCCCGGGGGGCCCACAGTAGCGGTGGAAAGCCTAGGACATCATATGACGGCCACCCAGGATGGGAGATCCCATCTATGGCCGTCATTTGACTATGGCTGGGTATTGAAGTGGTTAATAAACTATTAAATCCAATATTAACTACTTGCCGCCCGCCATATAGCAAAATGACGGTGGCAAAGTGGTTTTAATATCCTGGCGGACGTCATATGATATTAGGATATAAAGCCGCTGCGTGCCCCCCGGGGGCACGCATCGCGGCGATCGTTGTGGCGGGGTGTCAGTCTGACACCCTGCAACTACGATCTCGGTAAAGAGCCTCCAACGGAGACTCTTTACCACGTGATCAGCCGTATCCTATCACGGCTGATCACAGTGTAAATAGGAAGAGCCGGTGATCGGCTTTTCCTCACTCACGTCTGTCAGACGTGAGTAGAGGAGAGCTGATTGGCTGCTCCTCTGACAGGGGGAGTCTGTGCTGATCGATTATCAGCACAGCTCCCCCGAGGATGCCCACACTGGACCACCAGGGACGCCACCAGACCACCAGGGGATGCCCAGCACCAGGTATGCCTCTCTAGACCACCAGGGATGCCAGCCAGTGCCCATAATGAATGCCAATCAGTACCTATAATGGATGCCAATCAGTGCCCACAATGGGCATCACTGATTGGCATGCATTATTGTTTGGCACTGATTGGCATCCATCCCTACAATACTTTAAATTACAATGCCGCCTATCAGTGCCCATCCATGTCGCCTATCAGTGCCCATCCTAGCCGCCTATCAGTGCCCATCCTAGCTGCCTATCAGTGCCCATCCATGCCCATCCGTGCCGCCTATCCATGCCCATCCGTGCCGCCTATCCATGCCCATTTGTGCCACCTATCCATGCCGCCCATCCATGCCAATCCGCGCCACCTATCCATGACAATCCGTGCCACCTATCAGTGCCTATTTGGGCCATCTATCAGTGTCTAGCTGTGTCGCATATCAGTGCCACCTATCTGTGCCACTTCATTGGTGCCACCTTATCGGTGCCACCTTATCAGTGCCCGTCACTGCAGCCCCGTCAGTGCCCATCAGTGAAGGAGAAAACTTACTTATTTACAAAGTTTTGTAACTGAAACAAAAAAAACGTTTTTTTTTTCAAGATTTTCGGTCTTTTTTTATTTGTTTACCAGAAAATAAAAATCCCAGAGGCGATCAAATACCACCAAAAGAAAGCTCTATTTGTGGGAACAAAATGATAAAAATTTTGTTTGGGTACAGTGTAGCATGACCGCGCAATTGTTATTCAAAGTGCAACAGCGTTGAAAGCTCAAAATTGGTCTGGGCAGGAAGGTGTATAAGTGCCCGGTATTGAAGTGGTTAAATAAACTTTTTATCAACATATGTATAAATATATACAACCTTTTGTAACCACAATTTTAACTCCCAATCTTTTGATGGCATCCTGAGCTTCACATTTCCATTTTAAACTTTCCACCAGTATACTGCAGGACCATATTTTTCCATGCCAGGCCTCCAGCCAAATTATCAGCTCCGAGACAACCCCCTTCCTGCAGGGCAACCATTTCCATATTCCAGCCTACCAGAGGGGCACATACCACCGATGAGCCCCCCACCACTTCCATCACATCTGTTTTCTACCAGCATCAGAAACCAAAGACACCACCACAGCCTGCGAGGATGACCCCTTAGCCTTAAGGGCCCCTCCACACCATCCTGAAGACCTAGTGCCCATAAATCGATGCCCACCGCAGAAAGGTGCACTCCGTCTCCTCGTAAGTACATCTCCCACTCCATGTGTCTCACTACCAATCCCCCATTTCTAAAGACAAATTTACCCACCGCCTTGTTTAATTTAATGCGTGCCTTATTGATCCTGAACACAGATCTCACCATGAGGTCCTCGCTACCATGTCTGACCACACCACTACCATCCCCAGGAAAGCTGCTCGAAGTGTCAAAAAATAAGATATATCACACTTCACATTAGAAACTAGCTCCCTAGTGTATTGGACCCCCAAGTCATTCCCCCCACATGTAATACCAACACATCTGGTGGCCTATCAAGCCGAGCATATTTTTGAGTTCGGGCACCACTCTGCTCCATCCCGTTCCTGGAGTTCCTATCCATCTAATGCATGCCTCCCTCCGCAAAATCCCCAGTTGCCTGCCCTCTGGGCTAGCATCTCCCCTCCTGGCCCCCCAAAAAACACAAGAATGCCCCAAGATCAAGACGAGACATGGTTGACCTCCATCTGAAATGACGTAACACAATACAAATTAAAATATATGCGCTTCCCACACACACATCCCCTCTAAAAGAAACTTTTGGCCCTTCTTTTTTTTTTAAAGTCATCATTTAAGATGATGCACATAAGACCGGAACCTCCTGGATTCCCATATCCCAATCCTCTTTACTGCCGCCTCATCCAACCCACACCCGACGGCCTCTGTAGCTGACCCGATGCGGAAGGAGTGGCGAATTGTCTACAATCCAGCCCCGCCGCCCTAAGGCATTTGCGGAACACTGCAATGAACCAAAACATAAACAGGTCCCATCCCCATGCAAAAACAACGGTCCTTCTCCAACCAGTCAAACTTTGAGAAATTCCTTGACCATCCTTACCGGGCAAACCTGCGAACCGAGCAACATAAACAGCTGCACATTTACCCCTTTCCCACTCTGGTCTGTCTTAGACCTGTGCAACCTTAACACCACCCTATCCCTTTTTAACTCCACACCTGTACCAGAAAACCCCCCTTACCTGTTTTGCTGGGCTCACCAACTCCCCCACACAAAATGTTCCAAAAAATGCAATAGAAAAAGCTGCCCTAAACAAAATTACCTCATAACCAGATGAACACACCCCACCCAATGCCATACACGATTACCTGCAGAATTGGAAATGACACTGGCCTCCTCGTATCTTTTTTCGAATGACCCTTCCTATACCCTTTTAGTGCTTGTTTCACCCAGAAGTCCTTAATGAAATTAGTCAGGCCTTGAAGCTTAAATAAAAAGGCCAAACCCACCAGCTTCTGCTCAGCCGCGCACACTGACCCCTCCCTCCATATACCATCAAACAAAATACACCACCAGCCACTGCAACTAGTGCCCTCCCAGCTCGGCTCCCACCAGCCATGTAAAAGCTAACCACTCTTTCCATACCTTGTTGTATGCCGCCCAGGTTGACCCACTTAAAGACCTCCTGATCCATCCCGTGGCGACTCCCAGGCCATCTCCCAAAGCCACCCCGGGCAAGGAATCCCTTCTTTTTCTGCAGCTGGGGCAAGCTCCCTGAACCTGTCCCACTGAAACCGAGACAAGGAGTCAGCCAGCATGTTGTCAATGCCCAGGATATGAACAGCATATAGAAAGATGTTTAACTGTAAACAATGCAACACAAGGTGGCACAGCAATCGTATCACCAGCTGTGATGATGTGGATATCCGATTGATGACTTGAACCACCCCCATTTTGTCGTAATTCAATCTGATCTTTAAATTTTGCCATGTTGTACCCCGTATCTCCATAGCCAAGACCACTGGGAACAATTCCAACAGTACCAGGTTGAGTCAATCCTGCCTCCACCCAAAATTCCAGCCAAGCCTCATCTCCATTGTCCTTGGAAGAAAGCCCCATAACCCATAGATCCCGCTGCATCCGTAACCAATTCTAGATCAAAATGACTTACCGGCCCTTCCATCCAAACCAGTCGACCATTGTATGTTTCCAGGAACGTGTGCCAAACTTTCGAGACCTCCCTGTGTTCCCTGGTAAGACTGATAAAATGGGACGGAGACTGTATGCCCACTGTAGCTGCCGACAGCTGTCGGCAAAAAACCCTACCCATAGGAATAATGCAACACCTAAAATTCAACTTACCCAACAAGGATTGCAACCTTTTGAGCTTCACTTTTTTTCTTTTCTTTTTGCCCTTCAACCTTGACCCCGACAACCTACACTCATACCTCCCAACATTTTGAGATGGGAATGAGGGACACCTACTAGCAAACATATGTAGGCATAGGACACACCCCAGCCACACCCCCTTAAAGGAGAATTCATCAAAAAAAGGTTCATTAAATCCACAATGGCTTTTTACCACTACTATTCCTTTATATTGGCTTTTAACATTTACAAATACAGCAATTTAGAATTTGGATGAAAGGTTTAGCACTGGGAAACACTTTTTGAAAGATAAAAGCGCATTTTATATACAACTATATAGATCAGACCAAAATGAGGGACAAATGAGAAGGAAAGAGGGACAGCAGGACTTTGTTCCAAATCAGGGACAGTCCCTCAAAATCAGGGACAGTTGGGAGCTTATGTACACTCCATAGCTCTGGTATCGATCTCGATGCCCAAGAAACTCAGTTCTGTCGTCGGGCCCTCTGTCTTATCTGCTGCCAACGGAACTTCAAACTTACATGCTATGTGCTGCAGCGTCGCCAAGAGGATCGCACACACATTGTATCCCATAAGATCCACGCATAGGAAGTCATCCAGGTAATGTATCACCTAATCCAAACCTGACACATCCCGTATCACCCATTCAAGGAATGAGCTGAACAATACAAACTTGGCACAGGAAATGGAGCAACCCATGGGCAAACACTGATCGACATAAAATTCATCTTGCCAACAGAATTCCAACAGTCAAAAACTGTCCGGGGATACCGGTAGCAAGCGTAATGCTGACTCAGTGTCCGATTTTGCCATGACTACCACCTGACCATAGTGCCTAACCCATGCCATGGCTGCATTGAACGATGTATAAGACATTGTACAATCTTCGGGATTTATACCATCGTTCAGACTCCCTTTTGGAAATGAGAGGTGGTAAATAAGGCAAAACTTATTTGGTTCCTTCTTAGGCACCACTCCCAAAGGTGACACTACTAAATCCTGCAGCGGCTATTTTGTAAACAGCCCACTCATGCGCCCCAATGCCACCCCCTTGGCAAATTTCTCAGAAACCACCCCAGGATTCTGCAGTGCCGACAGCAAATTCTTTGCCATAGGAGGTACCACCACTAGGGAGCATCATGGTATCCTAAAACCCTCCAAATACCCTTCGGCCAATACCCTCGCCTCCTCCCTATCCGGGTACCTATTTATAAAAGACCACATCCTTACCTCCATCACCGCTGTTGTCCCTCTTCTGAGCAAATTCCCTGTTTTCCTTTTTTGAAACAACTGGACAAGGGGTGGGTCCCCCCACATCCTGAGCATTTGTCTTTGAAATTACAAGACCCCCCAAATTTACAGGAACCCTCTTAAAATTGGCAACACACACCCATTTCTTTCCAGCTGGCAGTCCAGAGGTGGGTGATCCCCTGGTCCCCCTTGAAAAAAACAGGTTCAGGGCCCTAGCAGAAGACATTAAACAAATCCAAAGGCTGATATCCTTATGATCCCACCTAAGGGCTGGCCTAACCGCCCTCCCCTGCCTAAATTGCTCATCATACCGCAGCCACACATTCCCCCAATACACCCTATGAGCCTCTCCTATGGCGTCCATATAGCAGAACAATGCAGAGCAATGTTCTGGGTTTTTCTCACCTATGACGCTGGCCATGATGGCGAACGCCTGTAGCCAATTCACAAAGGTCCTCGAGATCAACCGATACCTCCTCCCTTCCTCATCCTCTTTTTTGGAATCATCCGGTTTTACCCTAATTTTCCCTAAATAGAATTTTTCCAGGGGTAACAGTGAGAAGATTTCCATGAACTCACCTTTTCCAATCTTATCCCTAACCTGTTGTTTCAAATGAGCCCACAACGGCCCCTCATAGCAAACATATACTTTGCATTTTGCCGCAACCGCTATCCTGACCACGTCTGCCCTTGCTTGCCCCTGCCGCTGGCTCCACCACTTTTTCCCCAGCCGTGGTTCTCACTGTCACACCTGTTTCCGGTGTAGCCATGGACTCCACTGCTACCCCAGGGGTCCCCCCAGTCCCTGTCTGCCCACAAAATGCTGGACCAAATCCCTTACCCCCCAGTAACTCCTGCAATGGCTTCCGTGTCCCAGAGGCACTGGGTGTGCTGCCTGCAACCCTCGGGCCAGGAGGCACCCCCGCTGTGGCCTCTGGTGTAACCCCTAGTGCACCCTTGAGCCCCCCGCTTCCCACACCTAACAACCTGCACAAAGCATCATTCACATCCACAGCAGATAAAATAGGTGACTTACTGGGCTGACTGGGCCTGCTCCCCATAGCCGCTGCTCTGGTTCCTCCTGGCAGCACAATCTCATGGTGCTCCTCTTCTTCAGAGCCCGATAACTTCCTCTCCGACTGTACATCCGTGGCTGGGAGCATTGGTTTGACCGGTCCCCCAGGCAAAGCAGGCCTGGAGGCCATGCATCGCGCATGTCTGTATGGGTGGCTCCTCTACCAGGCACTGCTCTTCTCCCTCTGTTCCTATGTCCCTCCATCTTCCTAGTGCCATCGGACCGCCAGATGCATCTGGTTGCTGCCCCTCGTTCATGGCATCGCTCCTCCCCCACCAAAACTCCCCCCTGCCAGAGCCCTGTGAAGAGGGGGATCGCTCTGTCCCTGGACTCAGTCCTAGAAGGCGAGGTGCGGGTGCCATTCTGGCCCATAGCCCCGCCCCCAAGCCCTGCTGATGGTGAGGATACTGCCCGGTCCCCCCGGTGGCCAAAGCTGCCGCTCGCTTTGCGGGGGGTTGCCGACGGGTCCATTAACGGGCTCCTAGTGGGGTGCTGAGCTCTGCTGGAGGGGCCTAGAGAGAATCGCTCTGGAGGATGGGACCTCCTAGGGCATGGCATCTCCTCACCTCCCGTGGCTGACCCCCTCGCTTTGCCCTGGATAAGGGCAGCTACATGGGCTTGTAGCCAATCGGGCCCCCTCATCGCTGCTGCCATCCGCAAGTGCGCTAGGATAAAATCAATGTCGGCCATGCTGCTGCAGTGTGTCCCAACTTTCTCCTCTTGCACTCCCGGCCTCTTTCTTTTATAGTATCCCACCCATTTAGTTCATTTCCACCTGCCTCCTCCTCTTTACTTCCCTCTTCCCTTAACCTCTTGTTGTCTCTCCCTTCATTCTTTTTCATGTTTCATCTCCATTCTGGGCCTCACTGACTAAGGACATGGATTACTGGAACCATGTCCTGTGGTCTTATGAGACCAATATAAACTTATTTGGTTCAGATGGTGTCAAGCATGTGTGGTGGCAACCAGGTGAGGAGTGCAAAGACAAGTATGTCTTGCCTACAGTCAAGCATGGTGGTGGGAGTGTCATGGTCTGAGGCTGCATGAGTGCTGCTGGCACTGGGGAGCTACAATTCATTGAGGGAACCATGAATGCCAATATGTACTGTGACATACTGAAGCAGAGCATGATCCCCTCCCTTCAGAGCCTGGGCCGCAGGGCAGTATTGCAACATGATAACCCCAAACACATCTCCAAGACGACCACTGCCTTGCTAAAGAAGCTGAGGGTAAATGTGATGGACTGGCCAAGCATGTCTCCAGTAGTGATGGACAAACTTCCGACGTGACGTTTCGCGAACGCGGACCGTGAACGAGGCCGATCGTTCGCGAAACGGAACGTTCGCGGCGGGCCCCATTGACTTCAATGGGAGGCGAACGTTGCAAACCTACAGGTCAAATTTGCAGCCACGAAATAATTAATAGCTGTGCAAACATAGTCCCACCACATGGCCAATGACATAACACATGTATGAGGTGAATCTGGGATCGACAACTACAAGCATTCTTTTTTTATATGGGAAATTGTTCTGACAATTCAGGACTGTGGAGCGCATGAAGGCAATGGAGGAGACGGAAGGTCAGGGACCAGGGTAGGCAAAGAAGAGGGTGCAGGAGATGATCACCAGCAGCGTGACATACAGCAATGACACCTGCACCGTGATAGAGTCATCTGACAACAGCACCGTGATAGAGAGCACTGACATCAGCAGCGTGACATAAAGCACTCACACCAGCACCGTGATATACAGCACTGACAGCAGCACCGTGATAGAGAGCACTGACATCAGCACTCTGATATACAGCACTGACACCTGCACCGTAAGCAGCCCCAGGAGGAAGTCAGCATAGCACAGGGATGGTGGGAGCCCCTCATAATGAGCATAGCACAGGGATGGTGGGAGCCCCTCCTAATGAGCATAGCACAGGGATGGTGGGAGCCCCTTATAATATGCACAGCAGAGGTACAGCCCCAGGAGGAAGTCAGCACAGCACAGGGATGGTGGGAGCCCCTCATAATAAGCACAGCACAGGGATGGTGGGAGCCCCTCATAATGAGCATAGCACAGGGATGGTGGGAGCCCCTCATAATGAGCATAGCACAGGGATGGTGGGAGCCCCTCATAATATGCACAGCAGAGGTACAGCCCCAGGAGGAAGTCAGCACAGCACAGGGATGGTGGGAGCCCCTCATAATAAGCACAGCACAGGGATGGTGGGAGCCCCTCATAATATGCACAGCAGTGGTACAGCCCCAGGAGGAAGTCAGCACAGCACAGGGATGGTGGGAGCCCCTAATAATAAGCAGCCCCAGGAGGAAGTCAGCACAGCACAGGGATGGTGGGAGCCCCTCATAATAATCAGCCCCAGTAGAAATATGACACCGCTCAACCTCTTCAAAGAGGAGGGTACGGGCATATAGTACGGTGTGCTTTTTTTGGACAAGGAAGTTAGCCAAATGAAGAAAGAAGGTCTCTGTGCTCGATTTAAAAAATTGTTTATAGACATATACATGGTCTACTGGTCACATGTGTTGAATTCCTCCGAGATCCATGCCTCATTCATTTTTAGAAATGTGAGGTAGTTAACACTGTCGTGAGTTAGGCGAGTACGCTTATCGGTCACGATCCCCCCTGCTGCGCTGAACGTCCTTTCGGACAGGACACTGGACGAGGGGCAAGCCAACAGTTCGATTGCAAATTGAGCAAGCTCTGGCCAGAGGTCAAACCTGCCCACCCAGTAGTCCAGGGGTTCATCACTCCTCAGAGCGTCCACATCGGCCATTAACCCGATGTAGTCGGACACCTGACGGTGTAGGCATTCCCTGATGCTGGATCCGGATGACACCTGTCGATGGGTCGGCTGAAAGAATGACCTCATATCTGAAGTCACCAACACATCTTCAAACCGGCCTCTTCTTGCAGGCACTGTTGGATTGGTACCCGCAACTCCTTCTTTGGGAGTGGGAATTGCTCCTCTGCCAGCGCACGCAAAAGCAGAATGCAGCATTTCTCGAAGCAAGGCCTGGAAGTGCTGCATTCTGACAGCCCTCTGTGGCGGCGGTAGCATTTCCGCCATTTTGTGTTTGTACTGGGGGTCTAAGTACGTTGCCACCCAATACTGGTCCTTGACCCTTATGCTTTTTATACGGGGGTCCCTATTAAAACACTGGAGCATGAAGGCCCCCATTTGCACTAAACTGGAAGCGGTGTGGTGGCCTGGCTCCTGCTCATCATCCAGGATAATGTCGTCCTCTTCATTCTCCTCTCCCCATCCACGCACAACAACAGGGGTCCCAGAAAGGTTTAAAGCATGCTCTTCTTGCTCCTCCTCATCCGCCCCGGCATCATCCTCCTCTGACTCCTCTTCAGACTCCTGTTGTTGACTTGTCTCAGATAGATTAGCCCCCCCTGGGAATTCATCCAGCATTGCGACTTCCTCAACTTCCCGCTCCTGCTCCTCCACAGCTTGATCAATGACACGACGCAATGCACGCTCCATAAAGAAGGCATAAGGTACCATGTCACTGATGGCGCCATGGCTGCGACTGACCAGTTTGGTGATCTCCTCAAATGGGCGCAGAAGTCTGCATGCGTCGCGCATGAGCAGCCACTGGCGCGGTGAAAAAAAACCCAGCTCCCCAGAACCTGTTCTGCCGCAGAGTTCATACAGGTAGACGTTAACTGTACGTTTCTGCTGGAGCAGCCTATCAAGCATATAGAAGGTTGAGTTCCATCGCGTCGGGCAATTGCAAATAAGACGTCTGACCGGCAGATTGTGTCGCCGCTGAATGTCAGCAAGGCGAGCCATGGCCGTGTAAGATCTTCTGAAATGGGCCGAGATTTCCCTTGCCTGCCGCAAGATGTCCTGGACCCCAGGGTATTTGAAAAGGAATCGCTGCACGACCAAGTTTAAGACGTGTGCCATGCATGGCACGTGCGTGATTTTGCCCTGTTTCAATGCACTAAGCAGATTGGCACCGTTGTCACACACCACTGTACCAACTGTCAAATTGAGCGGTGTTAGCCACTGATCTGCCTGTGAACGCAAAGCTGAAAGGAGTGCCGGGCCAGTGTGGCTCTTGGCTTCCAGGCACAACAGACGCAGCACGGCATGGCAACGTCTCACCTGGCATGTCAAATAGGTTCCTGGGGAGCTTGGGCGGCGCAGCGGAAGAGACGCTAGCAGTGGAAAAGGAGGAGTCAGCCGAGGAGGAGAGGGAGGAGGATGGAGGAGGAGGAGGAGGAGAAGAAGAGCCAGGCCTGCATGCAATCCGTGGCGGTAAAACCAAATCTACACGGGTGCCACGGGTTACATGCTTGACGGCCGTCAGAAGGTTCACCCAGTGGGCAGTAAAAGTGATATACCTTCCCTGCCCGTGTTTGCTAGACCAAGTGTCTGTGGTCAGATGTATCTTAGCACCGACACTGTGTGCCAGAGATACATTCACTTGCCGCTGAACATGGCCATATAGCTCTGGGATGCCCTTCTCTGAGAAATACTTCCTTCCTGGGACCTTCCATTGTGGTGTTCCAATGGCCACAAATTTGCAAAAGGCCTCCGAGTCCACCAGTTTATATGGCAATAGTTGGCGGGCTATCAGTTCTGACAAGCCAGCCGTCAACCGTTGGGCAAGAGGGTTATCCGGCGTCATCATTTTTTTACGCTCGAACATTAGGCCCAAGGAAGCCTGCCTTTTAGCAGAAAAACATGAGCTTGGCGTGATGGAAGGTGGAGTGGAGGACAATTGTGAGGAGAGAGGAGAAGGAGAAGTAGAAGACGAGGCTGGACGGTGAGAGCCTGCAGTGTGGCTTTGTGTGTTCCGTTGCTCCCACTGGGCTCGGTGATGGCTGCTCATGTGCCTTCTTAAGGCGGTCATCCCTAGGTGAGTGTTGGGCTTACCGCGACTAATGCGTTGACTGCAAAGATTGCAGATGGCAACGCTATTGTCAGCAGCGGACACGTTAAAAAAAGCCCACACTGGGGAGCCATGTGCCGGTGTCCTGGGAGCGCCAGATGTGACCGTACATGATTGATGACTCGCTCCTGATACATTAGCAGTCTGCTTTGTCCCTCCTGTGCAATGTAAGTTATTCCCGCTTCTCCTCCCTATCTGCTGGTCCATATCTCCCTCTGAACTCCCCTCCTCTTCCTCTCTTGTGGGCACCCACGTGACATCACTAGACACGTCATCATCAACGTCACCTTCCCCACCGCTATAAGTAGAGATCTCGGAGTAGGCAGCAACACCGGGGACCAACCTCCTCCTTGGGCTGATCTGGGTACTGTCGTCAGACTGCTGAGTAGCGGTTGTTGCTACCTCCTCTTCCTGATCCAATACCAAGAGTGGCTGCGCATCAGAAATGTCCTCTTGATATGGATCGGAAAATAATTCCTGTGACTCAAGCGGAAGGTATGTGGTGGTGGTGGTGTTGTTGGTGGTAGTGGCTTTGGGGGTGCACATAGCAGAGAGTGAAGAAGAGTGTGCAGATCGAGAGGATGAGGAGGGTGCAGAAGAGTAAGGCTGAGTGAGCCATTCAACCAAGTCTGGTGCGTCCTTTAAAGTAATTGAACGCACCTTCTGCAACTTCTCACTTTGGCTCAAGCCTGTTGCTCCTGCCCTACCCCTACCACCCCTGCGGAAGGGCCTGCCTCTTCCTCTGCCTGTCATTTTTTAAATGACTCTGTGACAAAACTCTCAGTCCCTATACCGATGAAGGGCTGCTGCAGTATAGGGCAGCGGTCAGCAGTAGTGCACCCCAACCTTATGTATTGTGGACCGATACCAGTCCTTATAGAATAGCAGACTGTACCTCACTCAACCCTATGTACTGCAGCACCCTACACCAAGTTACCAGTCCTTATAAGGACCTTTGTGGACCAAGTAGGTTGTGTGTGACTGATTAGAAGACTGTACGTCAGTCCCACTCCCTATACCGATGAAGGACTGCTGCAGTATAGGGCAGCGGTCAGCAGTAGTGCACCTCAACCCTATGTATTGTGGACCGATACCAGTCCTTACAGAATAGCAGGCTGTACCTCACTCAACCCTATGTACTGTAGCACCCTATATACCTTACCAGTCCTTAGAAGGACTTTTGTGGACCAAGTAGGTTGTGTGTGACTGATTAGCAGACTGTACGTCAGTCCCTATACTGCTGAAGGACTGCTGCAGTATAGGGCAGCGGTCAGCAGTAGTGCACCTCAAACAGAAGAAAAACAGCGCCAACCTAAGTGCAGTATTTTTAGATCACAGGTATTTATTTGTAAAGTAATACACTCACTCTCTACCAGAATGTTTCAGGCACATCACGTTTTACGTGTGAGGAAAGGTTTCTGGGGGACATCGCAGGGCTCCCGAGAAGAATCGGTTTCTCTTTCAGCTGTTTCTTTCGTCCGGTGGCGCCGGTGGTTCCCAGCGTCTCACGGCCCGGTGTAGCAGCGTCAGGGAGATCCGTTCGTTGGTCGTGCGGGGTCGCGCTGTGATGACGTTCGTTGCACGCGTTCAGAGCATGCGTGCTCCTTCATCAGGCATCTCGACCACCATATTGGAAGTGGTCAAATAGGGAGAAGGCAGTTCTGATCGATCGGGTTAGGGTGCCACCCTCTGTGGGGCGGGGTTGTTACGGCCAGGGCCTGGTGTTAGTAAGCTATGTGCTGCAGGCTTGCTGCATATTATTGTGCGTGTGCCTATGTAGGGAACTTGGTCATTGTGAAAAAAACTTTTATTTATGAATATATGGATAAAAATTAATAATAGTGGTAAAAAAATGATAAGAGTTGGAATTTTTATTATTATTAAAAGCACGAAGATATTTGCAAAAAGAAATGAAGAAAAAATAAAAATAAATATAAAAATGAAAATAATAATAATAAAAAAAATAATAAAAAAATATAATAAAAAAATATAAAAATAAAAATAAAAATAAATATAAAAATAAAAATAAATATAAAAATAAAAATGAGTATACACCTTATTATATAAAGAAAGGGCAAAGAAGTCACCAAGGATATATTTCTTTGATGGGTATTCAGGCGTTAATAGTATAAAAAATATATATAGAAAATTTGATACTATAAAATTTGATACTATAAAATTCAATATATATTCAATAAGAAATTTTGTATTAAGATTATATATGTACACTTGAATACATGTATACACATATACACATGTATATATATATATACGCACGTGCATACATACAGGGGGATATGAAAAAGCGCGTCGATTTTGATTTGTGGTGGGGGGGGGGGGGGAGGAAAAAGAGGTCTCGTTAGGAAGGCATAGTGGATGAAGATTACACAACTGAGTTAATTTCTATTTCTTCGTTGAGGCCTCCAGGCATGAGAGTGTCTAGCATATATATCCAGAAGGTTTCTCTCTCGCAGAGGCGTTTAAAACGCTCTGCGAGGGAGAAAGATCCAGGTATCTGTTCAATGGCCCATACTTGCATGCCCTCTGTAGACCCTTGGTGGTGTTCTTTGAAATGTCGTGGGATGGTGAGATTGGAATCCCCTTCTACTGATTGGCGATGCTCGCCGAACCTCTTTCTTAGGGTACGAATGGTACGCCCAATATAAAGTAGGTTGCAGGGGCAGCGGATCGCATATATTACGAACTCAGAGGAGCAGTTGTAAAATTCTTTAAATTGATATGTATTGCCCTTAGTGGTAAAAGATTTTTGGCGGTGGTGGACGAATTTACAGGTCAGGCACTTCAGTTTTTTGCATTGATACATGCCCTTCAGGGTGAGAAATGTCCTGGGTGGCTTTGACTTGTTGTTGGTTGTTTTCAATTTGCTCGGGGCGATGAAACTTTTTACATTACGGGCTCTGCGATATGTGATCCTGGGGGTATCTGTAATAGAGGTTTTTAGTAGAGGGTCTTCCAGAAGGATACCCCAATGGTTTTTGAAGATCTTTTCCATTTTTTTGTGTTAGGAGTGAAATTGGGTGATGAATCTGGTGCTGTGGGTTTGGGAATGAGCAGTCTGTTTGTTCGGCATGGTTTCGTGTTGTTGGAGTGTAACCTGGTGTTTTTCTAGCTGGGTGTCCAGGAATTTGGCAAAGGCTTCCTCTACTAGGGTGGGGGGATAGCCTTTGTCTTCGAATTTTCTTTTAAACAGGGTACCTTGCTCAATGTAGTTTTAGACGATTAAATTGGCTTTTTGGGATATTAGTGATCCACCTCGGGTGGTGGCAACTTTGGAAGTGTAAATACGAATTTCCTGCAGTGGGTTTGATGTGGTTTCTTGCGAAGATGGTTTTGTTAATATGGCAAAGTTCAAGATCTAGAAAGGGTAAACTGTCATCTATGGGTGGTCCGGTGTTGTCCCATATGATGATAATATCATCTATGTAACAACCTATGTAGATTATGTGTTCTGTATATGGATTTTTGTTCCAGATACAGTATATAGATGTTCCCAAAAACCCATTGTCAGATTTGCATAGCTAGGTGCAAAATTAGCGCCCATAGCTGTCCCTTGGGTTTGTAGGTAGAATTTTTTGTTGAAGGAAAAGTAATTATGAGTGAGGCAGAAATTTGTGGAATCTAGGATGAACTCTGCTTGTGCAGTTTTTAGGGATGGGTCTAAGGCTAGAAAATGTTTTACTGCCCGAAGGCCAACAACATGGGGGATTGAGGTATAGAGGGAGTTAACATCCAAAGAGACCCACTGGTAGGTGGGCTCCCAGGGATAGGTTTTTAGAATATCTAGCAGGTGTGTACCATCTCGTATGTAGGTTTGGAGATTTTGTGCCAACGGTTGCAGAAAATGGTCAATATAGATGGAGAAGGGACTAGTTATGCTTTCCATTGCAGCTACAATTGGTCTACCTGGGGGATTTTCTGAATTTTTATGTATTTTCGGGAGGTGATAGAAATATGGAGTGTTATAATATGTTTTATATAGAAAAGATGCTTCTGCTTTTGTGATAATATTGTCCCCAAGGGCTCGTTTTATGAGTTCTTCAGCTTCTAGAGAGAAGAGGGGGAGCGGGTCACTTTTTTTTTTTTTTTTTTTTTTTTTTTTTTTTTTAAATCTTTATTTACGGATTGCAGGCAATACAGAAACATACTGATCAAAACATGTTACTCCTCTTTCCTTGGTACCGATTAATATACATAATACAGTAAACAGATCAATTGGTAAATTAGTATGTGATAGCATTATCACTGTGAGTAACCTATGGCTACGACACCGGCTCTCCCATCCAGCTGGCTGCCCAGCGGTATATTAACGTCTGGGTCCCTCTCCGAGATAGGGCCCTGTCTGGCCATCTCAGAGAGGTCCCCAGCGGCGCTGCACCTTGTCGCCATTGGGGAGAACCCTGGGCCGCAGCATCTGAAAAGTTGCCATTCCTCGGTGAGGAAAATGAGGAAATATTGTGGCCAAACCTTGGCAATCACTAGTTTTTTACTTAAGTTGAGGGGAAGGGAAAAAGTGGGGGGAGGGGAGGGGAGGGGGAAAAACGGGGAGGGGAGGGGAATGAATGGGAAAGAACAGAGCAAGAGGAAAACAAGCAGTGGGGAAGGGGTGGGGGAGCAAGGTGGACCAGAGCGGTCTATGTGAGGTGGGAAGGAGGGGAGACTCCAGTGGTTCCCGCTAGCCGGGTCTTCCCTTCACTGTCCATCACGGGACTCACCGATAAGTCTTATATTCAGCAGAAAACCTGAAAAGATTCCAAGGCAACCAGCAGGCATTGTGATCCTCCTCCCTATCCCTTATGGCCGCTGTCATCTGCTCCATACGATATCGCTAATCCTCGCGAACCAATGCGTTACCGCCGGTGAGGACTGTTGCTTCCACATGCTAGGTATGCATGCCCTGGCCGCGCTCAGGAGGTGTTTCAAGAGGGATTTACGGTATCTCTTCCCAGACATAGGGGTCAGGTTAAGGAAGACCGCAGCTGGGTTATCCCGAAGGTCAACCGAGGTGAGGTCATAAATGATCTTTAGGACTTGTCTCCAAAACTGAGTTAACTGCGGGCATTCCCAAAAGATATGAATCAACGTACCCGCTTGCGTACCACATCGCCAGCACATGGGGCTGTGTCCCGGAAACATGGCAGCTAGGACCGTGGGGGTCCTGTACCAGCGAGTTAAAATTTTGTAAGTGATTTCTTGATACTTACTGCACAAGGAAGACTTGTGAGCAAAAAGGAGTGCACGGGTCTTTTGGTCTGTCGAAAATTTAACACCGAGGTCTCTCTCCCACTTTTTAATGAACGACGGGTCCCCCTGTGAGGAATGCTCCAAGAGGATGCCATATGATTGTGATAGTGAGCCGCGGATCGGACCCTCTCCCACGCACATTTCCTCAAACTGGGTTAAGGCTCTACGGAAATGGCCACTGGGCGGCAATGATTTGAGGAAGTGTGAAAGTTGGGCCAACTTCCATCTGCCCAACGCAGTGTTCCCCAACGTCTCATAGAAGCCCGAGGGGTCCCTCCAGTCCCCTGATCCCAGAAAGTGGGAGGCCCGAGCTAGGTCTTTGTCTTGATGGATTCGGAAGGAATTGTCGAGTGTGCCTGGCACAAAATTAGGATGTCCCACTATGGGGGTCAAGGGTGAGGGAAATCCCGGCACCCCCGCCAGTTTGAAATATCTATCCAGTTCCCGTAGCGTGGGCTCAATAAGGGTATGGGCACGAGACTTCTCAGGCAGGCTAATCCCACTCCAGGGCAAACCCTCAATGGGGCACGAGACCGCTTCCCGCTCAAGTCGGACCCAGAGTTTACCCGCCCCATGTCTGCACCAATCTACCGTCCTACTCATGTGAACCGCCATGTAGTATAAAGCTGGGTCTGGAAGCCCCACCCCCCCCCTGTGCTTCGAACGTTGGAGCAACGACCGGCTTAGCCTCGACGGTCTATTCCGCCACACATATTTAGTGAACATGGATCGCAGCGCTCTAAAAAAGGATTGGGGGATCTTTATGGGTAGGGCTTGCAAAAGGTATAATAACCGTGGCATTACGTTCATTTTGAGTACATTACACCTACCAAACCAGGAGGTTGCCAAATTTGACCACCTTTCCAAGTCTGTGGTGAACGCCTGCAAAAGGGGTTGAAAGTTCAGCTGAAATATAAGGTTTGGGTCCGGGGGGATCTTGGTGCCCAAGTACTGAATAGCTTGGGCCGCCCAGCGGAAGGGGAAATTTTTGCTTGTGTGGGCCTGGGTGGTGGAGGATAATGAGACGTTAAGTGCCTCTGATTTTTGCAGATTAATCTTGAAATCCGAAAGCCTTCCGTAATGTCTTATCTCTGATAAGAGTACCGGTAGCGAGGTGTGAGGGTCGGAAATGTAAAACAATAGGTCGTCTGCAAAGGCAGCAACCTTGTGATGGTATGATAGCGTTTCTAACCCCTTGATGTCGGCGTTAAGTCTAATGTGTTGAAGGAGAGGTTCCAGGGAAAGAACGAAGAGAAGGGAGGACAGCGGACACCCCTGCCTCGTACCATTACTAATTGTAAAGCGAGCTGAGGAGGCTCCGTTAACTCTAACCACCGCTGAGGGGGCGGAGTAAAGGGCCGTTATCCAGGAAACCATAGGAGGCGGCAGACCTAGGTGTCGCAGGGTGGCCAAAAGAAAGGGCCAGCTCACCCTGTCAAACGCCTTTTCGGCATCCACTGATAAACACATAAGCGGTACTTTAAGGCGCTTGGCGCTGGCTATTACATCAATAGTTCTCGTCGTGCTGTCCCTGGCCTCCCTCCCCCGGATGAAACCCACTTGATCTAGGGGAACCAGTCGCTGAAGGACAGGTGCAAGCCTCTCTGCCAGTATTTTCGTAAACAACTTGAGATCGCAATTCAATAGCGAGATGGGCCTGTAACTCGAGCAGAGCAGCGGGTCCTTCTCCGGCTTAGGTATGACCGAAATACTGGCCTGCAGGAGGTCCGGCGGGACACCCTGGCCTTCCAGTATGGCATTGAAAGCAGCAGTAAACGGCGTGGCTAGCAGTGATTGGAATGTTTTGTAATAAGGGACGGTGAACCCATCCGGGCCAGGCGCCTTGCCCTTGGGTGAGCCCGCCAAGGCAGCTGAGAATTCCTCAGGGGAGATCGGTTGTGAGAGTGTCTCCACTTCGTCCTCCGACAGGGAGGGTAGGCTCGCCGATGCAAGGTAAGATTCAATGGCTTTGTAGTGGTTTTGGGGGTGGGCTCCCGACGGTTGGGGATGCAGATTGTACAGCCCCTCATAGAAGGAACGGAAGTGTTCCGCAATTCCCTTCGAGTCATAGATTTTGGATCCTGTGGCGGTAGAGATGGCCGGGATATAAGACGCATTACGCTGTGCCCGTAAGGTGTTGGCCAGAGACCTACTACACTTGTCTCCAAATTCATAATATGTTCTACGGGACCACAATAGTTTGGTCTTGGCTTGGAAAAGGGAAAATTCCCTAATTTTGTCTCTGAGGTCCCCCACCTCTGCCTCTAGGGCACTGTCGGGATGGGACTTGTGTCGTTGTTCGCACACATGTAACTTGGAGATAAGCTCTGCAAGGGCCTCAGACCTGGCTGCCTTGAGTCTATGTCCATGTTTAATAAAAATACCCCTTACGTAGCATTTGTGGGCAGCCCATACTGTGAGGGGGTTGGGGACCGAGTCGTTGTTAGTCTCAAAGAAACGTTCTATCTCCCGGGTTATATCCGCGTGCACCTCAGGTTCCTTCAGGAGGGACTCATTGAGCCTCCAAAAGGTCGATGCCCGCTGCTCAGGGAGCAGACTCAGCTGCATGGAGATCGGGGCATGGTCTGACAAGGCTATATGGCCTATCCGAGCATCAGAGACTAGGGGGATCGTTCCGTGGGCAACCAGAAACATGTCTATTCTTGAGTATGACCCATGCACTGCAGAGAAGAACGTGTAATCCCTCTCTTGTGGGTGGAGGGTGCGCCAAATGTCTATCAGACGGTGGGAGTGCAGCAGCTCCCTTATGTGATTGCGCGATCTCGCGGACAGGGCGGAGGTCCCCGTCGACGTATCCTTGTGGGGGTCAATGGTGAAGTTAAAGTCCCCCCCTACAATCAAGGTTCCCTCTGTGAAAGAGGCCAGGGCATCCAGGCATGCGTCCAGGGCCGGGAGCTGGTCCACATTCGGCATGTATAGGTTCGCGAGGGTAAAGATCTTCGAGTGGAGTGTGCCCTTAACAAAGAGGTATCTCCCTTCACTATCAGTCTGGATGTCTATCAGCCGCCACGGAACGGTTCTAGCAAGGAGGATACACGTGCCCTTTGACTTAGAGGTAGGTGAAGTACTATGGTATGCCAGGGGGAAGTGTTTACTGTAGAGTTTTGGGATCTGGTCGGACCGGAAGTGGGTCTCCTGGAGGAAAACCACCTGAGACCTCATCCTCCATAGTTCCTTCAGACAGCTAGACCGTTTTTCCGGAATGTTCAGACCCTTAACGTTCCAGGAAATCAATTTCAAGGCCATGGTGGCCGCGGTCCCTGGCCAGCAGGCCCCACCGGAGTCAAAGAGAAGAAAGGAGAGAAATAGAGAGAAGAAAAAAAAAAAAAAGGGAGGGGGGGGGAACCGGGGGTGGAAAGGAGGTAAGACAAGAAGTGATGGCAGGGAGGGGGCAAGAGTAGTCTTGGGGAGAAAAAGGGGATAGCGGGGACGGGGGATGTAGGAAGGAAGGGGGATCACTAGGTCTCCAGAAGGAGAGTAACTGCCAGCCAAGGCAGTCGGGGCCTATTGGGGGAGGAGGTAAGACACTTCAGAGATTGGATCCCATTGGTGCCATATCCCCTCAACAGCCCGCAATCTAGTGCAGTCCCTGTTGGGCCTGCAAATCGTTAGTCAGCATCTCAACAGCAGTAGAAACATAAAAGACCATGGCATTACAAATCATGAAAAACATTCAGCAACTTAATAAACAATACAAGTTTATGTAATCTAAACAATCCCAACAACCCAAAGAACATAGACAGTTAGACCATCCCAACAACAACAACCCCCTCCCGCCGCGGTCCCCCACCCCAGTCGGCTCCACCGCAGGGGAGAAGCCGATCGGGAGGGGCAACGATATCAGCCACCGCAGGGGCCCCCCACGCGTCGCGCCCCCACCCCGACAAACCCAAAGCATCCCGAGTTCTCCATTGGGGCCCCGTTAGAAGCCGTTTTCCTGTCAGGGCGCATCCCTCCCCTGCCCAGGATCCAAACCCGCATAGCCAAGAGAGCCATCCACAAGCCCCAGGGAGTCCCGGATTGTCAGTGAAGCACCACCAGAGGCCAGGGGGGTGTGCGACGGACAGGGGGCCCCAAGTCTCTCAGTGACCCGGAAAAAGTCCCCTGGGGGGGCAGCTCAACATATAACAACTGTAGCAGGGGGTTCCTTGATGTCCTACTTGCGCCTCGTGGGGCTTAGTGGCCGAATCCGACACTTAAGGGCAGTTCAGGTCCCAGCAGTACAGTCCCATGCCTCCACTGGGGAAGTAGCCACCCAGAGCCATCAATCCCAGCCCCCCACCCCCCAGCCGGAAATGTTCCCCAAGTCTGGGGCGAGACCGAACGGGCCTCTCAAACAGTGTCAAACTACAAACAAGTGTCCCCGGGTTGCAAGATGTAAGGTGTTGCTTTACTTACTCAGGGTTCATGATCCTGAGGTGCTTGCGATCTCCTTCGCTGTGACCGGCGGTTCCGCCTTGACCTTTGGGGTCTAGCCGGTGTGTTGGTCGCTGCGGCCATAGTAGGTTGGGGAAGAACAAACGCCAGCCAATCAGGAATGGAAACTGGTGGCAGCTCCAATGTTTCCAGGAAAGCCGGGGCCTCGGAAGGGTGACGCAGGGCGTGGGACCGGCCTCCTTTGCGGACAATAAGATGGAATGGGTGCCCCCACTTGTAGGGGATCCGCTGTTCGTTGAGCTTCTCCAAGAGGGGCCGCATGCAACGTCGCATTTGGAGGGTCCTCCGAGAAACATCAGGTAGCAATGTGATTTGGGCTCCGTCAAAGTCCAGACTACCTTTGCGCCAAGCTGCCTGTAGAACATCTTCCTTCACCGAGTAGCTGTGCAAGCAGCAAAGGACGTCCCGAGGTCTACCCTCCATGGGGCCCCTGGGGCCAAGTGTTCTGTGGACCCTGTCGATGGCAATCGGGGTTTCTGCCGGGCGGTCCAAGCAGATGTTAAAGATGGCTGTAATCGTCTCCTTCAGGTCTGCCTGTCCTGTCGCTTCCGGCAAGTCCCTGATTCTGATATTGCGTCGGCGGTTTTCGATTTTCGAGGTCATCGATGAGCAGGTGCAGTTGTGCGACCCTGTCCGTGAGGGTGTCCTGGGTGTCCCGCAAGTCCGAGATACCTGTACTCAGGGTTGTCACCTCTGTCTCCAGTGAAAGCACCTTGGAGGTTGTAGCTGACACTTCCTGCTTCACTCCGGCTATCTCACTGCTCAGAGCGGTTTCCAGCCTGGTCACCATGTGGCTCAAATCATCTTTGGTAGGCAAATTTTGTAAGAGTGACCACAGCGATCGCTCCATAGATGGTGCAGCATGGTGGGACAGCTGACCCCCCCTCCCTGTCCCAGAGGCTTGTACAGGTTGACCAGGCATGTCAGGGGAGAACAACGTGCTCTGGGAGGGCCCCTGGGATATTTCTAGGCCCTGCTGGAACCAGGGCGGCAGACCACTGTGCTCCGTGCTGTCCAGGGAGGCTAGGGATAGCGTGCGGGGGAGGCAGGGAGAGAGGTCGCTTGGCGGCGAGAACGGAGGCAGATCGTGGCCCCCCTCCTCCCTCCTCCCTCCTCTCTCATGTGTAGCTTGGCCGGCGGCGCCCGTTGTAGCGGCCGCCATCTTGGCCGGATTCGGCGTGGATGCCGGGGGCTGGAGCGGGACCAAATACCTGTCCATCGCTCCTGCAGTGCCGTGAACTCAGCGGGCTGCGTCCGGCAGCTGTCCTCCACTGCCGGGGATGCTGAAATACGCCGCTAATCTGCGCTGGCAGGCTGCCTCGGGGTCACGGACCGGGAGCTCAGCGGGCTCACGTCCTCACTCTTCCATGTCCAGGCCACGCCCCCGCGGGTCACTTTTTAAGGGTTTGTATGTATTGTTATCTGAAAGTAGTCTGTTGGCCTCGTTTATATAGTCATCGAAATTCTGAATTACTACACCACCTCCTTTGTCCGCTGTTTTAACATCTCTTTGGATGTTAACTCCCTCTATACCTCAATCCCCCATGTTGTTGGCCTTCGGGCAGTAAAACATTTTCTAGCCTTAGACCTATCCCTAAAAACTGCACAAGCAGAGTTCATCCTAGATTCCACAAATTTCTGCCTCACTCATAATTACTTTTCCTTCAACAAAAAATTTTACCTACAAACCCAAGGGACAGCTATGGGCGCTAATTTTGCACCTAGCTATGCAAATCTGACAATGGGCTTTTGGGAACATCTATATATCTGGAACAACAATCCATATACAGAACACATAATCTACATAGGTCGTTACATAGATGATATTATCATCATATGGGACAACACCGGACCACCCATAGATGACATTGTATCCCATTGTAACGCCAACGATTTAGGCCTATCTTTCACTTTTGAATCCAGTCCAGACAGTTTACCCTTTCTAGATCTTGAACTTTGCCATATTAACAAAACCATCTTCGCAAGAAACCACATCAAACCCACTGCAGGAAATTCGTATTTACACTTCCAAAGTTGCCACCACCCGAGGTGGATCACTAATATCCCAAAAAAGCCAATTTAATCATCTAAAACGAAATTGCACTCACAACTGAGCAAGGTACCCTGTTTAAAAGAAAATTCGAAGACAAAGGTTATCCCCCCACCCTAGTAGAGGAAGCCTTTGCCAAATTCCTGGACACCCAGCTAGAAACACACCAGGTTACACTCCAACAACACGAAACCATGCCGAACAAACAGACTGCTCATTCCCAAACCCACAGCACCAGATTCATCACCCAATATCACTCCCAACACAAAAAAATGGAAAAGATCTTCAAAAACCATTGGGTTATCCTTCTGGAAAACCCTCTACTAAAAACCTCTATTACAGATACCCCCAGGATCACATATCGCAGAGCCCGTAATGTAAAAAGTTTCATCGCCCTGAGCAAATTGAAAACAACCAATAACAAGTCAAAGCCACCCAGGACATTTCTCACCCTGAAGGGCATGTATCAATGCAAAAAACTGAAGTGCCTGACCTGTAAATTCGTCCACCACCACCAAAAATCTTTTACACTAAGGGCAATACATATCAATTTAAAGAATTTTACAACTGCTCCTCTGAGTTCGTAATATATGCGATCCGCTGCCCCTGCAACCTACTTTATATTGGGCGTACCATTCGTACCCTAAGAAAGAGGTTCAGCGAGCATCGCCAATCAGTAGAAGGGGATTCCAATCTCACCATCCCACGACATTTCAAAGAACACCACCAAGGGTCTACAGAGGGCATGCAAGTATGGGCCATTGAACAGATACCTGGATCTTTCTCCCTCGCAGAGCGTTTTAAACGCCTCTGCGAGAGAGAAACCTTCTGGATATATACGCTAGACACTCTCACGCCTGGAGGCCTCAACGAAGAAATAGAAATTAACTCAGTTGTGTAATCTTCATCCACTATGCCTTCCTAACGAGACCTCTTTTTCCTCCCCCCCCCCACCACAAATCAAAATCGACGCGCTTTTTCAGATCCCCCTGTATGTGTATGTATGCACGTGCGTATATATATATATGTGTATATGTGTATACATGTATTCAAGTGTACATATATAATCTTAATACAAAATTTCTTATTCTATATTGAATTTTATAGTATCAAATTTTCTATATATATTTTTTATACTATTAATGCCTGAATACCCATCAAAGAAATATATCCTTGGTGACTTCTTTGCCCTTTCTTTATATAATAAGGTATATACTCATTTTTATTTTTATTTTTATTTTTTCTTCATTTCTTTTTGCAAATATCTTCGTGCTTTTAATAATAATAAAAATTCCAACTCTTATCATTTTTTTACCACTATTAATTTTTTTACCACTATTATTAATTTTTATCCATATATTCATAAATAAAAGTTTTTTTCACAATGACCAAGTTCCCTACATAGGCACACGCACAATAATATGCAGCAAGCCTGCAGCACATAGCTTACTAACACCAGGCCCTGGTCGTAACAACCCCGCCCCACAGAGGGTGGCACCCTAACCCGATCGACCAATCAGAACTGTCTTCTCCCTATTTGACCACTTCCAATATGGGTCGAGATGCCTAATGAAGGAGCACGCATGCTCCGAACGCGTGCAACGAACGTCATCACAGCGCGACCCCGCACGACCAACAAACGGATCTCCCTGATGCTGCTACACCGGGCCGTGAGACGCTGGGAACCACCGGCGCCACCGGACGAAAGAAACAGCTGAAAGAGAAACCACTTCTCCTCGGGAGCCCTGCGATGTCCCCCAGAAACCTTTCCTCACACGTAAAACGTGATGTGCCTGAAACATTCTGGTAGAGAGTGAGTGTATTACTTTACAAATAAATACCTGTGATCTAAAAATACTGCACTTAGGTTGGCGCTGTTTTTCTTCTGTTTGTATATCTTCTAAAGGTGCCTTCTACCCTTGAACATGCTGTCTACCTGCTTGTGCTAAGAAATCCTCCCTTTCTTATGGCTATCCTTACAACTATTGACTATTGGCTATAACAATGACCTGCTATGATCCTGCCAGCTACCCATTGACTATTATCTGCCATATTTTCTGCCATATTCACTAAGAACTGCAAAACTCTGCGGAGCAGCAGATTTAAAACCCTAAATCTGTTATACACATAAACTATAGCAGATACCCCATTTCCCCATCCCATTTCTTTCCCCTCCATTTTTTCCGGGTTTTTCCCCAACCCCCCCCCCCCCCCCTTTTCCTTCCCCCCCCCCATCCTGGACATATACAATCCAGCAGCGCAACGCACAAAAAAAATTTTGGTTTACTCAGTAGTGCACCTCGACCCTATTGTGGACCGATACCAGTCCTTACAGAATAGCAGACTGTACCTCACTCTGCCCTATGTACTGTAGCACCCTAGACAGACCAAGTTACCAGTCCTGATAAAGAGCTTTGTGGAACAAGTGAGTTGTGACTGATTAGCAGACTGCAGCAGAAGGGCAGCAGTCAAGTATAATATTCTTTCTATATTTGGAAGAAAGAATATTATATGTGTACAAGCCTATTACCATACCACTGATACCAGTCCTGAAAAGAACCTTTGTGGAACTAATAGTAACAGCTACTGATTAAACTGACCCTCACTGCCTGACACACTGCTTCCTGCCTGTCCCTATATAAAATGGCAAAACAGAGGCTACTGGAACAATAACTGGTTACTGGGATAGCACGTTTGTGGACCTGATAGTAACAGCTAATGATGATGATGACTAATCTGGCTGTCCCTACAACAGCAGCACACAGCGTCCTGTCCCTTTCTCTAAACTGACAAAAGACACTCAGGCTGCTGCAACAATCAGTAGCACAGCAAACCTATATACACCTAACACCTATACCAGTCCTGAAAAGAACTTTTGTGTACCAAATAGCTAGCGATTTATCTCTCCCTACTCCACACAGCAACCTCTCCCTATAGTGACAAAAGAAAGAATGTAAAATGGCCGCCGGATCGGGTGTATTTATAAGTTAGGGGGAATGTCCAAGTGTCCATGTGCTGTAATGTCTCAATTGGCTGTCCTGTACCCCATGATGGATGTGTCATCATAGGTCAAAGTTCTTTTACACAGAAAAATGCGGAAGTCCGCCGGGCGAACAGCGGCAATAGTCCGCTGATCGGGCGGACGGCGAACGACCGGAATTCGCTGCGAAACGACCGCCGGGCGAACCGTTCGGCCATCACTAGTCTCCAGACCTAAACCCTATTGAGCATCTCTGGGGCATTCTCAAACGGAAGGTGGAGGAGCACAAGGTCTCTAACATCCACCTGTTCCGTGATGTCGTCACACAGATACCATGAATCAGACTGAGACAGAAGTGCAGTTAAACCACACTTATTTAATAATAAAAAGGTAAACAGAATAAACGTAGTCAGAGCATAGCTAGAGTTCCGGAACCGGTACGGATAGTCAGACAAGCCAAAATGCAGAGATGAGCATAGTAGAACAGCAAGCAGGATTTTGAGCCAGAAGGAATGTCAGCCAAGCAAGTATTTAAAAGGAATACAGGAGAGTGCCTCTAGAGATGTGACCAAGGCAAAGGCAGAGATCATCTGGGCTGGGTGGCTTAAGTAGGCAGGACTGATGAGCAGGATATCATCAACAGGTGAGTCACTGTTTAGAGATAGGAGCTGGCAATTAGCCGACAGCTGAGCGGCCAGCTTTGAGAAGGAAAAGCTGAGCCCACCTATGACAGTACCCCCTCCTCAATGAACCTTCGCCCTCAGAGGACCACCAGGCTTGAGGGAAAACGTCTATGGAAATCACGGAGGAGGACAGGGGCATGTACGTCCGAGGATGAGATCCAAGAGCATTCCAATGCACCAGGTACTGTATGTGCCCACGGAACCTACAGGAGTCAACAATGGACTGTAATTCATACTCCTCATGGTTCTCAACCTGTACAGGGTGAGGCCGAGGCACCGAAGTGGTAAAGTGGTTGCAGACCAAAGGTTTTAATAAGGAAACATGAAATCCTGTGAAGAATATGGAAAGGCCCAATAAACCGAGGTGCGAAATTCAGAGAGGGAACATGAAGTCAGAGGTTGTGAGATGACTGCCAGACCCTGTCCCCAAACTGGTGGGAAGGCGCAGGCAGGCACCTGCCGTCAGCATAGAGTCTGTACCTATCATTAGCATGTCGCAAAGCCTTCGAGACTTGTGCCCAAGTGAAACGAAGGCCACAGAGATGCTCCTCTAATGCAGGAACACTCTGTGGAACAAATGAGTCAGGCAACATGGAAGGTTAGAAACCATAGTTCGCCATAAACGGGGACAATCGGGAAGACAAATTCAAGGCACTATTGTGAGAAAACTCTGCCCATGGTATGAGGTTTGACCCGTTGTTGTTATGATGGTCAGAATTGTAGCAATGTAGGAATTTCTCATATTAGACTGCGGGTGATAAGCAAAGGAGAAAGCAAGCTGAATTCCCAACTGTGCACAAAGGCTCACCAAAACAGTGGCACAAACTGACTACCCCTGTCTGGGGAGGGGTGTTCAGCTCATCCCTAGTCAAGGGTACTAAAATCCGCTGTTTCCACCTGAATTCCAGGTTGGCCAATGAATGGGGGAAGAACGGGAGCTGCAGAAGTGGTGGACTGCCAATCAGGATTAGAAAATGCATCAGGAAGGGCACTATGGGCTCTTGGTGGCTGCTAAAGTCTATGCGACTCGAATGAGCCAAACACCCCCCGGTTCAGTTCACACCAGAACCTGCGAATGGGACGAAAGTTTGTTCAAACTTTGGAACCCCGTTAAAGTCTATGGGACTCGAATGTTTAAAATCAAAAGGTGCTAATTTTAAAGGCTAATATGCAAGTTATTGTCCTAAAAAGGGTTTGAGGACCCGGGTCCTGCCCCAGGGGACATGCATCAATGCAAAAAAGTTTTAAAAGTGGCAGTTTTTTCAGGAGCAGTGATTTTAATGTTTCTTAAAGTGAAAAAAGTGAAATATTCCTTTAAATATCGTACCTGGGGGTGTCTATAGTATGCCTGTAAAGTGGCACATGTTTCCCATGTTTAGAACTGTCTCTGCACAAAACTACATTTTTAAAGGAATAAAAGTCATTTAAAACTGCTTGCGGCTTTAATGTAATGTGGGGTCTCAGCAATATGGATGAAAATCAGTGAGACAAATGGCATGGGTGCCCCCCCAGTCCATTAACAGGCCCTTTGTGTCTTGTATGGGTATTAAGGGGAACCCGCACTCAAATTTAAAAAAAGGAAAGGTGTGGGGCTCCGAGACCCTATATACTCTGAACAGCAGTATACAGGCTGTGCAAATAAGACAGACTGTAGGTTTGTTGTTAAGTAGAATCTGTTTGTAATTTTGAACTGGTACATTTTTAAAGTGTAGCTCAAACAAAAAAAATAGTTTTTAAGCTTTTTGGAAAACATAGGGCTATCAACCCTGTAACTTTTGTTTTGCCATCTGTGCACCTCTTCAGAAGATTTCACCTCATTTGCTGTCCCAATGACAAATGTTTTTTGAAAATTTGGGGGTTTTAGTGAAACAAGGATTGGTGAAAAAGCATCAGTGGAGGGGAGAGACGTTTTTCCCATATTAACTCTTAAAGGAGAGAATTTCCCTTCCTAGGGGTAGATTTCATCTCACTTCCTGTTGTCTGCTTCTGTTTGCAAGTAGGAGTTGTTTGTAAGTTGGATGTTTGAAAGTAGGGACCTGCCTTATATACTCTGCAGAAATTTGGGCCTTAGGTGTTGGTGTTGCCACAACACTGGAAGCCCTCACAGTTAGTTTTGGTGGGCGCTGGAACGCCCTGCTGTGAACTATTATATCAAGAATTTAATTACATGCCATTGTTGAACAGTGGTAGAACAATTGGGCCTTTGGTGGTGGTGGTGGCGGTATTGTCACAACACTGTAAGCCCTCACAGTTACTCTTGGTGGGTGCAGGAATGAGCCCTGCTGCAAAGTATTGCATCAAAAATTACAATTACACCCCCCTGTTAAACAGGGGCTGAAAAATTGGGCCTTAGGCACTGGTGCTGGTGTCACAAGACTGCAACCCCTCACAGATATTGTAGTTGAGGACAAAAACAAGCCCTCCTGCAAAATATTGCATCAAAATTGTAATTACACGCCCCTATTAAACAGGGGCTGAAAAAGTGGGCCTTAGCCACTGGTGGCAGTGTCCATAACCAAAAATGTTCTTCCAAGCTATCAGCATGATCATTGAGGAGGAAGAGGATAGTCACTCAGCATCAGCATAGGCAGTCTTGAAGGGATCTGACATTTCAAATAAAATATTTGGTTACATCAGCATCAGGTGCTTTGTAGCAGTGGCGCCCCAAGGGGGCAGAGGGGACCATGGCCCCACCAACATTATACTGTGCCCCCTCATGTGCCCCAATTAAAATGTATTTTTTGTGCGTAACATTTTTATATAATATACAGTTGAGTAATTTTAAAACAGAGTAGCAGTTAAAAATGTCTTTATTTTTGGAGCTAGTGCTGATGCCAGATTGCCGGGTGCCAACCCCCACCCCCTCGCACATTCCATCAGTAAGAAGGGAGTGGCAGAGGCGCAGCTGCAGGGGATTTCCGCGCCTCCTTCTCCTCCTCGAGCCCAACCTGGACACATGAATGATTCAAAGTCAATTGTGGCTCCCTATTGACCTGATGTGCCCCCAGCATTGCTGCCTAATTTAAAATAGAGAATGGGGCACCCTCTAGCATAGAGCAGAGGCAGGGCTGCCCATGTCTCTGACATGATGGATTGTTTCCTGGGCTCCGTAGTGAGGACAGTGCCTGATAACGGAGAACACCCCCGGCCAGCTCACATTACACTGTGACACAGGCAGCTTGGAGCAGGGCTAGAATGGCAGCGCTGAAGGTAGCAAAGAGGTCAGAGTGTTTCACTGATAAGATCTAAATGTACATGTGCATGTGCATAGTGTCTGGCTTTGTTTCTGATGGACGTGTGTAGTGTTCCTGGAGTGGTTACTTCAGGCTCTTCAGGTGTCAGGAATAGTGTGGACATAAACAGGGGTGGGGGGGGCTCTGGGCTGGCTTCTGCTGTCAATTTCCAGGTTTCCTCTGCCCAGAATTCCTCCGATATGTCCTTGGGATGATCTGAGCTGTGATCTGGCTAATGGGGTGCTGTGCACAGGAGGCTATATGAGTTATTATATGGTCATTCTAGGAAGTTTCATCAGCTTCTTCCTTTTATCACACTTTCTCTATGACCCCTTTCACAAAGGTGATCCAATCAGGTCCAGATCCTCTCAGTTTTTTAGGCAGACCTGATTGGATACAGCAGTCTCTCCTATGGAGCAGCAGATGTCCACTGACACCAACTGTCATCCAATCTGATCCTGTCCATCAGAAACAGATGGACGGAGGTCCTATTTTCCATCTGTCTGGTAGATTGAAGGGCATCAGATGGAAACAGAGAGGCGGTCCTGTCAGGTCACCTGAGACAAGGTGACAGATGCACTCTGTAGGAGTCAGAAGTGCACCGCTAGGTAGTGGACCTTAGGACTGACTGCTGCGGATTGTACCCAGGGAGATTCAGGACACGGGTCTACAGGATCACTAACACAGATCCCAATGGGAGCTGGAGCATAGATTCCCCAGGGCGTGGAGTCTAAGAGCCAACGGGTGTTCGCCAGAGCCTCCAGTGGTGAGGATGGACTTCGCTGCAGTCTGGCTCCAGGTCACGGCCCCTAGGGTCTCACAGCTCATGCTCACAGTAGACTACAGGAGAACAAAGCAGCAGCCTGGAATGACAAGAATAGTAAGGGGATACGACAGAGGTCAGGGCAACTAGCAGACAGGAACAACAGAGTACACACCAAAGGTTCAGGATCACATGCAGACAGGGATGGTCAGGGATATGCAAAAGGTCAAGGTCACAAGCAGACAGGAATCATTGAGAACACACCAAGGTCAGTAACAGAGTCAAACAGAGCACAAGCAAGCAGGCAAGCAGGAACCAGGAAGCCAAACACACAATGAATGCACAATGGTTGAGCAGCACTGTTGGCTTGCAGTGCACAGGTTAATATAAGGTTCCCTGATGGGGCCTGGGGTGGAGCCATGCTTAGAGGAGAGGTTATAAAAACCACCAGGTGGAAGTGGCTGGCCTCTTAGTCTGAACACATGAGGGGAGGTAAGCAAACAGGAAGATCACTGCATAACCATGACAGGTCCATTTCCATCTGATTGTCTGATAGAGGAGAGCAGGACTGTGTCTGTGTCCACTTTGAATAGCGGAGCAGACACATCACCCACCAGCTTAGAGTGGATCAGAAGAAACATCCCCCACTGAGCAATGATGTGCACAGCTGTGTGTGGTAGTGCAGGTGTTTTTTTTTTTCATTCAGGCACTCCATGCAGTGCAAGTGGTCTTCCAATGCACTTCAGCATATCTATACATTGCTTTGGCGCAAGATTCTCACAGACATCTAAACTTATTTTACGGATACAAGAAAGCTTTTGGTTTATTTAATCATGCCCCTTTCAGCCCTACCCATTGTTAATACAATCTGGCCATACCAACTGTTCACTGTGGTGCACATGGCATACCACATTACTGCCCTCCTTGGGACACCAAAAGTTTTTTTCAATCCTATAGATTATACTACACAAAAAGCTGTGCAAGTGTAGTCCCAGATAGCAGCGGCCCAGGATGATTCCCTGGGAGTGAATTTCAGCCCCCAGCATGCTGAGCAGGAGGAGGAAGAGGAGGAGGGGAGAGAGGATGATGAGAGTAGAAGAAGAGGGACCATGAGGTATGAATACTTTTTCAAGGCAGTGTGTGTATATGTATGTGTGTATATATACACACACATATATAATTGTGTTTTATAGTTGGCCCACCTGCTTTTGTCCCTGTCCCCCCATGTGCCCCCCTAAATATGGAAGCCGGAGTCACCACTGGATCCAAGACTGATTCATTTTTATGACGGTCAGTCGATCAACAGAGTTGGTGGACAGGTGCACCCTGTGATCAGGGAGATCAATTGCATACTGTGCAAGCTCTGGCCAGTGATCCATCCTCAAGACCCAGTAACCCAGAGGATTTTCAATAGGAAAGGTGTCCAAGTCTGATCTTGCCCCTAGATATTCCTGCACCATGTAAAAACACACACTGGCGATGGTTGCTGGAACTGATCATACCTTGGGGCTGCGGACTAAAAAACTGTCCGAACGCATCGGTCAGACAGCCCCTACTCCACCGCTCCTTCTGTGACTGACCGAAGCCTCAGCAACACGTTGTCCAGGAACAGGAATTTGTAACCTCCCAGTCTCTGGGAACCATTCTGCAAGGCCTCCCGAAGATGTTTCATCCTCTGCTCCCTCTATGACAGCAGGAGTCCTCTGGGTCACTAAGGACAACATGATCCGCAGCCACCTCCTCCCAGCCATGTACAAGTCCATTTGTTTCTTGGGACTGTAAATGATCCCTTAAAGACTGCTGCTGTTGCAGATGCTGAGTGCTAAACTTCACCTCCATGCTGACACAATCCTCTTGTGTGATCGGCGGACCAGCAGGAACACTGTCTTGATAAAGGGGACCTTGAGCGGTAAGGAAGTCCTCTTTCTGCCTCTGTTCTCCTTCAAGTGCCCTGTCCATTATTCCATGCAGCGTGAGCTCCAAGAGGTGGACAAGAGGGACAGTGTCACCGATGCATGCACTGTCACTGCTCACCATCCTCATGGCCTCCTCAAATAGTTACAGGACAGTGCATGCATCCCTGATCATGACCCACTGGCACGGGAAAAAAAACAAGCTCCCCTGACCCTGTCCTGTCATAATCATCATCATCATAATCGTCATAATGATCATCGTCATAATGATCATCGTCATAATGATCACCCAATGTTATATACAGAGAGGTCAGAGTTCGGTTTGTGGAGATAACGGAGGAAAGATCATCACAGCACCATAATGTCCCTTTACTGTACTTAATACTGGAGGGAGAAGCAGGAAACAGGTGAAATGTTCTTCCAGGGAGGGGCAGAAGTAGACGCATCCAATGAAAAAATGAGTGGGTGGGGTCTTAGAAAATGAAATGTTGGGACATTTGGATGGAATATTGGTAGGACCTCCCCTGTGAAATGGAGGTAAGTCGTCACCCACCTGAATAGTCTACACACTGTCTGACTTTTTGACGGAAAATGTGCGATCGGATCATGTTGTCAGAAATTCCAACCGTGTGTGGGCTCCATCAGACTTTTCCCATCTAAATTTCCGACACACAAAATTTGAGAGCAGGATCTAAAATTTTCCAACAACAAAATCCATTGTTGGAAATTCCGATTGTGTGTACACAATTCCGATGTACAAAGTTCAACGCATGCTCAGATTCAAGCAGAAGAGTCGCACTGGCTGTTGAACTTCATTTTTCTCGGCTTGTCATACATCTTGTACCTCACCGCGTTTTTGACGTTCGGAATTTCCGACCAACATTGTGTGACCGTGTGTATGTATAGCGATACCCTCACTTAAGAGGGCCGCAAGTTTGGTTTGGGTCCTGAGCACAGCTCCGCCAACCCCCCGGCAATCTGCACTACCCACTCTGGCACAGTTAGTATCTAGCAATACACATTAAATCACTTATACTCTAAATATGTGTGTGTGCGTGCGTAACTCAAGCTCATAGACAATCTTTGAAAGTATATAACTGACTTTACTTGTTGTTTTATAAAAGGAATAACATGAATTGAACATTTGGTTTGCAACACATAAGCAGGTCCCTGCAGTAACCAGTAATAAAGATAAACAGAGTAATCAGCACAATAAAGTATTGCTATGCAACTCTAACGCTGCCCTTTTTCAGCTACTTCCCCGCATGGGTAAACTAACACCCAGCACTGTCTACCTATGCAGTCAGGCCTGACTGATCTAGATGGAAGTCCAGTAAAACAATATTCGCTAGCAATCTTTCGGTGGTGCACTTGAAGAACAACTTTGTAATCCAAACGAATAATAAAGATAAAGCATCTGTCTTTAAACAGCTCTCACCACCCGGACAAGTCCAAGTCCGGTTTCTCTGCCTTTTCGTCTAGGAACAGGAATCCACCGACCTCCGAGTCTTCAATCCTTCTGGTGTACTGCAGCAAGGAATGAGAAAATGTCTCTCAGGTGCAACTAGGCTGGCAGAGAGCTCTTTGGAAAAGAGCACAAGGCCCAGGCTTCAGGCCTTGTGCCTCAGCAGTTCAGCACAGATCTCCTCTTGCTTGAAGAGAGGGGGGTGTCCAAAAAGGAAGAACTAGGCCTCTCCCCCTCCTTATATATCCTCCCCCATGAGTCTTTGAGACATAACTCAAAACATCCTGGGAACCAGCGGGGTTCTGGGAACAGTAGTTTTATAGTCCTTAAAGAGACCCCGCTACACATGCAAGACAAGTTTGAGCCAACATCTGTCATAAAAAAAATCCATGGATTTTGTTGTCGGAATGTGCAATCGTGTGTACGGGGCATTAGTGTGGTGTTACACTGTTGCTGGTACATTGCAGCGTACGTGGTAACGCACACATTGGAGGTGTGAAAGGCTCCATATAGATTCCCTTTCACACTAAACTGCGGCACATCGATGGGAACCGGCCACATGGGAAATAATGGGATTTCTACTTCACATGCATCTCCATGCAGCAAAATCCATGAGGATCACTAAACACACTGACAAGTAATGATAATATGTTAGCAGATCAACCAATTATTGGACAGGGGACCCTCAGGCAGAGACGGGTGATGTCATTTCCTGCCTGGAACTGAAACAGGAAGTGGTGTTGGTGAGTGATATTATCTTCTGCCCAATTGGCTGCTGGATATGCTGACATATTATTGGTTGTCAGTGCATTTATTGTCAATAAAGAGATAATTGTTTTGAAGGACGCACTTCACTATTGGTGGCATTTTTGTTTTTTTGGAGTTCTATATCCAGCCAATCAGGAGGGACTAGATCCCTTAAAAGGACCCCACACTTGTGACAGCTGATCTTGTGGGAAGTCCCCCGGGCCCATTGAGCCTCCCAGAGGGGGGTGACAAGCACATCACACCTATATTGTATATGGGGCATTTCATCAGCACGGAGGTGGAGGACTCGGAACACACTTCATTTTGCAGTGACACACTGGAGGGGGCGCCATCATTGAGGAAGATTGATCACAGATATATGGACTTTCCTCTTATATATCCAACTAGATACATTCATTTTACAGCACTGGAGTTGTGGCATCAATTACTTGTAACTAGTTATTGTTTTATTACATTCATCATTTCCATCAATAATGTGTTAAGGGGGCAGTTTTGATTGGGCAATTTTGATTGTGGCAATAGGATGAGGCAGTTTTGTTTGGGCAATTTTGATTGTGGCAATTTTGATGGTGGCAGTATGATGGGGCAATTTTGATTGGTGAAATAGGATGGAGTAATTTTGATGGGGACAGTATAATGGGGAAATTTCATGGGGACATTTTATGGGGCAATTTCATAGGAACATTTTGATTGTGGCAGTATGATGGGGGAATTTTCATGGTGGCAGTATGATGGAGAAATTCTATAGAGGTAATTTTAAGGGGGCAATTTGATGGAGCAGATTTGATGGTGGCAGTATGATGGGGCAATTTTGATGGGTGAAATAGGATGGGATAATTTTGATGGGGCAATTGAATGGGGCAATTTTGGTGGTGGCAGTATAATGCAAAAGAGAGGGTATGACAGGATCACGTAAATTTGTTGTGCCACATCCTAAAACATCACAACAAAAAAGAGGGGGTCCCCTGGGGGTGGACTTTTAAGGCACGTACAAATTATAATAGTATACAAATTATTTTATTACATAAAACCAACAAAAGGTAATTGAATATACAGTATACATTAAAAAGTACACCAACAGGTATATATGCAACCAGTATTGATGCTATGTCGTATCATTCATTTGAACAGAAACTCCCTACGCATTTCGGAGCTTGGAAAAGCGTGTCCTTCTTCAGAGGTGTGTGGATACAATGTTTCTGTAGAATCTAATAAATGGCAAGGAACAGGGTAGCACAGTTATATAGTATCTAAACAGGTGGTGACAGATGGGTACAAAAAATTGTTAAACAGACACAATTTCAAAATACTTACAATACTGTTAACATATATGACAATAGCCGCTGGGCACCATTTGATAAAAGAACAAACAATTGTACAGGACCATATGGATATATTTGACTCCGCCAATGCTCGAGGTATATGCCCCAGTCGTTCTCTATTCAATAAAGTGCTGTAGAGATCCTGCAGGAGTGGTGTGAAAACAGGTCTACAGTCCCCTATTGGGGAAGAAGATTTTTTTCATATGAACTGGGACTTTTATAGTTGTTTTACCCAGAATAATACCTGGATAGAAAAAATGAGAAATAAAAAGTAATGATAGTAATTTGAATGGGGTAAGAATACAGTGGTGTGAAAAAGTGTTTGCCCCCTTCCTCATTTCCTGTTCCTTTGCATGTTTGTCACACTTAAGTGTTTCGGAACATCAAACCAATTTAAACAATAGTCAAGGACAACACAAGTAAACACAAAATGCAATTTGTAAATGAAGGTGTTTATTATTAAAGGTGAAAAAAAATCCAAACCATCATGGCCCTGTGTGAAAAAGTGATTGCCCCCCCTTGTTAAAACATACCATAACTGTGGTTGTCCACACCTGAGTTCAATTTCTCTAGCCACACCCAGGCCTGATTATTGCCACACCTGTTCACAATCAAGGCATCACTTAAATAGGAGCTGCTTGACACAGTAAGGTCCACCAGAAGATCCTTAAAAGCTACACATCATGCCGAGACCCAAAGAAATTCAGGAACAATTGAGAAAGAAAGTAATTGAGATCTATCAGTCTGGAAAGGGTTATAAAGCCATTTCCAAAGCTTTGGGAATCCAGCGAACCACAGTGAGAGCCATTATCCACAAATGGCGAAGACATGGAACAGTGGTGAACCTTCCCAGGAGTGGCCGGCCGCCCAAAATTACCCCAAGAGCGCAGCGACGACTCATCCAAGAGGTCACAAAAGACCCCACAACAACGTCCAAGGAACTGCAGGCCTCACTTGCCTCAGTTAAGGTCAGCGTTCATGCCTCCACCATCAGGAAAAGACTGGGCAAAAATGGCCTGCATGGCAGAGTTCCAAGGAGAAAACCACTGCTGAGCAAAAAGAACATCAAAGCTCGTCTCAATTTCTCCACAACACATCTTGATGATCCCCAAGACTTTTGGGACAACATTCTGTGGACCGATGAGACAAAAGTGGAACTCTTTGGAAGGTGTGTGTCCAAGTATATCTGGCGTAGAAGGAACACTGCATTTCATAAAAAGAACATTATACCAACAGTAAAATAGTGGTAGTGTGATGGTCTGGGGCTGTTTTGCTGCTTCAGGACCTGGAAGACTTGCCGTGATAAAAGGAACTATGAATTCTGCTGTCTACCAAGAGATCCTGAAGGAGAATGTCCGACCATCTGTTCGTGTACTCAAGCTGAAACGAACTTGGGTTCTGCAGCAGGACAATGATCCTAAACACACCAGCATGTCCACCACCGAATGGCTGAAGAGAAACAAAATGAAGACTTTGGAGTGGCCTAGCCAAAGTCCTGACCTGAATCCTATTGAGATGTTGTGGTATGACCTTAAAAAGGCCGTTCATGCTCGAAAACCCTCTAATGTAACTGAATTAGGACAATTCTGCAAAGATGAGTGGGCCAAAATTCCTCCAGGACGCTGTAATTTCAGCGTTATCGAAAACGCTTGGTTGCAGTTGTTGCTGCTAAGGGTGGCCCAACCAGTTATTAGGTTTAGGGGGCAATCACTTTTTCACACAGGGCCATGATGGTTTGGATTTTTTTTCACCTTTAATAATAAACACCTTCATTTACAAATTGCATTTTGTGTTTACTTGTGTTGTCCTTGACTATTGTTTAAATTGGTTTGATGTTCCGAAACACTTAAGTGTGACAAACATGCAAAGGAACAGGAAATGAGGAAGGGGGCAAACACTTTTTCACACCACTGTAGATATATATAAATAAAGACTGAAAGTTAAACATTGAACAATGCTTAAAAAAATAAAAAAATAATAAATAAATAGAAAATAAATAAAAATTAAATAAAATGTATTTAATTTTTATTTATTTTCTATTTATTTATATTTTTTTATTTTTTCATATATTATTATTATTTATTTTTTGCATTGTTCTCTAGCAGCACTTTATTGAATAGAGAACGACTGGGGCATATACCTCGAGCATTGGCAGAGTCAAATATACTCATATGGTCCTGTACAATTGTTTGTTCTTTTATCAAATGGTGCCCAGCGGCTATTGTCATACATGTTAACAGTATTGTAAGTATTTTGAAATTGTGTCTGTTTAACTATTTTTTGTACCCGTGTGTCACCACCTGTTTAGATATTATATAACTGTGCTACCCTGTTCCTTGCCATTTATTAGATTCTACAGAAACATTGTATCCACACAACCCTGAAGAAGGACACGCTTTTCCAAGCTCAGAAACGCGTAGGGTATTTTCTGTTCAAATGAATGATACGACATAGCATCAATACTGGTTGTATATATACCTGTTGATGTACTTTTTAATGTATACTGTATATTCAATTACCTTTTGTTGGTTTTATGTAATAAAATAATTTGTATACTATTATAATTTGTACATGCCTTAAAAGTCCACCCCCAGGGGACCCCCTCTTCTTTGTTGTGGCAGTATAATGGGGCAATTTTGGTGGGGGTAATATGATGGGACAATTTTGGTGGGGGCAATATGATGGGGTAATTTTGATGGGGGCAATAGGATGGAGCAGTTTTGATGGGGCAATTTTGGTGGTGGCAGTATAATGAGGCAATTTTGAAGGGGTAATATGATGGGGCAATTTTGATGGTGGCAGTATGATGGGGCAATTTTCATGGGTAAATAGGATGGGGAAATTTCAATAGGGGCAATTTGTGGCAGTATAATGGGGCATTTTTTATGGGGGCAATAGGATGGGGTAATTTGAAGAGGGCAATTTGATAAGGGGCACTATAATGGGGAAATTTGATAGGGCAATTTTGATGGGGCAGTATTGTGGGGGCAATAGGATGAACCAGTTTTGTTGGTTACAGTATAATGGGGCAATATGTTGGGGCAATTTTGATGGTGGCAGTATTATGGGGCAGTTTTGATGGGGCGGTATAATGGGGCAATTTTGATAGGGCGGTTTTGATGGGGGGTATAATGGGGCAATTTTGATGGGGCACTTTTGATGGGGGCAGTATAATGGGGCAATTTTGATGGGGGTAATATGATGGGGCAATAGGATGGGGCAATTTTTATTGTGGAAATTCTGATGGTGGCAGTATGATGGGGCAAGTTTGATGGGGAAATAGGATGGGGTAATTTTGATAGGGGCAATATGACAAGGCAGTTTTGATGGGGCAATTTTGGTGGTGGCAGAATAATGGGGCAATTTTGATGGGGTAATATAATGGGGCAATTTTATGGGGGCAATAGGATGGGGTAATTTGAAGGGGGCAGTATAATGGGGAAATTTGATGGGGCAATTTTGATAGGGGCAGTATTATGGGGCAATTTTGATGGGGGCAATAGGATGGGGCAGTTTTGATGGTGGCAGTATAATGGGGCAATATGTTGGGGAAATTTTGATGGTGGCAGTATGATGGGAAAATTTTGATAGGGCAATTTTGATGGGGCGGTATAATGGGGCAATTTTGATGGGGCAATTTTCATGGGGTCAGTATAATGGGGCAATTTTGGTGGGGCAATTTTGATGGGGCAATATGATGGGACAGTTTTGAAGGGGCAATATGATGGGGCAATTTTAATGGGTGCAATAGGGTAGGGCAATTTTGGTGGTGGCAGTATAATGGGACAATATGGATTGGAAAATCTAATGGGGCAATTTTGATTGGGCAATTTGATAGGGCAGTTTTGATTGGGCAGTTTTGATGGGGCAATTTTGATTGGGGCAGTATAATGGGGCAATTTTGATAGGGGCAGTATGATGGGGTAAATTTGATGGGGACAATAGGATGGGGCAGTTTTTATGGGGCAATAGGATGGGGAAATTTTTATGGGGGCAATTTGATGTGGCAGTTTTGATGGGTCAATTTTAGTGGTGGCAGAATAATGGGGGCAATATGATGGGGCAATTTTGATGGGGCCAATATAATGGGGAAAATTTGATGGGGTAGTTTTGATGGGGCAATTTTGATGAGGGCAATCTGATGGGGCAATTTTAATGGTGGCAGTAGGATGGGGCAATTTTGATGGGGGCAATATGATGGGGCAATTTTGATTGGGGACAATATGATGGGGCAATTTTGATTGGGGACAATATGATGGGGCAATTTTGATGGTTGCAGTATAATGGGGAAATTTTGATGGGGATACTTTGATGGGGCAGCTTCTGCAAAAGATAATTGCTTTTTAAACAATGCTAATTGTAAATGATATCCCTCTTTCTGTGCAGATGTTTATACATATATATGTATATATAAAGGGGAGGGGAGGTTTCCATAGCTAAGGGGCGGGACCTTCCTCTGACACTGCTGTTGCTATGGAAACCCAAACTACAACCTATCACACAGCTCGTGCTGCTCTGAGCATGTGCGAGATCTGGAGGTGCATGCTGGGTAACCATGGAATACAGGAAGAGATACAGTCTTGCTTCAGATGCCCACACATGAGATGGCGGCGGCCTGCTGGGACTTACAAAAGTAAGAAAAAAATGCTGCAAAAACAAAAAGCGGCCCTTGGATTACAGCGTACCTTTACTAGAATACATGAATCATGAGGATTATAGGGGGAGATTTATCTACAAAGTAACATTTCTCCCGCAGCACGGCTTTATATATACACAAGTGCCTTAAAAGCCCCCCTTAGGGGTATTTATTTGTTTCTAACAAGTTTTTGGATGTGGCACTACTGAGAGGAAATCCTCACCGACTCCATTTCTACAATTACCGGGATAAAGTTGTTAGTTTTCTGTATAAAGTGTATTAATACCAATTCATTATTCTGCAGCACATTGTTCCAGCACTGAGGTTGTGGTAGTAGCAGACATATATTCGATGTAGTATTTGCTTTGTATTATCATTTTTGTTGTGTAATTATTATTTGGAAGTATCAGGATCAGGTGGTTAGGTGGTTTGTTACATAGTTACACAGCCGTATAGTAACACTGGGGTTGTGGTAACACTTACCTCTGTCTGCAGGTAGGTTGTCTGTGTAATATAGAGCAGAGCTACACTAGTTTGTTATTTAGTGTATAAAATATGTAGAAAGATAAAGAATAACAGAAAATACAACAAAGACAAAAGGACAGACACAGTCTGGCTGTGAGAATAAAACAGAAATAAACGTTTTCTGAGGATTATCCTGTGACAGGAACATGTCAGGAACATCCGCTATTCACCGGTTAGACCGACACCATGGGAATCACCCCGTCCATATCTCAGGATCCTCAATTTATGGATGTGGGTGGAGTTTAGCCATCAGCCAATCAACCCCGGGGGGGGGCGTTCCCTGCCCAGCCCACAAGCCGGTCCTGTGTTCTGAAGGAACCAGAGCTAAATGGACCATGAATGGTTCTGATGGATGAGGATTGGTAACATTGGCATGTCAGTCTGATCCCAACAAGACCAATCAGTGCTTGTCTGGTGTGATCAGACCCCATAGAACCATTCTGGGGGTTCTCCTGGATTCTATCCTCACTACACATACAATGTTATATGTACATGTACCCCAACATGTCTACAATCAGGGGCAATTATTTCCATCTCTCTGCAACTCATATTTTATTTTGTATGAGAGATAAAATAGATTCCTCTGATCTCTGATATAAATCAATGTCTGGCAGACAGTTCGGGGTCTTCTCCCTGTATCGGCCTCGTCCCCTGCTGGGCTTGTAGATGAAATGACTAGGAATTCTCTTTGAGGCTCGATGAGGTGACAATTTTATATCTACAAGGATGGGGGGATTTTATTGGCATCTAGGGGTCACTTCTGGTCTAGAGACTCGCTCTGTCCTTCCGGATTCTAATTGAGGACCATCTGTCTATGATTGGTCACTGAATGAAGAGAATACGGAGTCCTGTGCGTCTTCTGGTCTGTTTTAGGTCCAAATTCAACCCAAAATTCCGGGAGAAATTGGACCTGAAACGGTGAATGGAGATGCACCGGACGCCCTGCTGTGACCTCCAGTGTGACCCCAGTCAAAGTCTGATCTCTGATAGTCAGCGGAGGGGGGAGGGGATGAAAGCCAATAACAGCGAGTGACCTGAAGGACTATGATGGGAACTCCCAGTGTAACCGGCCAATCAGAGGTCTGTATTTGTATAACTTTCATCTAGGTGACATGTCTGGATCCCTCACATAGAATATTTATACCAGAATCCTGCAGAATATTATATCATTTATAGGATAATTCTCACTCCAGACTCTGCAGATTACAGCCAGGATCTCTGAGCCCCTCACATAGAAGTTTTATTCCAGAGTCTTCCAGATTATTCCTTGATAATTTCAGTGTGGTGAGGGATCGATTATTGATAAGAATGGATCGGAGATCATCACAGCCGGAGGAAGTCACACCACATCTCCCCAACCTGCAGAGACAAATCCAGACACATGATATTATATTATAAGAGGAATATGAGGACTTATTCCCATTTAGTAAAAAGTAACATAACATCACTAGAGCGGAATATCAGAATATACAGAATGTTATACAGAGGAAAGATCTTGCTATTAGGGAAGCTGATAAAGGTGAAGGTGGTGTAGTACTTATGTCTACACAGTATAAAGAGGGGGCGCTGTGACCGCTTAGTCACCCCCTTATGTACTCGGTTATTAAGCAGAAACTCACAGTGTCTCATACAGAGGCTTCTGAAATTGATAGATAAAGGAAAGAATCTGGGGGGTTTATGAAATAAAACAGCAGAATGTCTGATGGTGGATACCCCAGTGACCCCAATATTCCATCACCATCATCATTTACATTGTTTACATTGTTGTCCTGTTGGAGCTCATTTTTTAACTACCTTGTTAAATCTTTTTAAGAATAAAATTATTTTTGAATTACTTATACATTGTTGATTCGATCCACTATCTCTGCTGCCTAAAAATAAATTTTCCATATTTTCAGGGTGAGCAGCACTCTCTAACTTGTACTGGTATGTGTCTTCCCCTTGTTGTAATATTCCATCACCTTCCTAAAGTCCACCAATCAGGAGATCCCATTGAAGATCACCGAATTATGGCAGGAATAGGATCCCTTATAGAGAATGTAGGGGGGAGGGGTAGATAAACATTTCCAGCCTTTAGCGCTGAAACTTCTGGGATATATTAGAGATACAAGTACTATATTGGTGGATATTCCACATTTACAATGGGATTCTACATTCACATGGGGGACACTTCACATTAAAGCACTTTATTCTTCCATCCCCCATTCTTTAGTATCTCCAGCAATCAGATATCATCTCCATAGATATAGATCATATACTAGGATGTTACAGGAATTATTACAGAGGACTGTAAAGAATGAAGGTTTTTTACCTTAACTACTTCAGCCCCGGAAGGATTTACCCCCTTAATGACCAGAGCACTTTTTACAATTTGGCATTGCGCTGCTTTATCTGGTCATGTAACGCTGTACACAAAGCAAATGTGCGTCCTTTTTTCCTACAAATAGAGCTTTATTTTGGTGGTATTTTATCACCTCTGGGATTTTTATTTTTTTGCAATATAAATGAAAAAAAGATTGAAAATGTTGAAAAAAAAAATTTCTACGTTTTGTTATAAAAACAAAAATCCAATAAACATAATTTTAGTCATACATTTAGGCCAAAATGTGCTCAGCCACATGTCTCAGCTAAATAAATCCCAATAAGCGTATATTTGTTGGTTTGCACAGAAGTTATAGTGTCTACAAACTAGGGTACATTTACTGGAATTTACGCAGCTTTTAGTTTATGACTGACTATCTCATTTCTTGAGGTGCTAAAATGACAGGACAGTACAAAGCCCCCCAAATTACCCCATTGTGGAAAGTAGACACCCCAAGCTATCTGCTGAGAGGCATGGGGAGTATTTTGCAGATCTCACTTTTTGTCACAAAGTTTTGAAAATGTAAAAAAAATTGAAAATCTATTCTGTTAAAGACTGTCCATTTATGTATCCATGCATTGAGATTCTGTATGGACTTTTTATGTCTGTTTATATGTTGTTTTTACAAATCTTTTGAATAAATATTTTTTTTATGATAAAAATAAAAATTTGTTTGCATTAAAAGTCCCACTGTACCTGGGGTACTGTTATCCCTTTATTTAGAGATATTACTTAATTTTTTATTTTATTTCCTTTTCTTTCTTAATTTTCCCAAACAAATGAGATCTGCAAAATACTCACCATGCCTATCAGCAAATAGCTTGGGGTGTCTACTTTCCAAAATGGGGCCCGGCTTGTCTCACCCTGCTCCAGCCTGCTGCTGATCCTGCATCACCCAGCTCACCGGATCACTGACCTGCATCTGCCAACCGCATTCCGGTCTTCCCTGGTGATCCATCATCCACCCATCTGTGCCAGCTACCACAGATCTCATAGGCACTCTTACCTCGCTGTGCTCTCAAGGCTACTGTCCCAACTCCAGTGGCTCCTGAGCCAGGGCTGTAAGAGAGGTCTCCTCCTACAAGTCAGGCTGTACGATAAGGTAAGTATCAGTATCAAACAGCCATGTCTGAGCCTGCAGGAAGAACCTCACCAGTGATGGAGATTTGTCAGCACCTCACAGCTCTCACACAGGCCATGAAATCCTTACAGGAGGGTTACGTTAAGCTGAAAGAACGGGCACAGAATTTAACAGTTCCTACTAATGCAGCTTCTGCATCCTCTGCTGCACCTACACAGACTGTCTCCACTCCCTCAGTGGTGATGCCACAACCCCAACCCAGAGTCCCCACTCCAGAGAGATTTGCAGAGGAACAAACTAACTTCCGGGCCTTCCGCAACGCATGTCAGCTTTATTTTGCTTTGTAAGCGAAAACTTTTTCACTAAAATCCACCAAGGTGGGATTTTTTTTAAAACCAAGAAAAAGTTTATTGCGCAAAAACAATCAGGTGCATAACTATTGCAGCAATTTAATCGGGTGTAGTCATAATTAGTATTATCACTATAATACAGCTTCTAGGTATAAACAGTTGTATAAAAGCAACTAACTGTACAAATATATTATTATTGATTTTGGTGGTGCTGCATAAATTGACAACAACATTTACCATTGAACTTGTATTATGGGAACTATTCTAAAGCATTGAACCTGTAACGGTAGATAGGTAAGAGGGAGAACAAATATATCATCCGTTTCAAGGCACATAGGGCGAGAAAAGAACATTACCCTCAATACATGTTGTTATTGATATTGGGATTCACCATGGTTCCATCAAGAGTAATTGCTATAAAAGTTAGACATTATTACCGGCATTTGGAATCTGTCTTCTAATCTGCCAAATTACATTTGTAACAGTCCAACTTTGACCAACTGGGTTGGACCTAGTCCTGGTTAGGGATGAGCCAAACACTCCCCGGTTCGGTTCGTATCCAGAAAATGCGAACAGACCGAAAGTTTGTGCAAACTCTCGAACACGGGGGGCTGGATCTGGGGGTCCCCTTGTTAAGATTCTGATAAGCCCCCCGCCTGCAGACCCCCACAACCACCGGGCAAGGGTATTGGGAAGGAGGCTCTTCTCCCCATCAACATGGGGAAACGATGCTGTGAGGCTACCCCAAAGCACCCTCCCAATGTTGAGGGCAAGTGGCCTGTTACGGTTCAGGAGGGGGTCGTTCTCTCGTCCCCCCTCTTTTCCTGCCAGTTTGCGTTTTCGGATAAGGATCTGGTATGGATTTTTGGGGGGACCCCACAATTTTTTTTTTCATTTTGACGCCGGGTTCCCCTTTTTTTAATTTGGTTTGGGGTTCCCCTGTGGGGAAATTCCATGCCGTTTTTATCAATGAACTTTTATGCGTATTGTCAGACCGACAATTCATTATAGCCATGAGTACTTTTAAATGACTTTTTTCCTTTAGAAATTTCATTTTGCTGCCAGGCTGTTCTAAATACGGGAAACATGCGCCCTTTCAAGGCATAGTATAGACACCCCCAGGTATGAAATTTAAAGGAATATTTCACTTTTATTGTTTCAGTTTAAGCATTATTAAAATCACTGCTCCTGAAATAACATCCGTTTTAAAAACTTTTTTTGCATTGATCTATGTCCCCTGGGCCAGGTCCCCAAAACACTTTTTATGACAATAGCATGCATATAAGCCATTAAAATTAGCACTTTTGATTTCTACCATCGACTTTTAAAGGGTGTTCCGCGGCTTTCGAATTTGCCGCGAACACTCAAAATTGTTCCCTATTCGGCAAACTGGTGAACAGCCAATGTTCAAGTCGAACATAAAGCCCATTCCTAGTTGGTGGTATCAGAACACTGTAAGCCCTCAAAGGTACTCTTGGTGGGCACTGGAACGGGCCTGGCTATGAAATATTATATTAAGAATTGTAATTACATGCCCCTGTTGAACAGGGTCAGAAAAATTGGGCCTTTGGTGGTGATGTGGTGGTGTTGCCACAACACTATAAGCCCTCACAGTTACTCTTGGTGGGCACAGGAATGGGCCTTGCTGCAAAATATTAAACATTGTAATTACATACCCCTGTTGAACAAGGGCAGAAAAATTGGGCTTTAGGCACTGGTGCTGGTGCCACAACACTGCAACCCCTCACAGATACTCTAGTTGAGTACAAGCCCTGGTGCAAAATATTACAGCAAAAATTGTAATTATATGCCCCTGCTAAACAGGAGCGGAAAAATTGGGCCTTAGCCCCCGGGGTGGTGCCCAGAACTGAAAATGTTCTTACAAGCTATCAACATGAACACTGAGGAGGAATAGGATAGTCACTCAGCATAACAGGATAGTCACTCAGCATAACTGGATAGTCACTCAGCATAACTGGATAGTCACTCAGCATAACTGGATAGTCACTCAGCATAACTGGATAGTCACTCAGCATCAGCATAGGCAGTCTTGAAGGGATCAAGCATTCATGAAAAAAATATTCGGTTACATCAGCATCAGGTGCTTGGTAGCTGGTGATCCAAAACTGATTCATTTTATGAAGATCAACTGAGTCAGTGGACAGGCACACTGTCAATCATGGTCAAAAAGAGTTTACAAATAAAGGCAAAATCTACCAGATCTGTAGCTTTTTTATCTGTTCTACAGAGTTTGTAGTCTATTGTTTGATCTGCCTGTGCGGTTTGTACTACGTGGGCAGAACCATACGCACTTTGAGGAAGAGGTTTGGGGAGCACCTCCGTCTCATAGAGGCAGGAGACGACACGCACAGTGTTCTCCTACACTTCCTCAAAAAATTTGACCATTCCTCATCGGGCCTCAGGGTCTGTCAGAGGGAGACATATTGGATTGATATATTGGACTCCCTTGCCCCTGGAGACCTGAATGAGAAAATAGAGGTGAGTAGTCTAATCTGAGTGCTTTTCTGTATATTCCTTCCTTCATTCACCATTTTCACAATATTCTTATCATTACTATTCATTTTTGTCTTATGCACATCTGCACATGAGCATATTTTATCAGACAGATATTTATATATCATAGCTATTTAACCACTTCAATAACAGGCACTTATACACCTTCCTGCCCAGAACAATTTTCAGCTTTCAGCGCTGTCACACTTTGAATGACAATTGCGTGGTCATGCTACACTATACCAAAACTAAAATTGTTATCATTTTGTTCCCACAAATAGAGCTTTCTTTTGGTGGTATTTGATCGCCTCTAGGATTTTTATTTTGTGCTAAACAACGAACATTTTGAAAAAAAAATGTTTTTTTTGTTTCAGTTACAAAATGTTGTAAATAAGTACGTTTTCTCCTTCACTGATGGGCACTTAAGGGGCTGCAGTGATGGGCACCGATAAGGTGGTACTGATGGGCATCGATGATGTGGCACTGATAGGTGGCACTGATATGTGAAACAGATAGGCATTGATAGGTGGCACAAATAGGCACTGATAGGTGGCATGGATGGGCACTGATAGGCGGCACGGATGGACACTGATAGGCGGCACGGATGGGCACTGATAGGTGGCATTGTAATGTACAGTATTGTACGGATGGATGCCAATGAGTGCCAAATAATGCATGCCAATCAGTGATGCCCATTGTGGGCACTGATTGGCATACATTGTGGGCACTGACTGGCATCCCTGGTGGTCTAGGGTGGCATACCTGGTGCTGGGCATCCCTGGTGGTCTGGTAGCATCCCTGGTGGTCCAGTGTGGGCATCCTTGAGGGGCTGTGCTGATAATCGATCAGCACAGACCCCCCTGTCAGAGGAGCAGCTGATCGGCTCTCCTCTACTCGCTTCTAACAGACGTGAGTGAGGAAAAGCCCATCAACAGCTCTTCCTATTTACACTGTCATCAGCCGTGATTGGACACGGCTGATCACTTGGTAAAGAGTCTCCGCCAGAGACTCTTTACCGAGATTGTAACAACGATCGCCGTGAGGCGCGCATCGGCTAAATATCCTGATCACATCATATGACGTCCGGTCAGAATATTGAAACCACTTTGCCGCTGTCATTCTGCTATATGGCGGGCGGCAAGTGGTTAAGGTTATATTCTAAACAAATTTTCTTTATCCAAGTTGTCTCCTCTAGTTTATATCTATCTATTTCTGACAAGACCCCTATGGTTTTCTTTTTCCCACAAGAAAGGAACGTTGTCTGTAGATAGCATTTGTGCAGTACAGTTCCTCTTTTATTAGCTTTAGTATTTTTCTACTTTTTGTCCCTTTTCCCTCCCCCCCTTTTAATCAGGTTCTCACCGATATAATGCTTAATCACATGGCCACGAGTTTTCAGTTAATTGTGTCGAAAATAATACATACATATAGACATACACACATACAATATACACAGTATATATATCATCCTTCATTACACTCTGTTTTCAGGTTTTGTTTTCTCTTCACTATTAACACCAGCACATTTATTTTATCCCGTCCCTTTTTTAATTAATTTCTGTTACCCCATCCATTTGTCATTCATGGCGGCGAAGCAATCTACATTTTACTATTACCAGTACAACATGCATCTTTTTTCGCTCTCTTTCTTCTCAAATGTTGAAAGCTTTTTAATTTGTTTTTAATTAATTTTACAATTCAGTACTTATTGTATGTCAATCAGTCAATTTTTTTTATTTTCAATGTTAGGCTATGAGTGACCGCTCTGTCAACCAATGAGCTGTGTGTCATTATGACCTATCAGCGCTGCCCTATCATAGCCTTATTTTGTGTTACATGCGTGAGACCTGCCTCTAGGTGAGATAGAGCCGAGAGCAGTGAGCCCTCAGGAAGCAGTAGGGACCTGATGGGATCATTGACATCGAAACCCCCCAGTTACCCAGGTGTTGGAGCTGGGATGCCACAAAGTAAAATCTGGCATGCGGCACAGCTAGGCCCCCTTGATCTTTAGTTAGCTGTAGAGTATATAAACAAATCCAAGCTGACTTGTTGCCCCATATTAAATCTCTGAACTGGGCATCTATTTGGGTAAACCATTTGTGTGGTATCCATATAGGGGCACTGTGGAATATATATAAAAGTTGTGGGGCCCACACCATTTTAATAAAATTTGCACTGCCAGAGAGGTAATTTCGTCTTTCAACTTCATCTGAAATTTATGGAGTAAGGGTACTAAGTTCAGTGTAACATACTGGTTTGGGTCTGGAGTTACCTGTATACCGAGGTAGCGGAACTCGCCAACTGTAATAATGTCTCTTGCACAATCAGGTAGAGGCTGTGGCAGGGGGTCCAGTGGCATAAGCACTGACTTATTCCAGTTAATACTGAATCCAGACAGCTCACCAGAGTCAGCAATTAAACAAATTACATTCTTCAAGGAGGTGTCTCTTAAGAAAATCAATGTGTCATCCGCATATAGAGAAATTACATCATGGTTAAGTCCTCGAAGGAAGCCTATGATGTTTTGCAATTCTCTGACATGTATGGCTAGAGGTTCAAGAGCTAGGGTGAACAACAGGGGTGATAGAGGACACCCCTGTTGCATGCCCTTGAAGAGTCTGAAGGGTTTTGATACATCTCCAGTGAAAAGAGGGGCCCACCCCAAATTTTGTCAGTGTTTCCCACAGATAGGGCCATTCAACATTGTCCAAAGCTTTGGCAGCGTCTAAAGAGAAGATGGCCCTATTAACTGGGTTGTCTGTAGGCAGTTGAAGATTGAGAAATAGTCTGCGTTGGTTTTGAGATGTGGATCTAGTTGGTATAAAACCTGACTGATTTCTACAGATCACGGTTTGAATACATTTGGCCAATCTGTTAGCCAGAACTCTGGCCAACAGCTTAATGACAAATGTAAGTAATGAAATAGGTCTATATACATCTGGAGATAGGGCATCCTTGCCAGGTTTCAAAACTACTACAATAAGTGTCTCACTCATAGAGGGGGGAAGTCTCCCAGTTTCAAATGCCTTGTTATAGACTTGCAGGAGTATTGGGATTAATTGTGCTGTGTAGTGTTTATAAACTTCCGCTGGCAAGCCATCGGCACTAGGCACTTTTCCATTTTGAGCATGGGCCAATGCTTCTAGGGAGCTCTTCCTCAGTCAGTGGGACATTTAATTGTTTTGCATCCATGGTGGACAAACAGGGTAAGGAGATCCCTTCTTTCTCAGGAGCGGTAAGTCCCCCACACTGTATCCCTAGGGGCCTCGCGCATGGCCTGCAGCCTGCCATGCTCGGCCCCCTCCTCCAAAATACACCCAATGCTCAGATGCATATCATCGATTGCTGAGGACAGCTTCAGTACCCCTGTATGCATGGAACTGACCCTGGATCCCTGGCATCCTCAGATTTCTCTATAGACTTACCAGCCCTGCCAGGCTCTGTGCACCCATCCAGCCAGATACTACAAGAGCCTGGGGAGAGCCATGCAGCCTTTAGTACCTATGCATCTAAACTACCTCCCCCTAAAGCCCAGAGACTCTCTCACTCATAGACCTTCAGCTCCCCCAGGGAACAGGTTACACCACCAGCCACCTATACACAAAAGGTGTACTCCCCTGCCAACCACCACTCTGGAGCAGCAAGCATGAGGGACCCCATGCCTGACCAAGCACTGACCTGGGGGGACCCATGGAGCTCATCACCAGGACTAGCATACTCTGCCCAGGGCAATGCTACCTCACATCCTCAACCGATGCTATCTCGCCCACCTCCCCCACAGCAAACCCCAATGCCAGCCCAAATCCACTCTGTACCCCCACAATGGCACTCATATCTACAGGCGATGCCCACCAAAGAAGACTTCAAGCAGCTAATCGGCAAATGTAATATCCACATGCTGCTCAGAAATACAGGTGCTACAGTCAGGCCTTAAGCACCTAGCAGACAGGGTAGAGATGGCCGAAGAAGAAATACAGGAGACTAAGCTGGCAGTCCACAGAACCCAACTCCAGGGAACAGACCATCACAACCTTCTGAAAGACATGCAACGCCACATGGAGGACTTGGACAACAGGGGGCACAGGAAAAACATCTGGGTGAGAGGGGTCCCTGAGACTGAGGGCCCTGAGGACCTGCAGAACACTTTGAAGAATGTGTTTAACAACCTCCTAGGTGAGCCTGCCACCAAACATATTGAAATGGACAGAGCCCACCAAGCCCTACGTTCTAAGATCTCCACCTCCAAACCAAGGGACATCATCTGTAGGATTAGTTCCTACTCCCTGAAGGAAGGTCACTTTCCAAGATGTCCAAGTGCAACTGTATCCGGATCTCGCAAGGATTACCATGCAAAAATGCAGACTTCTGCAACCCCTTTTGCACACCCTACAAGACAAAAACATTGCCTACTGCTGGAGATTCCCCTTTAGCCTCACAGCTAAACATCAGGGCAAATCCACTGCCCTACAATACCCAGAGGATCTAAACACCTTTTGTGATGTCCTCGGGATCCCTATCCCCCAACTCCCGGAATGGGATCTTGTGGCCACTCCACCTCCGCCGCTCACAATCTGGCATAAGGTCCCCCCATCCAACCGCTCCTGGAATGTGGATGCATCCCACAAGAGCAACAAACATAGAAACGGCTGAACTAACTACACCCCTCTTCATATGTTACCTGCTAATGGACTGACCTGCCATCTAACAAGGCTGGTGAATCTGCCCTGGACATTCTTGAATGTTTAGTCCCCCCTTGTGCCCCAGTTTTAATCCCCAGTTTACCTTATGGGCATGTCTCTGATGAGACCCAAGAGAGTAGGAACTTTCATGCTTGCCCGCCCCCCGGGACTAAAGTTACCATAGTTTTGTTGTTTGTATTCTATATGACCAATCTAGGGCTCCCTTGCATCCACCTGACCCATCCCCTTGGGTTAGGATGGGGGATCCCTGGGAAACCATACTGACCTAAGCCTGATGGCCTCTCAAGGTCATGTGACAACATTTTCTCTAATTTCTCAGTGTTTATTGTGTATTAAATCTTCTTTATACCCTTTCAGCTGCATCTCCTCTTTTCTTTTCCCGTCCGTCATTGTGTAGCTCACCGCGCAGGTCGTGGAATTTGCCTGGATTCTTCCTGAAGTAGTTCTGCTCCTGGCCTTCAATTTTTGTAACCTCTTCTCCACAACAGGCAAGATACCCTGCCCCTCCCCTTACCCAACACCATGGCTAAGATCCTCTCTTTGAGCGTTCACGGCCTAAATTACAATATAAAAAGACATCTGGCACTGAGAGAGTTTAGACAGTCAGGTGCAGACATTGTCTTTGTCCAAGAGACACAAACAATTCCCCCAGACCTACCTTTCCTCAGGACCTCATAAACTTGCCGGGGTCACCATACTTATCCAGCACGGGCTTCCATTCACCTGTTCAGAACACTATAGTGACCCACATGGCCACTTTGTCATCCTTGGGGGTCTGTGACAAACACAGGAGGTCACCTTATGTGCCCTATATGCCCCGAACATTAAATGTAGATTCTTGTCTAAAGTGTTTGGCCACCTCTTTCAGTCTGATCATGGATTCTTAGTGGTGGGGGCGACTTTAACTTAACCCACTCTGAAATTGCAGATCGCCACTTGGTAAGCTCCCAGACATCGTCGGATTGAGCCTTCAGGGACTCAAAGCTCTTCCGCCAACTCTCTAGACGATATGCTTTCTTCGATGCCTGGTTGGTTCTCCACCCAAGGGATCGGCAGTACACATTTTACTTGTGAAAATCAAATAAATAGTATTGCGCTACCTTAAGAGATTAAACTATACTACAGTGCCTTGTGCATAAATGTATATTAACAGTTGTGCTAAATAATAAGCTAACATTTTACTTGGCACCCCACCGAACACACTCACGTGTTGACTATTTCTTTATCAATAACCCCACACTTAGAATAACACACAAGTACAGATACTCCCGATCTCATGGTCTGACCACGCCCCTATCTTGCTTACCTTGTACCTAGGCTCCCCCAACCTTAGGCCCTACAACTGGAGGTTAAACACATTCCTTTTCCAGCACCTCTCATCAAAAACAGAGCCAACCTCCACCCTAAAATTTTACTTTGTGGAAAACACCACTGCTGACATCTCCCCCCCTACACTCTGGGAAGCCCATAAGGCCATCCATTGAGGCAGATGTATGGCACTATCCTCTGCCATGAATAAAGATGTTCTGGCCACCAAGATCCAAACCGAGAAAGAGCTTAAGGTTCTAGAACACCGACTACAATTGTCCCCTACCCTATCCCTCCTTAAGAAAAGGCTTTGCTTAGACTAAAACAAGTATATTATGATAAAGGTAATAAGGCCCACTACCTACAGGTGAAGAAACTGTGTACCAACTCCCACATGTTCACGCCTCACCAGATTAAGAATAAAACAGGCTGCCTACTATCCCACCCTAAAGACATTGCTCATACCTTTGCAGAATTTTACACAGACCTCTACAACAATCCTGACATCCCCACTAACCCCCCAACCTATCCCATCGCATGCAACAATATCTCAAACAAAGTGGAGTACCCCAACTCCAAGCCTCTAACTTAGCAACCCCTAACACACCAATTACTGAAGAAGAAATAGAACAGACTGTTAAATCTCTACCATCCCACAAGTCCCCAGGCCCAGAAGGACTACCTTATTTATACTATAAGACCTTCTTTCCCCTCCTACTCCCCCACATGTGCAAACTCTTCAATGCCTTCTTCCGGGACACCCCCATCCCAGCAGACATGCAATGATCCTTTATTACTCTGATCCCCAAACCAGACAGACAAAGACAAAGACCCTATCTTATGCTCCAACTACAGATCCATCGCTCTGCTGAACACGGACCTCAAAGTTTTTGCAAAACTGCTCTCAATTGGCCTGAATGTAGTCCTCCCCTCTCTCATCCACAAGGATCAGGTGGGTTTTGTCCCACTCAGACAGGCATGCGACAATACCAGATAGGTGATTGATCTGGTGGATGTGGCGAACAGGGAGAATTCGTCATCCTTGCTACTTAGTCTGAATGTTGAAAAGGCCTTTGACCATCTTGGTTGGCCCTTGCTGTTTGCCACGCTAAAACATGCTGGGTTTAGGGGACATTTCCTATGAGTGATTCAGCACCTCTACTGCCACCCCACATCCAAGGTTAGGACTTCCATTGCTCCCCTCCACAATTTCTATAACTAATGGCACCCGGCAGGGGTGCCCACTTTCACCCCTGCTATTTGCACTGTGTGTTGAACCGCTAGCTGTCTCTGTTCAAAATAATCCAGATATCCGGGGTGTATCAGTCAGGAGCAGACAGTTTAAAATGTCACTGTTCGCTGACGACATTATTCTAACCCTGGCAAAACCTATAATCTCCCTCCCAAATCTCCATGCAGAACTAGACTGCAATGGGGCCCTCTCAGGATACAGAGGGCTAAATCGGAGGCCCTTCCAATTAATATCCCCGAAGCGGAAACTACACACCTACAGACCAATTTCTCCCATCACTGGAAACATGCCTCCTTGAAATATCTGGGAATACACAATCACCCCAAAATTCACCACCCTATACCAGGAAAACTTTCTCCCTCTTCCACTTGATCAGAACCATGCTTCTGCAGTGGAAAAAGCACCATATATCCCTCCTAGGCTGGATCGCTTCAGTTAAGATGATGATTCTCCCGAAGCTACTATACCTTTTCCAAACACTACCTATCTTGGTCCCCTACAAACACCTGAGAAAAATCTGACTTAATTAAATGTATCTGGAACCACAAAGGCATAGAATACCCCAATCGGTACTAATGGAGGTGCGCTCGGATGGAGGCATAGCATTTCCCAACCTCATCAAATACTATTAAGCTACCCAACTTCACAGTTAGTTAGCAAGGTTGAAGACATCAGTCCATCCAGTTCAACCTGAGTGTGTGTCTACAATTGTCCCTATCCGTGTACATTGCACACTCACATTGGTCCCTACCATCAAGGAGCACACAATCCAAGGTCCCCATTCATATACTAGGGCCAGTTTTGGACAGAAGCCAATTAACCTACCAGCATGTCTTTGGAGTGTGGGAGGAAACCGGAGTACCCAGAGGAAACCCATGCAGTCACAGGGAGAATATGCAAACTCCAGGCAGGTAGAGTCGTGTTTGGGATTCAAATCAGCGACCCTTATTACTGCTAGGCAAGAGTTCTAACCACTACACCACTGTGCCGCCCTAAATAACATTTAGGGCAATAGCATTGTGGTTCACCCAACTGTCCTATAATAAGTGGACAGAAATCTGGCTGGCCCCGACCCACCCAAATAACCTGCTTTGGAGTGCGAACGTGGAGGTGCCCCCCGAACATTTACTGGGATCTATGTCCCAACTACGCCGGCTCTGGTACAAATTGTCACCTCCACACGGGCTATCCTCAGAAAGATCACTTCTGACCTCATTTATCTGCAATTCCAAGAGGCCAGATAGTCTCACTCACCAAATGTCATATCCGTAGTCATCACAAAATGTATTTCACTATGGGAACCTAGTGGACCCTAGATCACGTTATTACCCTTCTCCAAACTTCAGACTAAATATGACCTGCCTCACCAGGTTTTTTATAGTTATTTACAAATATGCCACTACACCTTGACCATAGCGTCTGACCTGCAATTCTCCCCCCAAACCCCTTTTGAAAATTTAATCCCAGCAGGCTCTGGCCAGAAGGGCTTAATCTCTGACATTTACAAAATACTAAATGCTTACCCAGTAGATACAAAAGGTAAACACACCTATATGATTAAGTGGGAGAAAGCCATCAATGAAAATCCCTATAGAACAATGGCAGGTGATATGGTCTCAGGCAGCAAAGAGCTCACTTTGCACACTATATAAAGAAAATGTGTATAAAATCATCCTTTTCTGGTACATGACTCCAGATGTGCTCCACACCATCTATCCCACTAGTTCCGACAGCTGCTGGTAATGGCAGGGAGATAAGGGCACCCTCCCCCACATTTTTATTTTTTTGGAGCTGCCCACAAATTACCTCCTTCTGGAATGTGGACCAGCAGTTACTGACCAATCTTCTAGAAACACCAGTCTCCATGACCCCCAATTTTTTCCTACTGGGCTTATTGTCATTAAGGATCTCCACACCCTATAAAAATAGGATTTTTATAGTAACTTACCTGTAAAATACTTTTCTTGAAGTACATCACAGGACACAGAGGCTCATAGTAATTACTAAGTGGGTTATATCTCACCTTCAGGTGCTGTATACTGGTGTAATCAATTAGACAGGAAGTTTACTGCCTATATAACCCCTCCCCTACTGGGAATACCTCAGTTTTTGTAGCAAAGCAATAAGTGTCCCACAAGAGGGGCGGGAGCTCTGTGTCCCATGATGTACTCCAAGAAAAGGATTTTACAGGCAAGTTGTTATAAAAATCCTATTTTCTTTATCATACGTCACGGGACACTGAGGCTCATAGTAATTACTAAGTGGGATGTCCCAAAGCAATGTCTACTGAGGAGAGGGAGACACAAATAAATGCAAATCACCATCAGATGTGAGGACATATACTGCTGCCTGCAGTACACTGCGCCAGAAGCGGCATCCTCTTGCCGTCTTACATTCACCTGATAGAAATTAGTGAACGTATGTATAGACAACCAAGTGGCGACCTTGTAAATCTGAGTCATAAAGGCTTGGTAACGCACCGCCCATGAAGACCTTACTGCCCTGGTAAAGTGCACTATAAAGGAGAAAACATTTTCTTCAAACTGCAAGCCAGAATAATAACTTGACAAATCAACATTAAAATAGTTGATTTAGACGCTATCTGCCCTTTCCTGAGACCTCCTGGTAGCACCAAAAACATTCGTTTTCCACATCTGAGCAATCACTTCAGCAAGGCCTTAACTGCTCTCACTACAACGAGAGAGTGCAACCATTTTAAGGCCCCTTTCACACATTGCGTTATTAGTGACGGTTTTGTTACATGCGGTCTTGTGCAGATAGAAAAAAAAAAAGTTGCGTCCATTTACTGCAGTTATCTGCACATAACTGCAGGCAATCGCAGTGTACTATTTCTCCTGCAGATAGCAGCAGCAACAAGGAAAGAAAAACAATAAGAAGCACATCAGAAATGGCAAGTATTTTCCAAACGCAGCTAAACGCAGCCGCATGTAAAAGCAGCTAAACGCAGCTAATCGCAATGTACAATTGCAAGTGAATGCTGTGCCAGGATTCTCTGAATTTCAGAACAAAACATGCTTTTAACAGCGGCAGAACATCCGCCCGTGTGAAAGGGGCCCCATAGCCGATTTGAAAGCTGCCTTCCAATTTTTTAGGTCCCTCTAGCAGTACAAATGTCAGTTTCCTGTATCTGGAATATTCAAATATACCTTTACCGCTCTCACTATATTGAGAGGAAGTAATAACTTTCCTTCTGCAGAACAAGGTTCTGGTAAAAGGAAGGTAAGAAACGTCTTGATTCAAATGACAGCTAGATCCTTTTAGGAAAAAAAGGCTAGGTGAGGATTTAACATCACCCTATCCCTAAGAATAATTAAGTATGGCACCATTAAAACGAAAGCTGCCAACACTGAAACTCTCTTGCGGAGGCTACCGCAACCAAGAACACCAATTCCCCCGTTAGGAGGATCAACGGAATATGGTGCATCGGCCCAAGGTGCGGTCCTTGCAAGCCAACAAAACTAAACCCTAAGGGCACAAGTGTGACCCAACTGGTGGATTTATACACACTGTCCCTTATACAAAAGGCCCATATTAAAGAATGTGAAGCAAGGGGCCTTTCAAAACAAATGATAAAGGCAGAGATCTGACCCTTGATGGTATTCAAGCTGGCTTCAGTTTTGCCCCCAACTGTAGGAAGGCAAGAATTCTACCTATGACATACCTCCGAGAATGCCATCTTTTGGTTTCATACTAGGAAACATAGGCCCTCTAGACCGGAATAATAAATGGTCCTAGAGGCCCGCTTTCTTGCATTAATCAGGGTCGTTACCACTGAACCTGAAAGCCCCCCGATTATTTAAAATGTGGGCTTTAATAGACAAACCGTTAAATTTAGCGATTGTAAGGCCGGATGGAATACCGGCCCTTTACGAAAGCAAGTCTGGACTAGATGGAAGAGTCCATGGTTCCCCTACTGCCAACCTCACAATCTCTGCATACCAGGATCTTCTGGGCCATGCTGGGCTAGTAGTATTACCAGCTTTCTTTCCACTTTGAACCTGTGTAGAAGCTATGGGAGTAGCTGAACTGGATAACGTATAAATCAGTGAAAAACTGATCCCCCTGGGGTCGCTAACACATCTGTCCCATATGTGAGTGAATCCCTAGCCCTTGACACAAAGCTGTCCAACTTCTTGTTGAATCTGGACGCTCAAAATTATCTGGTCAGCAAAAGTCGGGGTGCAGAGGCCATTCTCCCAGGAACAATTGTTGACGGCTCCAAAGAGCTGCCTGTCAGTTCTCCATTTCACAAAATAAAGATTGTTGATAGGCAAGGTACAAGCTCCTCTGCCCAAACCAGAACATGGCCCACTTCCCTCTGGCCACGTGACTTCTAGTGCCTCCTTGGTAAATGAAGAAAACCACTGATGTGGCATTGTCAGATTGTACCCTGAGAGAACAATCCTGCAATCTATATGCCCAGGCCATTAAGCCAGACGTACCATCAGAAATTCTAGAATGTTGACTGTCAAGGCTCTCTGAGCTTGACCACTTCCCCTGGGTATGCCTAGGTTAGGATCTACTTGTTCCAGGCACCCCAGAATAATGTTTATAGCAGCCTTGAATGAAACTGAGCATATGGAACCACTTTGAATGAAGCCATCTTCCCTAGCACCTTAGAAAAAGTAAGGAACTCTTCCTTGCCTTGACCCCTTTTTGGGCTTAGTCCCAAACACTCCAAGCTCCTTACTGACCATAAGAAAGTACCTTTAGACTGGGATCCCAACCCAGGAGTTCCAGATACTTGACCATACTGGACCACCTTTGTCCAGCCATGCTACTGACTGATCTATCAGCAGCAGATTGCCTTGGTATGCCATTACGGCTATACCCTGGGCCTTTACCCCAGGCACAGTGGCTAACCCGAAGGGCCAGATCACCAACCGGAAGAGGTGCTGTTCCCCTGCGAATCGCAGATGACCTCTGTAGCCCATGCAAATAAACGCATATGCAAACAACCCATATGTGTATGAGGCCGGTATTAACGCCATATGCCTCTATGGAAGCGTGCGTTCGCTGAAGCATAAATTCATACAAATAAGTTTTAGGCAAACAAGAAAGTGTGCGCTGTATACATGCATACCTATAACACGTGTGCTATGGACCAGGCATCTTGCAAGCATGTGTTTTATGAACGTGTTATGCAACATTACACAACATGTACCCATGAAGACACATTATTCCTATGAACATAAGGAATCCTGTATTTTTAAGGAAAACTTGATCTAGGCGATCATGCAACTTTAAGCGCTCATGCATCCTTATGTGATTTTGCATTTTTTATATGATCAAATATTTTATGCATTATAACCACTACTGTGTGAACAAGTAACCTTGTGTGACCAAGGACTCTTGTGTGATACAGTACCCTTGTGCAATCCAGCATTTTTATGGGATTTTAGGCATTTCTGTGCAAACAAGCACTTTAATGTGACCCAGTGTCCTCATGCAAATATGTAAAAAACAGAAAACACGTATCTTTATGTGATCAGCAAGAACATGTTCTGTTACTTGTTTTACCCACATGATGTACATTCCGAACTCATGTATTTTTTTTTGGTCTCAATTTTTATTCAATTTTGTCAACATACAATATGTGAACAGCATTTGACATACATCAAGAAGTATTGTATTTTTGTGATAGAGATGATAATAAAGGCTAACAGAATTAAGTAGCTATAAGACATTGGTCGTCAGGGTAACGTGTATTCACATATTTAGGTTAATATGTATATGCATTTTTCAGAGAAAAGAAACAAAAAAACGAACAAAAAAAAAACAACAAGAAACATATTCCACACTTAAATAGAATGTAGATAAATCGGGATGTATACCATTCACTTTGTGAGTAAAGGAAGCATTTGGGATGTGGGGCACACACAGTGATGTAGACACCGTAAGTGTAAGGTAAAGTAGTATCACGGATCTGACTGGTAGACTGGGTCAGTTATATCTGTGTAACTTGGCTGCAGCACTAGGGAGGGGGGGGATGCTCCACCCGGGCACCCCCAGAGGGATCTATTCGGTGCCCGAGAAGAGTCATCTGCCCCTCTCCGCAAGTTGGACTTCGAGTCTTAAGTTCAAAGATTAGGAGTTGAATAATGGGACTAAGCTAGGAGAGCTGACCCAGTCCTCCCATTGTTGCCACATGTAAAGGGTTCGTGTTTTGATACCATTTCTGAGTGCTAGTACCGTTTCGTGTAAAAAGTGTGCATGGGTAGTTTGTACTACATCAAGTAGAGTAGGTGGGGTAGTGATTTTCCATTTCCGTGCTATACTGAGACGTGCTGCTAGTAGTATGTGTCTTATTATATTTTTTGACAGATTTGGGAATTTTTCTATAGTCAGGGAGAGGAGGGCTAGGTAGGGTGTTTCTGTGATTGATTGTTTGGTGACATCAGAGATTAATCTGAATACTGAGTGCCAGTAACCTGTGAGTTTGGGGCAGTTCCAGAAAGTGTGAAGTAAGTCCCCTTTGTGTCCACAGTTCCTCCAACATGTACCATCATTAGTTATGTCAAATTTGGATATTTTGTCAGGAGTCAAATACCAATGGTAGGTCAGTTTATATGGCAGCTCCCATAGGGAAGCGCAGCAGGTAGCTTTATATGTGGATTGGCAGGCCCATTGTTCTAATGTGAATTTGTGGTCTAAGATTCTTTCCCATTGTAAAATTGCTGCCGAGCTAGTAAATGTAGATTTTTTTTTTTTTTTTTAGAAAGATTTTTATTGAGGATTTTTCAACATACAAGCAAAGTATAAACTGCAACAGCCAGTCTGGTAAAATAATACAGAGCATCAAAGGTATAACAAGGTACAAGAATGTCACTTCGGCATCAAACAATATATGACAAACATGGTGAGGACACAATCATGGATCACATATTATGAATAACTACAGTAGAAGTACATGTGTTGGCATATACATGTCTGCACAGGGTGGTTTAACTCATGTCATAAGCTTTTTTAAAGTCCTGAGAGGAATCCGGTAAGTCTGCCAAATTCTCAATGGGAGAGGTATTAATTTACCGGTCAGAAAGTTAGAGCCTTCACAGTGTGGAATCGGACACTGATGCTTAAAGAGGAAGGCGTCAATGCCAGGTGAGAACTATAGTTACCATGGTCAATTAGGAAGCATATAGAACTGTCTCTGACTAGTGCTCTGTACTAGGGCCATAGTGTAATGAAAAAACATAGTACAAGGTTGGTTAGAGGGAGAACAAGGGGATGAGGAGGACAAAATGACTGTAGGGAGGGGGAAGGGGAAAGGAGGAAATAATGGGGGATTCCTGTCAGCTCCGCACCCGAAACCCCCCCGGATGAGATAAAGTCTTGTATTCCGGGGTAGAGAGAAAATGAAACCAACACGCCCAAATTGTGGTATATTTTTCCGATTGATCATGTGACTGGTGAATTAAATTTTCAGATTTTCCCGATTCTTGCCAACCATTCAGCAATGGACGGGGGTTCAGTAGAACGCCATTTAGACGGGATACAAAGTTTCGCTGCATTCACCATGTGCATGGCAAGCAATTGAAAATATATTTTTTTAGAGATCGAGGGTAGATTTAGTAGAAATTTTGAGGGGAGGAAGGATAGGTCACAAGATGTAATCTGTTTGATCAATCTATGAACTTTTCTCCAAAACGGTTGTATTTGGGGACACGACCACCATATATGTAGGTAGGAGCCAATGCCATCTGCACAGCGCCAGCAATGGGGGAACGGTGCGTCTATATACGTTGTAACTGTAGGGGGGTTCTGTACCAACATGAAAACACCTTATATGCGTTTTCCTGTGTGTGGACATAAGTGAACCCTTATGTGCTATTTTGTAAATGGTTTTCCATTTTTCAGCGGATAAAGGTTGGGATAGGTCTGCTTCCCACTTATGTTTGATCCACTCACTTGGGGGCGATAAAGGACACGATAAGAATGCATATGTAATCGAAATGAGATGCGTTTGCAGTTCATGTAAAGAGTATACTTGCTCATAAGGGGTAAGGCTTCGCGACCATTGTGTCCATGTCCGAGGTGAGGTAAGGAATTGTCGGAGTTGGACATATGTCCAGAAAGGAAACGACTGTGTTGGTGAAGTTGCCACTAAAGATTCTTTACCCGGTTTTGGTATCACCACTATATGGGCTGATAGCATATCTCGCGGAGGAGTCTGGGGTGTTGTGCATGAATTGAAGGCTAATAAGAAATGATCAGTGAGGAGTTCTCGTAGAGTCTTATAGTACCCCATAGTCAGACTGTCCAGTCCGGGACTTTTGCCCAGTTTCATTTGTTTTAGCGCTATTACTGCTTTTGCAGACGTCAGTGGTTCCTGAAGCCTGAGATAATCCTCATCTGAAATTTTTGCAGGAGTGCGTTGGCGTAGAAACTCAGAAATCAGGGCTGTTCGGTCTGTCTTCTGCGGGGAACTGTCGGAGTTGTGCAAATTATACAATTTGTCATAAAAGGAAACTAACTGGGCAGCTATGTCCGGATTCAACGTCAATTTGCGCCCCGACACATCCGTGAGCGAGTGTACTGTCATTGCAGATTTTTTCCCTTGTAGGGCTCTGGCCAGACCTTTCCCAGCCTTGTTACCATACTCGTAAAAATATTTCTGTGAGAGAATGTACTTACGCTTTATTTGTTTGTTTAAAAGCTCTAGTAATTCCTGTCTAGCTTGGGTAAGGAAGGCTAGGGACTGGAGGGCCCGCTTTTGCCTGTGAACCATTTCAAGTTCAGAGATTTTTGTCATCAGTTCTTGAAAACGTTTTTGTCTATCTCTTCTGCGTTGAGCCATTTCCGCCATAAGAGTGCCTCGAACCACGCATTTATGAGCTTCCCAGTTTGTCAAGGGGGACGTGTCAGATGGATTATTTTCTGAGAAGAACTGAAGTATACGGGTTTTGAGTTTGTCCAGGGTAGATAAGTCCGTGAGCAGGGAATGGTCCAAACGCCAAATTGGCGTTCTGTCAGTGACGGAGGGAAGAGTGATGGACAAGGTTATAGGATGGTGATCTGAAAGTACTTGCGGACCTATATCAGTATGATGGCTATGGTGCAAATCTTTTTGTGTAAGGAAGAAATAATCTATTTGTGAATATTTATTGTGTGGGGAGAAAAAAGAAGGTATAGTCTTTGGTTACAGGATTTAGGGTTCGCCAGGTGTCATGTAACGTTAGATTAAGTAGCTGAGATTTAATGGAACGTAGCGCTGTATAGCTAGTACATAAATAGTGTTGCGCTCCACAAAAAATGTTTTTTCTTAAATAGATGAATCAATACTAATAAATAAAGAAAAGATAGTAGCTAGATATAGCTATTCAAAACATGTTACTTTAAATCTACACCTTCTAAAGTGCATTAGTGCCAATTAAACAAAATTCAAACAAATATAAATAGCTCCAACTAAAGTGCATGCAGTGACAATCCTGCTAACAAAGTATATAAATATATACGGAAAATAAATAAATAATTTCAGATCAAAACTTAAACTATACAGTGCATATGGTGAGTGTGGTTACACTAAAAATTGTGTCTAAATTCATACAGTGCATCCAGTGAAAAAAATAGTTTAAAAAGCCCAGTTGAAAAAAGTCCAAAAAAGGTAAAAATGTCTCTTATCTATAACATCAAGATAAACACATGCAGTATGTGAGTCCACACTGTGTCATGAGATAAACTGGCCTCGTGAAAAAATATTAAAAATAGAATAGTGGTTCCACCGGTGATCTTTGTGAATCCTCAGAGTCGGGTGTTTACACACTGAGTGCAATGGCTACCTTACCTCCCTGCTGTAAGGTAAACAGCAAACGATTTCCCTAGCGCTGTATAGGGTATGGAGGATTTCCCATTTGAAGTATCTAGCAGAGGGTTTAGCGGAATGTTGAAATTCCCCCCATGATTAAGGTCCCTGCCACAAACGGGATCAGGGATTGGGTCACCGATCGGAAAAAGGCCACTTGACAGGAATTAGGTGCATAAACATTGGCCAAGGTAAACATGGTACCTCCCAATTGACCCTTCAGGAAAAGGAATCTTCCTTTGGGATCTACTATTTTATCCTGGAGCTGGAAATCACAATGCTTGGCAATTAGTATAGAGACCCCCTTAGATTTGGCAACTGGGTTCGTCATGTGATACACAGTTAGGAAGTAGGGAGAATGTAGTTTCGGAATTGTATCTGACCGGAAGGGTGTTTCCTGAATGAGCAAGATGTCCGTCTTAGTCCTCTGCATTTGCAGAAGCAATTGGCATCTCTTTTCTGGTGTGTTTAGTCCGCAAATATTTAGGGACGTGAGAGTAAGTTTCGGCACACTGGTTTTTCCCTGTGGAATTGTCATCCTGTCTGCTCAACGCCGGGTCAAGACGTGCAAGGTGTGAGTGCTAAGTCGGGGTACGAAGCTGACAAGAAGGAGGAAGAAAAACAAAAAACGGAGGGGCAGAGAGGGACAATAGGGTGGGCAAAGACCAAGGGAATAGTGGTGGGACTAAACAAATAGGAAACAACCGACTATAGGGTCGCAGTTACGCACCCTTTACAGTATATATACAGGGTCAGTGTAAGTTGGTGGAGCTGAGCTAAAGTGGTAAAACGTAGGTTAAAAAAATAGATGGAACAGACCACGTGTGGGTGGTGGATAAACCTTGAGTAGAGTGATACTTAAGCCGTCCAACAAACTTTCAGCCTATAAACACAGTGGAGGTGTAGCATAGGAAACCATGGGAAGACTCTAGAATGGAATTTAGGGACTCCAGTCCGGAGGGCGGTACCTCTAGGCAAATTAGACCTTAGGGATCAATATGCATGGTCGGAGTGTATACCACTTTGAGGCGTTCTAGGATCAGAAGCAAGCTAAGAGATCTGCCTGCCATCCGATTCCCCAGAACTAGGGACGTGTGGAAACCTAAGGGAAAGAAACCCATCTCGAATTCGATGGGGTCCTCACCCAAGTTCCAAACATATGCAGAATACTCAGACCAACAGGATTGTCTGCCGTATACACAGACTGACTGCTATCAGCAAGATAATCATAACCGTAGAAATGCATAACAAAACTTCAATAAACGGTGGCATACAAGAGGAATAGAACACATACCTAATCTCTATGATAACTGTTAGTGCCTGAGAATTGCAGGCTCGGGAGATTGTACATTGCAAACTTTATATAGAGCGGTCAACATGAGTCTCCTTATACCACTGAAACTGGCAAGTGGCCGTCTGCGGCAACGGGAATGGAAGACAACACTGCCTTCAGTGAAATAACACAACATCTGTAATGGATGGCAAGGGTGGGATTGGCTTAGTAGACTAGATGGGGCTATACTGGGTCTACTGGGTGGAGGAGTTCGTAGCCCCTCTCAGAGTGGCCCGTCATCAGAGACCAGAGAGCTCGATAGTAAGGGCGCTTGGTGCTAGGAACCTGTCTGTCGGGAGTTTGATTGCCGACTGATCAAAACTCCAGGGGGAGTCCGCGGAAGGTAAATCAAAAGGTACAATCCGCTATAATGAACCTCAACATAGAGTGTAAAGCCCTACGGGGTGGGTTGCAATAAGTCTCAGAGGGGAAACGTGAAGAATCTCCGTAGCCCAGTTATCAATTTTTGGGGCCTAGGGCGGACCCTCTCGGGGTACCATAGGTATGCGATTCCTGGCTAACCCCTAAATGGGGAATCCCAGCTTTGAGTAGAGAGTCTCTCAGTGGGTAGTCGGCTAGGTGACAACAGATCTCCTGTGAGTAAACAGTCTCTCGCGTATCCCTTGCAACTCCGAGATCGGTAGGTGTATCAAGAGAAAGCATTTCTCATAGGAGAGGGCTGGAGTCAATTGTGTAACCATATCTCCTTCCTACGTAATCATGAAGTGCGTTATAGCCAATTGAGACTCTAAAGCTCTTCCCTGTCTGATGTTCCGGAGAGCATCATCAGGACAGGGAATACCCCTATCTGGACCGATTCAGCTATGTGGGTCAATTGCATATTGTCCTAACAAGTGTTGGGAGAGGTGAGACAGAGCAGCGGAACCTTGCAGAGAGAAAGTTTACTACCTAACTCAATGGTCATGTTGCTACGTAAGATAATTAATATCATGCAGGAATCACATTCACACACTCTTGAAGTCAGTGTCACGAACAGCATTCCTGATATACACATAGAGCCCTGAGATCCTGACTATGAGTATATATATATATATATATATATATATATATATATATATGGGATTACCTCAAGAGAACAGTAATAGAGAATGTAGTATATATAAAGAGAAACCGACATGTTTAACATTTTGGTCCGTTAACATACTGTCACCGGTTCTGCTCGGATGGGATAGCTGCGACACCATTGTTAGCATAGTAGAACACACCGATAGTTCAGGGCAGCGTCTCTGCTAGAATTGGATTCGAGTGATGACATAAGGGCCGTCGCGTACCGTGATCTGTTCGTACTTAATCCAACAGGTATAAAAGCAGAATGACAGTCTTCCGGGGGCGGCGGACAGATTCGTCCCTCCCTCAGAGGGATGGTCGAAAAGCGCGTGGTGAAGAAGGGGAGTGAAGCAAATCCAAAATGGCAATACCTTATATGGCACTATCATTGTGACAGGAGAATAAGCCGCTCGAACGATATACTAGTCGTCATAGTAAAACTCAGGTGCAATAAACTAATGGGAACTGGAACATAGAACGTCTTGTAGAAGTCAATGACAACTTCATAATAAAAAAAAAAAATAATAATAAAAAAAAGAGTTAGAGTCATAACTGTACTGATATTGTACCTCTTAGCAATCCCTGCGTGCCCGCCTAGGAGCCGGGCTGTGAGCTGGGTTTCGATGCGACCTGTTTGGAGCTAAACCCCTATTGCTCAGGGGTGGAAAGGGGGACCGGCGATGTCTAGAAGAGACCACTGGGATCTCCATCGGCTCCTCCGGGTTCCGGTGCATAAGGGGTTGCTGGTGTGTAAAATCAGCATACCAGTGAGGTAAGTCAACGTAAGGTATATCCAGTGCCTGGCAGAAATTATCCAGTTCCTCTGGTACACGCAGTAAAGCAGTACGAGCATTGTGGGTGGCCTGAAGTCCGAAGGGGAACTTCCATTTGTATGATATTCCTTTCATGCGGAGTATATCCAGGAGAGGACCCAGATCCATGCGATTTCTTAGGGTGATGGCCGACAGATCCTGAAAAATGTGTATCGCCTGGCCTTCATGGGTAATTTCTTCTTTCAGTCTAGCCTTCCGCAAAATTTCTTCCTTCAGGGAGTAATCTATCAGGCAGCAGACTACATCCCTCGGGGGATCAGAGTCCCTACCTCTAGGTCGCAGCGCTCTATGGATGCGTTCCATTGCTATATGTGTCTGAGGAGGTTTCTCCAGTAAACTATTAAAGATGGCTGAAACCGTCGATGACAGGATTTCACTGCCCACTGCCTCAGGCAGGTCCCTCACTCTCAGATTATGTCTCCTGCCCCGATTGTCGAGGTCCTCGACGCGACGTTGTAGATCTCTAAGATGAAAATTGTGCGAGTTTGTCATTCGGTCCAGATCAGTCAGGGCAGCCTGGTGTAGGTCAGTTACCTTTTCCACAGCCTGAACTCTTCCCGCAATAGCTTGGAGCTCTTGGCGGAGATCTGTAATGGCCACCGTTAATGTATCTTTAATGTTCGTTGCAAACCGCCCGGAGGTCAGCAAGACTCAACTGTTGGTGAGCGGGTGGGTTCGGAGGCAACGATGGCGATGTAGCCGACGATTCAGTGGGGGATAGAACTATGCCCTCGTTGTTCCTTGTGGTATGTGAGGTATGCTCCGCCATATTGTGCCGTTGAGCTCGAAGCATCTCCGGGATGTAGTATGCGGTACGATTATCCGTTTCTATTGGGGAACGGGATCCCAAGGTGCCGCGGGACAAGGTTCCCATGTCTGGACGTCGAATAAACACCTCTCTTGTATGTTAGCTTAGGAGAAAGGCCTCAGTCTGAAGGAGCTAAAGTCCTAAGCAGCCATCTTCTACGGCCAGCATTAAATGTAGATTTATGGTGGAGTAATTTATAGAAGACCTTTATAGAATACCTTTTTGTTGTACTTTGGTGGATCTGAGGAAGATCCAGGCTTCTTGGGGGAGTGTGCACATCCATGTTTTAAGGGAAGCAAGGCAGTGTTTGGTGTGGAGATATAGGAAAATATCAGAGTTCGGGAGTAAGTATTCTTTTTGGAGTATGGGAAACGTTTTTATTGCATTTTTATCAATCATGTCCGATAGATAGGTTATACCCCTGGGTTTCCAACCCGAATAAGATGTTGATTGCATTAGAAGATGTAAGGTCTCTATGGGTATAGGAATTGTCGACCTATTTGAGTGGGTGGTCATTGAATGAATAAACTGTGCCCAAATTTTGGTAGTCGCCACTATGATCGGAGAGAGTTTGCTAGGGAGTTTTGCTCTGAGAATAGTTGCGAATAACCAGGAGGATAGGTTTCCTCCTGGAATTAGAGAGGCCTCCACTCTCCCCCATAGGGTTGTAGGGGGAGAGAGCGGGAACCACTCCTTAGTTTGTGTGAGGATAGATGCCATGTAGTAGTCTTGGAAGTCCACATAGCCTGTGCCTCCGGCTAGTCGGTGTTTAATTGGGCGTGTCCACATCTGGCTTTTTTACCCTGCCAAACAAATTTAGATAGTATCGATTTAAGTGATTTGAAGTAGCTAAGGGGGAGTGGGATGGGTAAAGTTCGGAATAGATATAGTATTTGGGGGAGATGGAACATTTAGAACGCTGCCAGACGCCCCGTCTAAGAGAACTCGAAGTTCGCCAGCCTGGTAAGGTCGGTTTGTAGTTTGGTGCGAATCGGTAAGTAGTTAGCTGCAAACAGTGATTTTGTTGATTTAGTTAGTTGAATGCCTAGGTATGATATGCTATTCTCTGCCCATGAATAAGGGAATTGTTCTTTGAGTTGAGTGCTAGTGGGAGTGTCTAGGCCTAGGTCTAACACATACGATTTAGTGTCGTTAATTTTGTAATAGGAAATGTCACTGAACCAGGCGAGCGTTTTCTGGATCGCAGGGAGTGAGCGGTCAGGGTCAGCGATCATAAGGATTACGTCATCCGCAAACAGGCTAATTTTATGGTCTAAGTCAGCGAGGGGAATGCCAGTGATTTCGGCATTAGATCTTATTCTTTCAGCAAGGGGTTCCATGACTAGATTAAAGATTATGGGCGATAATGGACAGCCTTGTCTTGTGCCATTGGAAATTTGGAAGGGTGAAGAAAGAGTGTCTGCCGAGAACACCCGGGCCGAGGGAGAAGAGTACAAGGCCATTATTGCATCCTGTATTGGGCCAGTGAGTCCAAATTTAGTCAATACTGCTGACAGGTATCCCCAGTGGACCCTGTCAAATGCCTTTTCGGCATCTAGGGACAGGAGGATCAAAGGGAGTTTAGTTGATTCTGCATGATGGATAATATTTAATAGTCGTCTAGTGGCGTCTGAGGTTTTGCGCCCTTTGGTGAACCCCGATTGGTCCAAGGAGATAAGGGAAGGTAGTATGTTATCAAGTCTGTTGGCTATCAGTTTCGCGTATATTTTTAGGTCAAGGTTCAGTAGTGAAATGGGGCATAAGTTTTTAGAAGATGTAGGTTCTTTGCCAGGTTTGGGTAGGGTCACGACCATGGCAGTAAGCATTTCCTTCGGGAAGGAGGTGGATTTGACTGCCAGATTGAATGATTGGGACAGTGTAGGGGCTAAGATATCTTTGAATCATTTGTAGTATTCCCCAGTGAAGCCGTCTGGGCCTGGGGATTGGGAGCAAGGAAGCCAATTTATTACTGATATAATCTTATCGACCGTGAAAGGCGAATTTAATTCTGAGAGTTGTTGATGTGATATAGACGGGAGGGTCAGGTCATCTAGGAATGCTTGAATTAAAGTAGGGGAGGGTTGGTTGATGTTCGGATCTTCCTTGAGGTTGTAAAGACTCCGATAGTACGTACTAAAGGCGTCGGCTATGGATTGCAGTTTAAGGAGTTTTTCATTGGTGTGGGGATAATGCAGAAACAGGATTTTTGTTTTGTTTCTGTGTTCTTTGACCTTTAGTGACATTGCTTTACCTGCCTTATTACCTGTGGTGTAAGAAGTGGCCTTGAGTATTTTATAAAAATTTTCATGTCTTTCTAGGAGAAGGGACCTCAATTAATTTTGTAATGTGAATATTTTAGATTGTAGGAACTGGGAGGGATTTGTTTTATTTAGGGATTCAGCGGTGGCAATATCAGCTGTGAGTTTGTCTAGTCTCTGGGTTCTTTGTTTTTTGGCTTTAGCACCCATTTGAAGGAACACCCCTCTCATAACTGCTTTGTGGGCATTCCACACCACCACCTGGTCAGATACTGAGGATTGATTGATTAAGAAGTATTCTTCCAATTGTTGCTTGATAGGAGTGGAATATTGTGGTGTGTTAAGGAGATAGTTGTTTACTCTCCATATGAAGGAATCAGGGTGATGCGAATCATCAGAGATAGTGAGGCTAATGGGGGCATGGTCTGACCAGGTGGTGGTGTGGATGCTGGAACCCAAAGTCTTCTGAAGTAAACGTTTGTCAGCCAAAAACAGATCAATACGTGAGTAGGTGTTGTGACGCGGCGAGAGGAATGTAAAGTCCCGCTCGCTCGCATGACAACACCTCCACACGTCGTACAAATCATTAGATCCAATAAAAGACTCTAAAGGAGATGCATATCTTTTAGACCCTGCTGTGGAGTCCATTGTGTTGTTTGGGACTAGATTCAAGTCCCTGCAGAGCATTAAGTGACCCTGTTGGACTTTCCTCGCTCTTCACAGTGTCTTCCTAAGAAAGTTCATTTGACCTTGGTTTGGGGCGTAAATGATAACAAGGGTGTAAGGTACATTGTTGATTGTACAGTTCAAAATAATATAGCGGCCTTCTGGGTCAGCAAGATATTTCTGCAATGTAAACAGGACGGTGTTCTTGATGGCTATTAGGACTCCGCGTTTCTTCTGAGGGAAGGAGGAGTGGAAGACATGTGGGAATAGCCTGTGCTGGCATTTAAGGGATGCGCCTAAGGCAAAGTGGGTTTCCTGGACACATAGTACATCGCAGTTATGTGCAAGTGCTGATTTCCATAGGGAGTTTCGTTTCACAGGGTGGTTGAGCCCTTTTGCGTTGAGGGAAATGATGGTGATTCCCATGGTGTGCTGGGAGGATGTGTGGTAGCAGAACAAGTACTTACAGTTGACGATTGCAACTAATCAGATCTCAGGAGACCAGCTGGTGCAGATGTACTGGGTGTGGACAGTACTCGGAAGTCCAGGCGGGAAGATAAAATATGGTGCTACAGATACAAGGAAAAGACAAGTTAGGATTTGCGGTAGACAGTTTGCCTTGGGGGGAGACTGTGTGTGCCTGAAACTCTTGGAGGTCCAGGTATGGCAGAAGCCGTGAACTGAAAAGAGAAAACAAGAAAACAAAACAAATGACACACAAGTATGTCAGTGGTTAACCGCTCATTTGAGCAACTGACTAAGTTAGGGGGAAAAGTTCAACAGGTAGGTGTGTAATTGCAGCTCAAGACCGGACTAAAACAGTCGCTTATCTTTGTAATATGGGCTGATCACTCAACGGTGGGTGTTTTTGTGTTTCTCCCGGTCAAATCCAAAAAGGTAAATGGATTGGGTTTCTCGTAAGGATCCAGTTGAAGTTGTGGAGGATCTGGTAGGATTCCCCAACCATTGAGGAGCTTCAAGCCCCCCTACAAAGTGGAGATAGCATGCGGTATACCATTGTAGGTGGCCAAGATGGTCGCCAGGTGGCACCATTTGTAAGTGATCTTGTGGTTGTTCAAGGCCTTAGTTATGGTTTTTAATTGCCTCTGCATTTGTAGCGTATACTGAGAGAGGTCTGCGTACAGTTGGATATTGGAGTACGGTGCAGGGAGTGATGATAGCTCTCTAGCCTTTAGAAGTATTTTTTCTTTCACCTGAAAGCAGTGGACCCGCAGAAGCACGTCTCGGGGTACATCCACTTCAAGATGTCGGGGTTTTGGTATTCTGTGTATACGATCAATAGTGAGCTCAATTGGGGAAAGCTCGGGAAGCATGCTAGAAAACATTGTGGTCGCAAAGTTGTGCAGATCTTTGGGCTGGATGGTCCACGATTTTAGCTTTGATCCAGAGAGACTCATCTCTTTGTTTGGAATATGCGTCTACTAATTCATTGACCGTGTCAGTACATTCTCCCATTTTGTTTTCCATGAACTGCATTCTATTGTCCATGTGTTTCATTTCCAAGGACAATCTATTGATCAGGGACGATAAATTAGTCATAAGGGAAGATTGTAAGGATAGAAGCATATCCTTCATTGTTGTATCCAGCAAAGGTTGCCTTGTGGTTGGGAATTGTGCTATTGAGGATTGTAAAGCAGAAATAGCAGAGTCATTATGGAGGCATGTACTCACTGTGTCTGAGGCCTGGTTGTTGGGATCCATCCACATCTTCGATTTCACCGGGCTCTGGGAAGCCAGAGTGGAGGGAGACCTGTCAGGGGGGTAGGATGACAGCATATCAGCTTGTATTAACCGTGGATGAGCATCCGGGAGATCCGTGTAGCTCAAGGAGTTTCGTGCTGTGCTGGCGGCGCCATCTTGGGCCTTGCGGCGGGGCTGGAAGGAAAAGGACTCCAGTCTTTTCAGGCCTCTTTCCTGGAACCGCTTGCGGGACATCGTTGTGGCGGAGGCTCGGGAGAAGCGAGCGAGGCTCTGTAGGGCTATTTGCGGCAGTACAATCGCCCGGTAGTCGCTGATTGTCCTGTCTGGGTAGCAGAGCTCTCTGCTCAGGCGTCCATCTCCGTGCGCGCGCAAGCCACGCCCCCCAAACTCATGTATTTTATGCAACATGTGGACTAGTAAAGAGGAAGTTATCCTCCGCCAATGTGCGTTTCCGTAATCATGTGATTTAACCATTTGTGCATTAGTAACAATGCGCACCAGCAACTGTGCATCCCAGCAGTTGTGCATTTGGATCCTGTGGAGGTTTTTTAGCCTGATGATCAAGCATCTTTATGCGGTCAAGCCTCTTTTTTTTTTTTAACACAAAACATGTCCAAACATGCATTTTGTATACACATGATCATGTATCTTTATATAACCCATTTGCTTAAGTAGCAACCTTGCGTTTCAGCAGCAACTGTGTGATCTAGCACTGTGAGATCCAGCCACTGTGTATTTCAGCATCTGTGCTTTTTTAAGCAACTGTGTGACCTTAGTAACTGTGTAATTCAGCATTCTAGCAACTGTACATATCAGCAACTGTGTGATTTTAGCAACTGTACATATCAGCATCTGTGCGAACTAGCAACTGTGCGATTTTAGAAACTGTACATATCAGCATCTGTGCATGCTAGCAACTGTGCATATCAACATCTGTGTGCATTAGCAACTGTGTGATTTTAGCAACTGCACACATTAGCATCTGTATGTATTTAGCAACTGTGCGATTTTAGTCTGTAAGCAAGCACCTGCTCAACTGCAGTTGGACCTATACTTATACCTGTAGGATACCAAGCACATATGCAGTATGCTCAAACCTTTCAAAGATGTATTATGACAACAAGTAATTCAAAACTGCAGGCACGTATATTATACTGTTCCTGCCCTCAAGCAGACAATGACACGTTTAAAGTGAACTGCTAATTACATGCCCCAGCATATAATCATGACTTGTCTGTACCTGTTCCCAAGCTGGCACTCACACACTCATGGCCCACTGTTCTGTCTCCAAGGACGTCCGACCTGTCAGCACAAGGTAATGGCTGCCCTTCTTCCTGCCTACAACAATAGGCTAAGAGCAAATCTGCGCCCTCTAGAGGCTGGGGAAAAAAACAGCAGCCTGCCAGAGTACAAGCATGATAGAACAGCACAATGCTCCCAGTGGCCACCAGGAAACAGACAGTCAGAACACTCTTAATAGAGACACTGCAAACAAATGCTGACTCACCATTCCCCGCTGCAGGGCACTGTTGGAATATCACAGCGACCTAATCTTCACCCATCACGGTGGGTTGGTGTCATGCCAGCCCTTCAAGGACGGGGTCCACTCTGTAAGTAAGGTCCACTGCCTTGGGCCATGTATAGCACCCTGCCAGAGCAAACCTGTGGTATAGCAATGTGACCAAGGTGCTGGATCTCAGGGCCCAGCTCTCCTAAGAGAAGCGTTACAGGCAAAACCTTGTTCTTCGGTATCGAGGCATCGGGAACCATCCACTTTAGCTTTTGTTTTGGCTCTTTGAATGGATCCGATAGCATAGCCCCTGACCCTGTTCAGGTCATCTAAGGAGCACTCATTAACCGTGACCTAACACCTTAGACACTGGCGAAAAAACAGATATTCCTTGTAGGGGAGGGGTTATATAGGGAGGAAACTTCCTGTCTAATTGATTACACCAGTGTCCAGCACCTGAAGGTGAGATATAACCCACTTAGTAATTACTATGAGCCTCTGTGTCCTGTGATGTACGATAAAGAAAAACTAGTATGCCACATCCTCACAGCTGCATGCTGTCTTATCGCCCTAAGCTGGAAATAACACCCCCCCCACTCCTGAGACCTTATACACCAGAATTAATGATGTGGAGCTGATGGAGAAAAATGACAGCCAGGATGCAAGACGGGCTGGATGCCCATGACAAGGTATGGGAGCTGTGGTACCTTCGGGAGGACCCACCATGACCAGGTAAATGAGCTGCTACAATGACCTCTTCCTTCTTTTTCTATCCCTCTCTTTCCCCTCCACTTTGAGTACTCCTGCGACTCTCACTCTCTTATATAGGATGTTGCTATCTTAGGACTAGGGATGAGCCACACACCCCCTGGTTGGGTTCGCACCAGAACTTTCGAACGGACCCCAAATTCATACGAACGTTAGAACCCCATTGAAGTCTATGGGACTCGAACGTTCGAAAATTAAAAGTGCTAATTTTAACGGCTAATATGCAAGATACTAGAGGTCGACCGATATATCGGCCGGCCGATATATCGGCCGATATTTGCCGTTTTTTAAATAATCGGCATCGGCCGATTTGTGCTGATAAAAAGCCGATTTAGAACTACAGCGGGACTTTGAAATGACTTCTGTATAGAATGGTCTAAGTTGACTGAGTCGTCATAGCAACCCTTTCCTCCACTCTGGGCAGGCTGCCAAGAAAAGAACAGAAAGATACAATGTTTACACTTCTGAATGAATTAAGTCATCTCTGTGTGTAGAAGTTCTCAGTTTAACCATTTAAAGACTAAATCTTTTCTGACACTTGTTGCTTACAAGTAAAAAATCCTGTATTTTCTGCCAGAAAATCACTTAGACCCCCCCAAAAAGGATATATATTTTTTTAGCAGAGATCCTAGGGAATAAAATAGCGGTTGTTGCAATATTTTATGTCACACGGCATTTGCACAGAGGTCTTTCAAATGCATTTTTTTGGGAAAAAAATACACCATTTAAAAAATAAGAATAAAATAAAAACAGTAAAGTTAGCCCATTTTTTTTTTTGTCCAAAAGTTTTGACTACCTGTTTTTATTTAATATATATATATATTTTTTTTATCTAAATCATACATACAAGTAAACTGATTGGAGGTATGTTTTGTTTAATAAATGTTTAAGTGTAAGAAATTTTCTGTATCACGTATGAAGGCCGCTTTCACACTGGAGCGGACAGGCGTTGATGGTAAAACGCAAGTTTTAGCGGCTCTTTACCATCATTTTAGCGGTGCTATTTGGCTGCTAGTGGGGCACATATAACCCAGCTAGCGGCCAAGGAAGAGGTTAAATGCGCCCATGAAGCACCGCTGCCAAATCGTATTGCATGCGCTTCGGCAGTGGTGCCCATTCATATCAATGGGCAGGAGTGGTGGAGGAGCGGTATACACCACTCCAAACGTGCTGCTTGCAGGACTTTTTTTTTTAAGATCCTGCCAGTGCATCGCCTCAGTGTGAAAGCACTCTGTCTTTCACACAGACTGCAGGGGAGCCATTTTGCAGGCACTTTACAGGCGCTATTTTTAGCCCAAAAGCGCCTTAAAACGCCCCAGTGGGAAAGGTGTGTTAGGGGGGATTAAAAATAAATAAATAAATAAAATAAAATCGGCCTAACATATCGGCCCAAAAAAATCGGCATCATATATCGGCTATCGGCCGCCATGATTTCTAAATATCGGCATCGGCCAGAGAAAAACCCATATCGGTCGACTTCTACAAGATACTGTCCTAAAAAGGGTTTGGGGACCTGGCTCCTGCCCCAGGGGACATGGGTCAATGCAAAAAAAAGTTTTAAAAACTGCCGTTTTGATTTTAATGACGATTAAAGTGAAAAAAAAGTGAAATATTCCTTTAAATATCATGCCTGGGGGGTGTCTGTAGTATGCCTGTGAAGTGCCACGTGTTTCCCGTGTTTAGAACAGTCTCTGCACAAAATGACATTTAACGGAAATAACGTCATTTAAAACTGCTTGCGGTTTTAATGTTATATCTGGTTCCTGCAATATGGTTGAAAATCATTGAGAAAAATGACATGGGTAGCCCTCCCTGCCCATTACCAGCCCCTTTGGGTCTTGTACGTATATTAAGGGGAACCCCCGTACCCATATTAAAAAAATGAAATACATGTGGCCCCCAGGCCCTATATACTCAGAACAGCAGTATACAGGCGGTGCAAACAAGACAGGGACTGTGTAGGTTTGTTGTGTTAAGTTAAATCTGTTTGTAATTTTTAACTGGTACATTTTTAAAGTGTAGCTCCAGTCAAAAAAACTATTTTTAAGCTTTTTGGAAAACATAGGGAAGGGTTATCACCCCTGTATGATTTGTTTTGCCGTCCGTCTTTTTTCATCTCACTTGCTGTTGTCTCCTTCCGTTTGCAAGTAGGAGATGTTTGAAAGTAGGGGCCTGCCCTATATGCTCTGTAGAAATGGCGGAAAAAGGCGTTGGTTTTGCCACAACATTGTAAGCCCTCAAAGTGACTCTTGCTGGGCGCTGGAGCGCCCTGCTGTAAACGATTATATCAAGAATTGTAATTACATGCCATTGTTGAACAGTGGTAGAAAAATTGACCTTTGGTGGTTGTGGTGCTTGTGCTACAACACTATAAGTCCTTACAGTTACTCTGGGTGGGCACAGGAACGGGCCCTCTTGTGAAATATTATATCAAGAATTGTAATTACATGTCCCTGTTAAACAGGGGCTGAAAAATTGGGCTGCTGGCACTGGTGCTGGTGCCACGACACTGCAACCTCTCCCATATACTCTAGTTGTAGTGCAGGAATGAGCCCTGCTGCAAAGCATTGCATCAAAAATTGTAATTAAACGCCCCTGTTAAACAGGGGCAGAAAAATTGGGCCTTAGGTACTGGTGCTGGTGCCACGACACTGCAACCTCTCCCATATACTCCAGTTTTAGTGCAGGAATTAGCCCTGCTGCAAAGCATTGCATCAAAAATTGTAAATAAACGCCCATGTTAAACAAGGGCAGAAAAATTGGGCTGATGGCATCACCCAGAACCAAAAAATGTTCTTCCAACATATCAGCGGAGGAGGAAGAGGATAGACAATCAACATAACAGGACAGTCACTCAGCATCAGCATAGGCAGTCTTGAAGGGATGTGATATTTCCAAAAAAATTATTCAGTTACATCAGCTTCAGGTGCTTGGTAGCTGTGGGTGATCCAAGACTGATTCATCTTGATGAAGGTCAGTCAATCAACTGATTCAGTGGACAGGTGCACCCTGTGATCGGTAACAAAGCCACCAGCAGCACTGAAGGTGCTTTCCGAAAGAACGATGGATGCAGGACAGGCCAGTAGCTCAATTGCATACTGTGCAAGCTCTGGCCAGTGATCCATCCTCAAGACCCAGTAAGCCAGAGGATTTTCGGTGGGAAAGGTGTCCAAGTCTGACCTTGCCCCTAGGTATTCCTGCACCATGTAAATCAGACGCTGGCGATGGTTGCTGGAACCGATCATACCTTGGGGCTGCAGACTAAAAAATTGTCTGAAAGCATCGGTCAGACGGCCACCTTCTCCACCGCTCCTTCTGACCGATGCCTCAGCAACACGTTGTCCAGGACCAGGAGTTTGTAACCTCCCAGTCTCTGGGAACACATTGCACAGAGCTTTCTGCAAGGCCTCCCGGAGATGTCTTATCCTCTGCTCCCTCTGCGACGGCAAGATAAGGTCGGCAACCTTACCCTTGTACCGTGGATCAAGGAGAGTGGCCAGCCAGTAATGGTCCCTCTCCTTGATCCGAAGAATACGAGGATCCTTCCGCAGGCTTTGCAGGATCAGGGAGGCCATGCAGCGTAGGTTAGCTGAGGAATTTGGTCCGGAGTCCTCTGGGTCACTAAGGACAACATGATCCGCAGCTGCCTCCTCCAAGCCACGTACAAGTCCACGGTTTTCTTGGGACTGTAAATCATCCCTACAAGACTGCTGCTGCTGATGCTGAGTGCCAGCCTCCACCTCCATGCTGACACAATCATCCTCCTCCTCCTCCTCCTCCTCACCCTCTTCCTGTGTGATGGGTGGCACAGCAGGAACACTGTCTGGATAAAGGGGGCCTTGAGAGGCAAGGAAGTCCTCCTCTTCCTGCCTCTGTTCTGCCTCAAGTGCCCTGTCCATTATTCCACGCAGCGTATGCTCCAAGAGGTGGACAAGAGGTACAGTGTCACTGATGCATGCACTGTCACTGCTCACCATCCTTGTGGCCTCCTCAAACGGTGACAGGACAGTGCATGCATCCCTGATCATGCCCCACTGGCGTGGTGAGAAAAAACCGAGCTCCCCTGACACTGTCCTGGTGCCGTAGTCACACAGGTACTCATTGATGGCCCTCTGCTGCGTGTGCAGCCACTGCAGCATGGCCAACATTGAGTTCCACCTGGTGGGCATGTCACATATAAGGCGGTTCTTGCGCAGGTTCAACTCCTTTTGGAGCTCAGCCAGCCGAGCACAGGCATTAAATGGTCGGTGGAAATGCACACAGACTTTCCTGGCCTGCTTCAGGACATCCTGTAAGCCCGGGTACCTGCCCAAGTACTGCTGAACCACCAGGTTAAGGACGTGAGCCACACAGGGCACATGGGTCAGTTGTCCCTGTCAGAGGGCGGAGAGGAGGTTGGTGCCATTGTCGCAAACCACCATTCCTGGCTTAAGCTGGTCGTGGCGTCAACCACCTCTCGGCCTGCCCCTGCAGAGCTGACAAAACCCCAGTGTGGCTCCTGTCCCCCAAACAAACCAGCACAATCACGGCATGGCATCGTTTTGCCTGCGTGCTTGCGTAGCCCCTGGAACGCCTACGGAGCACCGCTGGTTCTGAGGACAGAGCACTGGAAGAGGCCATGGAGGAAGAAGAACAGGAGGGGGTGGAGGAGAGAGGTGTGTCACAACCAATAGTAGCATTTTGGAGGCGTGGTGGCGGAACAACCTCCAACACTACTGCACCTTGTCCTGCATCCTTCCCAGCTGCCAGAAGAGTGACCCAATGGGCCGTGAAAGACAGGCAATGTCCCTGTCCATGCCTGCTGGACCATGAATCAGCGGTAATATGCACCGCTGACCGCCCTGTCCAGCGAGGCAAGGACATTGCCTTCCACATGCCGGTAGAGAGCCGGAATCGCCTTCAGTGAGAAAAAGTGGTGTTTGGGGACCTGCCACTGAGGAACCACACATTGTACAAACTCACGGAGGGGGGCCGGGTCTACCAACTGAAAAGGCAGCAGTTGAAGTGCTAGCAATTTAGCCAAGCTAGCATTCAACCGCTGGGCATGTAGATGGCTGGGAGTGAACTTCTTTCGCCGGTCCAGCAGCTGGGGCAGGGACATTTGCCTGCTATAATCGGACGTGGGTGTACTGCTAGCAGAGTGCCCGGAAGCACTTGGCTGTGACACACCTAATTCTACACCTTCATTCCTCTCAGAGCAGGTTTCAGAGAGGACTGAAGGTCTAGTGGGGTTGGAGATGCCAGCTGATGAGGAGCAAGGAGAGGTCCGCTTTGTTCTTTGGTGTGGGTCTTTGAGGTACGCTTGCCAACGAGCTGCATGGCAGGTCAACATATGTCTGGTCAAGCATGTGGTGCCCAAGCGGCTGATGTTTTGGCCATGCGAGATACGCTTGAGACATATGTTGCAAATAGCAGTGGTGCGATCTGATGCACTCGTCTCAAAAAAGGCCCACACCAAAGAACTTTTAGAATAACGCGCAGAGGCAGCGCCCTGTACAGGCGGAGCTCTGCGGTGTGATTCAGTCGGTGTGCTGCCCCTAAGCTGGCCCCCGGAGGGCATCCTGCCTCGTTGGACATGTGCCTCCTCCTCCTCCTCCTCTCTCCTACCAGGCACCCACGTGGAGTCAGTGCCCTCATCATCCCCTCCCTCTTCATCGCTGGAGCAAACCTGGCAGTATGCTACAGCTTGTGGAACATGACTGCCAGATTGCTGTCTTTCTTGAGCATCCCCTCTCTCTCTGCATTCACGCTACTGCCTTCCTCTAGCTGAGTATCATCAGAGCCTACAAAACACTGGGCATCCTCCTGGAGCATGTACCCAACACTGTGCTCAAAGAGTTCAGGAGACTCCTCAGGAGGACGTGGTGGGTCTAGTGAAGACAATGCATTGGCAGCTGTATTGCTAGTACCCTGAGCCTGGGTGAGAGAGGATGAGGAAGATGAAGAGGGCTTGGTCATCCACTCTACCAAGTCTTCAGCATGTTGCGGCTCAACATGTCCAGCTGCCGAAAAGAAGGACAAGCGTGTCCCATGGCCACGTGCTGATGATGACGATGCACCGCATCCACGACCAGCACTGTTGTCTCTAGGCCTTAAGGGAGTTGGGAAAACCAGCAATTGGGTAGTGTATATTGTGCTGGAGGCACACACAACATCCACTAACTCCTGCAGATGGCAGATGGCTCAATTAGAGAAGAGTTATGTAGGTGGATATAACGGTGTATACTGGGTTCAGAGCACGCAGACAGCACACACAATCTCCTACCACTGACTGCAAGCTCTATTTAAAACGCGCAAGATAGTTAGCTATATAGGTGGATATAGCGGTGTATACTGGGTTCAGAGCTTGCAGACAGCACGCACAATTTCCTACCACTGACTGCAAGCTCTATTTAAAATGAGCAAGATAGTTAGCTATATAGATGGATATAGCGGTGTATACTGGGTTCAGAGCACGCAGACAGCACGCACAATCTCCTACCACTGACTGCAATCTCTATTTAAAATGAGCAAGATAGCTAGCTATATAGATGGATATAGCGGTGTATACTGGGTTCAGAGCACACAGACAACACGCACAATCTCCTACCACTGACTGCAAGCTCTATTTAAAACGAGCAAGATAGCGGTATATACTGCGGTCAGGGCACGCAGACAACAACCACTGCAGAAGAGCAAGAACGAAAAATCGGCCAATAATGATTGGTGTATACTGTGTTGAAGGTACACAGAACACCCACTAATTCCTACAGACTCCAACACACTACACAAGGCCGCCGCGCTGGCGGCCTTATATAGTGTGGGGCGTGTACTACACAGCCTGAGCTATGATTGGCCACAGGCATCCTGCCTGTGGCCAATCATGGCTCTCCTCGCTGCCAGCGCTGTCATTGGCCAAGCATGCAGGGTGACAGTGCATGCTTGGCTAATCATGAGCCAGCAATGCACTGCGATGACACAGTGCATTGTGGGCCGTGAGTGCCACACGAATTTGGCGTGAACGGCCCATAACGTTCAGTATTCGAACGGACGAACAGCCAATGTTTGAGTCGAACGTATGTTCGACTCGAACACGAAGCTCATCCTTAGTGAACAGTGTAGTGGACAGTATAGTGTAACTGACAGTATAGTGGTCAGTGTAGTGGACAGTATAGTATAGTTGACAGTATAGTGGTCAGTATAGTGGTCAGTGTAGTGAACAGTATAGTAGTCAGTATAGTGGACAGTGTAGGACAGTATAGTATAGTGGTCAGTGTAGTGGACAGTGTAGTGCAGTGGACAGTAGAGTGGTCAGTATAGTGTAGGGGTCAATGTATTTCTCAGTGTAGCGAGCAGTATAGTATAGTGGACAGTATAGTATAGTGGTCAGTGTAGTGTGTAATGGTCAGTAAAGGAATTAATCAAGTAGGTTAGTGTAGTGGTCAGTATAGGAATCAGGTAGCCGGCGCTGTGATTCTCCTCGCTGCCGGCGCTGTGATTCGCCAAGCATGCGGGGTCACAGTGCATGCCTTGCCAATCATGAGCCAGCAATGCACTGCGATGGCGCAGTGCATTGTGGGCCGTGAGCACCACATGAATTTGGCGCAAACAGAATGGATTCGCCGAACGGGCGAACAGCCGATGTTCTAGTCGAATGTATGTTTGACTCAAACACGAAGCTCATCCCTACTTAGGACATACTGAAAGAAAATTTGAGTATATGTCTGAAAAATTAATGCATGATACAATTTGTACATTTTCATTCTAAGTATTCCTGTACTGCAAATGCTAATAATAAAATGTTATTTGGAAAGAAGTTAGCTAAGTTTGTAAGGATACTGCCTGATAACAGAGGAGGAATGTACAACCCTGACAGTACACATTTTGTTCCATATAGAGAGCATAAAACTAATACATAACAACATCAATTTTAGCTTCCAGAAGGCAAAATTGTGCATCTCTTTTAAAATGGAAGTAAACCCATCGATTTAAACAGTTAAAAAAAAAAAACTGCACATGGGGGGGCGGAGGCGGCGCGTGAGGAGAATGGCCGCATGAGACAACAGCTCCTGGTTGATTGAGACTTCCAGCAGCGGCATAAGCGACGCAGGGCAGCGGCGAACAGATAATCCAGTGCCTGAACACCCGCACAACACCGGAGGATGTCACGGAGGAGAAAAGCAGGGAAGCATCCCGGTAAGATGACGGACTTTTATCCGCACTCAGACCGCTCGCTCAGCCAAGATGGCACTGGCAACATGTGGAGCTATCCCTGCATACAGGCAGATAGTGTAGCGGCGGAGAGAGATAGTGACAACAGGCAAAAAGGCAAGATCAGACCGATGCATACTGCCTCCCAACCCTCATCCAGTGCTAACAGCCTGGTTAAATCCAAGCCCAAACTGTCTTCTGACGCTGCAAAGAGGGAGAGGAAGGAGACAGACACTGCTCTGGATGACACCTTAGAATTTCAGGATGCCATAGCTTCCTTCCCCACTAAACCTGCCAGTCATGGACTCAACCATAAAGGACATGTTGATGTCACTTAGGAGTGCCATTCACACAGATATGTTGCACTTAATGACGCAATGCAAATCAGTGGTGAATGAGGTTAGTGAGCGAGTCACGCATATAAAGAATAAAATGAGGGAATTCACAGACACATTTAATAGTATGGTTGACGCTCACAACGACCATGATGATAACATCACGTGGCTCAAGGCAAAGGTCGTGGACCTGGAAGACCATTCCAGAAGGAACAACGTAAAGATTAGAGGCATTCCGGAAATGGTCAAACCCCAGGAATTGATGGCTTATTTCACGAATGTGTTGAAAGAAGCTTTACCTGACCTGCCCCTGGAGGAGTTGATCATAGATTGTATACACAGGCTGCCAAAGCCGCAACATATCCCGGCTAAGCTTCCTAGGGACACCATAGCCAGGATACACTATTACCGTTATAAAGAGCAGTGTTGTATGCCATTAGACAAGTGGACAAACTCCCGGACTGTTTACAAGGCCTGTCCTTTTTTCCGGACCTCTCGGCTCATACTATGAGGAGAAGGCGTAACCTGATGACCATAACGAAGCCCCTAAGAAACCACAACATATCCTACCGCTGGAATCACCCAGCCACCTTGGTGATACACAAAGGGGACCGGGAGCAGCAGGTGAACACATTGGAGGAGGGCTTACCTTTGCTAGAACACTGGAAGATTATTACATCGGATCAGGCAGATCCCAAAAGCCAACAAGGTTCTCCAGCGATGGCTGACACAGACTGACAAGTAGTTCTTGAGACATTTGCCCTATGACCTCGACGGGATATCAAGCTCTGGACGTCTCGCCCGGCATCCATGTTTTATTACCCCCTATTTTCAGCTGTTAATACAGGCTCAGATTCCACAGGAATCGTAAAGTTCTTTTTAGAGAAGTAGAGCACTGGAGCAGTGCCTCACACACGTTTTCAGTGTTTATAGGTTCATTTTTTGTTACCCTTTGTTTCTCCTTAGTACCTCTACAACCAGCTCGTTTGTTGATAATAAACTGTGCTCCTATCTTCCGGGTCTGATGGTCTAGTCTTCCTCACCTTCCACTTGGATCACATCGGCTACTAACTACCTTAATCGACACCCATTAATCGCCAGAAGGGTAAGCTAAATACAGTGTGCTAAGGACTTAAAAATATCTGAGCATATAGTTAGAAGAATATACATTTGAGCACAATGTCCTTTAAGATTTCTTCCTTAAAGAGGAAGTAAACCCTGATGGGTTTACTTCCTCTTTTTTTCCCTGCAAAGGTAAAGCATAATGGACTACTATGCATCGCATAGTAGCTCATTATGTGTCACTTACCTAACACAGGAGCCAGCGAAGTTGCCGCTGTCCCCTGTAGTCCGCCGCATCCATCTTGCTGGTGGCGTCTCGCAGCTCCGACGAATGACAGCGGCGAAGCCGCGATGACGTCACTCCTGCGCATGAGCGCAGGAGTCGCGTCTCGCAGCTCTGCCGCTGCCATTCGGCGAAGCCGCGATGACGTCACTCCCACGCATGCGCACGGGAGTCGACAAATTAGGCAAATCCATTCTTGGACTTGCTGCATTTAGTGAGCGGTGCCCATTTTCGGGCAAATATCTCCTAAACCATATAGGTTTAGGAGATATTGCTTGGACCTACAGGTAAGCCTTAATCTAGGCTTACCTGTAGGTCAAAGTGGTTTGAAAGGGTTTACTTCCTCTTTAAATGTCAATGGAATGAACTTGCCGCAGAAGAGGCATATGATGTGGAAGGCAGCGCACTCCCTGAGGTGTGACATCCTGTGTTTGCAGGAGACTCGCTTCAGGGAAGATACTAATCCCCTCTTAACGCACAAGCAATATCCTAACATCTACCTCGCCAACGCACGGAAGAAGAAAAGAGGTGTTGCAATATTGATTAAGCATACAGTTTCATTCAAGCATATAGCACACCATTGTGATAGTGCGGGACGGTACTTAATTTTGATCGGTGAAATTAATAATGTTGTATACACCATGGTCAATACATATGCCCCAAATACCAGACAAGTTTGTTTTTTAAACAAACTGTGGAAAAAAAGTACAGAAAGTCAAGTCCGGTCACCTGATTCTGTGTGATCTAAATGCTGTGTTGGACACCCAAATGGACACCTCGAGTACAATGGCTAGATCATATCACAGAACAAATATAACAAATTTTACAAGATCCACGGGCTTATATGACGTGTGGAGATGCCAGCATTCTAAGGAAAAAAGATTTCTCATACTTTTCCCGCGTCCATCTATCATATTCCAGGATTGATATGTTTTTAGTGGATAGGTTCCTGTTACAACGTATATCAAAATCGGATATTGGTTGTATAGAATGGTCGGACCATGCTCCAGTGTCTATCATAGTGGGAGATCAGGTTTTCTCCACCCGAGCTAATAGGTGGAAGAACAATATACAGTTATTCAATGTACCAGGTATAGCTCAGGGCATTGCCAACTCGTTGGAAGAGTTTTTGGAAATCAATGATAATTGTGAAGTTGACCCGTTCACGTTATGGAAAGCCCATAAGGCATTCATTAGAGGCGTCTTAATTAAAGAAAGTGCGGGGTTGAAAAGGTCAAGGAGGCAGCACATGGACAATATCCTAAAAGAAATAGCAGATCTAGAAAGTGCAAATAAACAAACTCCCACGCAAATACTAAGTACTAAATTAGCAGAGACAAGAAATGAATTGCGAGCTTTATTGTTCGCGCAATATCCACACACTCAAGGCAAATTTTTACACCCACAGATATAAAGCAGGAAAACTCCTGGCCACTCAACTTAAATATAGGACTATTAAACAGAGACTCCCATTCCTAATTCACCCTGAATCAGGTATAAAACTCACTAATCCCAAAGAAATAGCTGATGCATTCAGCTCTTACTATAGTAACCTCTATAACCTTAAAGCGGACCAATCTATTCCCCAGCCAACACTTGAATTAATAGAGGACTTTCTTAGGAATCTTAACCTCCCTACAGTACAACAAGCGGACTTAGACCTATTAAATGCCACCTTTTCTGTATCAGAAATCCATAAGATAATAGCGGAATTACCAGTTAATAAAGCGCCCGGCCCGGATGGGGTCTCTTTGGAGTACTATCGGTGCTTCGCTAATATCCTTACCCCAAGAATGCAAAGGGTGTTCCATGCTGCTGCCTCATTGGCCTTATTTCCGGAAGAAATGTTACAAGCCACTATAATCACTCTACCTAAGCCGGGGAAGGAGCCAGGCAGGGCACAGAACTTCAGGCCCATATCCCTTTTGAATGTGGACCTGAAGGTTTACGCCAAGCTTTTGGCATGCAGAATAGCCCGGTTACTTCCTTCCCTGGTTAAGCCGGACCAGGTTGGGTTCGTCTGGGGCAGACAAGCCACAGATGCTATGAGAAGGGTTTTAAATCTGATCCACTAGGTGTCCAGTGGCGGAGGTGAAGTAGTGCTTCTGTCACTGGACGCCGAGAAAGTCTTCGATCAAATTCACTGGGGGTATCTCTCAGCAGTTCTTTCGAAATTTGGATTTAAGGGCCAGGTTTTCATCGCCATTTTAGCTCTATACTCGAGACCGTCAGCGCATGTTTATGCAGAGGGAATGTTCTCAGAACAATTTCACATTACCAATGGGACAAGGCAGGGCTGCCCGGTGTCCCCCCTAATTTTTGCCCTGATGATAGGAGTCCTTGGCGGAGAGGATTAGGACTTACCCTCTCATAAATGGTATACAGCTTGGAAGACTGAGGCATGTAATAACCTTATTCGCTGATGATGTTATTCTATCTCTAGATAACCCTGCAAGGTCTCTGGTTAAAGTACATGAAATACTGGAGGACTTTAATTCAGCCTCTTACTATAAGATAAATGCAGCTAAATCGAGCGTTCTGAACTTAGGTGTCAGCTCTGAGGTGAAAAAACTAATCCAGGAAAGGACCCCATATCCTTGGTCAGAGGGCTTGTTACAATATTTGGGAATACAGGTGTCCAACTCTCTCTCTCAACTGTTTAAACTTAACTTTGAACCTGTAATTGCAGAATTGGAAAAGGAGATGAAAATACTTAAACAGTACTATTTGTCTTGGTCAGGAAGGCTGGCGGTCTACAAAATGTTCCTGCTTCCCAAACTGCTCTACTTGTTTAGGGTGCTCCCAATACAAAACTAAAGATATGTTGGTATTGCGCTGTCCCTATATTAAATAACCCTCCGAGGGTGATAAGTATAATGCCTAGTTACATAAATCAATAGTGTAATATAAAAATATATATCTATAAATGTCTACTGAATACAATCAAAAAGTGCAAAGTGCTACATTAAATAAAATAAAATAAACACACCACAGAGGTGATAGAATCCAAATAAATGAAAATCAAGTGAACAAAGGTAAGTAACTAAAAACAGTCTCTTAAAAGATTACTATTTTGATAAAGTGCAGAAAAAATGCAAAAAAAAAAAAAAAAAAAAAAGTAAACGCACTACAGTCAATTGAAATCCTCCACGGAAACACAACTGCTTCAACTGAGTGCAAAGCCAAAAAAACTGTGAATTGATCATAAAGTGCCAAGTGCGTCTTATAAATGTGCAAATAAGTAAACACTCTCCAGAGGTGATATAAGTGAACCACCCTAATAATAAACAAATGATATACAAGAAAATAAGAAAGAGTATACCTAGACCAAAAAGAGGGTACCCTCTCCTGATCACATGGGAATAAACTTTAGAATAAACAAAAAAAAAATATAGTAGTAAACACACTACAGAGCCGGCTGTAACATACGTTATATCAGAATGAATCCGGCCTCTATAGATTAAATATACATATTGAAATCCATCAAAAATAAAAAGATATAAATATTCAAGTCCATAAATAAACAACAGTCTCCTTTAAGTGCAAGTGCTTTGTGCAAACTTGTGCAAATTCAACTGAGGTGTGGCTCTCCCAGTGCCTAATCCCGCTGTGATCACACTTTAGTGGGCAGTGGCCCCTTACCTATAGCAAGGAGGGATTCGCATAGAGGTATATAGATTTCTTTATATGTCTTCTCTCCTGGTAAATTCGGTCACCTTCTCCTTTGAATTTTATTCTTTTTGCTCCAGAGGACTCAATAGATTACTAGAGAGGGAATGCCATAGTGTAGTATTTCACAAATAGCATTTATTAAAAATTTTCATACACAGGGTACTCACACATTAATAGATAGAAAAAAGCCTTTATTTAGTAATCAGCAGCAAGTGCATCCACAGTCAGCTTCCTTCCTGTCCCTACGCGTGACATCACATCACGCTCCCAATACAACTACCAATATCTTTCTATCATAATGTACAACGTCAGCTAAACAGATTTGTATGGGAAGGGAAAAAGGCAAGATGCAATTTTAACATTCTTGTTAAAAATAGGAAAGTAGGGGGTATGGGGGTCCCGAATCTTAGAGAATATCATGTAGCGGCCATTATAGACCAGCTTCGGTTCTGGTTTCATTCTCCGGAACTGAAGTATTGGCGTAAATGCGAACAGAGCCAGGTGACTCAGGGTGACCTAGTGGAATTAATTTTCGCTACGGTTATAGGCGAACCGAAACAATATCTTCAACACCCCACGATTGGGGCCACGCTTCAGGCATGGAAATATCTCATGGACAATATAAGCGAAGGCATTAAACGTAGAAACATCCCCATCCCGATAACGACACTGTTATTCTTCACTACAGATTTAAGACTAAAAAGCTGGATAGACCATGGGATATAATTTGTCCATGATTTAGTGGACGGTGGGAAGTCCTTTAGTATGCTTCAATCCCAGTACTCACTACCCTCAAATGAGTTTCTGACCTATGCCAGAATAGCGAGCATACTGCCCAGTACAGGCAATTATCAACTTTTAGTCCCGGAACAAATATGGGAAATGTGGCAACCAACATTTAGTTATAAGAAAGGAATTACTAGAATATACAACCTTATAAGTAACAAACTACAATTTGAAGTGATGCCCCCACTAATAAAATGGGAAAGGGATCTAAATATAAAGATAACACAAGTTCAATGGATGAGAGCAGTTAAATGTAATTACGCCCATACTAGATGCTCAAACTTCAGGGAAGCGGCTCAAAAGATAACACTGAGGTGGTACAGAACACCCTACATAATGGAGAAGTTCAGGGGAGCAACTCAAACTTGTGCTGGAGAGTGCGGCCGGGTGGGCAACTTAGCACATATGCTTTGGTATTGTGTATCACTACGTAGTTTTTGGGGAGCAATTGCTAAGTTAATAGCCAAAACGACAGGTATTTTCTTCAAAGGTCATTTTTATTGAAATTTTTTTTTATACATTACAGGTATAATGCAACCAGTTCAGATGAAGATGTGTTACAATTAGATGGTATACATCACATACAGAGAAAAAATAAAACAGTAAAAAAAAGCGCATTACGTTTGAAAGCATGAAACCAGTTCTTCTCACTTGTTTCAAATTCATATCATAGTACTCTAAGCTTATCTCTAACATTTATCTCTGGCGCAGTAGAATTAGCTGATGCTATAAAATGCAAAGTGTACCCTTATATGGCAGTGATATCTGTATGGCTCCTCCGCACCCCTAATGGGATCACACTGTGTCGGAAGAGCCATCTAGAACTTCACTGGGTAGAGTTAACTGCCACAACATTATCTCACATTAAAATCAAGATGTATGGAGGTGTAAAAGTGGTGCAAAAGTACAGGTGTCCAATAGCAAAATGCAGCACTAATTTCACTGGTTAGGGAGGAAAAGGCTATTTCCTATACCACTCCGTCCAGCACTTCCACTTCGCGTCTATATTTTTACCACAAGAATTCCTAAGGGCCAACAACCTTTCATATTGAAAGTTAAGGTTCACTTGAATTAAAACTTCTGATGGGTTGGGGGACAATGTGCTTTTCCAGTGTCAGGCAATAATCAACTTAGCTGTATTCAGGACTTGAATCACTACTGTAGGGAATTGAGTCGGATAGTTATCAATACCAAGATGTAGAATTGCTAAAGCTGGATCAGGGGTTTGTAGCACGCCTGTGATTTCAGCAAGGATGCTGAACAGTTTCCTCCAGTAACTAGAAATACCCTTGCAATGCCAGAATATATGCAATATAGTACCTACGTTACCACAGTCTCTCCAACACAGAGGAGATTGTGTGTTGAACATCTTAGCTAGTTGGTGGGGTGTCCTATACCATTTGTGCAGTATCTTTTGGGTAAGTTCCCAGTGATTGACACAACAAGTGGCCATATACCGTATATACTCGAGTATAGGCCGACCCGAATATAAGCCGAGGCCCCCAATTTACCCCCAAAAAAACTGGCAAACTTATTGACTCGTGTATAAGCCGAGGGTGAGACATGCCTGTCCATCCCTGTGTGTGTGTCCGTCCCTGTGTGTCCGTCCATCCCTGTGTGTGTGTCCGTCCCTGTGTGTCCGTCCATCCCTGTGTGTCCGTCCATCCCTGTGTGTGTGTGTGTGTCCATCCATCCATCCATCCCTGTGTGTGTGTGTGTCCATCCATCCATCCATCCCTGTGTGTGTGTGTGTCCATCCATCCATCCATCCCTGTGTGTGTGTGTCTCCATCCATCCATCCATCCCTGTGTGTGTGTGTCTCCATCCATCCATCCATCCCTGTGTGTGTGTGTCTCCATCCATCCATCCATCCCTGTGTGTGTGTGTCTCCATCCATCCATCCCTGTGTGTGTGTGTGTGTGTGTGTGTGTGTGTGTCCAGCCTACCTGTGTCCCGAGCCTCCGTCCCGTGCCTTGCTTCCTTGCCTCCGTCCCGTCCCGTGCCTTGCCTCCTTGCCTCCGTCCCGTGCCGTGCCTTGCCTCCTTGCCTCCGTCCCGTGTCGTGCCTTGCCTCCGTCCCGTCCCGTGCCTTGCCAGGATCGCCGCTCTTCGTCGGCGCCTCGGCGGCCATACTACAATTTGAAAGCCGCGCCTCCGCCTCCGCCTCCGCCTGTGATAGGCGGAACACTGAATTTCCCAGCAGCCTGTGTTCCGCCTATCACGGACATCGTCTCATCCTCGTACTACGGACGAGGATGAGACGATGTCCGTGATAGGCGGAACACAGGCTGCTGGGAAATTCAGTGTTCCGCCTATCACAGGCGGAGGCGGAGGCGGAGGCGCGGCTTTCAAATTGTAGTATGTCCGCCGTCTGTCTGCTCGATACGCTGATCGAGCAGTCAGACGGCGATGACTCGAGTATAAGCCGAGGGGGGCACTTTCAGCCTCAAAAAAGAGGCTGAAAATCTCGGCTTATACTCGAGTATATACGGTAGTTGTATCTAAGGGCTTTACTCCAGTGGGTAACATCGTAGGACTTGTTCAAGTCTCTTTCCCACGTAAGCATGGACGGGGATTTAACCACTGCTTGTTTATTTTGGAGGATGTTATAGAGTAGTGAGATACCTTTGCCCATCGTGTTGGAAGAGAAAAATAATTTCCATGCAGAACTATCTATTATAATAGTTGGCAGGGGAGATTTCAGGAGAAAAGATGAAACCTGGTTGTATAGAAATTTGCTCGATTGGGGAATGTTGTGATTAGCTTTTAAGGAGTGGAACGACAGTAACGTTGCAGTGGAGTATAAGTCGTCAACCCATTCCAACCCAGTCTCCTTCCATGCAGTCACTTTACTGTACGGGAGCAGAATTTCCAGTGTTTGGATCGGGATTCTGACGGCGGTACGAAGGTTTTCCCTCGGTTGCTGCTGGCGTAGATGTTGCCAGGTGAAAATAGTCGCCGTGATCGTTGGGGAGAGATATGTTAAGGCTCTAGGCTTCCAAGAGTCTGCCAGGAGAAGAAGACTCAAGTGTGAGGTTTTCGCTATATATGCTTCTAGGTTTGCCCACAAGGGATCAGGGCTTTGTAGGAACCAATGTTTGGCTTGTGCTAAAACAGCTGCCCAATAGTAATCTTTAAGGTCGGGGAGGCCCATACCTCCCACATTTCTATGCAGTATAAGCTTGTTGGATGGGCACCGGGCCCTTTTGCCCTGCCATATGTATTGTTTAAGGAGTTTATTTAGTTCTTGGAAATGTGACATTTTATATACTATTGGGAGGGTTCTAAATAAGTATAGTATTTTCGGCAGGATCATCATTTTGTAGGACGCTATTCTCCCTGCCCACGATACCTCTGTTTTGGAAAAAATTGATATGGCTTTCTTCACGTCTTGTAGAAGGTTTTTAATATTAACATCTGCTATTTGGGATAAGTTCGTCGTTAATTGGATACCCAAGTAGGGGATCTGTTTGGAGTTCCATAAATATGGAAATGTTTGCTTGAGATACGAGCTTGTGTGGTGATTTATTCCTATGTTTAATATTAGAGATTTAGTAAAATTCACTTTATAATATGATATCTGTCCGAATGTTTCTAAAGTTTCATGTGCAAATGGTAGCGATACAACTGGGTTCGTTAAATAGAGAATGATATCGTCTGCAAACAAATTAACTATATGGTCTTTGCGTTGGACTTTGAGTCCTGATATATGTTGATGTGATCGAATGGTCTCCGCCAAGGGTTCTATCATCAAATTAAATATGAGGGGTGACAGGGGACACCCCTGGCGGGTGCCATTCGATATGTGGAAGGTTTTAGATAGGAGTCCCATGGTGAACACCTGAGCTGAGGGGTTGGAATATAATGCAAGGATAGCCGATAGGGCCTCTTCCTGAAAACCAAATTTTCACAGCGCCGCTGCCATGTAGTCCCACTGGACCCTATCGAACGCCTTCTCTGCATCTATTGAAAGAAGCAGAGAAGGCGTTCCCCGAATCTCCGCTTGGTGAATAATGTTCAGCAAGCGCCGTGTGGCGTCCAACGCCTGCCTCCCTTTCATGAAACCAGTTTGGTCTGGACTTATTCAATTTGGCATAAGTTCGAAAATTCTATTGGCTATTATCTTGGCATATAATTTGATGTCTCCATTGAGGAGGGAGATGGGACGAAAATTAGCTGGTGTATCGGGAGATTTTCCTGGCTTGGGTAAAGTAACAACATATGCCTTGAGCATTTCTGCTGGGAACGATCCCGTTGTCCTAGCTATATTGAATATAGAGAGAAGGTGGGGGGACAGTATATCGGCGAAAGTCTTGTAATATGCATTTGAGAGTCCGTCTGGGCCAGGGGATTTTCCTGAGGGTAGGGAATGAATAGCTTTCCCCAACTCACTAAGCGTGAATGGGTTGTTAAGGTCGTGAAGTTGGGTACTGGATAGTGAAGGTAAGTGTATTCTATCTAAGAAGGAAGTCATTTGTTCTTTAGATGGTCTGGATGTGTTGGGGTCCGTGTGCAGGTTGTATAAGGATGCATAGTAATCTGCAACTGCATCTTCAATTTCTTGGGGGTGTTCTATTCTATTTGCAGTTTTGGGGTGGAGCAAGTAGGGAATTGATGTTTTAGTACGTTTCTCCTTTAAGCGATTGGCCAAGAATTTACCCACTCTGTTGTTATTCCCATAGTAGTTAAGATGAAGCCTTTTCATAGCACGGTCATGTACTTCACAATACCATTCTCTAATTTTGTACCTTACGTGAAATAGTTGGTTTGCAAGATCGACAGACGGGTCTGATTGGTTGCGGTGTTCAAAAGTACGTAGTTCGGTTAATAGGTCATTTAGTTTGGAAGCTCGAATTTTTTGAATCTTGGATTTAATTTTGATTAGGACCCCCCTTACAAAAGCTTTATGTGCATTCCAGTTAGTGAAAGGGCTAGTACAGTTAGGGTCATTAAAATTAAAGTATTCCTTGAGCTGTTGGGCAATTTCCTTGTGGAATTTTGGGTCTTGTAAAATGGTTTCATCGTTTCTCCAGATACGAGCTGGGATATGGGTTCTACCACTTTCAATGTGAATTAGAACGGGGGCATGATCTGACCATGTAATATCGAAAATGGAAGATTGTGTAATTCTATGTAGCATGTTCTTGTCAGTAACGAACATATCTAATCTGGAGTAGGAATTAAATCTAGGGGAGTAATATGTATAAGATCTTTCACTAGCATTGAGGCAACGCCAGGCATCATACAGCTCCTCCTTGATCAGGAGCTCTCTAAATTTGGGGAAATGATTCCTAACTCCAGAAGATGTGTCTAAATCTTTATCCAAAATCATGTTGAAATCCCCACATATTAAAATGCTGCCAACTCGCATCAGCTCTATTCGCTTGAGAACTTTTTTCAAAAACCTTAACTGGTGCGAGTTAGGCCGCGTACACACGGGCGGACTGTTCGCCCAACCTTGTCCGCTGAACAGTGTTTGGGCGGACAGTCCGCTCGTGTGTGGGCTTTCAGCGGACAGTTTCAGCGGACAGTTGGACGGACAAGGTCTTTCGGAAATTCCGAAAAACTGTCCGCTGAAACTGTGTTTGAGCGAACAGTCCGCCCGTGTGTGGGCCTGTCCGCTGTAGTTTCGAAATGAGCGGACTGTTCCCGCTCGGAAAGTCCGCCCATTTCGAGCGCGTGTACAGGTAGGCGGGGCCCGCGAAGGAGACGTCGCGGGCTCCGCCGCCTGGAATGGGCTTAAAGGGGAACCCCAACGCCGAAAAAAATCGGCGTGGGGGTCCCCCCCAAGTCCACACCAGACCCTTGTCCGAGCACGCTACCCGGCCGGCCAGGAAAGGGGGGTGAGCGAGCGCGCCCCCCCTCCTGAGCCGTACCAGGCCGCGTGCCCTCAACATGGGGGGGTGCCTTGGGGAAGGGGGGGCCGCGCGGCCCCCCCACCCCAAAGCACCTTGTCCCCATGTTGATGAGGACAAGGGCCTCTTCCCGACAACCCTGGCCGTTGGTTGTCGGGGTCTGCGGGCGGGGGGCTTATCGGAATCCGGGAGCCCCCTTTAATAAGGGGGCCCCCGGATACCGGCCCCCCACCCTATGTGAATGAGTATGGGGTACAATGTACCCCTACCCATTCACCTGTGAAATAAAGTACAAATAAAAACACAACACAGGGGAAAAAAATATTTTATTGCACAGCCGGGGGTCTTCCGTCTTCGGGGGTCTTCTCGCCGGACTCCTCCGCTATGTGTGTGTAGCTCTTTTGCTAGCGGAGGAGTCCGGCTTTCTTCCTCCCCGCCGCCGGCCTCTTCTCCCGACTTCGGGGGTCTTGTCCCCCTCTTCGGTTCTTCTGCCGGGCCACCGCGCCTGGTCCGGTGGCCCGGTCTTCTGTCGCCGTCTTCCGTTCTTCTGTCGCCGCCTTCGGTTCTTCTGCCGGGCCACCGCGCCTTCTTGTAGCTCTTTTACAGGCGGTGGCCCGGTCTTCTGTCGCCGTCGCCGCCTTCCGTTCGTGTTCTTCTTCTTGTTCTTCTTGTTCTTCTCCAGGAGATGTTGACACGTCGCTCCCTCCGGCCGGAATGCCAGAGCCGCCCTGCGTTGCCACTTATATAGTGACAATGGGGCGGGGTCACATGGTATATGTCACATGGGTTGGTCACATGGGTTGATGTCACATTGTGACACATTGTGAACGGAAGACGGCGACAGAAGACCGGGCCACCGGACCAGGCGCGGTGGCCCGGCAGAAGAACCGAAGAGGGGGACAAGACCCCCGAAGTCGGGAGAAGAGGCCGGCGGCGGGGAGGAAGAAAGCCGGACTCCTCCGCTAGCAAAAGAGCTACACACACATAGCGGAGGAGTCCGGCGAGAAGACCCCCGAAGACGGAAGACCCCCGGCTGTGCAATAAAATATTTTTTTCCCCTGTGTTGTGTTTTTATTTGTACTTTATTTCACAGGTGAATGGGTAGGGGTACATTGTACCCCATACTCATTCACATAGGGTGGGGGGCCGGTATCCGGGGGCCCCCTTATTAAAGGGGGCTCCCGGATTCCGATAAGCCCCCCGCCCGCAGACCCCGACAACCAACGGCCAGGGTTGTCGGGAAGAGGCCCTTGTCCTCATCAACATGGGGACAAGGTGCTTTGGGGTGGGGGGGCCGCGCGGCCCCCCCTTCCCCAAGGCACCCCCCCATGTTGAGGGCACGCGGCCTGGTACGGCTCAGGAGGGGGGGCGCGCTCGCTCGCCCCCCTTTCCTGGCCGGCCGGGTAGCGTGCTCGGACAAGGGTCTGGTGTGGACTTGGGGGGGACCCCCACGCCGATTTTTTTCGGCGTTGGGGTTCCCCTTTAAGCCCATTCCAGGCGGCGGAGCCCGCGACGTCTCCTTCGCGGGCCCCGCCTACCTGTACACGCGCTCGAAATGGGCGGACTTGCCTCCGCCTTACGTGGGCGAGTCCGTTCATTTCAAAAGTTGAGCGAACTGTTTGCCCAACCTTGTTCGTCAAACAGTCCGCTCGTGTGTGGGCAAGTCCGCTCATGCAAATTTTGAGCGGACTGTTTGCCCAAACTGTTTGACAAACAAGGTTGGGCAAACAGTCCGCCCGTGTGTACGCGGCCTTAGGGGCATAGATACATGCAAAAGTAATAGGAAGTTTGTTCACCTTGCAAACTAGAATAATGAACCTACCATCAGGGTCAATAAATGAGTCATTAAGTTCAAAATTGACTGGGTCTCTTACAGCGACCATGACTCCTCTTTTTTTTGCTGCGATTGAAGAGTGCACGATGAACGGAAAGTTTTTGTGGATACAAGTAGGCGTAGACAGTTTGTGGAAGTGCGTTTCCTGTACCGCTAGTATGTCCACTTTCAGTTTAGTTGCTTCTTGCCACAGAGATTGCCTCTTAGCAGGGTGGTTGAGGCCCCGTGCGTTGAGCGACAGGATATTAATATTCATAAGTCTTTAGCGTGAAGTGGTAGGTTTTGCCGTGAAAGGGAATCTGTAATACCGTCCCGTGAGGTACACCCAGCGGCGAGCGATGGAATTCCTGAGAGCTCCGATGTTCAATGGAGTCGGAGAAAGAAAAGTTTAATTCTGAGATCAGGGCCAAAGATGTAAGGTGTGCTGCAGGGTGACGTAAACTCTAAATAATTACGTAGAAAATAAACACCCGTGTCCAGACAAATGGAGAACATATATAAAGACTCCTTAAGGGGAGGAGCAAATGAAGTCAACCTGTGGACATATAGTTCCTTCTGAAAATGGTTAAGCGAGGGTAAGCGCCAAGAGACAGCGATTCGTAAACGTAAAGTATGGAAAAGAACAGTAAAAATAACGTAAAAAATGTAAAACAAAACGGTGTAACCGTAGTAAAAAGTAAGGCCTCCATGGGCCGGGCACTGAGATGCCCAATGTGAGGGGGTAATGGTACGATGACAGGTACCAAGTACACTCGGGGAATCCTGATAGGTTCATTGGACGGGAAGAGATCTTGTGGACAGTTCAGGTGCGACGAGTTTTCGACCTTCTTGGCTGTACTACTTGCCATTCATCATGAAGCTTGGCTGGCAAGTGTCCTACCTGTGGACGAGCAGATGGGGCTGAGTCGGGAAGCACTATATGCCATTGCCTCAGGAGGAGAAGCCCTTCTTCCAGAGAGCGAATAATGTGGTTGGAACCATTGTAGGTCATTTGTAAGGTAGCAGGATATTTCCATTTATACAGAATCTTGTGATTCCTCATGGCTTTAGTTAACGTTGCCATGTTGCGGCGGAGTTGCAAAGTATATTGCGACAGATCAGGCAGGATCTTGAGGTTAGAGATTGTCTCTGGGATGTTGTCTCCTTTATGCAATGCCTCCAGGATTTTTTCTTTAGTGGTGAAAAAATGAAGTCGAAGCAAAACATCCCTGGGTATTTCTTGAGGCAGGAAAGATGGTTTTGGGACCCTGTGGATTCTGTCGATTGTCAGATCCAGCGGTGATAATGACGGAACTAGGGTGCGGAAGAGGTCTTGAGCATAAGATAGGAGTTGTTGAGCTGCTACCACTTCTGGGACCCCTCGAATTTTGAGATTGTTCCTACGGGAACAGTCCTCAAGGTCCGCCATTTTCCTTTGGATTTTATCGATCGCCTCATGGTGTACTGAATGTGAGTCCACCAGTGCATTGAATGAGGAGGTGACATCGCTCATTTTGGACTCCACCTGTTGTACTCACTCACCCAGTTCGTTTATTTTGGCTTTGCATTGGCGTAGGCATGTCATCATGCCCGTTTGCAAAGAAGATCTCAGTAGCATTAGTAGTTCTTTAAGTGTAGTATCTGAGATGGGCTGCCCTGTAGTCGGGAACTGTGCAATGGGGTCTTGTGTGCATTGAGAAGCTGATCGACCGCTAGGCGGGCCACTCACCTCCATGTCCCGGTCAGTTGTTCTGGGTTGTGGGTGGATGATAGGTTCCATCCTAGGCTTGGATTTTACAGGGCTTCTGGTCGATGGTGATGTATTCGGAGAGTCTGCGTCAGAGGATGGAGTGCCTGTGTCCTCCTCCATCTATGCTGTGCCTGCCGCTCTGACTAGCGACTCTGTAGGCACTTGAGGCTTCAAGAGCTGCGGCGCATGTTGTCTCCCCCCGCCATCTTTCCGTGGCCCACGGTCAATGGCCGGATAGAAGTCCGGCAATTTCAACTCGTTTGGCGGCTTCTGGGATTTCCGCGGCATGGTGGGTCGAACGGCGGGTGTCTCCAGGGCCTGGATCAATCGTTCTCTCGGCTGTATCGAGCGTGTAGTGGGCTAATGCGGCCTGATTCCCCGAGCGCTGAGCGGAGCTCACTTAGAAAGCGGCCATCATGCTGCGCGGTCGCTACGCCCCCAACCACAGGTATTTTGAACAAACTTAGACCTGAACAAACTCTGTTAAGTGTCAACATGGAGCTGTACCCTCCTTTGTGCCACACTTTGGTAATGCACATAATCTGTGTGGCCCAATTGACTGTATTACGTAAATGGAAGTCAAATATATCCCCTAATGTAAGGGAAGTACTATGTCTGGTTGATGATTCATACTCTTAAGAAAAAAGTATTGCATACAGGGAGAATACTATGAAAGTCTTTTCAAGGACGTGAAGGTTATGGGACCCATTCTATAAAAAACATCAGTACATTTAACGGAAGTAAGGACTGTGAATGCATAGTGTGACAAGTGATTGTATTAACTCTAATAGCTTGGTACTAATTGGAGATTGGAGTCTGCCTACTCCTCAGTCTTATTCTGTTTTCAATTGTATTACTATTGTTGTTTAGCAACTGTATTCTATAAAACCCAATAAAAATAATAATAAAAAAAAAAACAAACTGCACATTGGCTGTGCTCTCAGCCAAACTATCAAACCATCCAATGGCTGGTGTCATAACGAATCACATGTGCAGCACCATAGCAGTTGAAGATTAAACAGAGACAAAGATGGCAGCTTCCTTGGCTGAAAGCGATAGGGGAGTTTACTTCCACTTTAATCAGGAGGCTCACTCCCCTCGAATACACTGAGTATGTAGAGTGGTGCTGGTGACAAAACTGTCTTTGTGCAAATGGTGGTGTGGACATCGAGGGGAGATGAGTCTCCTGCAAACATATCAAGTCATAATTCAAACAATTGATCGCACAAAGCATGGCCAATTGTTTTATTGGATTATTATTTTTTTTTTCCTTTAATATTTTTTATTAACTTTTCAACACAAAATTAACATGAATATTCACATCATCTCAAGCTTAACTATCACGAAGCCAGGGCTTGCACAACATTCCAGTTATAACAAACTTACATTTTTACTCCCCCCCCAAAAAAACCCCACCTAACCCACCCCCTTAATGAACACACACTGTTAGCGCCAGCCGCTCCAGTTCCAATAGTATCTGACTGGCTGGAAGAGAGTGGACACCACCGGGAGCGAAAGGGGGGCGGCGTGCCCAGAGGCCAAGCCAACGGGGGGGGGAAGCGAGAAAGCCCGCAGTCCCCCCCACCAGCAATGAACCAGCCGGGCGGGGGCTAGGCCCGCCCTACGGGTGCCCTGCCCAAGGGGTAACCCATCTCGCTCAGCCAGGGGTTCCATAATGCCCCAAATTTCTTCAGATTATTCTGCTTTATATACAACACCCTTTCACACCACATTGTGGAATTGATAGCTTTAACCCATGATTCAAATGCAGGGGGGTTTCTGGCTTGCCAGTTCATTGCTATTAACCGCCTGGCCTGGCCTGGCTGAGGAGGATATTCTACCCTCCTCCAGGATCCCTAAAAGACAAGTCCTAGCTTCTGGCTTCAACGTAGTCTTAAAGGTCCTGTTTATTCTATGAACTATTTCTATCCAATACCTGTACAACTTTGATGCATTTCCACATCATATGGATTAGATCCCCCGGTGCTTTACATCTAGGGCACTCATCCCTAGGTTTCCTACCCATTTTCCACATCTTTTGAGGGGTATAATATGCTCTATAAGTAAAAAGAAGGTGGGACACTCTCTGTGAGGGGGAAATTGATACCAGGCTCCCTTGTTCAAGGATCTTCTCCCATTGCACCTGGGTTATCTGCCCTACATCTCTAGCACATGTTGCCCTGCTCTTGTCGGGTCCCTCTCATTTAGGGCCTTGTGCCTAAGCTTGTTATATAGTTTGGATATCAAACCTTTCGCTTGTGCACGTTCGGCAAGATCCTGAAGTAGGGGAGTTTAAACCCTCTCTATAACTAATGACCTGAACTGGGCTTGAATTCCATGCCTAATCTGCAGATACTAATAAAACGTTCTATTAGTGATGCTAAATTCTTGCCTAAGGGCTTTAAAAGATTTAATGAGATTCCCTTCGTATAGTTGCGTTAACCTGTTAATTCCCCGCCTTTCCCATTCCCAGGGTCTATCTATGCTACTTAATTCGGCCAAATTTCCGTTGTGCCATAGGGGGGTATAGTCAGTCACCCCCCGTGTATCCCATAAGTAGCTTTGTTACCTGCCACACTTTCCTCATTAAAACGCTGGTAGGGCACTTATGGGCAAATGAGTTGGCCTCCACTACCTCAACCAGTTAACTATGGGGTGCGCTCTCAATCATCATTTTGTGATTCGGACACTCTCTGTAGTGATGGACGAACTTCCGAGGGGACGTTTCGCGAACGCGGACCGCGAACGCGACCGATAGTTTGCGAACCGGAACATTCGCAGCGGGCCCCATTGACTTCAATGGGAGGCGAACTTCGCAAACTTACAGGTCAAACTTGCAGTCACAAAATAATTAATAGCTGTGCAAACATCGTCCCACCACATGGCCAATGACATTACACATGTATGAGGTGAATCTGGGATCGACAACTACAAGCATTCTTTTTTTATATGGGAAATTGTTGTGACATTTCAGGACTGTGGAGTGCATGAAGGCAATGGAGGAGAGGGGAGGTCAGGGACCAGGGTAGGCAAAGAAGAGGGTGCAGGAGATGATCACCAGCAGCGTGACATACAGCAATGACACCTGCACCATGATAGTCATCTGACACCAGCACCGTGATAGAGAGCACTGACATCAGCAGTGTGACATACAGCACTAAAACCAGCACCGCAATATACAGCACTGACACCAGCACCGTGATAGAGAGCACTGACATCAGCAGCGTGACATACAGCACTAACACCAGCACCGTGATATACAGCACTGACAGCAGCACCGTGATAGAGAACACTGACATCAGCAGCGTGACATAAAGCACTCACACCAGCACCGTGATATACAGCACTGACAGCAGCATCGTGATAGAGAGCACTGACATCAGCAGCGCGACATACAGCAATGACACCTGCACCGTGATATACAGCACTGACACCAGCACCGTAAGCAGCCCCAGGAGGAAGTCAGCATAGCACAGGGATGGTGGGAGCCCCTCATAAAGTGCATAGCACAGGGATGGTGGGAGCCCCTCATAATGAGCATAGCACAGGGATGGCGGGAGCCCCTCATAATGAGCATAGCACAGGGATGGTGGAAGCCCCTCATAATAAGCAGCCCCAGGAGGATGTCAGCACTCAGCATAGCACAGGGATGGTGTGAGCCCCTCATAATAAGCAGCCCCAGGAGGATGTCAGCATAGCACAGGGATGGTGGGAGCCCCTCATAATAAGCAGCCCCAGGAGGAAGTCAGCACAGCACAGGGATGGTGGGAGCCCCTCAATGAGCATAGCACAGGGATGGTGGGAGCCCCTCATAATATGCACAGCAGAGGCAAAGCCCCAGGAGGATGTCAGCACAGCACAGGGATGGTGGCAGCCCCTCATAATAAGCAGCCCCAGTAGAAATATGACACCGCTCAACCTCTTCAAAGAGGAGGGTACGGGCATATAGTACGGTGTACTTTTTTTGGACAAGGAAGTGAGCCAAATGAAGAAAGAAGGTCTCTGTGCTCGATTAAAAAAAATGTTTATAGACATATACATGGTCTACTGGTCACATGTGTTGAATTCCTCCGAGATCCATGCCTCATTCATTTTTAGAAATGTGAGGTAGTTAACACTGTCGTGAGCTAGGCGAGTACACTTATCGGTCACGATCCCCCCTGCTGCGCTGAACGTCCTTTCGGACAGGACACTGGATGAGGGGCAAGCCAACAGTTCGATTGCAAATTGGGCAAGCTCTGGCCAGAGGTCAAGCCTGCCCACCCAGTAGTCCAGGGGTTCATCACTCCTCAGAGCGTCCACATCGGCCGTTAACCCGATGTAGTCGGACACCTGATGGTCTAAGCGTTCCCTGATGCTGGATCCGGATGACACCTGTCGATGGGTCGACTGAAAGAATGACCTCATGTCCGAAGTCACCAACACATCTTCAAACCGGCCTCTTCTTGCAGGCGCTGTTGGATTGGTACCCGCAACTCCTTCTCTGGGAGTGGGAATTGCTCCTCTGCCAGCGCACGCAAAAGCAGAATGCAGCATTTCTCGAAGCAAGGCCTGGAAGTGCTCCATTCTGCCAGCCCTCTGTGACGGCGGTAACATTTCCGCCATTTTGTGTTTGTACCGGGGGTCTAAATACGTTGCCACCCAGTACTGGTCCTTGACCCTTATGCTTTTTATACGGGGGTCCCTATTAAAACACTGGAGCATGAAGGCCCCCATTTGCACTAAAGTAGAAGCGGTGTGGTGGCCTGGCTCCTGCTCACCATCCAGGATAATGTCGTCCTCTTCATTCTCCTCTGGCCATCCACGCACAACAACAGGGATCCCAGAAAGGTTTAAAGCATGCTCTTCTTGCTCCTCCTCATCCGCCCCCACACCATCCTCCTCTGACTCCTCTTCAGACTCCTGTTGTTGACTTGTCTCAGATAGGGTAGCCCCCCCTGGGAATTCATCCAGCATTGCGACTTCCTCATCTTCCCGCTCCTGCTCCTCCACAGCTTGATCAATGACACGACGCAATGCACGCTCCATAAAGAAGGCATAAGGTACCGTGTCACTGATGGCGCCATGGCTGCGACTGACCAGTTTGGTGATCTCCTCAAATGGCTGCAGAAGTCTGCATGCATTGCGCATGAGCAGCCACTGGCGCGGTAAAAAAACCCCAGCTCCCCAGAACCTGTTCTGCCGCAGAGTTCATACAGGTAGACGTTAACTGCACGTTTCTGCTGGAGCAGCCTATCAAGCATATAGAAGGTTGAGTTCCATCGCGTCGGGCAATCGCTAATAAGACGTCTGACCGGCAGATTGTGTCACCACTGAATGTCAGCAAGGCGAGCAATGACCGTGTAAGATCTTCTGAAATGGGCCGAGATCTTCCTTGCCTGCCGCAAGATATCCTGGACCCCAGGGTATTTGACAACGAATCGCTGCACGACCAAGTTTAAGATGTGTGCCATGCATGGCACGTGCATGATTTTGCCCTGTTTCAATGCGCTAAGCAGATTGGCACCGTTGTCACACACCACTTTACCAACTGTCAAATTGAGCGGTGTTAGCCACTGATCTGCCTGTGAACGCAAAGCTGAAAGGAGTGCCGGGCCAGTGTGGCTCTTGGCTTCCAGGCACAACAGACGCAGCACGGCATGGCAACGTCTCACCTGGCATGTCGAATAGGTTCTGGGGAGCTTGGGCGGCGCAGCGGAAGAGACGCTAGCAGCGGAAAAGGAGGAGTCAGCCGAGGAGGAGAGGGAGGAGGATGGAGTAGGAGGAGGAGGAGAAGAAGAGTCAGGCCTGCATGCAATCCGTGGCGGTAAAACCAAATCTACACGAGTGCCACGGGTTACATGCTTGACGGCCGTCAGAAAGTTCACCCAGTGGGCAGTAAAAGTGATATACCTTCCCTGCCCGTGTTTGCTAGACCACGTGTCTGTGGTCAGATGTATCTTGGCACCGACACTGTGTGCCAGAGATATATTCACTTGCCGCTGAACATGGCCATATAGCTCTGGGATACCCTTCTCTGAGAAATACTTCCTTCCTGGGACCTTCCATTGTCCATTGGGCACAAATTTGCGAAAGGCCTCCGAGTCCACCAGTTTATATGGCAGTAGTTGGCGGGCTATCAGTTCTGACAAGCCAGCCGTCAACCGTTGGGCAAGAGGGTTATCCGGCGTCATCATTTTTTTACGCTCAAACATTAGGCCCACGGAAGCCTGCCTTTTTGCAGAAAAACGTGAGCTTGGCGTGATGGAAGGTGGAGTGGAGGACAATTGTGAGGAGAGAGGAGAAGGAGAAGTAGAAGACGAGGCTGGACGGTGAGAGCCTGGAGTGTGGCTTTGTGTGTTCCGTTGCTAACACTCGGCTCAGCGATGGCTGCCCATGTGCCTTCTTAAGGCGGTCGTCCCTAGGTGAGTGTAGGGCTTACCGCGACTAATGCATTGACTGCAAAGATTGCAGATGGCAGCGCTATTATCAGCAGCAGACACGTTAAAAAAAAGCCCACACTGGGAGCGCCAGATGTGACCGTACATGGTCGATGACTCGCTCCTGATACATTTGCAGTCTGCTTTGTCCCTCCTGTGCAATGTAAGTTATTCCTGCTTCTCCTCCCCATCTGCTTTCCCACCGCTATAAGTAGAGATCTCGGAGTAGGCAGCAACACCGGGGACCAACCTCCTCCTTGGGCTGATCTGGGTACTGTTGTCAGACTGCTGAGTAGTGGTTGTTGCTACCTCCTCTTCCTGATCCAATACCAAGTGTGGCTGCGCATCAGAAATGTCTTGATATGGATCAGAAAATAATTCCTGTGACTCAAGCGGAAGGTATGTGGTGGTGGTGGTGTTGTTGGTGGTAGTGTCTTTGGGGGTGCAGATAGCAGAGAGTGAAGAAGAGGGTGCAGATCGAGAGGATGAGGAGGGTGCAGAAGAGTAAGGCTGAGTGAGCCACTCAACCAAGTCTGGTTTAAAGTAATTGAACGCACCTTCTGCAACTTCCCACTTTGGCTCAAGCCTGTTGCTCCTGCCCTACCCCTACCACCCCTGCGGAAGGGCCTGCCTCTTCCTCTGCCTGTCATTTTTTAAATGACCCTGTGACAAAACTCTTAGTCCCTATACCGATGAAGGACTGCTGCAGTATAGTAAGTATAAAGAAGTATTCCTGCGCCTAATCAAGGTAAATCTAAAAAAGTAAGGAACGTTGTACTGCTGCACACACTGTGGTGGGGTACCTGAACCCCAGTGGGAAACTGTGTTCGTCACGGTCACGTGACTTCGAAGTCACCACCAATTATACTGTTTTTAAATATAGTGCACATGGTATTATTATTTAAACACCAGCACCTCATGCGATTTTCTGATATAATCGCCACTGGTCTTGCACAAGTGTAACGGACATTTTCCGATATATTTTATCTTTTTTCACTTTGGCATTTTGCATAGTTTCAATACTGTTTTTAGGTATTATGCATAGGTCTATATTGGTTTAGAGGGATTTTGCATTTATTCCCTCAGCACTGACACTTTATGTGTTTTATTTTTATTTTATGATTACCACTTTTTGCACAGTTGAATGATCAATTTGCTCACTACTTGATTTATATCGTTTTAATTATTCTTATGGTGTAGAGTAATTTTGCACGGATTATTATTATCTTTGGCACTGGCACTTTATGCGATTTTGAAAGCTACAACAAATCGCACTGGGAATCACTTATTCCAAATATTTTGATTGTGTGTTTCTTTGGATACTCTTGCATTTATTCTTGAATTTACCTTTGATGCTACAACGTTATTGTGGACCTATACCAGTCCTTATAGAATAGCAGACTGTACCTCACTTAACCCTATGTACTGTAGTACCCTATACCTCACCGGTCCTTATAAGGACCTTTGTGGAACAAGTAGGTTGTGTGTGACTGATTAGCAGACTGTACGTCAGTCCCTATACCGATGAAGGACTGCTGCAGTATAGGGCAGCGGTCAGCACTAGTGCACCTCAACCCTATGTATTGTGGACCTATACCAGTCCTTATAGAATGGCAGACTGTACCTCACTCAACCCTATGTACTGTAGAACCCTAGACAGACCAAGTTACCAGTCCTTATAAGGACCTTTGTGGAACAAGTAGGTTGTGACTGATTAGCAGACTGTACATCAGTCCCTATACCGATATAGGACTGCTGCAGTATAGGGCAGCGGTCAGCAGTAGTGCACCTCAACCCTATGTATTGTGGACCTATACCAGTCCTTATAGAATGGCAGACTGTACCTCACTCAACCCTATGTACTATAGCACCCTACACCAGGTTATTACCAGTCCTTATAAAGGACCTTTGTGGAACAAGTAGGTTGTGAATGATTAGCAGACTGCAGCAGAAGGGCAGCAGTCAAGTATAATATTCTTTCTATATTTGGAAGAAAGAATATTATACGTGTACAAGCCTATTACCATACCACGGATACCAGTCCTGAAAATAACCTTTGTGGACCTAATATAGTAATAGCTACTGATTAAACTGACCCTCACTGCCTCACACACTGCTTCCTGCATGTCCCTATATAAACTGACAAAACAGAAGCTACTGGAACAATAACTGGAATAGCACTTTTGTGGACCTGATAGCAACAGCTAATGACTAAACTGACTGTCCCTACAGCAGACACACCGTCCTGTCACTTTTTCTAAACTGACAAAAGACGCTCAGGCTGCTGCAACAATCAGTAGCACAGCCAACCTATATACACCTAACACCTATAACAGTCCTGAAAAGAACTTTTGTGTACCAAATAGCTAGCGATTTGGGTCACTGCAATCTCTCCCTGCTCCACACAGCAACCTCTCCCTATAGTGACAGAACAAAGAATGTAAAATGGCCGCCGGATCGGGTCTATTTATAAGTTAGGGGGAATGTCCAAGTGTCCATGTGCTGTAATGTCTCAATTGGCTGTCCTGTACCCCATGATGGATGTGTCATCATAGGTCAAAGTTCTTTTACACAGTAAACATGGAAGTCCGCCGGGCGAACGGCAGCAATAGTCCGCCGATCGGGCGAATCCCGAACAGCCAAAATACGCCGCGAAACGACCGCCGGGCGAACCGTTCGCCCATCACTAACTCTCTGCCTTGAGACCCCGCCCCAGCTAAATGTTGGAGTTGGGCTGCCAAAAAATATGATTTCGGATGCGGTATTGCCACTCCTCCCCTCCTAACAGGAAGCTGCATTGTTTGCAAACTGATCCGAGCTTGGCCCTTCTTCCAAATTAGGTCCCGGCATAGCGATTCCAGTTTCTTAAACCATTTCTGGTTGATCCAAATTGGAGAATTATGTAAGATATATAATATTTGTGGGAGCCAAATCATTTTAATTAAATTGCAGCGTCCTGCCACGGCGAGAGGATGACAGCACCAGGTATTCACTTTATGTTTCAGTTTCATTAATAATGGTGCTAAATTCTCATTGACATAATAGTTTACTTCTCCAGAGATCCAAACTCCTAGATATTTCAGTTTTGACACGACCTCCAAACATGTGATTATAGGTGGTAGTTTATCCCCAGATCTGGTCTGTGGTAGAAGAGCTGATTTGCTCCAGTTAATTACTAAACCAGATTGCTGCCCAAACTCTCCCATCATCTGTATCACGTTGTTTAAGGTAGAGTTCATGTCCCCGATAAAAAACAGGACATTGTCCGCAAACAAAGCAATTTTATCCTCCCAGACCTATGTAGGAATCCCTGGATATCCGGGCGCAGTCTCGTCAGGACAGCCAGGGGTTCCATAGCCAAGACAAACAGGAGGGGAGACAGCGGACATCCCTGTCTGGTCCCTTTCTCTAGCTGGAATGTCTTGGAGAATACAGTGCCCATTTTAATTTTTGCCCTAGGCTTATTATAGAGTAATTTTACCCATCTAATAAATAGAGGGCCAAAGCCAAATCCCTCCAGCACTCCCCATAGATAGTCCCATTCCAGACTGTCAAAGGCTTTAATGGCGTCTAGAGCTAATATGGCACCAGGCTCGTCATTGTCTCTTGGTATTTGAATATTAAGGAAAACTCTTCTAATATTAATACTGGTTGTCCTACCGGGAATGAAACCAGACTGATCTGGGTGTATTAATTTATGGATATATTAATTTAAGCGAGTCGCCAATACTTTGGCTAAGATTTTAACATCTGAGCATAGTAAGGAGATTGGGCGGTACGAGGAGACTTCCTATTGATCTTTCCCTTCTTTAAGTATTAGAGTAATGTTGGCTTCCATCATTGAAGTGGGAAGCTCGCCCACGTCCAATGCATGCCTCAATGTTTCCAGGAGCTCCAGCAAAAGCACTTCACCATAGCGTTTATAAATTTCTATTGGCAGCCCATCTGGGCCTGGGCATTTTTTAATTCTTCTAATGTGAGTGGTGCCTCGAGACTCATTTTATCATGTTCTGATAAAGTTGGAATTCCCGTTTGATGTAGGAAATCAGTGGCTATTCTACTGCTACCCCTTATAGTTGATTTATATAAGGTTCCATAGTAATCCCCAAGTACCTTCATGATCTCTGGGGGGCTAGAGACGAGGTCCCCTTGCAAGCCTTGATCAGCTGGATTGCTGTGGGGGAGTTGTTAATTTGGATCAAGAGGGAGAGGGCACGAACCACCCTCTCCCCTTCGCCAAAGTAATGTTGGCGTTGAAATGTACGCCCGTTCTCGGCCCTTTTCATAAGTGTCACTTTATATACCTGTTGACTATCTAGCCAATCCTTCTGCTTATCAAGCGTTGCATCTTCTATATACCCTCTCTCTGCTTGGGAGACTCAGTTTCTTAATTCCCTTTCCTGTTCCCTAGATTTCCTCTTGGTTGTTGTGATTTGCTGTATTAATATTCCACTAAGGTAAGCTTTTAAGGAATCCCAGACAACTCCAGGTGCTGCTGAACCCCCATTAATTTGAAAAAAATCCCTAATCTCTTCCATCAAAGCACTTGGGCTGTCAATCAGTTCCAACCAGTTAGGATTTATCCTCCATTCCCCAGGGCCCACTCTATCCCCCGCGCTTACAGTGATGGTCAAGGGGGAATGGTTTGAGATCCCTCTTGCCCCATATCCTATATCCTGTACTAGCCCCGATGCCTCCCCATTCCAGGACCATATCTATCCTCGAGAGGGTATGGTGGGTACTGGAAAAACAAGAGTACTGCCTTTCCTGCGGATGTCGAATTCACCATAAGTCACCTAATCCTATTTCCGATAGAAATCCCTGCAATCGGCTTTCCCTCTCAACTCTAGTCCCGTCGGGGAGTCCCAGGGACTTCACTGCAGCCTGAGATTTTATTGAAAAATCGCTTATGTTCTTTGTACACGTGAGTTTGATAATTTTTTTATTAAATTATTTTAAACGGAAAACGGAGTTACACTATTGTGGTCCCTGCTTTCTTCCTTTATATCTACCCCATTACCTATGATGATTTATGTGGATGGAGACATACCGTAGAGGAAATAGCCACACTTGACAGTCCTCCAGAAAAGGGCAACACCGAAAAAGCCTATGTATATCTACAAGCATATTTGATCCTCCAAATATAATTTTGAGTAGGATCCATTAAGTCTGGTAAGCCCCCATTTCATGTGGTGGAGGGTTCACGCGGTGATTGTGCGATCATTCTTTGGAGAAGGTGTAGGACTGTTTACACTTCATCGTATCATACACAGAAAATTTGGAGAACTTTTCACTTGTCTTCACGTTGTTTTTCTATTTTTGATATATACATTTTTTTATACATTTTTTTATATATATTTGTTTGGACATTTTAGTTCTGTTTATCATATACAGCAAAGAGTGTCTAAATGTATTTATTAGTTTGCACAGTTTAATGTATGCACTGATTACATTGGTCACATTGTAATGTGGTAAAAACAAATAAGCGCTACACTGTTTTTTCACATAATTTATTTTGCCACATTTGTACACCTAGATGTTGTGTTAGCTGCTGTTTGTATACCGTCTACACATTTGAATAGCGCAGTGTTTTTGGTTCTTTTGGAAAAAAATACAAAAAGATAAACCTACCCTCCTCATCAATAGAGGACTCCCTACAGGAGAAATCTGTTCCCCTCTTTACTAAGACACTCACTCCCCTTGAATACGAGGAGTGAAAAGAATGAAAGCATGGCTGAATTTCCCACTAATTAGCCGTGGAGCTGTACTGGAAGTTAGATGTGTCTCCTGTAAAAAGAGTAGACCAGGTCCACTCCCCTCTATTTCTGACAGGACCACGGCCCTTTTATTTGGGTCGCCCAAACCCCTCACATTCCACAAGATGATGCACACTCTATTTGTTTGCATAAGTGACATCTAAATCAAGGGAAAACAAGGGGGGGGGGAGGAAAACACCCCCGCCCCTCATCCCCCCCTCCCGCACCCCACCCCGCCCCACCCACCACTCTTCCAGTGCGCACAGCGTGTGTTCTCTGAAGTTGAAGTTAGTTCTATATAGGTTCACACCTTTCATAACCCCCCACCCCCCTCCCCCGATAAGTGTCCAGTTAGTGACATAACCCTCCTTATCTAAACTATATCTTCTATTTGTGCATACAATATTGCGGATTAATGATTTCTTCTTCGTGCAAATCTCATTTTGACAAAAAAAAAGGGGGGGGGGCACCCTCTCGCAAAATTAGTTCTCTAGACATAATAGTCCTAGACAGTACTAGAGATCTCCTTTATGTTCCTCCAACCACCTTCCAACCTCATATGGAGCACTGAAAAAGAGGGTTGAGCCCAGGGCAGTCATTCGTAGTCGGGCAGGATATAGCAATGCATAGGTTATCCTGTATTTGGAGAATACGCTTAATAAGGATAAACTCAGCCCTCTGTTTCTGCAAGTCTGGTGAGAAATCCAGGTAAAATGATACTCTAGTCCCCTTATATAAGATGTCCCTTAGTTCTCTAGTCCTTCGCATCAGGATAACTCGATCGTTATAATTCACAAATTTCAGTATCAGTGGCCTGGTGCGTTCCTCTGATGGCCGAGATCTAGAGGGGACTCTATGGGCCCTTTCTATAGCGAAGAGTGGTGTAAAAGAGGTATCCCCCAGAAGTTCTCTAAACCAGTTTTCCAGAAAAGCTATGGGGTTAGAGCCCTCGCTCCCCTCTGGCAGACCGATCAGGCGCACATTATTACTGCGATTTCTATCTCCATTTCGTCTAGTTTTGATGTCTGCATAGCAATGTTTCTGTAGCCCAGTAATTTTTTGCTGCAATGGGAGGAGCTCATCCTCAACCGTGCTTAATCTTCCCTCGAGTACAGTAGTTCTTTCCACAGTATTGCTCAGCAGTTGGCCCATAGAATGTAATTCGTTTTTAATACTACTCAGCTGGTTGTCGAGGCCACAGATAGAATCTTTATATTCATTAACTGCTTGCAATATATCTCGCAACGTGGGTTCACCTTCCCCTATCACGGGGCATTCTGCTGGATTTATTGTATTATATGTTGTTTTACCCTCTGCTAGAACCAGATTATGCACCTTACTTCCAATAGGTGAGGCAGCGGGGTTTAATGCTAATTGACTGGTACTTCTCCTGTCCGAGGTTGCCCCCTGTGGCCTTGTTTGTCCTGCTAGCTGATGGTGTCCTCTCCTAGTTGGTGAGGTTGCATGGGCAAAGCGTTCAAGTTTTGCGGCTGCTGCCACGGAAGCCTGATTTTCATTTTCTTTGGCTACCCGGGTTTTTTGGTTCCCCTCGCCATGCAACGTATTTACTAAGCATGGTCTATCACCTGAGATTGATATAGACTTAGCTAGTAATATAGCAGTAATGTAGCAGAACCCCCTGGAAGGGTGGGGGGGGGGTACGACCAATAATAGGAGAGGGGGGCTAACGTTCTACCAGAGAGGGGGGGGGGCACAATGACAGCTCTACTTCCTCTCAATTACTCAATTCCTCACCTGTCCTTTCTGTGGTCAGTGTAGTTATAATGCAGTGCTGATAGGTATAATATAATATCCTCAGTCCAAGGGCCCAACAGTCCTCACTTGTCCTCTCCGAGGTCAGTATAATTATAATACAGTGCTGTACAGTTGGTATAATATAATGTCCTTAATTCGGGGGCCCAGCAATCTGACCGTATAGGGAGAGTTCTGCCAGTGCAGGGGAGTGGGGATATCAAACCGCGCTCAAACCTGCTTGCTGCTGGCAATTGTATTAGCAGTTAACAATGTTCATATTCATTCTTGCTCCTTCCTCCTCTCTCCCCCCTCCTCTCTCTCCCCGTGTTACCGTTTAGCCTAGGCCGTTGCCATAGGCTACTAAGAAGCCCCGCTGCCCTCTCCGATACAGCCTCAGAATCGAGCAGGGCTAGAGCCAAGTCCTCCGTTCTGTGGGCAGTCTCCTTCAGCGTTGAAACCCTCTGCTCTGCTTTGCCGCTCGGGAAGTCTCACGATAGCCCGAAGCGGCAGCATGACTTCCCTCGGCTTCCTTCGGGCACACCGCTTGCTCTGCTTGCTCGGCTGCAACGCTGCTCGGGATCTCACGATAGCTCGGCCACCAGCGAGATCTCCCTTGGCTGCCTTTGGGGACACGGGCGCTGCTCTCCCAGATCGCTTACACAGGCTTGGCAAAGAAAGGAAGTAAGGTGGTCACAGTATAGGTAGCATATTGCTTGGCTAAGTCATTGCTTCCAGGCTATTTCCCCATCAGGGGGAACGAGGGGAGGCAGGGACAGAGCGCCTGGCATTCTCACTCCCACTCTCACTCCCTCATCCGACCACGCCCCCCTTGTGCATCTCTTTTAAAGTGGACGTAAACCCATCGATTTAAACAGTTAAAAAAAAAAGGCGGGGGCGTGGCCTGGATCCGATCCGAGATGGACGCTTAGATCAGGAGCTCCGTCCTCGAGGCCAGCAACTTAAGCTTTTTAACCCCTTTCTTCATCCCTGCCATGGTGAGGACACCCAGATCGAACTCCGCTACACGGTCCAGATCGCCTAGGGGATCCGACGACCTCTCCGCCCGTTCAATGCAGGCCTCCCAGGCAGAGGCGTGAAACGGTAGATCCCCAAGCGCCAGTCCTAATAGGCCAGAAGCACTGCACGCCGCTAGCCCCAGTGTTGACCGGCCTCCTGGCTGAGCAGCGGCGGTGAGCATAGACGACCTCCGCAGCGTGGCCGCAGACATCAAAAACACTCTAATGGCGGCGATATCAGACATGCTGTCGGACATCCATGCCATGACATTAAGGGTGGAGGAAGTGGAAGCAACACAAGCAAGACAAGACACTGCTTTATGCCATGTACAACAGATAACAGAGTCCCACGCCGTTCATCTCAGAGATATTAACAGACATCTGGAGGACTTAGATAACCGCGGAAGACGCCGTAATCTAAGAGTGAGAGGCATACCGGAGGCCATTGAACCCTCCCAGTTATCCCAGACTGTTACCCTGCTGTTTAATGAGATCTTAGACCGCCCTCCTGCTACCCAAATCAGCTTTGAACGTATTCACAGAGCTCTACGACCAAGAGGGAGGGAGACAGACCCCCCTCGGGATGTGGTCTGCTGCCTCATGGACTTTCAACTCAAAGAGCAAATCCTTCATGCAGCCAGGACGCACGATCGAGTTGCGGTGCAGGGAGCTTCTGTTAAAATATACCAGGACCTGTCGGGTATCACCCTACAGAGGAGGAGGGAACTTCGTCCCCTTCTAGAAGCTTTGAAGGCCAGGTCCATAGTTTACAGGTGGAAGTTTCCATTTGGCCTGACGGCATCTCATCACGGCAAAACAGCGATCCTTAGAGTACCAGAGGACCTGGATCACTTCTCCTTCACCCTAGACATCCCGCCAGTGGATCTACCAGATTGGTACAGCGACTTTCATCTCTCAACGCTCTCCCGGGCTTTCTCCATGGATGGCATTGCAGAAGCGGGTAATTTCAGCTTAGGCCGCCGTCGCCATCACCCCCTCCCCCCCGTTCGCCATCGCATGATATTGGAGCACCAAGAAATGGAAGTCCCACGGCCTCTCCAGCACACCGCAGGGCCCGGATCCACTGACCTAGACGTCCCTTCTTTGCTCGCTGCTCCCATCTGACTCAAAGGTTCTGTGTACTGTTCCCGGTTTTTCTGCCTTCCGTTTATTTCCCCTTGTTCTCAGCTCTGATCTATGTATTGAGACTGACCCAATGATCCCTACGAAATGTAATACCACACCCAGTCTGCCTTCTCCTTGGCTCGCCATCGGTACCAGTGTTGCCCCCCATTTATTTCTCATGGATCCCAGAATGCAAGCTTTATGCTTAGCCCTAACAACGATTTGCCCGTGCTCCTCTCCCCCTCATTATCCCCCCGTCTACCACCTTTCAAGCGATGTTAATCCGATGTCATGCACGTGAATGGGTATCACTTTCTGACATGTTATTATTTCCCCCCTGGGTTCACCCAGTCAGCGACATCAGGAACACACCAGACCTGCAAGCTTAGCTTTCTCAGCGCAATGAAGCTTTGCTCAAGACTTCGCCTCGACATCCTGGACTGCCTTGTGGTAGTATTCCCTAGGTATATGCTTGAGCCCGTGCATTGTTCCTTATGCTGGATCTTCTGTTCTGCACTACTTTCCTGTGACCCTGTTCTACTTTACTATCCCTTACCTTTTTCTTTCTACTCCCCTCTCCGCTCTCTTGCCCCCCCCCCCCTCCTTCTTCTCCTTTCGCTTTTTCATTCCTTTCTTCCCGTTGCCTACAACCTCACTGTCAATTGAATATACACTAGGTGTCCCTGTGACTTAGGCTCAGACTCCCATTGGTTTCTTATGGGGATCGGGTGCTTTATTTAGTTATTTGTCTTTGAGAAGTGGGGCAGCTGGAACGCAAATTTGTATGTTAGCGGGTGTGGCTGGATGAGAGGAGGCCTTATTTGAGCAAGAGCTTTTTTTAGCTCCCCCTATCACGAGGCCGCCTAACCAGGCTGCCAGATCTAACACTACCCCCGATTATCTCGGCTACCGCCGCGTCACTATCCATTTCAAGGGGGACATGCATGTCTGCGGATCCACTACAATCCAATTGAGCTCGGACCCGGGTGGGGCCTCCTCTGATCTAGCATCACTTCTCTGTGTATGATGACATACAGAGAGCTGGTTGTATTAATGTCGGTACTTACTTATTTGCACCCCACCTCTCCGAAGGTCGTGACATGATTCTCTTAACAGACCGTACTGCTGTACCCCGAGATTTCGCAGTTGTTGTTGTTATTTTGGTTGCATGTACAATGTTCATTGCGTTACCTCTTAACCAGGTTTGTCAGATGGGAAGTAGCATCTCCAAAACGATTGCAGGTATTATATGTTGACTATAAAAGTTCTCGGCGAGTGTTTATATGCTTATTTACATGGCTTTCTATACTTCCTCTTTTATTATATCACTGCATCACCGTTCTGCACCCCTCTTCACTATATACACCCCAGAAACCTTCTGGGTTTATACCCGCCTCTAACATTGCTCACCGCTGCTGTACCTCTATTACTGTATATCTATTTCTGGTGTTTAGGCCATGAATATAAATCCTCTTCACATGACTACCCTAGGGAAGCGATGACCAATTTACTGTACGATATGATTGCCTCACCATGGGTGCTTTAGACTACATGGGTGGACTAGTCCGGGAGGGTTCACTACACCCACCTGGGTCTGGTCCCGGTTACCTTTCCCCCTGTTACCCTACTCTAGAAGCCTCGGCAGGACCTAAAACTCCCCTCTCGGTCCGCACCCAGAAGTTTGTCCCCCGAACAGGAGTCTCTGGTAGTCCTCCTGATCCTTGCCGGTTACCTCTGGTATTAGACGTAGGTTTGCAGGTCATACCCGTCAACCGGTGTCGTTACGACAACTCCCCGCGTAGTACCTCCCCCTTCCCCCCCTCTACCTCCGCCTTACTTAGTTTCCCCCTTCTCTCCTCGGGTCTCTGGCTTCCCCCCGTTTTTCCTCTTTACCTTACCTGAGGGCTCACTAACCAGCCACTATGTCACGCTCCCAATCCGGCTCGGCCCACCTTACACTCAAAATTCTATCCCTGAATGCTCGGGGTCTTAACATTCCCGAGAAACGTTCCCGAGTACTATCTTATGCAAAACAAACTAAAGCTGAGGTAATCTTTCTGCAGGAGACCCACTTCTGCTCGAAACATGTTCCGAAATTGTCCAGCCCGTACTACCCTCTGGGTTTCCACGCCACCTCTCCCTTAACCAAGTCTAAAGGGGTATCTATACTGCTCTCCAAGAATTCGCCAATCACAATTACTGATTCCCTGATGGACGAACAAGGGAGATTTGTCTTTCTGAAAGGATCATACAAACACAGACCTATCACCTTAGCAAACATATATTGCCCCAACTCGCTACAAGTCCCTTTCCTGCGAGCTACAGTACGACGATTGCTCTCTTTCCAAGAGGGAATTCTGCTACTAGGGGGCGACTTTAATCTGCCCCTAGACCCTCTGTTGGACACCTCATTGGGAAAATCGCATCTAACATATAGAGCGCTCAAACAAATCAGGCATTGCCTTCATGAACTATGTGTACATGATACATGGCGCATCTTGCATCCCAAAGACAAAGACTTTACTTATTTTTCTGCCCCCCACAACAAATACTCTCGTATAGATTACCTTTTCCTATCGCAACAAGACTTGTCACTACTCACGACCGCGACTATCGAACCAATGGCTATCTCTGACCACCACCCTATCTCTCTGACACTTACATTCCCAGAGACAAACGATCGGACGTTCATATGGAAATTAGACCCCACTATCTTAATGGACAAATCTGTTGAGAACTACCTGAGGAAATGCCTAACAGACTATTTCTCAGAAAACGATTCTCCAGATACCTCCAAAATGACTCAATGGGAGGCCCATAAATGTGCCATTAGGGGTAAAATGATTGCAATCTCGGCATCTCTTAAGAAAGCCCGTAAGGCCGGACTTACTGCCCTGTTCGCTAAGCTGAGGAACCTAGAATCCAGTCATAAACAAACATTGGCACAACATACCCTAGCATAACTAACCGATACGAGAGCCCTAATCAACGAAACCCTGAACCTCAACATCAAGAAAAAATTTATTTTGTCCCAAAAGCTCTTTTATGAACACGGCAATAAGTGCGGCCGTCTCCTTGCCCAAGCACTGCGTAAAAAGCATAACAACAATGTAATACACCATCTACGTTCCCCCTCAGGTGATCTAATTATCCACAACAGAGACATTGCTAAAGAGTTCGAAAAATATTATTCCTCTCTATATAACCTTCAAAACTCGGCCCCTGCCCCAGATAACCACTCATCCCAGGACAATGCTATTTCCTCCTTCCTCTCCCAATTTGCCCCTGATAAGATTTCATCTGAAGCTTCGGAGAGTCTGGATTCTCCAATATCCCCATTAGAGTGGAATCTCGCACTTAAAAGCTTGAAACCCGGGAAAAGCCCAGGCCCAGACGGTCTGCCAACAGTCTACTATAAAACATTCTCCGACTCATTGAGGAATCCCTTCCTCAAAGCTTTCAACTCCCTATCTCCATCTTCTCCCCTCTCACAAAGAATGCTGGAAGCCCACATAGTTGTAATACCAAAAGAAGGCAAAGACCCATCCCAGCCCAGTAATTATAGGCCTATCTCCCTTCTTAATTCAGACATCAAGCTTTTCTCTAAAATTATAGCAAACAGGTTGCTCCCTTTTCTCCCTTCCCTTGTCTCCCAAGATCAATACGGTTTTATTCCTGGCAGGGAGACCAGGGATAACACGATTAAAGCCATCGACCTTCACCATCTTATAACAAGCTCCAACCAGAAAGGCTTTTTCCTTTCTCTGGATGCGGAAAAGGCGTTCGACAGAGTGTCTTGGAAATACATGAGGGCAGTGCTTCAGGCGATTGGACTGGGGCCTCACTTAATAGATTTAATCATGGCACTGTATGATAACCCAGTTGCGAAAGTTAGAGCCAACCACACTCTGTCAGACGCCTTTCCCATCCGTAACGGGACGAGGCAGGGCTGTCCCCTGTCCCCCATCCTTTTTGTCCTGACCCTTGAACCCTTTCTCCGCAAAATTGCAGCCAATCCTGACATCCAGGGTATCAAGTCCCCACTTAAGTCCCCACTGAGAGAATACAAATACGCTGCCTTCGCGGATGACATTCTGCTTTTTCTTTCCAACCCGCTGATCACTTTACCGGTTGTGCTTTCGGAATTCAAACACTTCCAATTCTTGTCGAATCTCAAAATCAATCTGACAAAATCCTTTGCCCTTAACATTTCTTTGCCCCGGAAAATAGTAGATCATTGTAAGGAGAATTTCCCCTTCATCTGGAAAGTCGACTCGATCACATACTTGGGCGTCCAAATCCCCTCTGTCCTGTCTGATCTATATGCAAAAAATTTTATTCCTCTCCTGAATCAATTGACTAAAGACCTCAAGGTTTGGGACAAACCTCCATTCACTTGGTTTGGCAGAGCAGCTATTTTAAAAATGAATGCCCTTCCACGAATGCTCTATCTGTTGCAAACGATTCCCATCCACATTCCTACCTCCTTTTTCAGCAAATATAGACAACTCTGTTCTCAATTTCTTTGGAACAAGCGCAAGCACAGACTTAATTATGAACAACTTTCGCGCCCAAAGAATTTAGGGGGTATTGGCCTTCCAAACCTCCACAAATACTACCTTGCAACTCATCTAACCAGGATAGTGGATTGGAATGTGCATACAGCCAGCAAAGACTGGGTTTCTATAGAAGCCTCTTTCTCAGGTTTGTCTCTCCCCTCCTTACCGTGGCTCCCCCTACGCTGTGTTCCATCTAACCTGACACAACACCCTCTTATAGGCCCGACCTTGAGATGCTTCCACCAAACTTGCATAAAATCGAACATCTCCTCTTCTCCAGGCCCCCTGACCCCCCTAAAATTTAATCCTGATTTCCCACCGGGAATGAAAGCTGATTTTCTAGCAGACTGTTGGCCCACGACCCAAATTAGAGAGCACCATTTCTTCCACCAGGGCAAACTTCAAACCAGAACTCAGCTAGCGACCAGGAATGGGGACACTCCCATCCCTCCTTGGCCGTACCTCATGGCGGCCTCATACTTACAGAGCATAGATAAAGACCACTGTTGCTCCCGACAACTCTCCCCTTTTGAAACGCTATGCATCCAAACCTCTCCCCAATCACGCCTTATTTCATACACTCATACTCTGCTTTTTGCGAAGCATAGAGCAAATGATACTCCTGCTTGCGCAAAATGGGAAAGGGACTTGTCCATCTCACTCTCAGAGGACCAGTGGGAGAAAATATACGCTAATATTCACAAGGGATCCTCTAACGTGAATACCCAAGAAAACGGTTTTAAGATTCAATCTAGGTGGTACCACACTCCAGAGGTTATCCACAAATACAAACCTACTGTTTCCGAGTCCTGTTGGAGATGTTCTCAGGACAAGGGAACGTTATTACACATATGGTGGTCTTGCCCAATGATCCAAAGTTTTTGGACGGAAGTACACCGCCTGACGGAACAAATTTCCTCCTACACACTGGAATTCACTCCTGCCCAGTTTCTCTTACACCATTCCAGTTTACCACACTCCACTTATCATAAATGAATGAATGAATGAATGAAATACTTATATAGCGCACAATGCGAACTGAATCGCCTCTATTGGGATGCATCTAATAAACGCAGCGAAGCAATGCGTGCCTATCCACTGGCAGTCCTCCCGAGTTCCTACCATCAAGGATTGGTTTTCCAGAATCCAAAAGGTTGCTGACATGGAGAAACTCATTAACATTTCTCATGACACCCCCTCTAAGTACAGTATGAAATGGGCCTGCTGGTTGCATTTCCAGACTACACAAGAATATTTTTCCCATATGTCATCTTACCAGTAATCTTCAATCTAATTCCTTGAAAAGGTTTTTATCTCTCCCTCACCAAGCAGCAGGGGCAAGCCAGAGACCCCCCTTCTTTCTAGTTCCTTGCCATCTTCTCTTTTTCTCCTCCCCTCCTCCTTCTTTCTCTCTTTTTATTTTTCTTCCCATCATTATCCTTCTACCTGCCTCTTTTTTCTTATCTTTCCCTATCGCACCTCCTATCCCACTGACTATCTCTTTCTTGTTCTTTCATCTTGTCTCCACCTCTATTATACCAAAACTGAAACTGCTATCTTCTTCCCCTCCACCCATTTCTTTCCTGCCCTTTCCCAAGCACACCTTCCCTTTCCCTTCCCCCTTTCCTCTTTATTCCCTTAACCCTCCCTCCCTTCCTTCCACCCCCCAATTTCTACTGACTAATTTTTACGTAATTTTCCTTACATCGACATATATATTCAGCTTTTCCACACGTTAAACCTCCTCTCTAGAACACTAGGTTATCTGAGGTTGATATATCCTCAGCCGTCGCATTCATAGTATGAAGCATGATTCTAAAATAACCCCAGCTAACCATACTCCCCATGGGCTCGTTTCTGCCCGCCGTCTTAACACATTCCATCCTTAAACATTAGACCATTTTGGACTAGCTTTACTCATGCACCCCTAAGTCCTGATACAGGAATTCAAGACCCCTAGTCTGAAGGAGTCGTTTGAGAAGGACTACACTAGAGGTCGTCCTAGGCCTAGATGGCCTCACTGTATTCATCGTGTATCACCTTAGGACCTTGACAAGGGCCATAAACTTCCGGCACAGCGTAGTCAACCTTTTCACGAATACGATTTCCGGCTCAGCAACTGGCTCCTCCAAATTATCCAGAATAGCTTATTGGCAATTATCTTTGGGGTTATGTCTATTTACTTGTATTCTGCCTGTGGAAATGTAATGTAACATGAAGCTATGTAACATGCTGAAAATATATGTCATTTGTTATTTGTTCTTTGTTCACATTTTGCCTACAAACAATAAAACTATTTGAAACAAAAAAAAAAAAAGGCATGCCGGGAATGCTAACTGCACATTGGCTGTGCTCTCAGCCAAATTATCAAACCATCTGGTGTCATGACGAATCACATGTGCAGCACCATAGCAGTTGAAGATTAAACAGAGGCAAAGATGGCAGCTTCCTTGGCTAAAAACGATAGGGGATTTTACTTCCACTTTAAATCAGGAGGCTCACTCCCCTCGAATACACTGAGTATGTAGATTGGTGCTGGTGACAAAACTGTCTTTGTGCAAATGGGGGTGTGGACGTCGAGGGGAGAGGAGTCTCCTGCAAACATATCAAGTCAGAATTCAAACGCGAAAAGCACGGCCAACTGTTTTACTGGATTATTTAAACCCCAGATATTCCAGGACAGTATTCTAGTTAGCTTAGACATTGCATCAACATAACAACAGTAATGGTTAAAGATCCTATGTATACTACATGATCACATGGCAATACGTTGTGACAACTAACACTTGAAGTCTGTGTCCAGATGGAAAAATTTAGAAAAGTAAGAAGTTCTAGTAAGAAGTTGAGTGGCAGATCCATAGGGGTGGTAGTGTTATGGAAAGTAGAAACCACAAATAGTGGAGAAGATAATGGAGAAACCATGGTAAAAAAAAATCTGAAAAAAAAAACAACAAAAACATGGTGGAATTGGCTAACAGGGCCTTATATACTTGCCAGAAGAGGCCTGGGGGTCTGTACCAGACCATTCAGGGGGCAACAGTGGAAGTGCACTTTAGTGTCTTACAACTTCTCAACAGCGAGAACAAGAGCCGTGGTTGCAGAAAAATTATTTGGAGAGCAGACAACCTTGGTAAGCTGTCAGTGGGGAAGATAGAGAAAGATTCCTGTGTTCAGCTTTAGAGTTTTATGGTTCATGATGGTGCATGATGCCTGTTGCATGCTTCACAAATTATTTGTCTCGGTCCAGCTATTGTGCAGCTGCTGATGGGGAGTCAAAGAATTGCACTGAGCCCAGCCCTTCAAATCTCAGATCAAGAGCTCTGAGGCAACGTTTAACATCAATAAACTTGTCTCTCTGCTTCGGCAAATCAGCCAAGAAATCCGGAAAAAGGGAAATTTTAGAATTATCCATTTTCAGTGCAGCTGGTTTTATTCTGGAGTTGTACAGAATTGCATCTCTGTCCTTGTAATTGAGAAGTTTAAATAGGAAGGGTAATGGAGGATCTCCTGGCAGAGGAGGCCTAGCTTACCCATATTCTGAAACCTGTACCTGCTATCTGATTACCTATACTGACCTGGCTCTGCTGACTTACATGCTATCTCCAATCCTGACCTCGCCATGCCCTGACTCTGCTAAAGCTTCTCCTGCATGATATCCTGTTACCAACTAGGGATGAGCCGAACACCCCCCGGTTCGGTTCGCACCAGAACATTCGAACGGACCCCAAATTCGTACGAATGTTAGAACTCCATTGAAGTCTATGGGACTCGATCGTTCGAAATTAAAAGTGCTAATTTTAACGGCTAATATGCAAGGTACTGTCCTAAAAAGGGTTTGGGGACCTGGCTCCTGCCCCTGGGGACATGGGTCAATGCCTAAAATGTTTTTAAAAATGGCCGTTTTGGCGGGAGCACTGATTTCAATGATGATTAAAGTGGAAAAAAGAGTGAAATATTCCTTTAAATATGGTGCCTGGGGGGTGTCTGTAGTATGCCTGTGAAGTGCCATGTGTTTCCCGTGTTTAGAACAGTCCCTGCACAAAATGACATTTAACGGAAATAACGTCATTTAAAGCTGCTTGCGGTTTTAATGTTATATCTGGTTCCTGCAATATGGTTGAAAATCATTGAGAAAAATGGCATGGGTAGCCCTCCCTGCCCATTACCAGTCCCTTTGGGTCTTGTACGCATATTAAGGGGAACCCTGTACCCATATTAAAAAAAGGAAATGCGTGTGGCCCGTAGGCCCTATATACTCAGAACAGCAGTATACAGGCAGTGCAAACAAGACAGGGACTGTGTACGTTTGTTGTGTTAAGTTGAATCTGTTTGTAATTTTCAACTGGTACATTTTTAAAGTGTAGCTCCAGTCAAAAAAAACTATTTTTAAGCTTTTTGGAAAACATAGGGAAGGGTTATTACCCCTGTATAATTTGTTTTGTCATCCATCTTTTTTCATCTCACTTGCTGTTGTCTCCTTCCATTTGCAAGTAGGAGATGTTTGTAAGTTGGATGTTTAAAAGTAGGGGCCTGCCCTATATGCTCTGCAGAAATGGCGGAACAAGGTGTTGGTGTTGCCACAACATTGTAAGCCCTCAAAGTGACTCTTGCTGGGCGCTGGAGCACCCTGCTATGAACGATTATATCAAGAATTGTAATTACATGCCATTGTTGAACAGTGGTAGAAAAATTGACCTTTGGTGGTTGTGGTGCTGGTGCCACAACACTATAAGTCCTCACCGTTACTCTGGGTGGGCACAGGAAGGGGCCCTCCTGTGAAATATTATATCAAGAATTGTAATTACATGTCCCTGTTAAACAGGGGCAGAAAAATTGGGCCTTAGGCACTGGTGCTGGTGCCACCACACTGCAAGCTCTCCCATATACTCTTGTTTTATTGCAGGAATTAGCCCTGCTGCAAAGCATTGAATCAAAAATTGTACTTAAACGCCCCTGTTAAACAGGGGCAGAAAAATTGGGCTGATGGCATCACCGAGAACCAGAAATGTTCTTCCAACATATCAGCGGAGGAGGAAGAGGATAGACAATCAACATAACAGGACAGTCAATCAGCATCAGCATAGGCAGTCTTGAAGGGATGTGATATTTAAAAAAAAAATATTCGGTTACATCAGCTTCAGGTGCTTGGTAGCTGTGGGTTATCCAAGACTGATTCATCTTGATGAAGGTCAGTCGATCAACTGATTCGGTGGACAGGCACACCCTGTGATCGGTAACAAAGCCACCAGCATCACTGAAGGTGCGTTCCAAAAGAACGCTGGATGCAGGACAGGCCAGTAGCTCAATTGCATACTGTGCAATAGTGATGGACGAACTTCCGACGGGACATTTCGTGAACGCGGACCGCGAACGTGGCCGATAGTTCGCGAACCGGAACGTTCGCAGCGGGCCCCATTGACTTCAATGGGAGGCAAACTTCGCAAACCTATAGGTCAAATTTGCAGCCACAAACTAATTATTAGCTGTGCAAACATAGTCCCACCACATGGCCAATGACATAACACATGTATGAGGTGAATCTGGGATCGACAACTACAAGCATTCTTTTTTTATATGGGAAATTGTTGTGACAATTCAGGACTGTGGAGCGCATGAAGGCAATGGAGGAGACAGAAGGTCAGGGACCAGGGTAGGCAAAGAAGAGGGTGCAGGAGATGATCACCAGCAGCGTCACATACAGCAATGACACCTGCACCGTGATAGAGTCATCTGACAGCAGCACCGTGATACAGAGCACTGACATCAGCAGCGTGACATACAGCAATGACACCTGCACCATGATAGAGTCATCTGACAACAGCACCGTGATACAGAGCACTGACATCAGCAGCGTGACATACAGCAATGACACCAGCACCGTGATATACATCACTGACAGCAGCACCGTGATACAGAGCACTGACACGACATACAGCAATGACACCTGCACCGTGATAGAGTCATCTGACAGCAGCACCGTGATAGAGAGCACTGACATCAGCAGCGTGACATACAGCAATGACACCAGCACCGTGATATACATCACTGACAGCAGCACCGTGATAGAGAGCACTGACATCAGAAGCGTGACATACAGCAATGACACCAGCACCGTGATATACATCACTGACAGCAGCACCGTGACAGAGAGCACTGACATCAGCACCGTGATATACAGCACTGACAACTGCACCGTAAGCAGCCCCAGGAGGAAGTCAGCACAGCACAGGGATGGTGGGAGCCCCTCATAATAAGCAGCCACAGGAGTAAATCAGCACAGCACAGGGATGGTGTGAGCCCCTCATAATAAGCAGCCCCAGGAGTAAGTCAGCACAGCACAGGGATGGTGTGAGCCCCTCACAATAAGCAGCCCCAGGAGTAAATCAGCATAGCACAGGGATGGTGTGAGCCCCTCATAATAAGCAGCCCCAGGAGTAAATCAGCATAGCACAGGGATGGGGTGAGCCCCTCACAATAAGCAGCCCCAGGAGTAAATCAGCATAGCACAGGGGTGGTGTGAGCCCCTCATAATAAGCAGCCCCAGGAGTAAGTCAGCACAGCACAGGGATGGTGTGAGCCCCTCATAATAAGCAGCCCCAGGAGTAAGTCAGCACAGCACAGGGATGGTGTGAGCCCCTCATAATAAGCAGCCCCAGGAGTAAGTCAGCACAGCACAAGGATGGTGTGAGCCCCTCATAATAAGCAGCCCCAGGAGTAAGTCAGCACAGCACAGGGATGGTGTGAGCCCCTCCTAATAAGCAGCCCCAGTAGAAATATGACACCGCTCAACCTCTTCAAAGAGGAGGGTAGGGGCATATAGTACGGTGTGCTTTTTTTGGACAAGGAAGTGAGCCAAATGAAGAAAGAAGGTCTGTGTGCTTGATTAAAAAAATTGTTTATAGACATATACATGGTCTACTAGTCACATGTGTTGAATTCCTCCGAGATCCATGCCTCATTAATTTTTAGAAATGTGAGGTAGTTAACACTGTCGTGAGCTAGGCGAGTACGCTTATCGGTCACGATCCCCCCTGCTGCGCTGAACGTCCTTTCGGACAGGACACTGGATGAGGGGCAAGCCAACAGTTTGATTGCAAATTGGGCAAGCTCTGGCCAGAGGTCAAGCCTGCCCACCCAGTAGTCCAGGGGTTCATCACTCCTCAGAGCGTCCACATCGGCCGTTAACCCAATGTAGTCGGACACCTGGCGGTCTAGGCGTTCCCTGATGCTGGATCCGGAAGACACCTGTTGATGGGTCGGCTGAAAGAATGACCTCATATCCGAAGTCACCAACACATCTTCAAACCGGCCTCTTCTTGCAGGCGCTGTTGGATTGGTACCCGCAATTCCTTCTCTGAGAGTGGGAATTGCTCCTCTGCCAGTGCACGCAAAAGCAGAATGCAGCATTTCTCAAAGCAAGGCCTGGAAGTGCTGCATTCTGACAGCCCTCTGCGACGGCGGTAATATTTCCGCCATTTTGTGTTTGTACCGGGGGTCTAAGTACGTTGCCACCCAGTACTGGTCCTTGACCCTTATTCTTTTTATACGGGGGTCCCTATTAAAACACTGGAGCATGAAGGCCCCCATTTGCACTAAAGTGGAAGCGGTGTGGTGGCCTGGCTCCTGCTCATCATCCAGGATAATGTTGTCCTCTTCATTCTCCTCTCCCCATCCACGCACAACAGGCATCCCAGAAAGGTTTAAAGCATGCTCTTCTTGCTCCTCCTCATCCGTCCCGGCACCATCCTCCTCTGACTCCTCTTCAGACTCCTGTTGTTGACTTGTCTCAGATAGAGTAGCCCCCCCTGGGAATTCATCCAGCATTGCGACTTCCTCATCTTCCCGCTCCTGCTCCTCCACAGCTTGATCAATGACATGACGCAATGCACGCTCCATAAAGAAGGCATAAGGTACCATGTCACTGATGGCGCCATGGCTGCGACTGACCAGTTTGGTGATCTCTTCAAATGGCCGCAGAAGTCTGCATGCGTCGCGCATGAGCAGCCACTGGCACGGTGAAAAAAAACCCAGCTCCCGAGAACCGTTTCTGCCGCAGAGTTCATACAGGTAGACATTAACTGCACGTTTCTGCTGGAGCAGCCTATCAAGCATATAGAAGGTCGAGTTCCATCGCGTCGGGCAATCGCAAATAAGACGTCTGACCGGCAGATTGTGTCACCGCTGAATGTCAGCAAGGCGAGCCATGGCCATGTAAGATCTTCTGAAATGGGCCTAGATTTTCCTTGCCTGCCGCAAGATGTCCTGGACCCCAGGGTATTTGACAAGGAATCGCTGCACGACCAAGTTTAAGACGTGTGCCATGCATGGCACGTGCGTGATTTTGCCCTGTTTCAATGCGCTAAGCAGATTGGCACCGTTGTCACACACCACTTTACCAACTGTCAAATTGAGCGGTGTTAGCCACTGATCTGCCTGTGAACGCAAAGCTGAAAGGAGTGCCAGGCCAGTGTGGCTCTTGGCTTCCAGGCACAACAGATGCAGCACGGCATGGCAACGTCTCACCTGGCATGTGGAATAGGTTCTGGGGAGCTTGGGCGGTGCAGCGGAAGAGACGCTAGCAGCGGAAAAGGAGGAGTCAGCTGAGGAGGAGAGGGAGGAGGATGGAGTAGGAGGAGGAGGAGAAGAAGAGTCAGGCCTGCATGCAATCCGTGGCGGTAAAACCAAATCTACACGGGTGCCACGGGTTACATGCTTGACGGCCGTCAGAAGGTTCACCCAGTGGGCAGTAAAAGTGATATACCTTCCCTGCCCGTGTTTGCTAGACCACGTGTCTGTGGTCAGATGTATCTTGGCACCAACACTGTGTGCCAGAGATACATTCACTTGCCGCTGAACATGGCCATATAGCTCTGGGATGCCCTTCTCTGAGAAATACTTCCTTTCTGGGACCTTCCATTGTGGTGTTCCAATGGCCACAAATTTGCGAAAGGCCTCCGAGTCCACCAGTTTATATGGCAGTAGTTGGCGGGCTATGAGTTCTGACAAGCCAGCCGTCAACCGTTGGGCAAGAGGGTTATCCGGCATCATCATTTTTTTATGCTCGAACATTAGGCCCACGGAAGCCTGTCTTTATGCAGAAAAACGTGAGCTTGGCGTGATGGAAGGTGGAGTGGAGGACAATTGTGAGGAGAGAGGAGAAGGAGAAGTAGAAGACGAGGCTGGACGGTGAGAGCCTGCAGTGTGGCTTTGTGTGTTCCGTTGCTCCCACTCGGCTCGGTGATGGCTGCCCATGTGCCTTCTTAAGGCGGTCGTCCCTAGGTGAGTGTTGGGCTTACCGCGACTAATGCGTTGACTGCAAAGATTGCAGATGGCAACGCTATTGTCAGCAGTGGACACGTTAAAAAAAGCCCACACTGCGGAGCCATGTGCCTGTGTCCTGGGAGCGCCAGATGTGACCGTACATGGTCAATGACTCGCTCCTGATACATTTGCAGTCTGCTTTGTCCCTCCTGTGCAATGTAAGTTATTCCTGCTTCTCCTCCCTATCTGCTGGTCCATATCTCCCTCTGAACTCCCCTCCTCTTCCTCTCTTGTGGGCACCCACGTGACATCACTAGACACGTCATCATCAACGTCACCTTCCCCACCGCTATAAGTAGAGATCTCGGAGTAGGCAGCAACACCGGGGACCAACCTCCTCCTTGGGCTGATCTGGATACTGTCATCAGACTGCTGAGTAGCGGTTGTTGCTACCTCCTCTTCCTGATCCAATACCAAGAGTGGCTGTGCATCAGAAATGTCCTCTTGATATGGATCGGAAAATAATTCCTGTGACTCAAGCGTAAGGTATGTGGTGGTGGTGTTGTTGGTGGTAGTGTCTTTGGGGGTGCACATAGCAAAGAGTGAAGAAGAGGGTGCAGATCGAGAGGATGAGGAGGGTGCAGAAGAGTAAGGCTGAGTGAGCCACTCAACCAAGTCTGGTGCGTCCTTTAAAGTAATTGAACGCACCTTCTGCAATTTCCCACTTTGGCTCAAGGCTGTTGCTCCTGCCCTACCCCTACCACCCCTGCGGAAGGGCCTGCCTCTTCCTCTGCCTGTCATTTTTTAAATGACCCTGTGACAAAACTCTCAGTCCCTATACCGATGAAGGACTGCTGCAGTATAGGGCAGCGGTCAGCAGTAGTGCACCTCAACCCTATGTATTGTGGACCGATACCAGTCCTTACAGAATAGCAGACTGTACCTCACTCAACCCTATGTACCGTAGCACCCTATATACTTTACCAGTCCTTATAAGGACCTTTGTGGACCAAGTAGGTTGTGTGTGACTGATTAGCAGACTGTACGTCAGTCCCTATACTGCTGAAGGACTGCTGCAGTATAGGGCAGCGGTGCACCTCAACCCTATGTATTGTGGACCGATACCAGTCCTTATAGAACAGCAGACTGTACCTCACTCAACCCTATGTACTGTAGCACCCTACACCAAGTTACCAGTCCTGATAAAGACCTTTGTGGACCAAGTAGGTTGTGTGTGACTGATTAGCAGACTGTACGTCAGTCCCTATACTGCTGAAGGACTGCTGCAGTATAGGGCAGCGGTCAGCAGTGGTGCACCTCAACCCTATGTATTGTGGACCGATACCAGTCCTTATAGAACAGCAGACTGTACCTCACTCAACCCTATGTACTGTAGCACCCTACACCAAGTTACCAGTCCTGATAAAGACCTTTGTGGACCAAGTAGGTTGTGTGTGACTGATTAGCAGGCTGTACGTCAGTCCCTATACTGCTGAAGGACTGCTGCAGTATAGGGAAGCGGTCAGCAGTAGTGCACCTCAACCCTATGTATTGTGGACCGATGCCAGTCCTTACAGAATAGCAGACTGTACCTCACTCAACCCTATGTACTGTAGCACCCTAGACAGACCAAGTTACCAGTCCTGATAAAGAGCTTTGTGGAACAAGTGAGTTGTGACTGATTAGCAGACTGCAGCAGAAGGGCAGCAGTCAAGTATAATATTCTTTCTATATTTGGAAGAAAGAATATTATACATGTACAAGCCTATTACCATACCAGTCCTGAAAAGAACCTTTGTGGAACTAATAGTAACAGCTACTGTTTAAACTGACCCTCACTGCCTGACACACTGCTTTCTGCCTGTCCCTATATAAACTGGCAAAACAGAGGCTGCTGGAACAATAACTGGTTACTGGGATAGCACTTTTGTGGACCTGATAGTAACAGCTAATGATGATGATGACTAATCTGGCTGTCCCTACAACAGCAGCACACAGCGCCCTGTCCCTTTCTATAAACTGACAAAAGACACTCAGGCTGCTGCAACAATCAGTAGCACAGCAAACCTATACACACCTAACACCTATACCAGTCCTGAAAAGAACTTTTGTGTACCAAATAACTAGCGTTTTATCTCTCCCTACTCCACACAGCAACCTTTCCCTATAGTGACAGAAGAAAGAATGTAAAATGGCCGCCGGATCGGGTGTATTTATAAGTTAGGGGCAATGTCCAAATGTCCATGTGCTGTAATGTCTCAATTGGCTGTCCTGTACCCCATGATGGATGTGTCATCAGGTCAAAGTTCCTTTACACAGTAAAAACACGGAAGTCCGCCGGGCGAACGGCGCCAATAGTCCGCCGAACTGGTGGACCGCGAACAGCCGAAATTCGCCACGAAATGACCGCCGGGCGAACTGTTCGGCCATCACTACTGTGCAAGCTCTTGCCAGTGATCCATCCTCAAGACCCAGTAAGCCAGAGGATTTTCGGTGGGAAAGGTGTCCAAGTCTGACCTTGCCCCTAGGTATTCCTGCACCATGTAAATCAGACGCTGGCGATGGTTGCTGGAACCGATCATACCTTGGGGCTGCAGACTAAAAAATTGTCTGAAAGCATCAGTCAGACGGCCACCTTCTCCACCGCTCCTTCTGACCGATGCCTCAGCAACACGTTGTCCAGGACCAGGAGTTTGTAACCTCCCAGTCTCTGGAAACGTGTTGCACAGACCTTTCTGCAAGGCCTCCCAGGGATGTCTCATCCTCTGCTCCCTCTGCGATGGCAAGATAAGGTCGGCAACCTTACCCATGTACCATGGATCAAGGAGAGTGGCCAGCCAGTAATGGTCCCTCTCCTTGATCCGAAGAATACGAGGATCCTTCCACAGGCTTTGCAGGATCAGGGAGGCCATGCAGCGTAGGTTAGCTGAGGAATTCGGTCCAGAGTCCTCTGGGTCACTAAGGACAACATGATCCGCAGCTACTTCCTCCCAGCCACGTACAAGTCCACGTGTTTCTTGGGACTGTAAATCATCCCTACAAGACTGCTGCTGCTAATGCTGAGTGCCAGCCTCCACCTCCATGCTGACACAATCATCCTCCTCCTCCTCTTCCTCCTCCTCATCCTCTTCCTGTGTGATGGGTGGCACAGCAGGAACACTGTCTGGATAAAGGGGGCCTTGAAAGGCAAGGAAGTCCTCCTCTTCCTGCCTCTGTTCTGCCTCAAGTGTCCTGTCCATTATTCCATGCAGCGTATGCTCCAAGAGGTGGACAAGAGGTACAGTGTCACTGATGCATGCACTGTCACTGCTCACCATCCTTGTGGCCTCCTCAAACGGTGACAGGACAGTGCATGCATCCCTGATCATGCCCCACTGGTGTGGTGAGAAAAAACCGAGCTCCCCTGACCCTGCCCTGGTGCCGTAGTCACACAGGTACTCATTGATGGCTCTCTTCTGCGTGTGCAGCCGCTGCAGCATGGCCAACGTTGAGTTCCACCTGGTGGGCATGTCACATATAAGGCAGTTCTTGGGCAGGTTCAACTCCTTTTGGAGCTCAGCCACCCGAGCACAGGCATTAAATGATCGGCGGAAATGCACACAGACTTTCCTGGCCTGCTTCAGGACATCCTGTAAGCCCGGGTACCTGCCCAAGAACCGCTGCACCACCAGGTTAAGGACGTGAGCTACACAGGGCACATGGGTCAGTTGTCCCTGTCGGAGGGTGGAGAGGAGGTTGGTGCCATTGTTGCAAACCACCATTCCTGGCTTAAGCTGGCGTGGCGTCAACCACCTCTAGGCCTGCCTCTGCAGAGCTGACAAAACATCCGCCCCAGTGTGGCTCCTGTCCCCCAAATAAACCAGCGCAAGCACGGCATGGCATTGTTTTGCCTGCGTACTTGCGTAGCCCCTGGAACGCCTACGGAGCACCACTGGTTCTAAGGACAGAGCACTGGAAGAGGCCATGGAGGAAGAAGAAGAGGAGGGGGTGGAGGAGAGAGGTGTGTCACAACCAATAGTAGCATTTTGGAGGCGTGGTGGCGGAACAACCTCCAACACTACTGCACCTTGTCCTGCATCCTTCCCAGCTGCCAGAAGAGTGACCCAATGGGCCGTGAAAGACAGGTAACGTCCTTGTCCATGCCTGCTGGACCATGAGTCAGCGGTAATATGCACCTTACCGCTGACTGCCCTGTCCAGCGAGGCAAGGACATTGCCTTCCACATGCCGGTAGAGAGCAGGAATTGTCTTCCATGAGAAAAAGTGGCGTTTGGGGACCTGCCACTGAGGAACCGCACATTGTACAAACTCACGGAAGGGGGCCGAGTCTACCAACTGAAAAGGCAGCAGTTGAAGTGCTAGCAATTTAGCCAAGCTAGAATTCAACCGCTGAGCATGTGGATGGCTGGGAGTGAACTTCTTTCGCCGGTCCAGCAGCTGGGGCAGGGACATTTGCCTGCTATAATTGGACGTGGATGTACTGCTAGCAGAGTGCCCGGAAGCACTTGGCTGTGACACACCTAATTCTACACGTTCATTCCTCTCAGAGCAGGTTTCAGAGAGGACTGAAGGTCTAGTGGGGTTGGAGATCCCAGCTGATGAGGAGCAAGGAGAGGTCCGCTTTGTTCTTTGGTGTGGGTCTTTGAGGTACGCTTGCCAACGAGCTGCATGGCAGGTCAACATATGTCTGGTCAAGCATGTGGTGCCCAAGCGGCTGATGTTTTGGCCACGCGAGATACGCTTGAGACATATGTTGCAAATAGCAGCGGTGTGATCTGATGCACTCGTCTCAGAAAAGGCCCACACCAAAGAACTTTTAGAATAACGCACAGAGGCAGCGCCCTGCACAGGCGGAGCTCTGCGGTGTGATTCAGTCGGTGTGCTGCCCCTAAGCTGGCCCCCAGAGGGCATCCTGCCTCGTTGGACATGTGCCTCCTCCTCCTCCTCCTCCTCTCTCCTACCAGGCAACCACGTGGAGTCAGTGCCCTCATCATCCCCTCCCTCTTCATCGCTGTAGCAAACCTGGCAGTATGCTGCAGCTTGTGGAACATGACTGCTAGATTGCTGTTCTTCTTGAGCATCCCCTCTCTCTGCATTCACGCTACTGCCTTCCTCTAGCTGAGTGTCATCATCAGAGCCTACAAAACACTGGGCATCCTCCTGGAGCATGTACCCAACACTGTGCTCAAAGAGTTCAGGAGACTCCTCAGGAGGACGTGGTGGGTCTAGGAAAGGAGTCACTGATGATGACATTGAGACGAGGGAAGAAGATGCATTGGCAGCTGCTTTGCTAGTACCCTGAAACTGGGTGAGAGAGGATGAGGAGGATGAAGAGGGCTTGGTCATCCACTCTACCAAGTCGTTGGCATGTTGCGGCTCAACATGTCCAGCTGCCGAAAAGAAGGACAAGCGTGTCCCATGGCCACGTGCTGATGACAATGCACCGCGTCCACAACCAGCACTGTTGTCTCTAGACACAGAGCCTGCTTGCCCTCTTTTATCGGCTCGCGCCTGTCTGCCTCTTCTTGCTGGCCTTCCAGACATGGTAATGGCCTGAAGGGAGTTGGGTAAAACAGCAGTTGGGTAGTGTATATTGTGCTGGAGGCACACAACACCCACTAACTCCTGCAGATGCCTTTATTATAGAACACCAGAGATAAAGGGGTATACTGTAATGGAGTCACACAACACCCACTAAGCCCTGCAGATGGCTCTATTAGAGAACAGCAATAAAGGGTAGATACAGGTGTATATTGTGCTGGAGGCACAAAACACCCACTAACTCCTGCAGATGCCTTTATTATAGAACACCAGAGATAAAGGGGTATATACAGATGCATACTGTGCTGTGCTAGAGGCACACACAACTTCCAATAACTCCTGCAGATGGCTCAAATAGAGAAGAGCTATGTAGGTGGATATAGCGTTGTGTACTGGGTACAGAGCACACAGACAGCACGCACAAGCTCCTAACACTACTGACTGCAAGCTCTATTATAAAAGATAGATCACTAGCTATATAGGTGAGGTGAATATAGCGGTGTATACTGCGGTCAGGGCACGCAGACAACAACCACTACAGAAGAGCAAGATCGAAAATCGGCCGATAACGATCAGTGTATACTGTGTTGAAGGTACACAGAACACCCACTAACTGCTTCAGACGCCAAGACACTACACAAGGCTGCCGCGCTGGCGGCCTTATATAGTGTGGGGCGTGTATTACACAGCCTGAGCTATGATTGGCCACAGGCATGCTGCCTGTGGCCAATCATGGCTCTCCTCGCTGCTGGCGCTTTGATTGGCCGAGCATGCGGGGTCACAGTGCATGCTTGGCCAATCATGAGCCAGCAATGCACTGCGCCATCGCAGTGCATTGTGGGCCGTGAGCGCCACACGAATTTGGCGCGAACGGCCCATAACGTTCGGAATTCGCCGAAAGGGCGAACAGCCGATGTTCGAGTCGAACACGAAGCTCATCCCTATTACCAACTACTGCCTGTCCATTTGACCTTGCTCCAGCCTGGTGCCTTGCTCTATCTGATTACCTGTGTTGACCCAGCTTGTCTGACCCTACATCACCCATCGCACTGGACTGCTGACCCACATCGGCTTCTGCCGTCAACCACATTCCAGTCTTGCCTGGTGATCAATCATCCATCCTTCTGTGCCAGCTACTACAGATCTCACAGGCACGCCTACCTCGCTGTGCTCTTAAGGCTACTGTGCCAAATCCAGTGGCTCCTGAACCAGGGCTAAAGGAGAAGCTGTAAGAAAGGTCTCCTCAGACAAGTCAGGCTCTTCAATAAGATACGTAAAAAGAAGAATGACATGACTGCAAAGCAAACACGATAAAACACAGTAACAATAAAACATTACAGTTAAGCATAAAATACAATAAAACAGAGCAGAACAATGGAGAGAGAACAATAGAGAGAGAGGAACAATAAAATTTAAACTTTATTGGCTTTTTTCTTTTTTTACACTTTTATTGTAACTACAAACATTACAGGTTGGTGTCTCTCAAAATGCGATAGGCATCGAACATCTTTCAAGACCCTGTGTAAGTGTGCCCTAGGACTGTGCAGTAATGTACCCTATTCTAACACTCCACTAGTGTATGGCAGTGATGGAAACATTCACCGATGCAAAGAACAGGTTGGTCAGGACAGGAGGGACAATAAAAGTGGGTGTCATGCCTATATCTGCATTTTCTACAGACACAGCTTCTTTGGGGTGCTCTTTGGGTAGGGGTACCAGGGAGGACATCGGGAAAATGCCTCTCATGCAGCCGGCTCACTGTATTTGCATTGGGAAGTTGGGCCACAGCACGTCTGGATACAAAAGGGCTGAGACAATCTCTTCCTAGAATTTTAGGAAGGATCCAGTTTGTCCTGATGCTTTGTATAGCACATACACATTCAGCAGAGCCAATTGAAATAAGTATACAGACACTTTTTTGTACCAGCATCTGGTCTTATGGGCAATTAAGTATGACACCATCAACTGGTCCTTGAAGTCCACCTCTCCCATGTTAAGGTTGTATTCAACGACATAGAGGGGCTTCTCAACAACACCAGTCACTGTTGGAATTTGGATTGTTGTATCTGCATGAATGGAGGACAGAACAAAAACATTGTGTATCCCTCCACTTCACCGCAAGCAATTTATTACACTTCAAGCAGGCTCTCTCTCCATCTAAGGTCAGGAATCTACAAGTCATTGGGGGATGCCCTAGCGATTAGACCGCATGTTGTCAATTCAAGAATCAAAAAAGTGACTAAAAAGTGTCACACTTATGTAATAATTTTCCACATATAAATGCTACCCCTTTCTGAATAAGGGAGACACCAAGTCCCAAATAATCTTACTGCTGCTCCCTAAGTAGTCTGGGCTGTTGGGGGCTCCATGTGACTATCTTTTCCCTCATAAACCATTAAACTATATGTTTAGCCTGTGGCCCTGTCTCAGAGCTTATACATCTTGACCCCATATCTGGCACGCTTGCTGGGGAGAAAATGAAAGCAAGACGACTAGAAAACGTAATCAGGGACTCATCAACGCAGACAACTTGATCGGGAATAAACAAGGTTGTGAATTGTTGGTTGAAGTGGTTTTAGAGGGGCCAAATTTTGTGGAGCCAATCATATTCAGGGTCACCCCGAGGACGACAGAGTTCATTGTCATTGAAGTGCATAAACCACAAGATTTGCTCATATCTAGTCTTGGAAGCAGAGAACACAGACGTATTAGTGAATTGGGTCAGTGGAACAACATGACTGTAAATTTACTGTGCGCTCAAAATAACTCACATAGCCATTAATGTCTAAACCGCTGGCAACAAAAGTGAGTACACCCCTAAGTGAAAATGTCCAAATTGGGCCCAATTAGCCATTATCCCTCCCAGTGTCATGTGACTCGTTAATGTTACAAGGTCTCAGGTGTGAATGGGGAGCAGGTGTGTTAAATTTGGTGTTATCGCTCTCACTCTCTCATACTGGTCACTGGAAGTTCAACATGGCCCTTCATGGCAAATAACTCTCAGAGGATCTGAGAAAAAGAATTGTTGCTCTACATAAAGATGTCCTAGGCTATAAGAAGATTGCCAAGACCCTGAAACTGAGCTGCAGCACGGTGGCCATGACCATACAGTGGTTTAATAGGACAGGTTCCACTCAGAACAGGCCTTGCTATGGTTGACCAAAGAAGTTGAGGTCACGTGCTCAGCGTCATATCCAGAGGTTGTCTTTGGGAAATAGATGTATGAGTGCTGCCAGCATTGCTGCAGAGGATGAAGGGGTGGGGGGGGTCAGCCTGTCAGTGCTCAGACCATACGCCACATACTGCATCAAATTGGTCTGCATGGCTGTCATCCCAGAAGGAAGAACCTTCTAAAAAAGATGCACAAATTTAATGTAATATACATATGTATATTGTGTGTTTATATAAATATATATATATATATATATATATATATATATATATATATATATATATATATATATATATATATATATATATATATATATATATCTTTAAGAATTTTATTTTTCTATATTATATAATACTACATCTGAATATATTACTTTTTGTAGCATCAAAATTAGATCTAAAAATTCTTATGATTATTTAAGTTGCTATTATATAATTATATTTTTGTGTTTGTTTTTAAACTGTTGCTAAACTGCTCCCTCTGCTTTGTAGACATGTCCCGTTGTATACCTCCTGCTTCTGGTCTGTGTGTTTGCATTGGCTGCTGGCAAGGAGGGGCGGGAGGGTTTGTGTGTATTAAAGTCACTGGTGGATTAGAGGGCGGTACCTGAAGGAGGCCACGCCTCCAAAACATGTCATCGTAGTAACGGTTGTTTACATCCTGTAGCAGTCAGCATGATCGCAGTGTATTCCCTCCCCTGACCGCGGGTGACGTCACGCATAGCCGGCTGGTCCGTGTGAATGTGTGGGCAGTGTGCGGTAGTGGATAGCAGGCGGTGTAAGCCTGTAGTTTTTACTATACCTTGCTGCAAGTTCCTGTAAGAACATACAGACCAGGAGAAGAGGCTGTTGTGGAAATATTGATGCTGTTTATACAATTAGACTTTTTAATAAACGATAATATACCAGGGCTGGCGTGCGCTCTCTTGTTTTACACTTTTTAGATATAGCTCTGCCACCCAGGGGACTTTTGAAAGAGCTGCAACACCCAGAGTGGAGTGAATATATAAATATCCAGATGCATTTGAGTTGAAATGTATAGGTGAGGACAGCGCTAATCTTGGTTCAGGTTGTATAATTGTATTACAAGAAAGCCTGCAAACAGTTTGCTGAAGACAAGCATGACCAGTGTAAGCAAGATTTTTCCAACTCTCCCATAACCCCCCTTTTACCTTTCAAACCCCCTTTACCTCCCCTTTTATAAAAATATAGACCACACAGAAGTTTTGAAGTATAACTGGCCACAGATGCCTTTAATTAACGACTTCAATACAGGGCTTTTATACACCCTTCCTTACCAGACCAATTTTTAGCTTTCAGCGCTCTCACACATTGAATGACAATTACTCAGTCATGCTACACTCCACCCAAACCAAATTTGTATCATTTTTTTTTCTCACAAACAGAGCTTTTTTTTGGTAGTATTTAACTACTGCTGGATTTTTTTTTTTTTTGCAATATAAGCAAAAAAAACTGCAGGTTATTTCCCGCACGTTGCTGCCATGGAGTCTGTCAGGAAAACGGAAAATTCCTATCAAAATACTTACCATAATTTTCCTTTCCTGATGGACTCCATGGCAGCAACGTGTGGGTTAAGTCCCGCCTCCACTACCCTATAGGACACTACTCCCATATATCTTTGCTCCCTGCCCATGGCCGTGTTCGGTAACTAGCCTACTCCAGCCATTTTGGGAGGGAACTCCTGCTGCCATGGAGTCTATCAGGAAAGGAAAATTACGGTAAGTATTTTGATAGGAATTTTGCGTTTTCCTGACAGACTCCATGGCAGCAACGTGTGGGAAATAACCCGCCAAACACACCCGGGTGGGCAAAAATGCTGAACAAAGATTTATTTAACACTGTTGATCGACAGCACCTTTACACCAAAATCAACAGAGGATAAACTGGCAGGTTCAACACAATAATGAGCCATAAATGTATGAATGGATGACCAAGAAGCTGCTTTGCAGAAAACCTCAGGAGCCACATGACGTGAAACTGCCCAAGAAATAGAGACTTCTCGTGGAATGTGCTGTAACCGCCTAAGGAGGAGCCAAGCCCTTCTATTTATAAGCCCACTGGATCGCCTGAACCACCCACGTGGAGATGGATCTAACCGAAGCCCTAAGGCCTTTGCTTTTACCGTGGAAAAGAACAAAAAGATAATCCGATTGCCGGAAAGAAGCTGTCGCCTCCAAGTATTGTTTCAGAATAACTCCCATGTCGAGAGGATGAAGATCTTGACTCCCAGCAGAATTAAAGGTAGGAAGAGTAATATCCTGATTTTCATGGAAGACTGAAGTAACCTTGGGATTCGACCCTAGCATTGGCACTAGGACCACTCTGTCAGGGAAGAACTTGAGGAAAGGTTCCTTTGACCCTAGAGACTGTATCTCAGAGACTCTCTTTGTAGAGGATATGGCTACCAAAAAGATGTCATTAGGGACAATTCTTTGATTGAAAGTGGTTTGTCCAGTTGTGAGAAGAAGTTAAGAACCAGTGGTAAATCCCACTTGGGGAATCTAGGTTTCCTCTGTGGTCTAAGTCTAATTGCTCCCTTAAAGAATTGCTGAACTGAGGGATGTTTAGCCCAAGAAACAACAGAAAAAGCTGAAATTGCAGAGACTTGTACACGAAGAGTGCTGACAGATAAGGAGATGTCTAATCCGGACTGTAAGAAACCCAAAACATCCTGAACCGTCAGATTACTGTCAGAGCTACACCTGGAGGACATGTGTCTTGTGAATCTAGACCAAATCCTCTCATACACCTGGTTGGTACTTTTCCTCCTTGCACTCATGAGAGTAGGAATGACCTCCTTGGGGCAACCCAGAGCCTCTAACCTTCCCCTCTCAAAAACCAGACCCTCAGACATAGATGGGCCAGACAGGGATGTAGCTTCAAGCCCTGGGATAGAAGATTGGGCCTGAGAGGTAAGGGAATCGGGTCTCTGACATTGGGGAGCATTAGTAGTGGAAACCATGGCCTGTTGGGCCAATAAGGTACAACAGCTAACACTTCTACTGCTTCTGATCTGAGTCTCCGCAGGAACTGTAGAATAATAGGAGTTGGAGGAAAGGCGTAAGCTCTGTTGAACCACCATTGTTCCGTCAGTGTATCCACCCCGTAAGCCTGAGGATCCCGAAACCTGGAATAATACCTTGCCAGTTTCTTGTTGCAAGGGGAGGCAAACAGGTCGACCTCTGGGGAGAACCCCAACGTTAGAATCCAACTGAATACTTCCTCATGAAGGGACCATTCGTTGTTGTCCAGACTGACTCGAGACAGGAAGTCCGCCTGAACGTTCTGCGTCCCTGGAACATAAGTTGCTGTAATGTTGACCAGGATGTTCTGAGCCCAAGACATAATTGGCTCTACCTACTGAAGTAGGGACAGACTCTGCGTACCTCCTTGTCTACTTATATATGCCACTGCCGTCGTGTTGTCTAGTCTGAGTAGAACCAAGGTTCCTGAGATCAGATGGCGAAAAACTAGGAGCACCCGGAAAGCTGCCCTTAATTCTAGAATGTTCGACACCATCTTACTGGAAGGGAAGTCCCAGGTGCCCTGTGCTACTTCCGTCAAACAGTGGGCACCCCAGCCCCTGTTGCTGGCATCCGAAGTTATTGCTATCCATGAAATGGGGAGAATAGAATGACAATTGAACAGATTCTCCTTCTGAAGCCAACAGGGCAGAGCGCTTCTCATTGAGGATGTGATCCGAATAAGCTGAGTTTTGTCGCCTAGCCATTGGTGAAGAAACCCTTTTTGGAAAAGTCTCATCTTCCATTGGGCCCACTTCACCATTGGAATCATGGCCACCATAGTGCCGATAATCCCCAGACACTGAAGAGCCTGGAGATGGGAGGCTGAGAGAGCCGGACGAATTCTGTCCCGAATTACTGACACCTTATCTTCGGGTAATGAGATGGTACCCTTTACTGTGTTGGAGAGTGCTCCCAGGAATACAAGAGACTGAGAAGGAATTAACTGACTCTTCTCTAGTTTCAGGATCCAACCGAATTCTTGAAGAGTGGAGATAACCTGACCCTTGTGTAATAACAGACAGTCTCTGTCCTGGGCTAGCAGCAGAAGATCATCCAAATAGTGGTGAAGACGAATTCCCTTGGTTCTTAATAGAGCCACTACAGCTAAAAACACCTTTGAGAAGACTCGGGGGATGTTGAAAGCCCGAACGGGAGACATACGAACTGAAGATGTAGTTTGCCCACGGAAAATCGCAGAAACTATTGAAAATCTTCTGCCATAGGGACATGAAAATAAGCGTCCTTTAGATCTATTGAAATCATCCAATCGCCTGACTGGACTGATTGTTGTATTGTTGACAACGTTTAAATCTTGAACCTCTCCCTTCTGATAAAACGATTCAGATGTGTAAGGTCTATGACTGGCCTCCAAGATCCGTTTTTCTTTTGGACCATAAAAAGAGGAGAATAAATTCCCCATCCTCGTTGATCGTCTGGCACGGGAATGGCAGCACCTTGAGCCAATAAAGATTTCACGTAGGCTAACAGGATCTGCCTTTTTTCTTCTGAGGCTGGAAGGGAGGTGGGAACATACCTGAGTCTTGGGTACCTGCTGAAGGTCCAAAAATGGCCTGAAGAGATCATTCTGATGGTCCAGAAGTCCTGGATTGAGGCCACCCAGACATGCCGAAAACGTAGAAGACGAGCCCCCACCTGGCCTATCTGAGCGGGCCCAATCTCAAAAAGATTTAGTTTGTTCCCCCTCTCCTGTCGCACTGCTCTTGATGGATTTCTTAAAGGAAGACTGCCTTGACTTCCATGACCTGGAATATTCCCGACCAGGTCTATAGCTACCGGCCTCCCTGGCCTGCTTCTGATATTGCTTTTTAGGAAAAAATCTTTTCTGGCTTTTTAAGCGTCTATCCTGAGGAAGAAACCCCGGATTCCCGCCAGTGGCCCGGGTTATGGCATTATCCATTTTATTACCAAAAAGGGAAGAACCCTCAAAAGGGATACGGCACCATACCTGTTTTGACGCTGGATCAGCCAGCCAGGGACGGAGCCAAAGAGCCCGTTTGGCCGTGACAGCTGAAAGCATAAGCCAAGACACTAAGCGGATGATGTCAATCGAAGCCTCCCCCAGAAAAGCCGATGCAAGCCATAACTCCTGGATAGGAGAGCTTTTTGCGACTTCATCCGAAATGTTCCTGAGGGTATCATCCACACTGTCCGTCCATACTTCCATGGCCTTGGACATTGCTGCTAAAGCCAACGCTTGCTTGCATGCCACACCAGCAGTGAGGTAAATTCTCTTTAAATCGGAATCAATCAGCCTATCTAAGGCATCCTTGAATGAAACTGTATCTTCCAGTGGAAGAGTCACATGCTTTACTAGTCTCATCACCGCTGCATCCACTAGTGGAGCCGATTCCAGATACTTGACCTCATCTTCCTTAAAGGGATATAACTTTAAGACTTTTGAAAGCATACTATTCTTTTTCTCAACTTTACTCCATTCATCCGTAATGACCTCACCAAGCTCAGACAGGAATGGAAAGTTGAGACGCTCCTTTTTAAGTTGCTTAAAATACTTCCTTTGTTTGGAAGGATTAGCCACCTCATCTTCTCAGTTCAAAGCCTCTCTGATAACCTTCACCAAGGGGGGGGGGGGGGGGGAGTAAGGCAAAGTCAAACCCCACACAGGGACTATCTTCCTCAGATTCACTGTCTGATGCAGCAGCTGAAGGGTGGCTTGTTAGAGAGGATTCCCAGATCTCTTAAACATGCGACTCCCTTACTGGTGACTCTGACTGAGGCACAGGGGTCTGACTGGCCTTATCCCTTTTAGGGATTCTTTCACCACCTTTTCCACAAGGGATCTAAGTTGCTGGTCCATACCCCCTCTCTCACTAGAGGCTTTGGAAAAGCAGAGGTCACACAGGGATTTCCCAGTAGGAACTTGCGACCTGCATCCCCAGCAGGTACTGATAACTGAACGGCTGGAATGAGCCTTGGAGGAGCGAGAACGATCCTCGCTACGGCGCCCAGATCTTAAGGGTGAGCCGTGGTGTTTAGATTTAGAATCTGAATGCCGGTGGTAAGGCTTCCTCTGTGCGTTGAGCTGCCTTGCTGTTCTGACCTAGATGGGCTAGTGCAAGACAGAGATAGAAGAGACATAAAGATAAGGAAAGATAACAGACTGACTAAGACCGGATCCCCCCCCAGACAGTACCTATTATGAGAGGGCTGGCCACATACAGGCGGAGGAGAGTCCATATCTCTAGAGGTTTCAATAATTGCTCCACAGAAAAAAGTCCTGGACAAGGGGAAGTAGCGTAATAGCCTGCAAGCATTCCAGAGCCTGCAGGCTATTCCCCATGTTTAAATAAGGCGCCTTAGTGACCTCATCACAGCGTCATGCATGGCGCTACTGTGCATGCGCGAATAGCATAATTTTGCCGCTATCGAGCATGCGTGAACCAAGCCTCGTTCTCGCGCCACACTCGCGCAGACGCAGAACGATCATACGAACGAAAAAAACAGGAAGTAAGCGCCGGCTGGAACACAGGATAACCCAGCCGCCATGCCTGTAACTACAAACATATTACACAGGAGAAACGAACGGAAAAGGAAGGTAACAAGCAAGAAACAAACACAAACTGCTGCCATGAAAAAGAGGAACAATCTTACCACTCCCACACGATTGTCTCCAGGCCGAAGGTAAGGAAAACACACCGGACTTCTCAGGGCATAATAGGTCACCTGCTATTTAGCTTGGCTGTCTGACCAAATGCGCAGCCTGCCTGCCAATGGCTAGGTTCCTGGCTTCCTCCAGCGCTTATATCCAATGCCAACTCCATACCCCGCTAGTAGCTAGGGCTTAGCGGAGTCATCTGACAATCTCGTCCACAGTCACTATTCGGCCAAACCAATAATGGAACCGTGTGGGAGCAATCTTCAGGTAGAAAGACCGTAATGGGTCCTACGGAGGAGGACAAAAAAAGAACACGGCCATGGGCAGGGAGCAAAGATTTATGGGAGTAGTGTCCTATAGGGAAGTGGAGGCGGGACTTAACCCACACGTTGCTGCCATGGAGTGTCAGGAAAAGGGAATTCGTTTCTATTGTAAAATTTTGCAAATAAAACATTTTTCTTCCTAAATTTGGGCTAAAATGTATACTGCTACATATCTTTAGGAAAAATAACCCAAATAAGTGTATATTATTTGGTCTCTGTGAAAGTTATTGCGTCTAAACACTATGGTGCAAATCATTGAAAAATGATCACATCTGATCACACTTGATGTACTGAAGGTCTATCTCATTTCTTAAGACACTAACAAGCCAGGAAAAATACAGATAACCTCCCAATTACCCCTTTTTGGAAAGCAGACATTCCAAAGTATTTAGTAAGAGGCATGGTGAGTTTTGTGAAGTTGTAATTTTTTCCCACAATTCTTGGGAATATTCTATTTTTTTTTTTGCACAAAATTGTCATAATAACAAGTTATTTCTCTCACACAGCATATGCACACTTGCAATGACACCCCAAAATACATTCTGCTACTCCTCCTGAGTATAGTGATACTACATGTGTGAGACTTTTACACAGCCTGGCCATATACAGAGGTCTAACATCCAAGTAGCACCGTCAGGCATTCTACGAGCATAAATTGCACATCTTATTTGATGACAACCAACATCACAATTTTGAAGGCCCTGGAGCACCAGGTCAATGGAAACACCCACAAAATGACCCCATTTTGGAAAGCTAACACCCCAACGTATAATCTATGAGGCATAATGAGTCTTTTGAATGGTTCATTTTTTTCCCCAAAGTTTTTGGAATATGTGGAAAAAATTTATGAAAACGCATTTTTTTATACAAAGTTGTCCATTTATAAGATATTTCCAACACATAGCATGTACATAGCAAAACTAAAAACCCAAAATCCATTCGGCTACTTCTCCAGAGTATGGCGATACCACATGTGTGAGACTTTTACACAGCCTGGCCACATACAGAGGCCAAACATTGAAGTAGCACCGTCTGGTGTTCTACAAGCATAAATTACACATCTCATTTCTCAACCACATATTACAGTTTTGAAGGCCCTGGAGCACCAGGACAATGTAAACACCCACAAAATGACCCCATATTGGAAAGCAAACACCCCAACGTATAATCTATGAGGCATAATGAGTCTTTTGAATGGTTCATTTTTTTCCAGAAGTTTTTGGAAACTGTGGAAAAAAAATGAAAACGCATTTTTTTTATACAAAGTTGTCCATTTATAAGATATTTCCAACACATAGCATGTACATAGCAAAACTGGCACCCCAAAATACATTCTGCTACTCCTCCTGAGTATGGTGATGCCACATGTGTGAGACTTTTACACAGTCTGGCCACATACAGAGGCCCAACATCCAAATAGCACCGTCAGGTGTTCTAGGAGCATAAATTACACACAAATTCCTGCCAACCTATCACATTGTTCATATTAGCATGCACTGTACATACCAATTACAAACCAAAATACATTCTGCCGAGCAAAGGGTAAAGAAAAGGTTACCTGTGGTTTAGTAGTGCAGTGGTCCACAGAGGAGAGCATCGGTCCATGCAGCAGGCAGGAACATGGACAGCGACAGCAACTCAGGCAGCAGGCAGGAATAGTCAGTACAGGTAGAGATGTTGTCAGCACAGCCAATGCATTGGTCCAGATAGCAGGCAGGGATGTGTTCAGCAGAAGCAAAAGGATCAAAGGATCGTCCATGCAGCAGGCAGGAATATTGTCCATAGTACATGCAGCAGGCAGAGGTATGGTCAGCACAGCCAGAGTATTTGTCCAGGGAGCAGGCAGGACCATCAAGCTTAGGGCATCAGTGAGGAAAGAATGGGGACAGGGGTAGAGGCTTCTCCCACCCAAATCACTTTGAAGCCTCCAGACAACCAGACCCTGTTCTGGGAACACAAAAAAAACAAAAACTGGTTTTCTGAACTCTGAACACTATTCTGGAGCCCCTCACATATGTGAGACCCCTGTGTAGCAGGGTAAAAGATCAATCCAAGGGGCAGGCAAAAACATGGTCAACAGGCCGAGGTCAGTGCAGGTAAAAGGCAGAAATAGATGGTAGGCAGAGGCATAGTCGATACAGTCCAGTCAGTTCATTTGAAAGGCAGAAACATGGCAGATAAAAAATGCAGATGGTAGGCAGAGGCATAGTCGAGAAACAGGCCAGGGTCAGTTCACATGGAAGACAATGATATGGTTGGTTGAGGCAGGGAAATATTCATGATGGAAATTGAAAATGGGGAAATGGCAGTATTAGAAATATTGGCTAAAAGTTTTCCATAGTGTGTTATCGTCTGAAGCAGTGTCTGATACAAAGGCAAGGTTGGGAGGGACAGTCGGGACAATGGAAGCTGGTGTCTTTCCTAATTCCTCTTTTGGTGCACACCCAGCATTTTTTTTGGCGTTGTCTTCCGGATTCTGATGGTGGAATGTGGTCAAATGGGTTTGATCGACCAATACTTATTAATTTCATTTTTTTTGTAAGCCCCATGTTGAGCGTTAGGCCTAAAAACAATTTAAACTCTGCCGCTGTTAGGGGTCCCCATTCAAAAGGGCGGGCATAGCTGGAGCTGGGGTTGTTTGCATTAAATTGTTGTGCAAAAAGGTTGGTTTGGTCCACGATGCCTTGAACCAATTTGTCGGCGAAAAATAAATTTAAAAAATCTATTTGGGAAAAACCCACAGTGTTGACCTGCACACCTGGCTGTGCTGTAAAAAGGGGGATCGTGGCTGACCCTGTGGTAGAAGGCAGCCACAATGGGTTTGTCAAGCCTTCTGGAAGCTGGGTTTGGGCCCTAATTCTTTGGCGTGCACTGGGTCTTTCCTCCTGGGGTCTAGCAGTGCTGGTACCGGGCCTCTCCTCCTGGGGTCTACTGCTGTTGGCACTGCTGGTAGCTGCCTGGTGTTCAGACCGTCTTCTTTTATGGATCCTGATATGCTGCCTTCAGGGGACTCATATTCCAAAACAGAATCGGAAACAGAACTGAGCGGTGAGAGCTCCCCATTGCTCTCATCGGTCAGTCTGAGTATTAGGTATGCCTCTTCTGGGGTGTACACCTGGCTGTAGGTACTATGGTGGCAGGTACGCTGGTGGCAGCCAGGTGGTGAGGTGGGGGGTACTCTGGTAGTACTCTGTTGGCAGGTACTCTGGTGGCAGGTGGTAAGGTGGCGGGTACTCTGGTGGCAGGTGGTGAGGTGGAGGGTACTCTGGTGGTGGGTACTCTGGTGGCAGGTACTCTGGTAGTACTCTGGTGGCAGGTGGTGTGATGGCGAGTACTCTGTTGGCAGGTACTCCGGTGGCAGGTACTCTGGTGGCTGGTGGTGAGGTGGCGGGTACTCTGGTGGCAGGTGGTGAGGTGGCGGGTACTCTGGTGGCAGGTACTCTGGTGGTACTCTGGCAGGTGGTGAGGTGGTGGGTACTCTGGTGGCAGGTACTCCGGAGGCAGGTACTCCCAGTGACAGGTACTCTTTATTTAGGGAGGCAATCTGGGCACAGTAACACATATACTGGGGTACAGTAGTGGTAACTCACTGTTAGCTGATCTCCTCCTCACAACGGATTGGTGTGTGAAGAGGAGAACCCAGAAACAGGAATTACACACCATTTGTTTACATTTAGTGACAGGCTGTCATTGGGCACAGCCAGTCACTAAATAGCCAATTTCATTGGCTTTTTACACTGATCGGGGCTGGGCTGTAGCTAGGGAAAAAGCTTCAGCCAGTCTCAGCCCTGATCACTACTCATCTCCTCCCCGGGAGCGCGCACGTGCGCCGTGCATGCTGCTTCCCGGATGTGGCTATGCAGCGTCGGCTTGTGACGGATCACAGCCAGTAAAGCTGCTCTGCCACTCACCACTGCTGCTTCAATACCCCCATCGGGGAACGGCTGTGTCCCTAGGGACACACCGGATCCCCAATCGCCACTCTGCGGGCCCCCGGGGGCCCACAGTAGCGGCGGAAAGCCGAGGACGTCATATGATGGCCACCCAGGATGGGAGATCCCATCTGTGGCCGTCATTTGACTATGGCTGGGTATTGAAGTGGTTAATAAACTATTAAATCCAATATTAACCACTTGCCGTCCGCCATATAGCAAAATGACAGTGGCAAAGTGGTTTTAATATCCTGACCGGACGTCATATGATATTAAGATATAAAGCCGCTGCGCGCCCCCCGGGGGCACTCATCGCGGCAATCGTTGTGGCGGGGTGTCAGTCTGACACCCTGCAACTACGATCTTGGTAAGGAGTCTCCGACGGAGACTCTTTACCACGTGATCAGCCATGTCCAATCACGGCTGATCCCAGAGTAAATAGGAAGAGCCGGTGATCGGCTTTTCCTCACTCACGTCTGTCAGACGCGAGTAGAGGAGAGCCGATCGGCTGCTCCTCTGACAGGGGGGGTCTGCTGATCGATTATCAGCACAGCCCCCCGAGGATGCCCACACTGGACCACCAGGGACGCCACCAGACCACCAGGTGATGCCCAGCACCAGGTATGCCCCACTAGACCACCAGGGATGCCAGCCAGTGCCCATAATGAATGCCAATCAGTGCCCATAATGGATGACAATCAGTGCCCACAATGGGCATCACTGATTGGCAGGCATTATTGTTTGGCACTGATTGGCATCCATCCCTACAATACTTTAAATTACAATGTCACCTATCAGTGCCCATCCATGTCGCCTATCAGTGCGCATCCTAGCCACCTATCAGTGCCCATCCTAGCTGCCTATCAGTGCCCATCCATGCCCATCCATGCCGCCTATCCATGCCCATCCGTGCCGCCTATCCATGCCCATTTGTGTCACCTATCCATGCCGCCCATCCATGCCAATATGCGCCACCTATCCATGACAATCCGTGCCACCTATCAGTGCCTATTTGTGCCATCTATCAGTGTCTAGCTGTGTCGCATATCAGTGCCACCTATCAGTGCCACTTCATTGGTGCCACCTCATCGGTGCCCATCAGTGCCACCTTATCAGTGCCCGTCACTGCAGCCCCGTCAGTGCCCATCCAATTTTGCCATGACTGCCACCTGACCATAGTGCCTAACCCATGCCATGGCTGCATTGAACGATGTATAAGACACTGTACAATCCTCGGGATTTATACCATCGTTCACAGACTCCCTTTTGGAAATGAGAGGTGGTAAATAAGGCAAAACTTTTTGGTTCCTTCTTAGGCACCACTCCCAAAGGTGACACTACTAAATCCTGCAGCGGCTATTTTGTAAACAGCCCACTCATGCACCCTAATGCCACCCCCTTGGCAAATTTCTCAGAAACCACCCCAGGATTCTGCAGTGCCGACAGCAAATTCTTTGCCATCGGAGGTACCACCACTAGGGAGCATGGTATCCTAAAACCCTCCAAATACCCTTCGGCCAATACCCTCGCCTCCTCCCTATCCGGGTACCTATTTAGAAAAGACCGCATCCTTACCTCCATCATCGGTGTTGTCCCTCTTCTGAGCAAATTCCCTGTTTTCCTTTTTTGAAACAACTGGACAAGGGGTGGGTCCCCCCACATCCTGAGCATTTGTGTTTGAAATTACAAGACCCCGCAAATTTGCAGGAACCCTCTTAAATTTGGCAAACACACCCATTTCTTTCCAGCCGGCAGTCCAGAGGCTGCCGGCTGGTCCGCCTTGAAAAAAACAGGTTCAGGGCCCTAGCAGAAGACATTAAACACATCCAAAGGCTGATATCCTTATGATCCCACCTAAAGGCTGGCCTAACCGCCCTCCTCTGCCTAAATTGTTCATCATACCGCAGCCACGCATTCCCCCAATACACCCTATGAAACCTCTCCTATGGCGTCCATATAGCAGAACAATGCAGAGCAATGTTCTGGGTTTTTCTCACCTATGACGCTGGCCATGATGGCGAACGCCTGTAGCCAATTCACAAAGGTCCTCGAGATCAACCGATACCTCCTCTTCTCCTCATCCTCTTTTTTGGAATCATCCGGTTTTACCCTAATTTTCCCTAAATAGAATTTTTCCAGGGGTAACAGTGAGAAGATTTCCATGAACTCACCTTTTCCAATCTTATCCCTAACCTCTTGTTTCAAATGAGCCCACAACGGCCCCTCATAGCAAACATATACTTTGCATTTTGCTGCAACCGCTATCCTGACCACGTCTGCCCTTGCTTGCCCCTGCCGCTGGCTCCACCACTTTTTCCCCAGCCGTGGTTCTCACTGTCACACCTGTTTCCGGTGTAGCCGTGGACTCCACGCTACCCCAGGGGTCCCCCCAGTCCCTGTCTGCCCACAAAATGCTGGACCAAATCCCTTACACCCCAGTAACTCCTGCAATGGCTTCCGTGTCCCAGAGGCACTGGGTGTGCTGCCTGAAACCCTCGGGCCAGGAGGCAACCCTGCTGTGGCCTCTGGTGTAACCCCTTCTGCACCCTTGAGCCCCCCGCTTCCCACACCTAACAACCTGCACAAAGCATCATTCACATCCACAGCAGATAAAATAGGTGACTTACTGGGCTGACTGGGCCTGCTCCCCATAGCCGCTGCTCTGGTTTCTCCTGGCAGCACAATCTCATGGTGCTCCTCTTCTTCAGAGCCCGATAACTTCCTCTCCGACTGTACATCCATGGCTGGGAGCATTGGTTTGACTGGTCCCCCAGGCAAAGCAGGCCTTGAGGCCATGCACCGCGCAGGTCTGTATGGGTGGCTCCTCTACCAGGCCCTGCTCTTCTCCCTCTGTTCCTGTGTCCCTCCATCTTCCTAGTGCCATTGGACCGCCAGATGCATCTGTTTGCTGCCCCTCGTCCATGGCATCGCTCCTCCCCCACCAAAACTCCCCCCTGCCAGAGCCCTGTGAAGAGGGGGATCGCTCTGTCCATGGATTCAGTACTAGAAGGCGAGGTGCGGGTGCCATTCTGGCCCATAGCCCCCCGCCCCCAAGCCCTGCTGATGGTGAGGATACTGCCTGGTCCCCCCGGTGGCCAAAGCTGCCGCTCGCTTTGCAGGGGGTTGCCGACGGGTCCATTAATGGGCTCCTAGTGGGGTGCTGAGCTCTGCTGGAGGGGCCTGGAGAGAAGCGCTCTGGAGGATGGGACCTCCTAGGGCATGGCATCTCCTCACCTCCCGTGGCTGACCCCCTCGCTTTGCCCTGGATAAGGGCAGCTACCTGGGCTTGTAGCCATTCGGGCCCCCTCATCGCTGCTGCCATCCGCAAGCACGCTAGGATAAAATCAATGTCGGCCATGCTGCTGCAGTGTGTGTCACAACTTTCTCCTCTTGCGCTCCCGGAAATCCCCGCCTCTTTCTTATAGTACTCCACCCATTTAGTTCATTTCCACCTGCCTCCTCCCCTTTACTTCCCTCTTCCCTTAACCTCTTGTTGTCTCTCCCTTCATTCTTTTTCATGTTTCATCTCCATTCTGGGCCTCACTGACTAAGGACATGGATTACTGGAACCATGTCCTGTGGTCTTATGAGACCAATATAAACTTATTTGGTTCAGATGGTGTCAAGCATGTGTGGTGGCAACCAGGTGAGGAGTGCAAAGACAAGTGTGTCTTGCCTACAGTCAAGCATGGTGGTGGGAGTGTCATGGTCTGAGGCTGCATGAGTGCTGCCGGCACTGGGGAGCTACAATTCATTGAGGGAACCATGAATGCCAATATGTACTGTGACATACTGAAGCAGAGCATGATCCCCTCCCTTCAGAGCCTGGGCCGTAGGGCAGAATTGCAACTTGATAACCCCAAACACATCTCCAAGATGACCACTGCCTTGCTAAAGAAGCTGAGGGTAAAGGTGATGGACTGGCCAAGCATGTCTCCAGTAGGGATGAGCTTCGAGTTCGAGTCGAACTCATGTTCTACTCGAACATTGCCTGTTCGCCTGTTCAGCGAACAGTGAACAATTTGGGCTGTTCGCAGCAAATTCGAAAAGCCCTATACAAGTCTATGGGAGAAATCTAAAGTGCTCATTTTAAAGGGTAATATGCAGGTTACTGTCCTAAAAAGTGTTTGGGGACCTGGGTCCTGCCCCAGGGGACATGGATCAATGCAAAAAAAAGTTTTAAAAACGGCCGTTTTTTCAGGAGCAGTGATTTTAATAATGATTAAAGTGAAACAATAAAAGTGTAATATTCCTTTAAATTTCGTAGCTGGGGGGTATCTATAGTATGCCTGTGAAGGGGCGCATGTTTCTGGTGCTTAGAACTGTCGCTGCACAAAGTGTCATTTGTGCAGGAAAAAAAGTCTTTTAAAATCACTTGCGGCTAAATTGTCGGGTCTCCGTAATACAGAGAACACTCAATGAGTGTTCTCTGTATTAGCCGACAATTCATTCATTCATTGATTTAAAAAAAAAAAAAAAAAAAAGCGTGGGGGTTCCCCTAAATTCAATCAAAAGACCCTTCAGGTCTGACATGGATATTAAGGGGAACCCCGTGTCAAATTTAAAAAAAAAATTTACGTGGGGGTCCCCCCAAATATCCATACCAGACCCTTCAGGTCTGATATGGATATTAAGGGGAACCCCGCATCAAATTTAAAAAAAAATTGACGTGGGGGTCCCCCTAAATATCCATACCAGACCCTTTATCCGAGCACGCAACCTGGCAGGCCGCAGGAAAAGAGGGGGGGACGAGAGAGCGGCCCCCCCTCCCTCCTGAACCGTACCAGGCCACATACCCTCAACATTGGGAGGATGCTTTGGGGGTCTGTGACCCCTCAAAGCACCTTGTCCCCATGTTGATGAGGACAAGGGCCTCATCCCCACAACCCTGGCCGTTGGTTGTGAGGGTCTGCGGGCGGGGGGCTTATCAGAATCTGGAAGCCCCCTTTAACAAGGGGACCCCCAGATCCCGGCCCCCCCCCTGTTTGAAATGGTAAGGGGGTACAAAAGTACCCCTACCATTTCACAAAGAAAGTGTCAAAATGGTTAAATAAGACAAACACACTTTTGAAAAATTCCTTTATTAAAAATAAAAAAAATAAAAAAAAATTCCAGCGGTGCTAATCCACTCTTGCTATCCAGCGACGGGTCTCCGGGGTCCAGCGATGGATGATCATATCCAGCGCCGGGGGATCTCTCAGTCCAGCGCTGTCCATACCTCCTTCTTCTGTCTCCACTGCGGAGACAATGCAGAGAGCCGAGCGATGACATTTCTTATATTGGGAGGGCGGGGCCACCCGTCACCTGACCCCGCCCCTCTGACGCAGGAGAGGGAAGCCAGGGGTTCCCCAGTGACGTGTGGGTGACCCCGCCCCCTCTGATGTAACGGAAACCTGCGGAAAATTATAGCAATGTAGGAATTTCTCCAAAGACTGATTGGCTCGTTCTGCAGCCCCATTAGACTGCGGGTGATAAGCAAAGGAGAAAGCAAGCGGAATTCCCAACTGTGCACAAAAGGCTCACCAAAACAGGGGCACAAACTGATTACCCTTGTCTGGGGAGGGGTGTTCAGCTCATCCCTAGTCAAGGGTACTAAAATCCGCTGTTTCCACCTGAATTCTAGGTTGGCCAATGAATGGGGGAGGTACGGGAGCTGCAGAAGTGGTGGACTGCCAATCAGGATTAGAAAATGCATCAGGAAGGGCACTATGGGCTCTTGGTGGCTGCTAGGGATGAGCCAAACACCCCCCGGTTCAGTTCACACCAGAACCTGCGAATGGGACGAAAGTTTGTGCAAACTTTGGAACCCCTTTAAAGTCTATGGGACTCGAATGTTTAACCAGTTGCCGACCGCCGCACGACGATGTACGTCGACAGCATGGCACGGGCAGGCATATGGGCGTACATGTACGTCCCTACCTGCCCCCGGGTCGGGGGCCCGATCGGGCCCCCGCCCGGTGCCTGCGGCGGTCGGCATTCGTTCGGGACCGATCCGGGATGAGGGGGCGGCCATTCATTCATGGCCACCCCCTCGCGATCGCTCCCGACGAATGAAAAGGCAGAGTGACATCACTTCCTCTCCTGTAATGTAAACACAGGAGAGGAAATGATGTAATCTCTCCTCGTGTCGGTCTTTTTCGTTCCGGCACGGAGGAGAGAGGATCGGTGAGTTGCACCTAACACTACACTAACAGTAGAACACGCCAGGCACACTTTTCACCCCCCCGATCACCCCCCAATCACCCCCAATTACCCCTGCCCCCCCCAGTCACAGTGACACCAAGTGCATTTTTTTTTTTTTTTTTTGCATTGGTGTCATTTGTGACTGTAATAACTGTTAGGGCAGTTAGGGTTAGCCCCCTTTAGCTCTAGGGTGCCCCCCTAACCCCCCCAATAAAGGTTTAACCCCGTGATCACCCCCCGTCGCCAGTGTCACTAATAAGCGATTTTTTTCTGATCGCTGTATTAGTGTCACAGGTGACGCTAGATAGGCAGGTAAGTATTTGGGTTCGCCGCAGCATTTTATAGCGTCAGGGACCCCCATATACTACCGCATAGCCCCCTGATTGCCCCCCAGTTAACCCTTTCACCAGTGATCACCATATAACTGTTACAGGTGACGCTGGTTGGTTAGTTATTTTTTTTTTGTTTCAGGGCACCCGCCATTTATTACCTAATAAAGGTTTAACCCCCTGATCACCCGGCGGGTGATATAAGTTTGAGGGTCAGATAAGGCCTGCGTCGCCCCAGCGTCAGGTTAGTCCCAGTACCGCTAACACCCACGCGCAAAGCATACACCTCCCTTAGTAATATAGTATCTGATCAGATATATATTATCGTTGCCTGCATTTTAGGTTTCCCAAAACGCATTGTTAGCGGGATCAGCCCAGATACCCGCTAGCACCTGCGTTTAGCCCCTCCGCCAAGCCCAGCCCAGCCCACCCAAGTGCAGTATCGATCGATCACTGTCACTTACAAAACACAACACACATAACTGCAGCGTTCGCAGAGTCAGGCTTGATCCCTGCGATCGCTAACAGTTTTTTTTGTAGCGTTTTGAAACAGTCGCTGACAGGCTAGGTGCTTTTTTACCTGTGAGTCTCACTAGTGTACCCCTAAATTTAGAGCCCAAAATGGCAAAGCGAAGGTACACTAGTGAAGAGGCCTACACGTTTCTGAGCATGACAGATAGTGAAGAGGACGTCACTCATCTGTCAGATTCAGGCTCAGAATACGATCCTGTAGAGGACAGCGGCTCCATGACAGATAGCTCTGACGACGGAGATGAGGCCGCTGCTAAGAACAGGTGTGCCCAATCCCGTATGTATTCTGTTGTTGAGGTGCAGGAACCGCAGGTCACTTGTATGGAGCAGAGACGTACTAGAGCCGCTCATCCTTCTGGTGAACTGGCAAGCACCAGCGGCCTAGTACACCCTGGACCTACATCCAGCACTGCAGTAACACGTGGTGACGTGGCGAGTCCCATAAGTGCAGTTCAAGCTGGTGAGGTGGCAAGCACAAGTAGTGTCCCGCTGCCACCAAGAAGACAAAGACAGGCCCGTCGTACCCATAGTGCCCTTCCTGCAGAATTCGCCAATCCTATTTGGGTGCCCACATCTTCTGCAGAACCCGTACTTCCCCCATTCACTGGCCAACCTGGCATTAACGTGGAAACAGTTGATTTTACGACACTTGACTTTTACTCACTGTTTTTCACCGAAGATCTCTTTAGATCTATTGTGGACCAAACCAATTTGTACGCTGGTCAACACATCGCCACTATTCCCCAGTCCGCCCTTGCCAGACAATGGAAACCAGTTACGGTTTCCGAATTTAAAATCTTTCTGGGCCTCTCCCTCAACATGGGCATAACCAAAAAGAGTGAGTTGCGGTCATATTGGTCCATTGACCCAATTCACCATATGCGCGTGTTCTCTGCTTCCATGTCCAGGGCACGATACGAGATGATTTTGCGGTTCATGCACTTCAGCGACAATGAACTCTGTCGTCCTCGTGGAGACCCTGAGTATGATCGGCTCTACAAAATTCGGCCCCTCATAAACCACTTCAACCAACGTTTTGCAGCCTTGTTTACTCCCGATCAAGTTGTCTGCGTTGATGAGTCCCTGATTAAATTTTCTGGTCGCTTGTCCTTCAAACAATACGTCCCCAACAAGCGTTCCAGATACGGGGTCAAGATGTATAAGCTCTGTGACAGGGCCACAGGCTATACACGTAGTTTCATGGTTTATGAGGGAAGAGATAGTCACGTAGAGCCGGAGAACTGCCCTGACTACATAGGAAGCGCTGGCAAGATAGTGTGGGACTTGGTGTCACCCTTATTCGGAAAGGGGTACCATTTATATGTGGACAATTATTACACAAGCGTGCCACTGTTTAGTCACTTGTTTGATCAGCAGATTGGAGCATGTGGCACCGTGCGACCTAATCGCCGGGGCTTTCCCCAGCGGCTTGTAGAGTCCCGTCTTAGGCTGGGGGAGAGAGCCTGCTTGCGCAGTAATAATTTGCTCGCTATGAAGTGGAGGGATAATAAGAATGTTTTCGTTCTTACCTCCCTTCATGCAGACACGACAGTCCAAATTCCTACGGCGACTGGTGTTGTGGAGAAACCCCTCTGTGTCCACAAATATAACCTTAACATGGGAGGGGTGGACCTCAATGACCAGTTGTTGGCGCCGTATCTAGTTGCCCGTAAGTCCAGACGCTGGTACAAAAAAGTGTCTGTTTATTTATTCCAATTGGCTATACTGAATGCTTATGTACTACACAAAGCTTCAGGACGGACTGGATCCTTCCTCAAATTCCAGGAGGATATCGTCAGAGCCCTTCTGTATCCAGGCGGTGCTCCACCTCACCTTCCCCTACCAGATGCAGTAAGCCGGCTGCATGAGAGGCATTATTCTTATGTCATCCCGAGTACCCCTACCCAACGAGCCCCCCAAAGAAAATGTCGTGTCTGCAGAAAGCGCGGATTTAGGCGTGACACCCGTTCTTATTGTCCCCGCTGTCCTGACCAGCCTGGTCTTTGTCAGGGTGAATGTTTTGAACGCTACCATTCACTAGTTGAGTATTAGCGCAGGGTACAGCATTGCACAAGCTAGGCACACGTTCACAGGGTCTCCCAAGATGCCATCGCATTTTGAGAGACCCAAACCGCTGGAACCGTTACAACAGAAGTGTTAAAGTTACATAAAAAAGTGTTTAAAAAAAAAAAAAAAAGTAAAAAAAACAAAAAACCAAAAAAAATATAAAATAAAAAAACCAAAAATAGTTGTCGTTTTATTGTTCTCTCTCTCTCTATTCTCTCTCTATTGTTCTGCTCCTTTGTACTGTATTCTATTCTGCAATGTTTTATTGTTAACCATTTTTTGTTTTCAGGTACGCCATTCAGCTGTAGCGTGGATTTATTTATCTTGACAGCAACAGCGTTTGCTCCCACGATATGTAAAGCCACGACTCCAGCGCTGTCGGAGGTGATTTCACCACCACAGTTAAAAAAGAGCATATATGCCGAAGCATGGGGGCATAAGGGGTGGAGGATCGATTTTGCTCCTAATGCCGCGTACATACAGTCAAAATTCCGACGGAGGGCTTGCCCGTGGAAAAGTTTGAATGTATGTACGCGGCATAACTTTTTTGCGGGAGGATGCCCCCATGCTTCGGCATATATATATTTTAGGCACAGATTGTGTTAAATGTGTTATTTTTTGCGATTTTTTTTTGTATTTGCTTTGCAGGTATGGTAAGTCCTACTGTTATACTGTAATGTTACTTTGTTTTATTGTTAACCATCATTTGCTTAGCAGGTACGCCATTCTGCTGCAGAGCGGATTTATTTATCTTGACAGCAACAGCGTTTGCTCCCACGATACATAAAGCCGCGACTCCAGCACTGTCGGGGGTGATTTCACCACCACAGTTAAAAAAGAGCATATATGCCGAAGCATGGGGGCATACGGGGTGGAGGAGCGATCTGCTCCTACCTTTTGTGGGAGGATGCCCCCATGCTTCGGCATATATAAATGGTGCATGTATGCCCACCATTAGAAAGTGGGTGGATGAAGGGTGGTATCTAATGGTGGGCATGCCCACCGATCAATATTTTTTTTTCGTTCAGCCCACAGGCTGCATGAAAAAAAAAATACAATATATGCCCAACCAGTTCCAGCAACATACTGGTATGTTGCGGGACTTTGAGTGCTTATACCAGAATGATGCCTGCAGGTTTAGGTATCATCTTGGTATCATTCTTTTCAGCCAGCGGTCGGCTTTTATGTAAAAGCAATCCTAGCGGCTAATTAGCCTCTAGACTACTTTTACAAGCAGTGGGAGGGAATGTCCCCCCCCCGCACCATCTTCCATGGTTTTCTCAGGCTCTCCTGTCCCAACAGGGAACCTGAGAATGCAGCCGGTGGTTACGCCAGCTGACCATAGAGCTGATCAGAGACCAGAATGGCTCCAATCATCTCTATGGCCTAAGACACCGGAAGCTACGAGCATTTCATGACTTAGATTTTGCGGGATGTAAACAGCGCCATTGGGAAATTGGGAAAGCATTTTATCACACCGATCTTGGTGTGGTCAGATGCTTTGAGGACAGAGGAGAGATCTAGGGTCTGATAGACCCTAATTTTTTTTAAAAAGAGTACCTGTCACTACCTATTGCAATCATAGGGGATATTTACATTCCCTGAGATAACAATAAAAATCATAAAAAAATATATATAAATGAAAGGAACAGTTTAAAAAAAAAATAAAAAAGCAAAATAAATAATAAAAAAAAAAAAAAAAAAAAAACACCCCTGTCCCCCCCTGCTAAGGCGCAACGCGGAACGCAAGCGTTGGTCTGGTGGCATATGTAAACAGCAATTGCACCATGCATGTGAGGTATCACCAAGAAGGTCAGATCGAGGGTACTAATTTTAGCAGTAGACCTCCTCCGTAAATCTAAAGTGGTCACCTGTAAAGGCATTTAAAAGCTTTTAAAAATGTACGTAGTTTGTCGCCGCTGCACGTTTCTGCGCAATTTTAAAGTATGTCGTGTTTGGTATCCATGTACTCGGCCTAAGATCATATTTTTTATTTCATCAAACATTTGGGCAATATAGTGATTTTTAGTGCATTAAAATAAAAAAAAGTGTGTTTTTTCCCCAAAAAATGCGTTTGAAAAATCGCTGCGCAAATACCGTGTGAAAAAAAAAAATGAAACACCCACCATTTTAATCGGTAGGGCTTTTGCTTTAAAAAAACACTTCATGTTTGGGGGTTCAAAGTAATTTTCTTGCAAAAAAAAATATTTTTTCATGTAAACAAAAAGTGTCAGAAAGGGCTTTTTCTTCAAGTGGTTAGAAGAGTGGGTGATATGTGACATAAGCTTCTAAATGTTGTGCATAAAATGCCAGGACAGTTCAAAACCCCCCCAAATGACCCCATTTTAGAAAGTAGACACCCCAAGCTATTTGCTGAGAGGCAGGTCGAGTCCATGGAATATTTTATATTTTGACAAAAGTTGTGGAAAAAATACATTATTATTTTTTTTTTTTTTTTTTTTTGCACTAAGTTGTCATTAAATGATATATTGCTCAAACATGCCATGGTTATATGTAAAATTACACCCCAAAATACATTCTGTTGCTTCTCCTGAGTACGGGGATACCACAAGTGTGAGACCTTTTGGGAGCCTAACCGCGTACGGTACCCCAAAATCCAAGCACCACCTTCAGGATTTCTAAGGGTGTAAATTTTAGATTTCATTCCTCACTGCCTATCACAGTTTCGGAGGCCATGGAATGCCCAGATAGCACAAAATCCCCCCAAGTGACCCCATTTTGGAAAGGAGACACCCCAAGCTATTTGCCGAGAGGTATGGTTAGTATTTTGCAGACCTTCATTTTTGTCACAAAGTTTTGAAAATTGAAAAAAAGAAAAAAAATATACATTATTTTTTTTTTTCTTCATTTTCAAAAACAAATGAGAGCTGCAAAATACTCACCATGCCTCTCGGCAAATAGCTTGGGGTGTCTACTTTCCAAAATGGGGTCATTTTGGGGGGTTTTGTGCTATTTTGGCATTTTATGGCCTTCAAAACTGTGATAGGTAGTGAGGTGTAAAATCAAAAATTTACACCCTTAGAAATCCTGAAGGCGGTTCTTGGTTTTCGGGGCCCCGTACGCGACTAGGCTCCCAAAAAGTCCCACACATGTGGTATCCCCATACTCAGGAGAAGCAGTAGAATTTATTTTGGGGTGTCATTTCACATATGTCCCTGGCATGTGTGAGCAATATATCATTTAGTGACAACTTTGTGAAAAAAAAATTAAAAAAAATAAAAGTTTGTAATTTTCCCGCAACTTGTGGCAAAATATAAAATATTCCATGGACTCAACATGCCTCTCAGCAAATAGCTTGGGGTGTCTACTTTCTAAAATGGGGTCATTTGTGGGGGTTTTGTGCCATCTTGGCATTTTATGGCCTTCAAAACTGTAATAGGTAGTGAGGCGTGAAATCAAAGATTTACGCCCTTAGAAAGCCTGAAGGCGGTGCTTGGTTTTCGGGGCCCCGTACGCAGCTAGGCTCCCAAAAAGTCCCACATATGTGGTATCCCCATACTCAGGAGAAGCAGCAGAATTTATTTTGGGGTGTCATTTCACATATGCCCATGGCATGCGTGAGCAATATATCATTTAGTGACAACTTTGTGAAAAAAAAAAAAGTTTGTAATTTTCCCGCAACTTGCGGCAAAATATAAAATATTCCATGGACTCAACATGCCTCTCAGCAAATAGCTTGGGGTGTCTACTTTCTAAAATGAGGTCATTTGTGGGGGTTTTGTGCCATCTTGGCATTTTATGGCCTTCAAAACTGTAATAGGTAGTGAGGCGTGAAATCAAAGATTTACGCCCTTAGAAAGCCTGAAGGTGGTTCTTGGTTTTCGGGGTCCCGTACGTGGCTAGGCTCCCAAAAAGTCCCACATATGTGGTATCCCCGTACTCAGGAGAAGCAGCAGAATTTATTTTGGGGTGTCATTTCACATATGCCCATGGCATGCGTGAGCAATATATCATTTAGTGACAACTTTGTGAAAAAAAAAATAAAATAAAAAAAGTTTGTAATTTTCCCGCAACTTGCGGCAAAATATAAAATATTCCATGGACTCAACATGCCTCTCAGCAAATAGCTTGGGGTGTCTACTTTCTAAAATTGGGTCATTTGTGGGGGTTTTGTGCCATCTTGGCATTTTATGGCCTTCAAAACTGTAATAGGTAGTGAGGCGTGAAATTAAAAATGTATGCCCTTAGAAAGCCTGAAGGCGGTGCTTGGTTTTCGGGGCCCCGTACGCGGCTAGGCTCCCAAAAAATCCCACACATGTGGTATCCCCGTACTCAGGAGAAGCAGCAGAATTTATTTTGGGGTGTAATTTCACATATGCCCATAGCATGTGTGAGCAATATATCATTTAGTGACAACTTTGTGAAAAATTTATAAAGTTTGTCATATTCCCGCAACTTGTGGCAAAATATAAAATATTCCATGGACTCAACATGCCTCTCAGCAAATAGCTTGGGGTGTCTACTTTCTAAAATGGGGTCATTTGTGGGGGTTTTGTGCCATCTTGGCATTTTATGGCCTTCAAAACTGTGATAGGTAGTGAGGAGTAAAATGACATATGTATGCCCTTAGAAATCCTGAAGGCGGTGCTTGGCTTTCGGGGCCCCGTACGCGGCTAGGCTTCCAAAAAGTCGACCACATGTGGTATCCCCGTACTCAGGAGAAGCAGCAGAATGTATTTTGGGGTACAATTCCACATATAACCATGGCATGTGTGAGCAATATATCATTTAGTGACAACTTTGTGTAAAAAAAAAAAAAAAAATTTTTTTTTTGTCATTATTCAATCGCTTGCGGCAAAAAAATAAAATATTCAATGGGCTCAACATGCCTCTTATCAATTTCCTTAGGGTGTCTACTTTCCAAAATGGGGTCATTTGGGGGGGTTTTGTACTGCCCTGCCATTTTAGCACCTCAAGAAATGAGATAGGCAGTCATAAAATAAAAGCTGCGTAAATTCCAGAAAATGTACCTTAGTTTGTAGATGTGACAACTTTTGCGCAAACCAATAAATATACAATTATTGACTTTTTTTTTACCAAAGACATGTGGCTGAATACATTTTGGCCTAAATGTATGATTAAAATTGAGTTTATTGGATTTTTCTAATAACAAAAAGTAGAAAATATCATTTTTTTTCAAAATTTGCGGTCTTTTTACGTTTATATCGCAAAAAATAAAAATCGCAGAGTCAGTCAAATACCTTTAAAAGAAAGCTCTATTTGTGGGAAGAAAAGGACGCAAATTTCGTTTGGGTACAACATTGCATGACCGCGCAATTACCAGTTAAAGCAGCGCAGTGCCAAAGTGTAAAAAGACCTCTGGTCATTTACCAGCAAAATGGTCCGGTCTGAAAGTGGTTAAAATCAAAAGGTGCTAATTTTAAAGGCTAATGTGCAAGTTATTGTCCTAAAAAGGGGTTGAGGACCTGGGTCCTGCCCCAGGGGACATGCATCAATGCAAAAAAGTTTTAAAAATGGCAATTTTTTCAGGAGCCGTGATTTTAATGTTTCTTAAAGTGAAAAAAGTGAAATATTCCTTTAAATGTCGTACCTGGGGGTGTCTATAGTATGCCTGTAAAGTGGCACGTGTTTCCCATGTTTAGAACTGTCTCTGCACAAAACTACATTTTTAAAGGAATAAAAGTCATTTAAAACTGCTTGCGGCTTTAATGTAATGTGGGGTCTCAACAATATGGATGAAAATCAGTGAGACAAATGGCATGGGTGCCCCCCAGTCCATTAACAGGCCCTTTGTGTCTTGTATGGGTATTAAGGGGAACCCGCACTCAAATTTAAAAAAAGGAAAGGTGTGGGGCTCTGAGACCCTATATACTCTGAACAGCAGTATACAGGCTGTGCAAATAAGACAGACTGTAGATTTGTTGTTAAGTAGAATCTGTTTGTAATTTTGAACTGGTACATTTTTAAAGTGTAGCTCAAACAAAAAAAATAGTTTTTAAGCTTTTTGGAAAACATAGGGAAGGGTTATCAACCCTGTAACTTTTGTTTTGCTATCTGTGCACCTCTTCAGAAGATTTCACCTCATTTGCTGTCCCAATGACAAATGTTTTTTGAAAATTTGGGGGTTTTAGTGAAACAAGGATTGGTGAAAAAGCATCAGTGGAGGGGAGAGACATTTTTCCCATATTAACTCTTAAAGGAGAGAATTTCCCTTCCTAGGGGTAGATTTCATCTCACTTCCTGTTGTCTGCTTCTGTTTGCAAGTAGGAGTTGTTTGTAAGTTGGATGTTTGAAAGTAGGGACCTGCCCTATATACTCTGAAGAAATTTGGGCCTTAGGTGTTGGTGTTGCCACAACACTGGAAGCCCTCACAGTTAGTCTTGGTGGGCGCTGGAACGCCCTGCTGTGAACTATTATATCAAGAATTTAATTACATGCCATTCTTGAACAGTGGTAGAACAATTGGGCCTTTGGTGGTGGTGGTGGCGGCGGTATTGTCACAACACTGTAAGCCCTCACAGTTACTCTTGGTGGGTGCAGGAATGAGCCCTGCTGCAAAGTATTGCATCAAAAATTGCAATTACACCCCCCTGTTAAACAGGGGCTGAAAAATTGGGCCTTAGGCACTGGTGCTGGTGTCACAAGACTGCAACCCCTCACAGATATTGTAGTTGAGGACAAAAACAAACCCTCCTGCAAAATATTGCATCAAAATTGTAATTACACGCCCCTGTTAAACAGGGGCTGGAAAAGTGGGCCTTAGCCACTGGTGGCAGTATCCATAACCAAAAATGTTCTTCCAAGCTATCAGCATGATCATTGAGGAGGAAGAGGATAGTCACTCAGCATCAGCATAGGCAGTCTTGAAGGGATCTGACATTTCAAAAAAATATTTGGTTACATCAGCATCTGGTGCTTTGTAGCAGTGGTGTCCCAAGGGGGCTGAGGGGACCATGGCCCCACCAACATTATACTGTGCCCCCTCATGTGCCCCAATTAAAATGTATTTTTTGTGCGTAACATTTTTATATAATATACAGTTGAGTAATTTTAAAACAGAGTAGCAGTTCAAAATGTCTTTATTTTTGGAGCTAGTGCTGATGCCAGATTGCCGGGTGCCAACCCCCACCCCCTCGCACATTCCATCAGTAAGAAGGGAGTGGCAGAGGCGCAGCTGCAGGGGATTTCCACGCCTCCTTCTCCTCCTCGAGTCCAGCCTGGACACATGAATGATTCAAAGTCAATTGTGGCTCCCTATTGACCTGATGTGCCCCCAGCATTGCTGCTTAATTTAAAATAGAGAATGGGGCACCCTCTAGCATAGAGCAGAGGCAGGGCTGCCCATGTCTCTGACATGATGGATTGTTTCCTGGGCTCCGTAGTGAGGACAGTGCCTGATAACGGAGAACACCCCCGGCCAGCTCACATTACACTGTGACACAGGCAGCTTGGAGCAGGGCTAGAATGGCAGAGCTGAAGGTAGCAAAGAGGTCAGAGTGTTTCACTGATCAGATCTAAATGTACATGTGCATGTGCATAGTGTCTGGCTTTGTTTCTGATGGACGTATGTAGTGTTCCTGGAGTGGAGGAGGGGCTTCTCATTACTTCAGGCTCTTCAGGTGTCAGGAATAGTGTGGACATAAACAGGGGTGGGGGGAGGGGCTCTGGGCTGGCTTCTGCTGTCAATTTCCAGGTTTCCTCTGCCCAGAATTCCTCCGATATGTCCTTGGGATGATCTGAGTTGTGATCTGTCTAATGAGGTGCTGTGCACAGGAGGCTATATGAGTTATTATATTCTAGGAAGTTTCATCAGCTTCTTCCTTTTATCACACTTTCTCTATGACCCCTTTCACAAAGGTGATCCAATCAGGTCCAGATCCTCTTAGTTTTTTAGGCAGACCTGATTGGATACAGCAGTCTCTCCTATGGAGCGGCAGATGTCCACTGACACCAACTGCCATCCAATCTGATCCTGTCCATCAGAAACAGATGGATGGAGGTCCTATTTTCCATCTGTCTGGTAGATTGAAGGGCATCAGATGGAAACAGAGAGACGGTCCTGTCAGGTCACCTGAGACAAGGTGACAGATGCACTCTGTAGGAGTCAGAAGTGCACCGCTAGGTAGTGGACCTTAGGACTGACTGCTGCGGATTGTACCCAGGGAGATTCAGGACACAGGTCTACTGGATCACTAACACAGATCCCAATGGGAGCTGGAGCATAGATTCCCCAGGGCCCGGAGTCTAAGAGCCAACGGGTGTTCGCCAGAGCCTCCAGTGGTGAGGATGGACTTCGCTGCAGTCTGGCTCCAGGTCACGGCCCCTAGGGTCTCACATCTCATGCTCACAGTAGACTACAGGAGAACAAAGCAGCAGCCTGGAACGACAAGGATAGTAAAGGGATAAGACAGAGGTCAGGGCAACTAGCAGACAGGAGCAACAGAGTACATGCCAAAGGTTCAGGATCACAGGCAGACAGGGATGGTCAGGGATATGCAAAAGGTCAAGGTCACAAGCAGACAGGAATCGTTGAGAACACACCAAGGTCAGTAACAGAGTCAAACAGAGCACAAGCAAGCAGGCAAGCAGGAACCAGGAAGCCAAACACACAATGAATGCACAATGGTTGAGCAGCACTGTTGGCTTGCAGTGCACAGGTTAATATAAGGTTCCCTGATGGGGCCTGGGGTGGAGCCATGCTTAGAGGAGAGGTTATAAAAACCACCAGGTGGAAGTGGCTGGCCTCTTAGTCTGAACACATGAGGGGAGGTAAGCAAACAGGAAGATCACTGCATAACCATGACAGGTCCATTTCCATCTGATTGTCTGATAGAGGAGAGCAGGACTGTGTCTGTGTCCACTTTGAATAGCGGAGCAGACACGTCACCCACCAGCTTAGAGTGGATCAGAAGAAACATCCCCCACTGAGCAATGATGTGCACAGCTGTGTGTGGTAGTGCAGGTGTTTTTTTTTGCATCCAGGCACTCCATGCAGTGCAAGTGGTCTTCCAATGCACTTCAGCATATCTATACATTGCTGTGGCGCAAGATTCTCACAGACATCTAAACTTATTTTACAGATACAAGAAAGCTTTTGGTTTATTTAATCATGCCCCTTTCAGCCCTACCCATTGTTAATACAATCTGGCCATACCAACTGTTCACTGTGGTGCACATGGCATACCACATTACTGCCCTCCTTGGGACACCAAAAGTTTTTTTTCAATCCTATAGTTTATACTACACAAAAAGCTGTGCAAGTGTAGTCCCAGATAGCAGCGGGCCAGGATGATTCCCTGGGAGTGAATTTCAGCCCCCAGCATGCTGAGCAGGAGGAGGAAGAGGAGGAGGGGAGAGAGGATGATGAGAGTAGAAGAAGAGGGACCACGAGGTATGAATACTTTTTCAAGGCAGTGTGTGTATATGTATGTGTGTATATATACACACACACATATATAATTGTGTTTTATAGTTGGCCCCCCTACTTTTGTCCCTGTCCCCCCATGTGCCCCCCTAAATATGGAAGCTGGAGTCACCACTGGATCCAAGACTGATTCATTTTTATGACGGTCAGTCGATCAACAGAGTTGGTGGACAGGTGCACCCTGTGATCAGGTACAAAGCCTCCAGCAGCACTTTATTGAATAGAGAACGACTGGGGCATATACCTCGAGCATTGGCGGAGTCAAATATATCCATATGGTCCTGTACAATTGTTTGTTCTTTTATCAAATGGTGCCCAGCGGCTATTGTCATATATGTTAACAGTATTGTAAGTATTTTGAAATTGTGTCTGTTTAACTATTTTTTGTACCCGTGTGTCACCACCTGTTTAGATACTATATAACTGTGCTACCCTGTTCCTTGCCATTTATTAGATTCTACAGAAACATTGTATCCACACACCCCTGAATAAAGACACACTTTTCCAAGCTCTGAAACGCGTAGGGTATTTTCTGTTCAAATGAATGATACGACATAGCATCAATACTGGTTGTATATATACCTGTTGATGTACTTTTTAATGTATACTGTATATTCAATTACCTTTTGTTGGTTTTATGTAATAAAATAATTTGTATACTATTATAATTTGTACGTGCCTTCAAAGTCCACCCCCAGGGGACCCCCTCTTCTTTGTTGTGGCAGTATAATGGGGCAATTTTGGTGGGGGTGATATGATGGGGCAATTTTGGTGGGGGCAATATGATGGGGTAATTTGATGGGGGCAATAGGATGGAGCAGTTTTGATGGGGCAATTTTGGTGGTGGCAGTATAATGAGGCAATTTTGAAGGGGTATTATGATGGGGCAATTTTGATGGTGGCAGTATGATGGGGCAATTTTCATGGGTAAAAGGATGGGGAAATTTCAATAGGGGCAATTTGTGGCAGTCTAATGGGGCATTTTTTTATGGGAGCAATAGGATGGGGTAATTTGAAGAGGGCAATTTGATGGGGGCAGTATAATGGGGAAATTTGATAGGGCAGTTTTGATGGGGCAATTTTGATGGGGCAGTATTGTGGGGCAATAGGATGGGTCAGTTTTGTTGGTTACAGTATAATGGGGCAATATGTTGGGGCAATTTTGATGGTGGCAGTATTATGGGGCAGTTTTGATGGGGCGGTATAATGGGGCAATTTTTATGGGGCACTTTTGATGGGGGCAGTATAATGGGGCAATTTTGATGGGGGTAATATGATGGGGCAAATTTGATGGTGCAATAGGATGGGGCAATTTTGATTGTGGAAATTCTGATGGTGGCAGTATGATGGGGCAAGTTTGATGGGGAAATAGGATGGGGTAATTTCGATAGGGGCAATATGACAAGGCAATTTTGGTGGTGGCAGAACAATGGGGCTATTTTGATGGGGTAATATAATGGGGCAATTTTATGGGGGCAATAGGATGGGGTAATTTGAAGGGGGCAGTATAATGGGGAAATTTGATGGGGCAATTTTGATAGGGGCAGTATTATGGGGCAATTTTGATGGGGGCAATAGGATGGGGCAGTTTTGATGGTGGCAGTATAATGGGGCAATCTGTTGGGGCAATTTTGATGGTGGCAGTATGATGGGAAAATTTTGATAGGGCAATTTTGATGGGGGCGGTATAATGGGGCAATTTTGATGGGGCAATTTTGATGGGGCGGTATAATGGGGCAATGTTGATGGGGCAATTTTGATGGGGGCAGTATAATGGGGCAATATTGATGGGGCAATTTTGATGGGGGCAGTATAATGGGGCAATTTTGATGGGGGCAGTTTTATGGGGCAATATGATGGGACAGTTTTGAAGGGGCAATATGATGGGGCAATTTTAATGGGGGCAATAGGGTAGGGCAATTTTGGTGGTGGCAGTATAATGGGACAATATGGATTGGAAAATCTAATGGTGCAATTTTGATTGGGCAATTTGATAGGGCAGTTTTGATTGGGCAGTTTTGATGGGGCAATTTTGATTGGGGCAGTATAATGGGGCAATTTTGATAGGGGCAGTATGATAGGGGTAAATTTGATGGGGGCAATAGGATGGGGCAGTTTTTATGGGGCAATAGGATGGGGAAATTTTTATGGGGGCAATTCGATGAGGCGGTTTTGGTGGTGGCAGAATGGGGGCAATATGATGGGGCAATTTTGATGGGGCCAATATAATGGGGAAAATTTGATGGGGTAGTTTTGATGGGGCAATTTTGATGAGGGCAATCTGATGGGGCAATTTTAATGGTGGCAGTAAGATGGGGCAATTTTGATGGGGGCAATATGATGGGGCAATTTTTGATTGGGGACAATATGATGGGGCAATTTTGATTGGGGACAATATGATGGGGCAATTTTGATGGTTGCAGTAGGATGGGGCATTTTTGATGGGGGCAGCATGGGCGTCCGCAGAACTTTTTCCAAGGGGGGGCATCATTTCAAGGCCACTCATGCTCCGCCCCTTTTCGACAATCTCATGAAAATCTTTACACTGGTAATACATATGTGTTATATAACAGATAATTCATCTTCACTTTGTATTGGAAGTTACTTTGACCGCTGTGTTCCATGCACATATAGCCTAGAGAATGTACATCTTTTTACATTGCAATACATCTGTTGTTGCCATGGGCGTACGCAGCCACCTGAGTAACCTTGCGGACGCCCATGCTTTCAAAAACCAGCTCAATGCAGCCTCACCAGTGCCCATCAAATTCAGCCTCACTGTGCCCACCAATGCAGCCTCACTGTGCCCACCAATGCAGCCTCACTGTGCCCACCAAAAGCAGCCTCACTGTGCCCATCAAAAGCAGCCTCACTGTGCCCACCAAATGCAGCCTCACTGTGCCCACCAAAAAGCAGCCTCACTGTGCCCATCAAAAGCAGCCTCACTGTGCCCATCAAATGCAGCCTCACTGTGCCCTTCAAATGCAGCCTCACTGTGCCCATCAAAAGCAGCCTCACTGTGCCCATCAAATGCAGCCTCACTGTGCCCTTCAAATGCAGCCTCACTGTGCCCTTCAAATGCAGCCTCACCGTGTCTATCAAATGCAGCTTTACTGTGCCGTGAATGCAGTCTCACTGTGCACATCATTGCAGTCCCTCCTGTGCCCCATGTCCCAGTCTGCAGTCCCTGTCTGTGGGAAGGTGTGTTGTTTATGCTCGGTACAGTACCTTGCATGCCAGCAAGATATCCATGACGGCCAGCAGCAGGCAGGGTCTGTTCTCGTTTTGGATGGGGACGGTGGTCCTTCCAGAGGATCTGTCTGCTGTGAGATGGAGTGGTCCCTGGCCACCTGCACCTTCAGCCGTCCTCATTTTCTGGCCCCAGTCAGCCTGCCCTCTGGTCCTGGGGAAGTGGAGAGCACTGAGTGGGAGTTGGAGAGAAGGGGGAGCAAAGAGTACTGGCGGGGTTGGAGAACACATGGGTGGGGGCAAAGAGTGAGGGGGAGTGGAGATCACAGGGGTGGGGAGCGGAGAGCGCTTGGGGGGAACTTGAGAGCACTGGGGGGGCCAACAAGAACAGGGGTAGAGAGCACGGTAGGCTGAGAGCACTGGGGGGGCTAAGAGTGTGGGGTGGTGAAGAGCACGGGGGGGGGGCACAAAGAGCAGGGGTGAGTAGAGAGCAATGGGGGGGAGCTTGAGAGCACCAGTGGGGGCCAGAAAGAACAGGGGTGGAAAGCACGGGGGACTGGAGAGCACTATGGGGGGTGGAGAGCACATGGGTGGGCGCAAAATGCAGGGGGAGAGGAGAGTACAGGGGTGGGGAGTGGAGGGTGCTAAGGGGGAGCCAAAAAGAACAGGGGTGGAGAGCACGGAGGGTAGAGAGCACGGGGGGGGGGCTGGAGAGCACCAGGGGGGCAGATAGAACAGGGGTGGGGAGTAAGGAGGGCTGGAGAGCACTGGGGTGGGGGCTAGAGAGTGATGGGGAGAGCTGAAGAGCACTGGGGGGGGGGAAGAACAGAGGGGGAGGGGAGAGCACTGAGGGGATAGCACTGGAGGGGAAAGAACAGGGGGAGAGAGGAGAGCACTGGGGGGAGTGGAGGGCACGGGGGGAGCACTGGGGGGAACAGGGGCGGAGAGCACTGGGGGGGAAATCACTGGGATGGTGGCTAGAGAAGGATGGGGAGAGCTGGAGAGCAGCAAGAACAGGGGAGGAGAAAACTGGGGGGGGGGGGCAGGAGAGTGTGGTGGTAGAGGAGACCACTGGGGGGGGGGCAGGAGAGTGTGGGGGTGGAGGAGAGCACTGGGGGGGGCAGGAGAGTGCGGTGGTGGAGGAGAGCACTGGGGGGGCAGGAGAGTGCGGTGGTGGAGGAGAGCACTGGGGGGGGGTCTGGAGAGTGCGGTGGTGGAAGAGAGCACGGGGGGGGCAGGAGAGTGTGGTGGTGGAGGAGAGCACAGGGGGCAGGAGAGTGCGGTGGTGGAGGAGAAGAGCACTGGGGGGGCAGGAGAGTGCGGTGGTGGAGGAGAGCACTGGGGGGGGCAGGAGAGTGCAGTGGTGGAAGAGAGCACGGGGGGGGGGGGGTCAGGAGAGTGTGGTGGTGGAGGAGAGCACGGGGGTCAGGAGAGTGTGGTGGTGGAAGAGAAGAGGGGGGGCAGGAGAGTGCGGTGGTGGAAGAGAAGAGGGGGGGCAGGAGAGTGCGGTGGTGGAAGAGAAGAGCAGGGGGGCAGGAGAGTGCGGTGGTGGAGGAGAGCACTGCAGCCCCCCCCCTCGATCCTCCTATCCAGGCACTGTCTGTGGATGGGCATCTACTCCTGTGTATCACAGCGCTGGATGGCTGTGTTCGGCGGCCGCTCTGTAACACAGTTCCGCCCCCCCCCCAGACCGGCTCATGTGATAGGCGGAGAGTTGATTCTCTCTACTATCACACGAGATGGTCTGGGGGGGCGGGACTGTGTTACAGAGCGGCCGCCGAACACAGCCATCCAGCGCTGTGATACACAGGAGAGAGCCGACTCAGAAAAAAAAATAATGCAGCATGGCGGCGGCGGCAGTGGCAACACCTTGGGGATTCCAGGGGGGGGGCACTTGACCCCCCTTGCCCCCTGCTGCGGACGCCCATGGGGGGCAGTAGGATGGGGCAATTTTAATGGTGGCAGTAGAATGGGGCAATTTTGATGGTGGCAGTAGGATGGGGCATTTTTGATGGGGCAATATGATTGGGCAGTTTTTATGAGGCAAAAGGATGGGGCAATTTTGGTGGTGGCAGTATAATGGGGAAATTTTGATGGGGATAATTTGATGGGGCAGCTTCTGCAAAAGGTAATTGCTTTTTAAACAATGCTTTCTTGTTTAAATCTTTTTTATTGAAAAATAAAGTGGTTGTACAGATAGTAGGTATATACCATACAATGAGCAATTGACAGTCCGAATAGAAGGTTCATATATATATCAAAACAGTAACAGTCTGAAGGTAATGAAGGTCATATCCACTTACAATTAACATGTGAACAATCAATATCTTGAACATAGATAATAAATTGCAAAAACCACGTATAAACCTGTCATCTTGTCTATCTGTGTTAAATCTGACTGGAAATAGGGCATAAGCCCTATACTCTATTAGTGTATATTTTCCACGGGAGCCAGTTCTTATCATATTTTTGTAAATTACCGTCCCTATATGCTAAGATTTGTTCATATGCCATTATGGAGTTAATTCTGTCTTTGACACTTATAATGGATGGAGGTTCTGGTGTTTTCCAGTTACTCATAATCAGTGATCTAGCCGCTAAGAACACATGCACGACCACTGATCTAAACTTTGGCGGGAAATCGTTTATATTAATACCTAGAATGGCCTGTTCTTTCCTGATTGGGGCTCTTTGCTTAGTAATCCTAGAAACCATATCAAATACATCTGCCCAGAAGGGGTGTAAAATTGGGCAGGCCCACAGCATATGTAGCAATGTCCCAACATTCCCACATCCTCTCCAACATACGTTTGATACGCCGTCAGCAAATTTAGCAACAAGGTATGGTGTATAATACCATCTTAACCATATTTTCTGCATTAATTCGGCATAGTTCGAGCACCTGGAATACATGCCCATATGTTTAATGGCTTTTGTCCACTGGATATCTGTGAATTCCTGTCCTATTTCCTTTTCCCAATTCAGAAATTGTGTGGGATTGGTGAAGGCGTCTTTAGAATGCAAAGACTGGTAAATCACTGAGATACCTTTAGATTTTGGGGAGTTAGAGTGTAAATGAAACCATATTTTTTCAGTAACTGGCAACCTTACTACTTGAAATGTCTGAAAGTAAGAGGCTAACTGTGTATATGTTAAAAATTCAGAGCATGGAAGGTGGAATTTCTCCTGTATTTTGCTAAATGAAAGTATCTTTCCCTCCGCAGTTATGTCTGTCCAGTTTACCACTTTGTGTAATGACCATTGAGATAGGTTAATGTTTGGTATAATCCATTTAGCAATGTCTAAGGGTATTGGTACTTTTTTCGATGGGTAGAATTCGTACCCTTCAGATGTTACTTCTTTCCATGCCTTGATTGAGGCTTGGATAGTAGGGTGTTTAGGGATATTGTTCCGTTTAGTAACACAAGCTGCCATAAGCAAGGCCAAGGGGGGGGGGGGGATTCCCTCATCCAAGTCTTTTTCAATGTACACCATGGTTTAGCATCTAAGTCTAGAAACCAATATCTCAGTTGATCCAGAAGAAATGCGGTGTAGTAATCTCGCAGTACTGGAATGCCCATGCCTCCCGCTGTTTTATGTCTATGCTGCATATTAGGGGAACACCTAGATTTTTTCCCATCCCATACAAAGGTCAGCAACTGCTTTTGTAGAGTAGTGAAAAAGGAGTGCGGAAGGGGGATCGGTAGGGCTCTAAAAAGGTAGGTTAATTTGGGCAGAATAAACATTTTGTATGCCGCAATCCGGCCTGACCCGGACAAATAGAATTTCTGTAACTTACTGATATCCTGTTGAAAAGAGGACACTAGGGGAGCATAGTTTTCTTTATACAATTTATCAGTGGGGTAAGAAAGATTCACGCCTAAGTATTTAATTGAAGTGGTAGCCCATGTGTACGGGAAGGTATGTTTAAGATACTTTGTTAACGGTGGGCTGATGTTCATTCCTAAGATAAGAGATTTGGACGTATTAATTTTATAAAAAGAGATTTTGCTAAATTCCAGGAGTACTGAGTGTGCTGCCGGCAGAGAGACCGAGGGATTAGTTAGGGACAGTATGACGTCATCTGCAAACGATACTTTGTACTGTCTCCCTTTCACGCTTATACCTTCTATCAGATGATCTTCCCTCAACCTCTCCGCCAGGGGCTCCATCACTAAGGCAAAAATAATTGGGGACAGGGGGCAACCCTGCCTAGTCCCATTCGTTATATCAAAGGGCCTAGAGTATAAACCCTCGGTGTACACATGGGCCGAAGGTTGTGAATAAAGGGCAAGTATAGCATCCCGTATTGTACCTTCCATCCCAAATTTAGAGAGTACTCCACGCAGGTAACCCCAGTGGATTCTATCGAAAGCCTTCTCTGCATCCAGTGACAGAAGCAGAGAAGGCTCCCCCCTGCGCTCCACCATATACATGAGATTGATCATGCGCCTGGTGGCATCAGTAGTCTGACGTCCCGCTACAAACCCAACTTGATCATAATTAATCAGCTTGGGAAGAATTATCTTCAATCTATTTGCGAGTAGCTTAGCGTGGAGTTTCACGTCCACATTTAATAAAGATATCGGACAAAAGTTCTGCGGTACATTGGGATCTTTACCCGGTTTTGGCAGAGTGACGATCATCGCTGTGAGCATTTCTGGAGGGAATGACGCCGCTGCGGACGCGGCATCAAACACTCGGGACAGATGCGGCACCAGGCTGGAGCTAAAGAGTTGGTAATATTCCGACGAGTAACCGTCGGGGCCTGGGGCCTTATTACATGGGAGACTGGCTATAGTTTTCTCTATTTCTGACAAAGTGAAGGGTGTATTGAGCTGCTTGAGGTAGTCTTTGGATATTTTAGGTAGATTAATCGAGTCCAAAAATGCTGCTATTGTGGAGTCAGTGGGTTGGTGTGTTTCTCCATCTGAGCTTAAGTTATATAGTGTCTTGTAATACTCACTAAATAAATCAGCTATTTCCTGCGGATTTGTGTGTTTCTCACCAGTTTTGGGGTTTAAAAGGAAAGGCAATTTGTGACGGATCGCTTTGTCCTTAACTTGCTTGGCCAATAATTTACTAGCCTTATTACCATATCCATAACTCTGGGCTTTAAGAGATCGGTAATGAATGTCGTGTTGTACGACCAACAGGGATCTTAAGTCCTGTCTGGCTAAAAACAGTTGTTCCCTAAGGTGTTGGGTGGTTTGTCGTTTGTTTTCAATTTCCAACTGATTTATTTTTTCAACAAAGTGTCTAATTTTTCTGATCTTTGTTTCCTGACCCTACAATTCAACTCAATAAGCAGACCTCTTATGTAGGCTTTATGTGAGTTCCAGACTACAAAGGGATTACTCACTGAGGGTACATTTCGGTCAAAGAATGCCACAAGTTCTTTTTCAATATATTTTCTATGCTCTGGTTGTGATAAAGTATAGATATCGTTTCTCCATCTATTTGCCCTTGATTCCAATCGGTTATCCCCCACATCAACCGAAATCGGTGCATGGTCAGACCATGTGATGCTGTGGATCTCCGACTTGGAAATTTGCTGTAACGTGAATTTATCAACCAAAAACATATCAATTCGTGAATAACTATGATGAACAGTTGAATAAAAAGTGAAGTCTTTTTCAGATGCGTGTTGGCACCTCCATGCATCAAATAATTCCGAGTGGGAGATGAAGCTCTCCAGAGTTACCCTTTTAGTTAGACGTTTACCTGAGCTGGAGAGATCCATCTCCCCCCCAGGGACTGCATTGAGATCTCCACACCACACCAACCTCCCCTGTTTAACTTTAGACACCTTTTTCCATAATTTGTTCAAGAAGGAAAGTTGTTTGGTATTCGGTGCGTACACATTAACCAAAGTTAGTTTAACACTATTAATCTCACATATTAGCACAATATAATGGCCTACATCATCTAAGTGTACTTCTATAAGCTTGAATTGAACTGTATTTTTAATAGCGATAGCTACCCCCCTTTTCTTTTTGGAGAAATTCGCTAGAAACACATGGGGGAATTGCCGGTTTTGGAACGTAGGTGTTTTGTGGGTAGTAAAGTGGGTTTCTTGGAAACAAATCACATCACTATGTAAGCGTTTAGCTTCTTTCCATGCCAACTGGCGTTTGAAAGGGCTATTAAGGCCTTTAACATTGAGCGATGAAATGCGGAAAGGCATGGATTCTCCTCTGTGTAGGGAAAGTAGTACAATTTAATGGTGACCTATATACCTACTCAAGAGGTCCCGTGAAACCTCCCCGTATTTCTCACGTATTTCTCACGTACCACTAAAGTAACAAAGCTTGCTATGCTGCTAAGGGCCGTTCCAAGAGCTGATCACAGATAATCACCTGAGGGTAAGTTAAGATACTGTAAGTATGGCTCGTGTATAATAACAAACTAACCACAGAATGGTTCAGAGTAGACCGGTCAATGGAAGGAATCCGCTACTTAAATGAGCGAATCACTTGCAGACCAGTGCGGTGGGATCACCGCTTAACGTAAGGGGGTTACCAAATTCAGTAATATTCTGCAAAAGAAAAAAAAGAGAGAAACCAAACAAAATAAACGTATAACAACTGAAACGGCTACATGGCGGTTGGGCCATCAGGGGGAGAATATGGATAAAATCCTAGAATTGATTGAGCTTGTGTCCATTGCCTGAACATATGGCAGTAAGCATACTCATCCTTGATCTGAGTCGTCCGCATGTTCTGGTTCCAGAATTTGCCAGTCCTTTAGGAGTCGCAGTCCTTCTTTCAAGGTAGAGATGGTATGAGTAGTGTCCTCACGAACAATTTGTAGGCGAGCAGGGTAAATCCACCGATAAATTATACGATGGTTGTTTAAGGCTTTCGTAATGGTGGATAATTGCCTGCGTTGTTGCATCGTAAACGCCGACAGGTCAGCAAAGAAGGATAGATCCTGCAAATCTTCTGGTAGAGATTCTCTGCGTCTCGTTGCTGCCATAAACTGATCCTTAATGTGGTAGAAATGGATACGGACGATAGTATCCCTCGGGAGATGAGCTGCCACATGCTTGGGTTTAGGGAGTCTATGGATGCGGTCCACAAGTAAGTCTTCCAGCGGTGCATCTGGGAGGATTGCCTTAGCTATCTGTAAAAAGTGACGTTTTAGGTCTGGAGGTTTAATGAATTCAGGGATGCCTCGGATTTTAACATTATTCCTCCTAGACCTATCCTCCAAATTTGCCAATTTCAGCTTCATGAGCATAATTTCTTCTTCCCTGTCATTATGGGCATCCACCAGGTCATTGAAAGTTGTAGCAAATTCACCCATTTTAGTTTCAACATGGGCCACTCTCTGTGACACTGAGGATATTTCTAATTTAAAGTTCCTAGTGAGAGTCTGAATGTCAGCATGGATCGTGGAGCGTAGTGACACCAGCATATCTTTTAATGTTGTGTCCAGAATGGGGGCATTTGCTGTGGGGAACTCTGACAGGGAATCTTGCAGCTCTCTGGTGTCCTCCAGAGAGGAATCCAAACTTGCTTCAGCCTCCTCTCTGTCACTGCTATCCAGACTCGGCTTGCTCTTAGCAGGGCTAGTCACCCCAGACAGCGGAGGGGTGCTGGTGTTTTTCCCTAAATAGCGGTGTGGATGGTCTGGGAGATGTGGGGCTGGTACCTGTCTGTTGGGCGTTGTATAAGCGCCATGCTCTCCTCCACCGCGTGTACCACCGCCATCTTGCTCCGCATGACGCTGCTGTGTGAAGAAGTAGTCTGGCAGTTTGTTCGGTTTTCCACCGCTTTTTCTTTTTCGTTGAGGCATCTCCAGGCTTGCCCGCACCTCCTAGGGTAAAATTCGCCGGGAAACGAGGCTCGTAGAACGGGTAATCTCCCCCTTTTGGCCCGTGTATGCGAGGAGCTCTTCACTGAGCGTCCATCCGCTCTGCTGGCTAGCCACGCCCCCCTAAAACAATGCTTTCTGTGCAGATGTATATATATATATATATATATATATATATATATATATATATATATATATATATAGGGGAGGGGAGGTTTCCATAGCTAAGGGGCGGGACCTTCCTCTGACACTGCTGTTGCTATGGAAACCTGACCTACAACCTATCACGCAGCTCGTGCTGCTCTGAGCATGTGCGAGATCTGGAGGTGCATGCTGGGTAACCATGGAATACAGGAAGAGATACAGTCTGGCTTCAGATGCCCACACATGAGATGGCGGTGGCCTGCTGGGACTTATAAAAGTAAGAAAAAAATGCTGCAAAAACACAAAGCGGCCCTTGGATTACAGCGTACCTTTACTAGAATACATGAATCATGAGGATTATAGGGGGAGATTTATCTACAAAGTAACATTTCTCCCGCAGCACGGCTTTATATATACACAAGTGCCTTAAAAGCCCCCCTTAGGGGTATTTGTTTCTAACAAGTTTTTGGATGTGGCACTACTGAGAGGAAATCCTCACCGACTCCATTTCTACAATTACCGGGATAAAGTTGTTAGTTTTCTGCATAAAGTGTATTAATTTCAATTCATTATTCTGCAGCACATTGTTCCAGCACTGAGGTTGTGGTAGTAGCAGACATATATTGTGTGTAGTATTTGCTTTGTATTATCATTTTTGCTGTGTAATTATTATTTGGAAGTATCAGGATCAGGTGGTTAGGTGTTTGTTACATAGTTACACAGCCGTATAGTAACACTGGGGTTGTGGTAACACTTACCTCTGTCTGCAGGTAGGTTGTCTGTCTGAGTAATATAGAGCAGAGCTACACTAGTTTGTTATTTAGTGTATAAAATATGTAGAAAGATAAAGAATGACAGAAAATACAACAAAGACAAAAGGACAGACACAGTCTGGCTGTGAGAATAAAACAGAAATAAACTTTTTCTGAGGATTATCCTGTGACAGGAACATGTCAGGAACATCCTCTATTCACCGGTTAGACCGGCACCATGGGAATCACCCCGTCCATATCTCAGGATCCTCAATTTATGGATGTGGGTGGAGTTTAGCCATCAGCCAATCAACCCTGGGGGGGTGTTCCCTGCCCAGCCCACAAGCCGGCCCTGTGTTCTGAAGGAACCAGAGATAAATGGACCATGAATGGTTTTGATGGATGAGGATTGGTAACACCGGCATGTCAGTCTGATCCCAACAAGACCAATCAGTGCTTGTCTGGTGTGATCAGACTCCATAGAACCATTCTGGGGGTTTCTCCTGGATTCTATCCTCACTACACATACAATGTTATATGTACATGTACCCCAACATGTCTACAATCAGGGGCAATTATTTCCATCTCTCTGCAACTCATATTTTATTTTGTATGAGAGATAAAATAGATTCCTCTGATCTCTGATATAAATCAATGTCTGGCAGACAGTTCGGGGTCTTCTCCCTGTATCGGCCTTGTCCCCTGCTGGGCTTGTAGATGAAATGACTAGGACTTCTCTTTGAGGCTCAGTGAGGTGACAATTTTATATCTACAAGGATGGGGAGATTTATTAGCATCTAGGGGTCACTTCTGGTCTAGAGACTCGCTCTGTCCTTCCAGATTCTAATTGAGGACCATCTGTCTATGATTGGTCACTGAATGAAGAGAATACGGAGTCCTGTGCATCTTCTGGTCTGTTTTAGGTCCAAATTCAACCCAACATACAGGATGAAATCAGACTTGAAACAGTGAATGGAGATGCACCGGACCCCCTGCTGTGAGCTGCTGTGACCTCTAGTGTGACCCCAGTCAAAGTCTGATCTCTGATAGTCAGCGGAGGGGGAGGGGATGAAAGCCAATAACAGCGAGTGACCTGAAGGACTATGATGGAAACTCCCAGTGTAACTGGCCAATCAGAGGTCTGTCTTTGTATAACTTTCATCTAGATGACATGTCTAGATCCCTCACATAGAAGATTTATACCAGAATCCTGCAGAATATTATATCATTTATAGGATAATTCTCACCCCAGCCTCTGCAGAGTACAGCCAGGATGTCTGAGCCCCTCACATAGAAGTTTTATTCCAGAGTCTTCCAGATTATTCCATAGTAATTCCAGTGTGGTGAGGGATCGATTATTGATAAGAATGGATCGGAGATCATCACAGCCGGAGGAAGTCACATCACATCCAATCAACCTGCAGAGACAAATCCAGACACATGATATTATATTATAAGATGAATATGAGGAATTATTCCCATTTAGTGAAAAGTAACATAACATCACTAGAGCGAAATATCAGGATATACAGAATGTTATACAGAGGAAAGATCTTGTTATTAGGGAAGCTGATAAAGGTGAAGCTGTTGTAGTACTTATGTCTACACAGTATAAAGAGGGGGCGCTGTGACCGCTTAGTCACCCCCTTATGTACTCGGTTATTAAGCAGAAACTCACACAGTGTCTCATACAGACACTTCTGAAATTGATAGATAAAGGAAAGAATCTGGGGGGTTTATGAAATAAAACAGCAGAATGTCTGATGGTGGATACCCCAGTGACCCCAATATTCCATTATTCCATCACCATCATCATTTACATTATTTACATTGTTGTCCTGTTGGAGCTCATTTTTTAACTACCTTGTTAAATCTTTTTAAGAATAAAATTATTTTTGAATTACTTATACATTGTTGATTCAATCCACTATCTCTGCTGCCTAAAAATAAATTTTCCATATTTTTGGGGTGAGCAGCACTCTCTAACCTGTACTGGTATGTGTCTTCCCCTTGTAATATTCCATCACCTTCCTAAAGTCCACCAATCAGGAGTTCCCATTGAAGATCACCGGATTATGGCAGGAATAGGATCCCTTATATAGAATGTAGGGGGGAGGGGTGGATATACATTTCCAGCCTTTAGCGCTGAAACTTCTGGGATATATTAGAGATACAAGTACTATATTGGTGGATATTCCACATTTACAATGGGATTCTACATTCACATGGGGGACACTTCACATTAAAGCACTTTATTCTACCATCCCCCATTCTTTAGTATCTCCAGCAATCAGATATTATCTCCATAGATATAGATCATATACTAGGATGTTACAGGAATTATTACAGAGGATGTAAAGGATGAAGGTTTTTTTTTTTTTTTTTTTTTTGTTCCAAAAATTTTTATTCAAGTTTTATCAAGTGTCTACAAACATTGGTTACACGGTATATGACAAGTCTTGCATGTAGTACAGAAATATAATTGACCTTAATACATACAATGCATATGAAAAACTGATTGAATCTAACGTATACATAGAGAATTAAATTAAGTAAAACAAAATATAATAGAGTGAAATAAAATAAAATAAAATAAAATAAAATAGAATCCGTTGCAGTATTACATAGGCCTAGTAAATAGACAAACGGTTATACCCTCCAAATGTGAGAGAAGATAAAAGTGGGTCAGGCATCAATGTTAGAATTAAAAAGGAAATAGCACTCCAGTATATAGTAGAAACTATATAGAAATAAAGAAAGACAAAATAATAAAGTCATAGGCTGAACAGCAATGGGTCTAGTGTGTAGAACAACATCTCCGGTCACCCCTGCTGGGATCTGACTGTGACCGGTGACGGTACCGAGTAGGGATTCTTAAAAGAGTGATAGTCAAAACCTTACTGCCGTTGATAGAGTATTATTTTCAAGGCAATAATTATGTAGCACAGCTGTTCGAAGAAGGGGAGAGAAGAAGGGAGGGGAAAAAAAAAACAAGTCAACTGGTCCTTGGAGTTACGGGATAGGCAGAGTGCGGTCATCAGGAAGGGGGTTGTGTGTTGGGTTAGAGTGTATTTGTCTAGGTAGCCCAGAAGATCTGAAGTGTTTCCAAACAGCCCAAGTGTGCCCGTAAATGTTTGGGGTATCTTTGGCCTGATGGATAAGTTCTTCCATTTCCGAAATTTTGTCTACCCTTTTTATCCAATCTGTTATGGTAGGGGGAGAAGTAGTTCTCCAGAGCACCGGGATGCATAAGTTGGCTGCGTTAATGAGATGAATGGTCAGGGATTTGGTGTAGCTCCGGGTTGTAGTGGGACTGTAATGTAGTAGGAATTGGGCGGGGGTCAAGTCAGGGGAATAGGTGGTAATTTGAGAGATCAATCTGTGTATTTCAAGCCAAAACACTTGCAGTAGAGGGCATTCCCACCAAATATGCAGCAAAGTGCCCAAAGCATTATTGCATCTCCAGCATGTCGGGGGAACCGCCGAGGCGAATTTATGAATTTTGTCAGGAGTTCTATACCATTTAGCATAGATTTTGTATCGGTTTTCCTGAGTTGAGACGTTTACAGAACCCTTGTGTATATTGTGAAATATTAATTCCCAATCCGTCGGAGAGAGATCTAGGTGCAAGTCGGATTCCCATTGTTGGACAATTTTGTCCGTTTTGATCTCATGGGATGCGAAAAGGAGCATATAGACTGTGGAAATGACATGTCTTTGAGGTTCAGTACTAGCACATAAGGATTCAAAGGGAGTAAGATCTCTATGCCATTGAGCACCAAGTTTTGAATCCTGGAAGAAATGTCTCAACTGCAAGTATTTGAAGAATGGGATTTGGTATTCTGGGAAGGCGGAGACCATAAGTTGATGGGATAGGAGTTCGCCCTCGTGGAAGAAGTTAGAGGCTCTTGGCTTGGGGCCAGAGGGAGTAGTATGTGGTGGGCGAAGAGGAAGACCCGGTGGAAATTCAGGGTTTTGACTCAGTGGGGTCATTGGGCCATTTGTGGGAACCAGCTTTAGATGTGAGCATGCTTGGTGAAACCGCAGGAGTGAAGCTTGTATAAAGGGGTGAGTGGAAAGTTCGCGTGGAATGTGGGATTTGCGTATCCAAGGTAGATTTTCTAAAGGGAGGCAAGAGAAAGTTTGCTCCAGTCCAACCCAATCTTTGTGAAGTGTATGGGAATGCCAGTCTAGAATTCTGTTTAAGTGGCAAGCAAGATAATATTTTTGTATATCTGGGACTCCGAGGCCTCCAAAAGTTTTGGGGAGCGTAAGTTTTTGCCAGCTGATTCTAGAGATCCCGGATTTCCAGATAAAAAGTCTACTCAATTTATTGTATGAGCGAAAAAAGGAAGGCGACAAATTAATAGGGATAGCTTGAAGTAAATAAAGTATCCTTGGCAAAATGTTCATTTTTAAAATGGCCATTCTACCAAACCAGGAGAAGGGACCAAGTTTCCATTTCTGTAAATCAGTTTGGATAGAATGAAGGAGTGGCTGAAAATTTTTTGTATAAAGGGAATTTAAGGTGGAGGGAATTTGTATGCCCAGGTAAGTAATGGAATCCCTTTCCCACCCAAAGGGGAAGTTGAGATTACATTGATTTACTAATGAGGATGGTAGGGAGATGTTGAGAGCCTTTGATTTATTGAAGTTAATTTTCAAGTTGGAGAGGGTTTGGAAAAGATTAAAATCATTTAATAAATTGGGAATAGAGGTGATGGGGTCCGATAGGAAGAGCAGGATGTCATCAGCGTATGCTGCTATTTTATACGTTTTATGTTTAATTGGCACTCCTTTTATGTCCGGATTATCCCTAAGTTTACGGAGTAGAGGTTCCATCGTGAGTATAAAAATTAGAGGTGAGAGGGGGCATCCCTGGCGGGTACCGTTGAGGATGGAGAAGGCGTTCGACAGGCGACCATTAATTTTAATTTTAGCCGTGGGGGACGAATAGAGGACCATGATCATCTGCAGTAAATGTGGTGGGATTCCTATTGTCCTAAGAGTTTCCTCCATGTAGTCCCAAGCCACCCTGTCGAACGCCTTCTCCGTGTCAAGGGATAGCATAAAGCCAGGAGTGGCCGTGGTGGTGAGCCAGTGATGTATATTTATCGCTTTTGTGGTATTGTCCCTCGCCTCCCTACCAGGGACAAAACCAACTTGATCCAGGTCAATCAATTGAGGGAGGTGGGGCAGGATACGATTGGCTAAAATTTTGGCGTATATTTTGATATCCACATTAAGTAGGGAGATGGGGCGGTAGTTAGTTACCAACAAGGGGTCTTTATTAGGTTTAGGGATAAGGGTGATATGGGCTTCTAAAAATTCTTTTGGTAAATCGTCGGATTTTGAGAGGTGGTTGAAGGTATTGACCAAATGAGGGAGTAAGGGATCTTGGAAAGTCTTATAGTAGCTTAGAGGGAAGCCGTCGGGTCCGGGGCTCTTTCCGGGCTTCATTTGTTTCAGGGCATGTATAGTTTCAGCAACAGTGATTGGAGCATTCAAGGCTTCGGACTCTTCACTTGTGAGAGGGGTAGGAGCGTATTGTTGCAAGAATGTGCGGATAGAAGTCTCACGATCTATCAAGGAGTTAGGTTGTTGGGAGGAGGGGAGGTGATACAGTTCTGAGAAATAATGGACGAATTTGTCCATTATGTCCTCCGTTTTGGAAATTTTTCCACCCGTATTACTTCTGAGCTCGTGTATAGTGTGTGTTGCCTTCTTAGCCTGGAGGGCTCTAGCTAATAGCTTCCCTGACTTGTTACTGTGCTCATAGAAGATCCTCTGGGAGAGGGTGAAATTTTGTTTCATTTTTTTATGGAGCACTGTCAGAAGTTCTTCTCGTGCGTTGGTCAATTCTGTTAGTACAGTATCAGCCAGAGAGGCTTTGTGTTTTTTTTCCAAAGTGTGAATGCGTTTAGTTAGAGCTTCGATGTGCGCTTTTCTAAGTTTGTTTCGTGAGGCTGATAAGGACATGAAATCCCCTCTAAGGACACATTTGTGAGCAGCCCATACTGTAGTTGGAGAGGATTCTCCACCGGAATTTTCTAGGAAGTAATTGGAAAGATTTTTGGAGATAGATTGGACTATATCAGAATCCGCGAGTAAGGAATTATCTAGACGCCAAATACGTGTATACGCTATAATATTCGGGATATTCAGGGTCATGGAAATTGGGTTATGATCTGAAATGATTTTTGGTTCAATGGTGGCTTTAGTCAGAAACGCTAATTCGTTTTGGGAGAGAAAGAAATAGTCCAATCTTGAATATTTATTGTGGGGGGGGAGAAAAAAAGGTAAAATCTTTTACGTTAGGATGTAGTGTTCGCCAAGTATCATGAAGTAGGAGGTCGTGGAATTGTAGTTTAATCGCACGTAAAGTTTTATATGCTATAGAGGTAGTGCCTGAAGAGGAGTCAAGAGAGGGGTTAAGGGCAACATTAAGGTCTCCACCTACAATAAGGGCACCAGCTGTAAATAGGGTTAGGTGTTGGAAGGTGTTGCGAATGAAAGTGACTTGATGCGCATTAGGTGCGTAAATATTTGCCAGGGTTATGGGTTTGTTGTGTAGCGTACCTTTTAGAAACAGAAACCTGCCCAGTTTGTCTTTCATAACATCATCGATTTTAATTGGGCAGTGTCTGGAAATTAGAATAGAAACTCCCTTGGATTTAGCATCATGGTTAGGTGCGTGGAACGCCGTGGGAAAGTGTTTGCTGTGTAGTTTCGGTATACTATCCGCCCTAAAATGAGTTTCTTGGACAAGAACAATATGAGCTTTGGAATGATGTATTGCAGATAAGAATTTTGATCGTTTTTCAGGTGTGTTAAGACCTTGGATGTTAATGGAGTAAAGTTTGAGCTGCAAATGGGAAGGGGTGTCCGGTAGTATTGACCTAGATGTAGTCATGGTAGCCCAATCCGATTAGAAGGGAGATACTGGGGGAGGACTTAGTTGAGAAAATGAGATAAAGTGACCGGGTATATAGATGAACTAAAGAACGGTAGTTACCGGTGCTTTCTTTTCTGTTTGTCTCTAAAAAAAAAAAAAAAAGGGGGGGGGGGGAAGTATCAAACCGATGAGACAATGGGAGTGAGGGTAACACCCTGTCTCGAAAATATGAGGATCGGTAGATGTACAGTGCAAGGTACCGCAAATCCTCCCTATTCCGGAAGGATCTACAGTTAACTCGCACTGAATGGGGGTCGGTTCCAGCCGGACCGGGAAGATAGATAAAAATAGAAGAGGTATGGCTATTATGCTACCTCACTGCATAACAAGTAAAAGAAGGAGATAAACAATGTAAAGCAAATGTTATATGGGGAAGTAAGGGGACCTATCGCATTTTTAGCAACTAAAAAGGAGTTTATATGTATCTTGAGAAACTGTATGGTGAAGCGCTTCATCAACATAGATATCTTTTGAAAAAAAAAAAAAAAAAAAAAAAACTCCTGGTGTAAGACACTAAACATGAATGGCATAAACAAAGGTCGAACTACCGCCATTAAGTAGAGAGAAGCCATACTTAACTATAACTCTGAAAGAGAAAGACATCTAACAGACATTTATAAGCAATACATATTTACCACTAAGGCATATGGAGTAGAACAGGAGATCCTGACATCCTAATCCCAGACATTGAAGTACCTCTTATAAGTTAAGCGATCCGGATGAAAGGGGAACTACATAGGTAACAGGGTGTATTAATGTCCTGTTATTGCAAAGTCAACTTTAACAAACTAAAACATGAAAGAAAGGATCGTTCGCCCTGAGTGAGACCAGCGGTCAAATATGACTTCTCAGAGGAAACTGAGTGACAATTAGTCATCAACAAATAAGCTCTCGAACGAAGAATATTATAGTGCACTATAATCGAGAGAAGAAAATAAAACAAAACTTGCAGCGTGTAAGTGTTGAGACTCCGGGAGTGACATCTGAGATCAGCGTAAGCAACAGAAACTTGCGGGTTGCAGCACTAATGCAAACGAATGTTATAGAGGACAGATTCCAGAGCTCGGTAGGCGAGGAAATTGAACAGCCGGGAGTGTCTTTGTTGACGTCATCCAGTGTGGGCAGGTCTTCTCGTGCAAGGCAGTATGGGAGTTGTAGTAACAGGCACTAGGAATCGCTGCCATGTACAGTGAGAGTGGCCAATGGGATAGCGGTACATAGCTGAGGGTGAGAAGACAGAAAAAAAAAAAAAAAAAAAACCGCCTGCAAAATCAGACTTTCCACAGAATACCGTATGATGAACTAGCCAATATAAAGGCGATGTGGTGTATGAGATAAAGATCCGGTATACGTAAAGGGTATAGCTCAGAAAGCCATTCTAAAAGTCAAATATAGAAAACACGGAATGAACTTTGTGTAAAACTGGTGGTTCAATCTCAGCCGACAAATGAGTTAACAGGCGCCTATGGACACAGTCAGCGATCCCTTCTAGCTCTCCGCGCGTGTGGTGTGAGAGAAGGGGTATGAGCACGGTAGGAACCTCTAGGTGAGCTACGAACATCCGAGGCGGATGGGGATCTGCGCCGCCGATGAGAACCGGATTGAGCTTCCATGGGTTTGGCCAGAGGCGTATTCTTTTGTACTGCAGAGCGTCTGAAGTCTGCAAACCAATTCGGTACATCGACCAGAGGGATGTTAAGGTTACCACAGAAGTGAGGTAAGTCTTCGGGTACTCTCAAATTGGCAGTGCGACCCTGAGCTGAGGCCGAGAGACAAAATGGGAATTTCCATTTGTAAATAATCCCGTTTGCGCGGAGCACATCGAGCAGAGGTCTCAGGTCCCTTCGGTGCTGCAGTGTAATGCTGGAAAGGTCTTGGTAGATTTGAATTGTGGAGCCACCGTGAGTGATTTGTGGGGTATCCCTGGCATGTTTGAGGATATCTTCCTTCAGTTTGAAGTCAGGTAGACAGCATATAATATCCCTCGGAGGGTCTGTGGCTCTACCTTTAGGTTTTAGTGCACGGTGGATTCTATCCATAGCAATAGGTGTATGGAGCGGTCTGTTCAGTAGATTATTGAAGATGTTAGTAACAGCGGGTAAAATTTGTTCACCTTCCACTGTTTCCGGGAGGCCTCTCACCCTCAAATTGTGGCGTCTCCCCCTGTTGTCGAGGTCTTCCATGCGGATATGAACCGATCTTAATTGTAAGGTGTGAGTGTCCACATGATGTGTCGTTTTCTTCAATTGGGCATCCTGTTTAGAAACAGCTTCTTCCATCACAATCACCCTGTCAGTCAGGGAACGGATGTCTAAACGGAGCTCAGAGATGGCCGCCGAGAGGGTATCCTTAATGTCTGCAGCGATGGTTCGCAGATCCTGGATACTTAGCTGAGGTTGTGAGGACAATACCGCGGGTTGTGAGTTGTCGGGTTCTATTCCCGACGCCGATGAGGAAGACATAGGCGCGTTTCGATGAGGAGACCTTTGGTCCCGCGTGCGGCCTTGAGGAGGCGCCGCCATGTTCTCCCTATTTGCTCGGAACAGATCCGGAATAGTGTTGCTTGATGTGCGCGAGTTCCCTCGGGGGGAACGGGAGCGCGATGTCGAGGAGTTTCTTGAAGCAGTCCCCATGGGGCAGTAAGTGGAAAGTTGTTATTAGCTCCGTTAATCAGATAGCTTTTCGTGAGGTAGCGGGAGCTTGGGGATTAAGCGTCCATCTTCCAGTCAGGCCAGGCCACGCCCTCGAAGGTTTTTTACCTTAACTACTTCAGCCCCGGAAGGATTTACCCCCTTAATGACCAGAGCACATTTTACAATTTGGCATAGCGCTGCTTTATCTGGTCATGTAACGCTGTACACAAAGCAAATGTGCGTCCTTTTTTTCTACAAATAGAGCTTTATTTTGGTGGTATTTTATCACCTCTGGGATTTTTATTTTTTTGCAATATAAATGAAAAAAAGATTGAAAATGTTGAAAAAAAAATATTTCTATGTTTGTTATAAAAAAAATCCAATAAACATAATTTTAGTCATACATTTAGGCCAAAATGTGTTCAGCCACATGTCTCGGCTAAATAAATCCCAATAAGCGTATAGATTTGTTGGTTTGCACAAAAGTTATAGTGTCTACAAACTAGGGTACATTTACTGAAATTTACGCAGCTTTTAGTTTATGACTGACTACTTTCTTGAGGTGCTAAAATTACAGGACTAGTGATGGCCGAACAGTTCGCCCGGCGGTCGTTTCGCAAGGAATTTCGGCTGTTCAGCGGACTATTGGCGCCGTTCACCCGGCAGACTTCCGTGTTTGTCACAAGAGGAAAGACACAACTTAACCCACTTGAAAAATTATTTAAAGAACCACAATGTCTACAGAAAAGGATTTCCAAAATATACAAGATATTAAAGCAAGAGGGAGACGTGGAGCTTCCAGGCTACTTGAGGAAATGGGAGGAAGAAATAGGGCCTTTGAGAAATCAGGAGCAGAGGAGCAAAATAATTAAAATGACTTATTCCTTGGCAAGAGATGTGCAAACGATCGAAATGTCCTTTAAATTAATAGCGAGGTGGCACTTGACGCCACAGAGAATACAGAGGTTCAGTGAAGAAAATCAGAAGCTATGTTGGAGGGAATGTGGGGGACTAGGTTCTTTCAAGCACATATGGTGGGACTGCCCCAAAATAACCCCTTTCTGGGAGCAAATAAGAGAATTGACATTTTTAGTGACAGGGGAAAGGGTGGGAAATTCTCCATGGGAATGCCTGTTCCATGATACAAAGAAAGGGATTGTGCAATACAGAGGTACAATGACCCCAGTCCTATTGAACGTGGCTAAATCCCTGATTCCGTGTCATTGGAAGTCCGTGCAGGTACCGACAGTATCAGAGTGGGTCCGGAAAGTAGAACATATAAGGGTAATGGAGGAGTCCATACAGAGACTGGAGGACTCAGGCCAAAAACATCTAAGTAAATGGCAACAATGGGGAGCATTTCTGGAAAAAGAGCAACATACATGGGTGGGAAGGGAAGGAGAGGAACGAGGGGAGTGATGTGGGTGATTGGGGGTTTTTCCCTTTTTTTTTTTTTTTTGGTTAAGGGGTGGGGTATATTAGCATTGGTATTAAAATAATGTATGTAATTGAAACGTACTTATGATGTTTTGTAAAGGAAAAAAATGAGAAAAGAAATAAAGAGTATAATAAAAAAAAAAAATGAAAAAAAGATTGAAAATGTTGAAAAAAAAATATTTCTACGTTTTGTTATAAAAAAAATCCAATAAACGTAATTTTAGTCCTACATTTAGGCCAAAATGTGTTCAACCACATGTCTCAGCTAAATAAATCCCAATAAGCGTATATTTGTTGGTTTGCACAAAAGTTATAGTGTCTACAAACTAGGGTACATTTACTGGAATTTACGCAGCTTTTAGTTTATGACTGACTATCTCATTTCTTGAAGTGCTAAAATGACAGGACAGTACAAACCCCCCAAATTACCCCATTGTGGAAAGTAGACACCCCAAGCTATCTGCTGAGAGGCATGGGGAGTATTTTGCAGATCTCACTTTTTGTCACAAAGTTTTGAAAATGTAAAAAAAATAGAAAATCTATTCTGTTAAAGACTGTAAATTTATGTATCCATGCATTGAGATTCTGTATGGACTTTTTATGTCTGTTTATATGTTGTTTTTACAAATCTTTTGAATATTTTTTTTTTATGATAAAAATAAAATTTGTTTGCATTAAAAGTCCCACTGTACCTGGGGTACTGTTATCCCTTTATTTAGAGATATTACTTAATTTTTTTTTATTTCCTTTTCTTTCTTAATTTCTCCAAACAAATTAGATCTGCAAAATACTCACCATGCCTATCAGCAAATAGCTTGGGGTGTCTACTTTCCAAAATGGGGCCCGGCTTGTCTCACCCTCCTCCAGCCTGCTGCTGATCCTGCATCACCCAGCTCACCGGATCACTGACCTGCATCTGCCAACCGCATTCCGGTCTTCCCTGGTGATCCATCATCCACCCATCTGTGCCAGCTACCACAGATCTCATAGGCACTGTTACCTCGCTGTGCTCTCAAGGGTACTCTCCCAACTCCAGTGGCTCCTGAGCCAGGGCCGTAAGAGAGGTCTCTTCCTACAAGTCAGGCTGTACGATAAGGTAAGTAACAGTATCAAACAGCCATGTCTGAGCCTGCAGGAAGAACCTCACCGGTGATGGAGATTTGTCAGTACCTCACAGCTCTCACACAGGCCATGAAATCCTTACAGGAGGGTTACGTTAAGCTGAAAGAACAGGCACAAAATTTAACAGTTCCTACTAATGCAGCTTCTGAATCCTCTGCTGCACCTACACAGACTGTCTCCACTCCCTCAGTGGTGATGCCACAACCCCAACCCAGAGTCCCCACTCCAGAGAGATTTGCAGAGGAACAAACTAAATTCCGGGCCTTCCGCAATGCATGTCAGCTTTATTTTGCTTTGTAACCGCAAACTTTTTCACAAAAATCCACCAAGGTGGGATTTTTTTTTTAAACCAAGAAAAGGTTTATTGTGCAAAAACAGTCAGGTGCATAACTATTGCAGCAATATAATCAGGTGTAGTCATTATAATTAGTATCATTATAATACAGCTTCTAGGTATAAACATTTGTATAAAATCAACTAACTGTATAAATATAGTATTATTGATTTTGGTGGTGCTGCATAAATTGACAACAACATTTACCATTGAACTTGTATTATGGGAACTATTGTAAAGCATTGAACCTGTAACGGTAGATAGGTAAGAGGGAGAACAAATATATCATCCGTTTCAAGGCACATAGGGCGAGAATAGAACATTACCCTCAATACATGTTGTTATTGATATTGGGATTCACCATGGTTCCATCAAGAGTAATTGCTATAAAAGTTAAACATTATTACCGGCATTTGGAATCTGTCTTCTAATCTGCCAAATTACATTTGTAACAGTCCATCTTTGACCAACTGGGTTGGACCTAGTCCTGGTTAGGGATGAGCCAAACACTCCCCGGTTCGGTTCATATCCAGAAAATGCGAACAGACCTAAAGTTTGTGCAAACTCTCGAACACGGTTAAAGTCTATGGGACTCGAATGTGAGAAATCAAAAGTGCAAATTTTAAAGGCGAATATGCAAGTTATTGTCCTCAAAAGGGTTTGGGGACCCGGGTCCTGCCCCAGGGGACATGTATCAATGCAAAAAAAAGTTTTGTTTTTTTCGGGAGCAGTGATTTTAATAATGTTTAAAGTGAAACAGTAAAAGTGTAATATTCCTTTAAATTTCATACCTGGGGGGTGTCTATAGTATGCCTGTAAAGGGGCACATGATTCCCGTGTTTAGAACAGTCTGACAGCAAAATTACAGTATTAAAGGAAAAATGTAATTTAAAAGGTACTCGCGGCTATAATGAATTGTCGGTCCGACAGTACACATAAAAGTTCATTGATAAAAACGGCATGGAATTTCCCCACAGGGAAACCCCAAACCAAAATCTTTTTTTTTAAATGTGTGGGGGTCCCCTGAATTCCATACCAGGCCCTTAAGGCCTTAAGGTCTGGTATAGATAGTAAGGGGAACCCCGCACCAAAATTTAAAAAAAAATGGCGTGGGGGTCCCCCGAAAAATCCATACCAGACCCTTACCTCAGCACGCAACCTGGCAGGCCGGGGACGAGAGAACTCCCCTCACAAACCATACCAGGCTACATGCCCTCAACATTGGGAGGGTGCTTTGGGGTAGCACCAAGACAAGGAGATGGAAGAAGAAGTGGAAAAAAGAAGACATTAATAAAAAGGACTTGTCAAAAACCGCCTCTTGTGTTTTTTAACCTTTTTGACACTTTTTTGTGAAATGGTAGGGGTACATTTGTACCCCATTACCAATTCACACAGGGGGCTGGATCTGGGGGTCCCCTTGTTAAAGGGGGCTTCCAGATTCTGATAAGCCCCCCGCCTGAAGACTCCCACAACCACCGGGCAAGGGTATTGGGGATGAGGCCATTCTCCCCATCAACATGGGGAAAAGGTGCTGTGAGGCTACCCCAAAGCACCCTCCCAATGTTGAGGGCAAGTGGCCTGTTACGGTTCAGGAGGGGGGGCGTTCTCTTGTCCCCCCTCTTTTCCTGCCAGTTTGCATGCTCGGATAAGAATCTGGTATGGATTTTTGGGGGGACCCCACAAATTTTTTTTTCATTTTGATGCGGGGTTCCCCTTTTTTTAATTTGGTTTGGGGTTCCCCTGTGGGGAAATTCCATGCCGTTTTTATCAATGAACTTTTATGTGTATTGTCAGACCGACAATTCCTTATAGCCGTGAGTATTTTAAATGACTTTTTTCCTTTAGAAATTTCATTTTGCTGCCAGGCTGTTCTAAATACGGCAAACATGCGCCCTTTTCAGGCATAGTATAGACACCTCCAGGTACGAAATTTTAAGGAATATTTCACTTTTATTGTTTCAGTTTAAGCATTATTAAAATCACTGCTCCCGAAATAACGTCAATTTTAAAAACTTTTTTTGCATTGATCTATGTCCCCTGGGCCAGGTCCCCAAAACACTTTTTATGACAATAGCATGCATATAAGCCTTTAAAATTAGCACTTTTGATTTCTACCATAGACTTTTAAAGGGTGTTCCGCGGCTTTCGAATTTGCCGCGAACACTCAAAATTGTTCCCTGTTCGGCAAACTGGCGAACAGCCAATGTTCAAGTCGAACAAAAAGTCTTTCAGAAAATCCAAGTACACAATACACCCTTGTGTGAACGCCACCACCTAGGAATGAATTTAAGGCTTACCAGATGCCTTTGACCCAAATGGACATATACCCGAAGGGTCAAAACAGCTTTGAGATGAAATCAATTAGATGGTCTCCAGGGAACCGTGAAGTATGGAACTGGTTGGTATAGAAACTCCTCCAAGACCAAACTCGATGCCAAACGTCTTCCAATTAGAAAAGCAGATCATACTCCACCAAAAACAATCATACAAGATAGAAGAATGGAACCAACATAGCGTAATTCTGTAAAAACTTGTAAATTTATTAAAATAGTATCACACTTACATTTCTGTAGTTGACATAGCGCTTTTTTTCAAAAATAGTCACAGCAGTGAGGTTCTCCCGACGCGTTTCGTCTCCTTGGACGTCGTCTGGGGTGTCCCCCCACTGCTGTGGTACTCACTTTTTGGTGTTTAAGTGTCCAATGGGCCAGAATTTCTCAATTGTGTGTCTCCGCGATTCACTTCCGGTTTCCGGTCAAAATGGCCGCCAAGCGTGCGTTCCAAGCCTCTCCTTGGGCCGACCATACACACACGGTTTACACTTTTGTTTGGCGGTCACAATTTCCATGGAGTTACAGGCTTTACAAGCGGCTTGGCGTGTGCAGCCAGTATCAATGTGCTAGGCAACACAACGAAGCCGACAAGCCACACTATCCCCTATCCCCAAGACCAGGAAGTGACCATAGTCGCCTATTGGCGTCACTTCCGGGGCGCTCCGAGCTGGAATGCAATCACGCTCATCGGAAATGACGCCACCGCCATTTTAACATCCACTTGGACCGCAAACACTCAGCCCACATAGCGGAAGTCATACGGACAGCGAAACCAGGACAGAGAAAGTTTAAATACCTCCAACATTTAAGGACATATTAGTGTTGCAATTCTAATTGGAGCCCAATCAAGATTATTCACACAACCCCCCGTATATAAATATGGCAGATCACTATACAAACAGAGAAATCTTGGCCCTTTTGTAAACATCACACAAAAATTGTTACACAATTTAGTTAAACATTGATACATCGTCTTATAAAACAAAAAATAAAAAATAAGAACTTTAAAATAAATATATAAGAAAATTAATAAAAAAAATTCTTTAGGGGCGTGGCCTGGCATGCGGGAGAGATGGCAGCATAGTGAAGGAACTCCGCCAGATACCCTGCCTAAGTGAGCTGCATTGCCGCTAATCGCCCGACGATGAGCAAGCAGAACCGCTCAGCACAACACAGCAGACCCCGCCGACACACAGCTAACTCCAAAGTGAGAAATATCTCTGAAATCTTTAAGAGTCAGGCCGAGACTCGGAGGAGCCATGCTGGGGCCAAGATGGCGCCGACCCAGCGGGACGAGGAGTTCAGCGTGGACTCACAGTCTGCATCAGAGGAAGGAGGTAGGAGACATACCGGACCTGACCACCCCCTCACCTATGCAGATATGTCCAGCTTTGCCGCTGACATTAAGGCTTCCTTCTCAGCTGCCATTACCGACTTGAAAACAAACTTGCTAGTTCTCACAGAGAAGATGGCCACAGCAGAAACAGCAGGCAGACGCAGGGACCATGCCATTCAAAGACTAGATGGCATGGCCTCAGCCCACGCCATGCACTTCATTGAGATAAACAGACATTTGGAAGATCTCGATAACAGGGGAAGGAGGAACAATATCAGGGTACAGGGGGTCCCCAAGTCAGTGAATGCAGACCAAATAGTCCCTGCTCACCAGAGGGTCTTTAACAGTCTCCTGGAGAGACCAGAAGACTCGGCCATAGAATTTGTCAGGGCGTACAGGGCCCTGAGAGCCAGAGGCCCAGATACCCTCCCCCCACGGGACATTATCTGCTGTCTGCATAGCTTTGCCCTTAAAGAAGAGATCATGCTCAAAGCACGCAGAAACTACCAAATTGTCTTCAATGGGGAACACATTAAACTGTTTCAGAACTTGTCTCAAATCACGCTGAGAAACCGCAGGGCTCTGCGACCTCTCTTAGAAGCACTGAGGGCTAAAGACATCCGATACACCTGGCGCTTTCCCTTTGCACTCCTGGTGACCCATAATGGCAAACCACATGTGCTCCGCACCCCTGAAGATCTCCCGGATTTCTGCGACTCATTGCAGCTTGACCACATTGTTCTCCCCGAGTGGCATCAGTTGTTTATACCTGCACGGGGTGATAGGAGCCCACCGCACTCTCCCCCGACCACACCGGATAAGCACTCATCTAAACGTCAGAGACAGGGATGGAGGGATGGCTCGGGACTTGAAACGCCTCGTAGCAGGGCTCACTCATCCAGAAATCTACCGGAGAACTAACCCCCTGACGCCTAAACGGATGAGATGCACTGCACTCTACACACTCCACTCCTAGCTTTGCCTTAATTTCTGTCTGCTTGTAAGGGCTTTGGCTGAACTCCACCGACCCCCCCCCCCCCCCCCCCCCCCGGAGACACTGATTATGCCTTACCCTCCTCCATGATTCAGTTTTTTGTATTTTTTATTTTTTCTCACCCTTTTCCCCTACCTCCCCGGGGCCCTCTAGGCTGAATGACGCGGTTTGCAGTCCTACAATCCAGTCTCCAAGGAAATCTCGACCTCTCCATCTACAAATGGGTTGAACCCTGTCTATTTTGACCACGCTAACCATATGACCACTGGTCTTCCCAGCAATGTGTATTAAGACATTTTAAGGAGCCTTGGACATTGTGGTCTCCCATACTAGACCATACTTCCACCTCTGACAGGTTCACCCTCCCTCAGCTTGGAGGAAGAGAATGGGTTTTCTTTTCTCTTTTTTCTCTCCTTTTTTCTTTTTACTATATATATATATATATATATATATATATATTTTTTTTTTTTTTATCGAGATGGTGGGCCTTAGGATCAGGGGAGGGGGGGATGTTGAGACTCCATTTGGGGGGGGGGGGGATGTCGGGGATGACGGGTTATAGGCACTTGCTAGTGAAGTGTTCGGGAAATTATTATATATATTCATACAAGTGTGTGGTGGCGGATGAGGGGGGCGCTCGGGCCAGGGGGATGTTTAGTGCCCCGGGCGTGACCACCCCCCACTGGCTGTTATCTGTTAACTGTTGATGGCGGAAATTTTTCTTGTTAAGAATGTTGCTTATTCATCTAGACTAGAAGGCTTTTACTACAGATTTATTTAGGCAATGTATAACTCACAATCAGGACTTATTTACTGACTAGACAGGCAGGGTCAAGGCAGACCCATTACTCGGATATTTCTTTCTTTTTTTTTCTATTATTGCATATTTGTTTACATCTATCGTCCTGCCTGAAGAGAACTGGGCTGCAGACCCTATCCCTGCCTGCAGACCTCCCATGTCCCCGTGAAGTGGGTTAGATGCTCTATCCGCCGTTGGCACACTACTTTGCTTTGTCCGGACACTAACTGCCCGGATAAGTGAGATTCCACACTCCTGCTCTATCTGTTCTATTTATCTGCTTCTCCTTTCACACCTTTTCTGAGCCCTCTCCCTCCCTCCTCCCCCCCTCTCTCCCTTCCCTTTCCCACTCCCTCTCCCCCGCGGATACCTCGGACGGGGCGGACATCTGACGACCCTTTCATTATTTAAACTGTCTCCTCCTCCCAACAGCTCTGGTGATTGTCACTCCCACGCATACTCCTAGGTATAAACAATGGCTTACTCTGAGCTTGGAAGGTCCCCCACGGTGGTATCACACAACGTCAAGGGACTGAATATTCCTGAGAAGCGTTCCGCCCTTCTGAGGGAACTAAAAAAAGGTAGGCCCAAAATAGTTTTCTTACAGGAAACACACTCTAAGGCTGCGTACACACGGGCGGACTGTCTGCCCAACTTAGTCCACCGAAACACATTTCAGCGGACAGTCCGCTCGTGTGTGGGCTTCAGCGGACTTTTTCAGCGGACAGTCTGGCGGACTAAGTCTTTCGGAATGTTGGAAAGACTGTCCGTCGGACTCGCATTTCAGCGGACAGTCCGTCCGTGTGTGTGCCAGTCCGCCCTACTTTTGAAATGAGCGGACTTTTCCCGCCCGGAGAAAAGTCCGCTCATTTTGTGCGGGTATCCAGGTAGGCGGGGCCAGCGACGTCGGCGACAGAAGACCGGGCCACCGCCTGTAAAAGAGCTATAAGAAGGCGCAGTGGCCCGGCAGAAGAACCAAAGAGGGGGACAAGACCCCCGAAGTCGGGAGAAGAGGCCGGCGGGGAGGAAGAAAGCCGGACTCCTCCGCTAGCAAAAGAGCTACAAGAAGATAGCGGAGGAGTCCGGCGAGAAGACCCCCGAAGACGGAAGACCCCCGGAGCTGTGCAATAAAATATTTTAACCCTGTGTTGTGTTTTTTTTGTACTTTTTTTCACAGGTGAATGGGTAGGGGTACATTGTACCCCATACTCATTCACATAGGGTGGGGGGCCGGTATCCGGGGGCCCCCTTATTAAAGGGGGCTCCCGGATTCCAATAAGCCCCCCGCCCGCAGACCCCGACAACCAACGGCCAGGGTTGTCAGGAAGAGGCCCTTGTCCTCATCAACTTGGGGACAAGGTGCTTTGGTGTGGGGGGGCCGCGCAGTCCCCCCTTCCCCAAGGCACCCCCCCATGTTGAGGGCACGCGGTCTGGTACGGTTCAGGAGGGGGGCGCTCGCTCGCCCCCCTTTCCTGGCCGGCCAGGTAGCATGCTCGGACAAGGGTCTGTTGTGGACTTGGGGGGCACCCCCACGCCAATTTTTTTCGGCGTTGGGGTTCCCCTTTAAGTTCATTCCAGGCGGCGGGGCCAGCGACGTCTCCTTCGCGGGCCCCGCCTACCTGGAGACGTGCTCGAAATGAGCGGACTTTCCTCCGCGTGTGTGGGCGAGTCCGTTCATTTCAAAAGTAGGACGGATTGTATGGCGGACTTAGTCCGCCGTATTAGTCCGCTCAAAAAGTGCCGTGTGTGGGCAAGTCCGTTCGAAAGTATGACGGACTGTCTGTCGGATTGTCTGATGGACTTAGTTGGCCAGACAATCCGCCACGTGTGTACGCGGCCTTAGACTAATCACGTCTCCAAACTGACGGATTCCTTTTTTATGGAAGCTCACCATGCCACAAACGACATTTCCAAGTCTAAGGGGGTGTCCATCCTACTCAGCAGAGAGGCTTCTTTTGAAGTCACAGACAAGCTGGTGGACCCAGGGGGTAGATATATTTTTCCTCAAGGGTGAATGTTTGGGAGTGCCCACCACATTGGCCAATGTCTACTCCCCCAACTCGGGCCACTTGACTTTATGTCAAAGGGTAGTACGGGAGTTGGAGGGATTTAGTGTAGGTCGCCTCATTCTTGGGGGCGATTTTAACATCCCTCTAAATCCCCTATTTGATACTTGCACCGGGAAAACTTATATAACCTTTAGAATCCTCAAGAGAATTAGAACACTTTTACATTCCCTGGATTTGGTAGACACATGGCGCTTCTTGCACCCAGATGACAAAGATTATTCATTCTACTCAATCCCCCACAACCGACACTCTAGGATTGACTATTTGTTCGTGTCCCGGAGAGACCTCCACCTGGTCAAGGAGGCATGCATAGGGATCCAGACCATGCCCCAATTTCTACGTGTCTGAACTTGACAGGAGCGAACATGGGTAAAGGCACATGGAGACTGAACTCCTCCCTCGTATCAGAACCGGCATTATTACCTGAGCTTAATGCTACACTAGCTGAGTTCTTCAGCCATAACGTAACGCCGGGTATGGACCCCTTGACGATTTGGGAAACCCATAAATGTTATATGAGGGGAGAGTTCATCAGGATGGGTGCCCGAAAGAAGAGGGAATGGGACAACGACATACTGAAACTGACACAGATGATCAAACGCCTAGAAACTCTACACAAACAGACCTTGTCTATACAATCAGCAACTGCCCTTCTCAACGCGAGAAAGGCTCTCAAACAGCTGTGTGAAGTTGGCACCCCATGTTTGTAAAACCTGAATAAAAATATACCATTCGTTTGTGCCCCGTTTGTGCTGATTTGTGCCGCAAAAATTAGCGTTTGTGCCGGTTCGGTTTCTGAGATATTAAACATTCAATTTAATGCAAGCCCCGCCCACTTTGCACCCCACGTTGCTGAATTTGAAAAACAAACATGCCATTCGTTTGTGCCGCATTTGTGCTGGTTTGTGCCGCAAAAATAAACGTTTGTGCCGCTTTGGTTGCGGAGATATTGTGCATTTTAGCTACTAAAACCCCGCCCACTTTGCACCCCACGTTACCGAATTTGAAAAACAAATGCGCCGTCTGGGTAGATAATTATTTTCTTCTTTTTTTTTTTTTGCATGTTCTCATAATTTTTTTTTTGCTGTCTCATGTTTTGCTTGGTTCATTACCATTACATACTTGTATTATCATTACTGAGTGTATAATGAACACTGTAACTGAAAACTGTTCCCTTCAATAAAAAATATTGAAACAAAAAAACAAAACAAATGCGCCATTCATTTGTGCCGCGTTTGTGCTGCAAAAATAAACGTTTGTGCCGCTTTGGTTGCGGAGATATTGTGCGTTATAGTTGCTGACACCCCGCCCACTTTGCACCCCACCTTGCTGAATTTGAAAAACAAACATGCCATTCGTTTGTGCCGCATTTGTGCTGGTTTGTGCTGCAAAAATAAACGTTTGTGCCGCTTTGGTTGTGGAGATATTGTGCGTTATAGTTGCTGAAACCCCGCCCACTTTGCACCCCACGTTCCCGAATTTGAAAAACAAACGTGCCATTCGTTTGTGCAGCGTTTGTGCTGGCTTGTGCTGCCAAAATAAACATTTGTGCCGCTTTGGTTGCGGAGATATTATGTGTTATATGTTGTGAAATCCCGCCCATTTTGCACCCCACGTTACCGAATTTGAAAAACAAACGTGCCATTCGTTTGTGCCGCATTTGTGCTGGTTTGTGCTGCAAAAATAAACGTTTGTGCCGCTTTGGTTGTGGAGATATTGTGCGTTATAGTTGCTGAAACCCCGCCCACTTTGCACCCCACGTTACCGAATTTGAAAAACAAACGCGCCATTCGTTTGTGCAGCGTTTGTGCTGGCTTGTGCTGCCAAAATAAACATTTATGCCGCTTTGGTTGCGGAGATATTATGTGTTATATGTTGCGAAATCCCGCCCATTTTGCACCCCACGTTACCGAATTTGAAAAACAAACGTGCCATTCGTTTGTGCCGCGTTTGTGCTGCAAAAATAAACGTTTGTGCCGCTTTGGTTGCAGAGATATTGTGCGTTATATGTTGTGAAACCCCGCCCACTTTGCACCCCACGTTACTGAATTTGAAAAACAAATGCGCCATTCGTTTGTGCTGCGTTCGTGCTGGTTTGTGCTGCAAAAATAAATGTCTGTGCCCCTTTGGTTGCGGAGATATTGTGTGTTATATGTTGTGAAACCACACTGACTTTACACCTTGTTACTACATCTTACATAAGATACTTAATGGAAATAACGTCATTTAAAACTGCTTGCGGTTTTAATGTTATATCTGGTTCTGGCAATATGGATGAAAATCATTGAGAAAAATGGCATGGGTAGCCCCCCCTGCCCATAACCAGCCCCTTTGGGTCTTGTACAGATATTAAGGGGAACTCCGTACCCATGTTTAAAAAAAAGAAATACGTGGGGCCCCTAGGCCCTATATACTCAGAACAGCAGTATACAGGCGGTGCAAACAAGACAGGGACTGTGTAGGTTTGTTGTGTTAAGTAGAATCTGTTTGTAATTTTCAACTGGTAAATTTTTTAAGTGTAGCTCCAGTCAAAAAATCTATTTTTAAGCTTTTTGGAAAACATAGGGAAGGGTTATCACCCCTGTATAATTAGCTTTGCCCGCCGTCTTTTTTCATCTCACTTCCTGTTGTCTCCTTCCGTTTGCAAGTAGGAGACGTTTGCAAGTTGGATGTTTGAAAGTAGGGGCCTGCCTTATATGCTCTGCAGAAATGGTAGAACAAGGTGTTGGTGTTGCCACAACATTGTAAGCCCTCAAAGTGACTCTTGGTGGGCGCTGGAGCGCCCTGCTGTGAACGACTATATCAAGAATTGTAATTACATGCCATTGTTGAACAGTGGTAGAAAAATTGACCTTTGGTGGTTGAGGTGCTGGTGCCACAACACTATAAGTCCTCACAGTTACTCTGGGTGGGCACAGGAACGGGCCCACCTGTGAACTATTATATCAAGAATTGTAAATACATGCCCCTGTTAAACAGGGGCAGAAAAATTGGGCCTTGGGCACTGGTGCCACGACACTGCAACTTCTCCCATATACTCTAGTTGTGGTGCAGGAATTAGCCCTGCTGCAAAGCATTGCATTAAAAATTGTAATTAAACGCCCCCGTTAAACAGGGGCTGAAAAATTGGGCCTTAGGCACTGGTGGTGGTGCCATAACACTGCAACCTCTCCCGTATACTCTAGTTGTGGTGCAGGAATGAGCCCTGCTGCAAAGCATTGCATCAAAAATTGTAATTAAACGCCCCTGTTAAACAGGGGCTGAAAAATTGGGCTGGTGGCATCACCCAGAACCAAAAATGTTCTTCCAACATATCAGCGGAGGAGGAAGAGGATAGACAATCAACATAACAGGACAGTCACTCAGCATCAGCATAGGCAGTCTTGAAGGGATATGATATTTCAAAAAAAAATATTCGGTTACATGAGCTTCAGGTGCTTGGTAGCTGTGGGTGATCCAAGACTGATTCCTCTTTATGAAGGTCAGTCGATCAACTGGGTCGGTAGACAGGCGCACCCTGTGATCGGTAACAAAGCCAACAGCAGCACTGAAGGTACGTTCTGAAAGAACGCTGGATGCAGGACAGGCCAGTAGCTCAATTGCATACTGTGCAAGCTCTGGCCAGTGATCCATCCTCAAGACCCAGTAAGCCAGAGGATTTTTGGTGGGAAAGGTGTCCAAGTCTGACCTTGCCCCTAGGTATCCCTGCACCATGTAAATCAGACGCTGGCGATGGTTGCTGGAACCGATCATACCTTGGGGCTGCGGACTAAAAAATTGTCTGAATCCATCGGTCAGACGGCCACCTTCTCCACCGCTCCTTCTGATCGATGCCTCAGCAACACGTTGTCCAGGACCAGGAGTTTGTAACCTCCCAGTCTCTGGGAACGCGTTGCACAGACCTTTCTGCAAGGCCTCCCGGAGATGTCTCATCCTCTGCTCCCTCTGCGATGGCAAGATAAGGTCGGCAACCTTACCCTTGTACCGTGGATCAAGGAGAGTGGCCAGCCAGTAATGGTCCCTCTCCTTGATCCGAAGAATACAAGGATCCTTCCGCAGGCTTTGCAGGATCAGGGAGGCCATGCAGCGTAGGTTAGCTGAGGCATTCAGTCTGGAGTCCTCTGGGTCACTAAGGACAACATGATCCGCAGCTACCTCCTCCCAGCCGCGTACAAGTCCACGGTTTCCTGGGACTGTAAATCATCCCTACAAGACTTCTGCTGCTGATGCTGAATGCCAGCCTCCACCTCCATGCTGACACAGTCATCCTCCTCCTCATCCTCTTCCTGTCTGATGGGTGGCACAGCAGGAACACTGTCTGGATAAAGGGGGCCTTGAGAGGCAAGGAAGTCCTCCTCTTCCTGCCTCTGTTCTGCCTCAATTGCCCAGGTACTCATTGATGGCCCTCTGCTGCGTGTGCAGCCGCTGCAGCATGGCCAACGTTAAGTTCCACCTGGTGGGCATGTCACATATAAGGCGGTTCTTGGGCAGGTTCAACTCCTTTTGGAGATCAGCCAGCCGAGCACAGGCATTAAATGATTGGCGGAAATGCACACAGACTTTCCTGGCCTGCTTCAGGACATCCTGTAAGCCCGGGTACCTGCCCAGGAACCGCTGCACCACCAGGTTAAGGACGTGAGCCACACAGGGCACATGGGTCAGTTGTCCCTGTCGGAGGGCGGAGAGGAGGTTGGTGCCATTGTTGCAAACCACCATTCCTGGCTTAAGCTGGCGTGGCGTCAACCACCTCTCGGCCTGCCCCTGCAGAGCTGACAAAACATGTGCCCCAGTATGGCTCCTGTCCCCCAAACAAACCAGCGCAAGCACGGCATGGCATTGTTTTGCCTGCGTACTTGCGTAGCCCCTGGAACGCCTACGGAGCACCGCTGGTTCTGAGGACAGAGCACTGGAAGAGGCCATGGAGGAAGAAGAAGAGGAGGGGGTGGAAGAGAGAGGTGTCACAACCAATAGTAGTATTTTGGAGGCGTGGTGGCGGAACAACCTCCAACACTACTGCACCTTGTCCTGCATCCTTCCCAGCTGCCAGAAGAGTGACCCAATGGGCCGTGAAAGACAGGTAACGTCCCTATCCATGCCTGCTGGACCATGAGTCAACGGTAATATGCACCTTACCGCTGACTGCCCTGTCCAGCGAGGCAAGGACATTGCCTTCCACATGAGATAGAGAGCCGGAATTGCCTTCCGTGAGAAAAAGAGGCGTTTGGCGACCTGCCACTGAGGAACTGCACTTTGTACAAACTCACGGAAGGGGGCCGAGTCTACCCACTGAAATGGCAGCAGTTGAAGTGCTATCAATTTAGCCAAGCTAGCATTCAACCGCTGGGCATGTGGATGGCTGGGAGTGAACTTCTTTCGACGGTCCAGCAGCTGGGGCAGGGACATTTGCCTGCTATAATCGGACGTGGGTGTACTGCTAGCAGAGTGCCCGGAAGCACTTGGCTGTGACACACCTAATTCTACACCTTCATTCCTCTCAGAGCAGGTTTCAGAGAGGACTGAAGGTCTAGTGGGGTTGGAGATGCCAGCTGATGAGGAGCAAGAAGAGGTACGCTTTGTTCTTTGGTGTGGGTCTTTGAGGTACGCTTGCCAACGAGCTGCATGGCAGGTCAACATATGTCTGGTCAAGCATGTGGTGCCCAAGCGGCTGATGTTTTGGCCACGCGAGATACGCTTGAGACATATGTTGCAAACAGCAGCGGTGTGATCTGATGCACTCGTCTAAAAAAAGGCCCACACCAAAGAACTTTTAGAATAACGCATAGAGGCAGCGCCCTGCACAGGCGGAGCTCTGCGGTGTGATTCAGTCGGTGTGCTGCCCCTAAGCTGGTCCCCGGAGGGCATCCTGCCTCGTTGGACATGTGCCTCCTCCTCCTCCTCTCTCCTACCAGGCACCCATGTGGAGTCAGTGCCCTCATCATCCCCTCCCTCTTCATCGCTGGAGAAAATCTGGCAGTATGCTGCAGCTTGTGGAACATGACTGCCAGATTGCTGTCCTTCTTGAGCATCCCCTCTCTCTGCGCTCACGCTACTGCCTTCCTCTAGCTGAGTATCATCATCAGAGCCTACAAAACACTGGGCCTCCTCCTGGAGCATGTACCCAACACTGTGCTCAAAGAGTTCAGGAGTCTCCTCAGGAGGACGTGGTGGGTCTAGGGAAGGAGTCACTGATGATGACATTGAGAGGAGGGAAGACGATGCGTTGGCAGCTGCTTTGCTAGTACCCTGAGCCTGGGTGAGAGAGGATAAGGAGGATGAAGAGAGCTTGGTCATCCACTCTACCAAGTCTTCGGCATGTTGCGGCTCAACATGTCCAGCTGCCGAAAGAAGGACAAGCATGTCCCATGGCCACGTGCTGATGATGACGATGCACCGCGTCCACGACCAGCACTGTTGTCTCTAGACACAGAGCCTGCTTGCCCTCTTTTATCGGCTCGCGCCTGTCTGTCTCTCCTTGTTGGCATTCCAGACATGGTAATGGCCTGAAGGGAGATGGGAAAACCAGCAATTGGGTAGTGTATATTGTGCTGGAGGCACACACAACACCCACTAACTCCTGCAGATGGCTCAATTAGAGAAGAGCTATGTAGGTGGATATAACGGTGTATACTTCGGTAAGGGCACGCAGACAGCATGCACAATCTCCTACAACTGACTGCAAGCTCTGTTTAAAAAGAGCAATATAGCTAGCTATATAGGTGGATATAACGGTGTATACTGTGGTCAGGGCACGCAGACAGCACGTACAATCTCCTACAACTGACTGCAAGCTGTATTACAAAGGAGCATTATTGCTAGCTATATAGGTGGATATAACGGTGTATACTGCGGTCAGGGCACGCAGACAGCACGTAGAATCTCCTACAACTGACTGCAAGCTCTATTTAAAAAGAGCAAGATAGCTAGCTATATAGGTGGATATAATGGTGTATACTGCGGTCAGGGCACGCAGACAACAACCACTACAGAAGAGCAAGAACGCAAAATCGGCCGATAACGAACAGTGTATACTGTGTTGAAGGTACACAGAACACTAACTCCTACAGACGCCAACACACTACACAAGGCCGCCGCGCTGGTGGCCTTATATAGTGTGGGGCGTGTACTACACAGCCTGAGCTATGATTGGCCACAGGCATCCTGCCTGTTGCCAATCATGGCTCCTCACGCTTCCGGCGCTGTCATTGGCCAAGCATGCAGGGTGACAGTGCATGCTTGGCCAATCATGAGCCAGCAATGCACTGCGATGACGCAGTGCATTGTGGGCCGTGAGTGCCACACGAATTTGGTGCGAACGGCCCATAACGTTCAGTATTCGTCGAACGGACGAACAGCCAATGTTTGAGTCGAACGTATGTTCGACTCGAACATGAAGCTCATCCTTAGTGAACAGTGTAGTGGACAGTATAGTGTAGTGATCAGTGTAGTGGTCAGTATAGTGTAGCGGACAGTATAGTGGTCAGTGTAGTGGACAGTATAGTATAGTTGACAGTATAGTGGTCAGTATAGTGGTCAGTGTAGTGAACAGTATAGTAGTCAGTATAGTGGACAGTGTAGGACAGTATAGTATAGTGGTCAGTGTAGTGGACAGTGTAGTGCAGTGGACAGTAGAGTGGTCAGTATAGTATAGGGGTCAATGTATTTCTCAGTGTAGCGGACAGTATAGTATAGTGGTCAGTGTAGTTCTCAGTGTAGTGGACAGTATAGTATAGTGGTCAGTGTAGTGTGTAATGGTCAGTAAAGGAATTAATCAAGTAGGTTAGTGTAGTGGTCAGTATAGGAATCAGGTAGGTCACTGCTATTGTATTTGAAGGGACTCGGGGAGTGCTAAAAGTCCGCAGGTTAGGGGGCGCAAATTACTTGCCTTGACCCGGGTGCTGACAACCCATGCTACTCCACTGCCGCCCAGTAGATGGCTCACTGCGGGTCGACCAACCAGGGACAGTGGGGAGACAGACGACTGACCAGCTGAGATCCGGAAACTGGGTTGGTAGCATGGGCATCCGCAGCAGGGGGCAAGGGGGGTCAAGTGCCCCCCCCCTGGAATCCCCAAGGTGTTGCCACTGCCGCCGCCGCCATGCTGCATTATTATTTTTTCTGAGTCGGCTCTCTCCTGTGTATCACAGTCCCGCCCCCCCAGACCATCTCGTGTGATAGTAGAGAGAATCAACTCTCCGCCTATCACATGAGCCGGTCTGGGGGGGGGGCGGAACTGTGTTACAGAGCGGCCGCCGAACACAGCCATCTAGCGCTGTGATACACAGGAGTAGATGCCCATCCACAGACAGTGCCTGGATAGGAGGATCGAGGGGGGGGGCTGCAGTGCTCTCCTCCACCACCGCACTCTCCTGCCCCCCTGCTCTTCTCTTCCACCACCGCACTCTCCTGCCCCCCCCTGCTCTTCTCTTCCACCACCGCACTCTCCTGCCCCCCCCTCTTCTCTTCCACCACCGCACTCTCCTGCTCCCCCTCTTCTCTTCCACCACCACACTCTCCTGACCCCCGTGCTCTCCTCCACCACCACACTCTCCTGACCCCCCCCCCCGTGCTCTCTTCCACCACTGCACTCTCCTGCCCCCCCCAGTGCTCTCCTCCACCACCGCACTCTCCTGCCCCCCAGTGCTCTTCTCCTCCACCACCGCACTCTCCTGCCCCCCCGTGCTCTCCTCCACCACCACACTCTCCTGCCCCCCCCGTGCTCTCTTCCACCACCACACTCTCCTGCCCCCCCCAGTGCTCTCCTCCACCACCGCACTCTCCAGACCCCCCCCCAGTGCTCTCCTCCACCACAGCACTCTCCTGCCCCCCCAGTGCTCTCCTCCACCACCGCACTCTCCTGCCCCCCCCCAGTGCTCTCCTCCACCCCCACACTCTCCTGCCCCCCCCCCAGTGGTCTCCTCTACCACCACACTCTCCTGCCCCCCCCCCAGTTTTCTCCTCCCCTGTTCTTGCTGCTCTCCAGCTCTCCCCATCCTTCTCTAGCCACCATCCCAGTGATTTCCCCCCCAGTGCTCTCCGCCCCTGTTCCCCCCAGTGCTCCCCCCGTGCCCTCCACTCCCCCCAGTGCTCTCCTCTCTCCCCCTGTTCTTTCCCCTCCAGTGCTATCCCCTCAGTGCTCTCCCCTCCCCCTCTGTTCTTCCCCCCCCCCCAGTGCTCTTCAGCTCTCCCCATCACTCTCTAGCCCCCACCCCAGTGCTCTCCAGCCCTCCTTACTCCCCACCCCTGTTCTATCTGCCCCCCTGGTGCTCTCCAGCCCCCCCCCCCGTGCTCTCTACCCTCCGTGCTCTCCACCCCTGTTCTTTTTGGCTCCCCCTTAGCACCCTCCACTCCCCACCCCTGTACTCTCCTCTCCCCCTGCATTTTGCGCCCACCCATGTGCTCTCCACCCCCCATAGTGCTCTCCAGTCCCCCGTGCTTTCCACCTCTGTTCTTTCTGGCCCCCACTGGTGCTCTCAAGCTCCCCCCCATTGCTCTCTACTCACCCCTGCTCTTTGTGCCCCCCCCCCCCCGTGCTCTTCACCACCCCACACTCTTAGCCCCCCCAGTGCTCTCAGCCTACCGTGCTCTCTACCCCTGTTCTTGTTGGCCCCCCCAGTGCTCTCAAGTTCCCCCCAAGCGCTCTCCGCTCCCCACCCCTGTGATCTCCACTCCCCCTCACTCTTTGCCCCCACCCATGTGTTCTCCAACCCCGCCAGTACTCTTTGCTCCCCCTTCTCTCCAACTCCCACTCAGTGCTCTCCACTTCCCCAGGACCAGAGGGCAGGCTGACTGGGGCCAGAAAATGAGGACGGCTGAAGGTGCAGGTGGCCAGGGACCACTCCATCTCACAGCAGACAGATCCTCTGGAAGGAGCACCGTCCCCATCCAAAACGAGAACAGACCCTGCCTGCTGCTGGCCGTCATGGATATCTTGCTGGCATGCAAGGTACTGTACCGAGCATAAACAACACACCTTCCCACAGACAGGGACTGCAGACTGGGACATGGGGCACAGGAGGGACTGCAATGATGTGCACAGTGAGACTGCATTCACGGCACAGTAAAGCTGCATTTGATAGACACGGTGAGGCTGCATTTGAAGGGCACAGTGAGGCTGCATTTGAAGGGCACAGTGAGGCTGCATTTGAAGGGCACAGTGAGGCTGCATTTGAAGGGCACAGTGAGGCTGCATTTGAAGGGCACAGTGAGGCTGCATTTGATGGGCACAGTGAGGCTGCTTTTGATGGGCACAGTGAGGCTGCTTTTTGGTGGGCACAGTGAGGCTGCATTTGGTGGGCACAGTGAGGCTGCTTTTGATGGGCACAGTGAGGCTGCTTTTGGTGGGCACAGTGAGGCTGCATTTGGTGGGCACAGTGAGGCTGCATTTGGTGGGCACAGTGAGGCTGCATTGGTGGGCACAGTGAGGCTGCATTGGTGGGCACAGTGAGGCTGAATTTGATGGGCACTGGTGAGGCTGCATTGAGCTGGTTTTTGAAAGCATGGGCGTCCGCAAGGTTACTCAGGTGGCTGCGTACGCCCATGGCAACAACAGATGTATTGCAATGTAAAAAGATGTACATTCTCTAGGCTATATGTGCATGGAACACAGCGGTCAAAGTAACTTCCAATACAAAGTGAAGATGAATTATCTGTTATATAACACATATGTATTACCAGTGTAAAGATTTTCATGAGATTGTCGAAAAGGGGCGGAGCATGAGTGGCCTTGAAATGATGCCCCCCCTTGGAAAAAGTTCTGCGGACGCCCATGGTTGGTAGCAGGTGGATAGCAGCACGTAACAGACGGATAAGCAGCTACCATGGTGGGGGCACAGATCAGCTTTAACACGGAAATTCAGGCTCACTTAGCATATTCGCTCGGGGGGAATGCCTACGAGCTCACAGCATCATGCTGCTGCTTGGCGCCATGTAGTAACTCCGCCCCTCCTTCATCTGCACTTCTTTCTGATGAATATGTGCAGCTGGAAATATCCCCTACTTTGAGACATATATAGGGTGGTACAGAGGATTCACTTGGAGGAACAAATCAAATATCTGCACTGTATCTCCCACCTGCAAGCTTAGTTCTTCTTTTTTTTTTTGCTTGAAAGTTGTAGATGGCCACTCCGAACCTCTCTCTCCTGCTGGAGTGCTGTCTTCTTGGTTAACGTCTGGTTTAAACTTATGTTAAAAGAGAACTATGGCCCAACCTTTTTTGGCCTTAGTTCTTTTTTTGATCACAAGATTACATATAGTATTGTTCTCCGGTGACAAAAAAACTCATGTGCATGTGGCGAGCCATTGCCCACTATATCCTGCCAGTGCAGATCCATGCTGCAGATCCTGACAATACTGTCAAGATCCAATCTGCCGCCTGATTGACAACTGCTCTGGCTCACTAGAGCCAGAGCCACCTGTACCCGTCCCCTCCCTGTCTGTTATTCCATTCAGCACTAGAGAATCGGGGATCCCTGTGGGGGTGGCAAAACTATGCATATGAAGTAAAACATGTATAATATCCACCAAATCTGCACAAACCATTAACAAATAAATCTAGTTGTATGTATGATTTAATAACGAGGTGCTAAGTTGTTGTGGTTTGACATTATATACTGCTCAATATCTCTGCAACTATACCAGCAAAAACCCGGCAGAAGCAAATGGTGTGTTTTTCAAATTCGGTAACGTGGGGTGCAAAGTGGGCGGGGTTTCAGCAACTATAACGCACAATATCTCCACAACCAAAGTGGCACAAACTTTTATTTTTGCGGCACAAACCAGCAAAAACACGGCACAAACGAATTGCGCATTTGTTTTTCAAATTCGGTAACGTGGGGTGCAAAGTGGGCGGGGTTTTACAACATATAACGCACAATATCTCCGCAACCAAAGCGGCACAAATGTTTATTTTTGCAGCACAAACGCGGCACAAACGAATGGCGCGTTTACTTTTCAAATTCGGTAATGTGGGGTGCAAAGTGGGGTGTTTCACAACATATAACGCACAATATCTCCGCAACCAAAGCGGCACAAACGTTTATTTTTGCAGCACAAACGCGGCATAAACGAATGGCGCGTTTGTTTTTAAAATTCGGTAACGTGGGGTGCAAAGTGGGCGGGGTTTCAGCAACTATAACGCACAATATCTCCACAACCAAAGCGGCACAAACTTTTAATTTTGCGGCACAAACCAGCACAAACGTGGCACAAACGAATGGCATGTTTGTTTTTCAAATTCGGTAACGTGGGGTGCAAAGTGGGCGGGGTTTCACAACATATAACACACAATATCTCTGCAATCAAAGCGGTACAAATGTTTATTTTTGCAGCACAAACCAGCACAAACGCGGCACAAACGAATGGCGCGTTTGCTTTTCAAATTCGGTAATGTGGGGTGCAAAGTGGGGTGTTTCACAACATATAACGCACGATATCTCCGCAACCAAAGCGGCACAAACATTTATTTTTGCAGCACAAACCAGCACAAACGCGGTATAAACGAATGGCGCGTTTGTTTTTCAAATTCGGTAACGTGGGGTGCAAAGTGGGCGGGGTTTCACAACATATAACACACAATATCTCTGCAATTAAAGCGGTACAAACGTTTACTTTTGCAGCACAAACGCGGCACAAACGAATGGCGCGTTTGTTTTTCAAATTCGGTAATGTGGGGTGCAAAGTGGGGTGTTTCACAACATATAACGTACAATATCTCCGCAACCAAAGCGGCACAAACGTTTATTTTTGCAGCACAAACCAGCACAAACGCGGCACAAACAAATGGCGTGTTTGTTTTTCAAATTTGGTAACGTGGGGTGCAAAGTGGGCGGGGTTTCAGCAACTATAACGCACAATATCTCCTCAACCAAAGCAGCACAAACGTTTATTTTTGTGGCACAAACCAGCACAAACACGGCACAAACAAATGGTGCGTTTGTTTTTCAAATTCGGCAACATGGGGTGCAAAATGGGCGGGGTTTCAGCAACTATAACGCACAATATCTCTACAACCAAAGTGGCAGAAACATTTATTTTTGCAGCACAAACCAGCACAAACGCGGCACAAACGAATGGCGTGTTTGTTTTTCAAATTCGGTAATGTGGGGTGCAAAGTGGGCGGGGTTTCAGCAACTATAACGCACAATATCTCCACAACCAAAGCGGCACAAACGTTTATTTTTGCAGCACAAACCAGCACAAACGCGGCACAAACAAATGGCGCGTTTGTTTTTCAAATTCGGTAATGTGGGGTGCAAAGTGGGAGGGGTTTCAGCAACTATAACGCACAATATCTCCGCAACCAAAGCGACACAAACGTTTATTTTTGCAGCACAAACGCGGCACAAACGAATGGCGCATTTGTTTCTCAAATTCAGCAACATGGAGTGCAAAGTGGGCGGGGCTTGCATTAAATTGAATATTTAATATCTCAGAAACCGAACCGGCACAAACACTAATTTTTGCGGTACAAATCAGCACAAATGCGGCACAAGACTAGACGTATTTTATATTTTAAAAACAAAATGTACTACAAAATGTACTAGGAGCAGGGGGACAAAACGGGGCGTTTACTCGCTAGAGCTCTGAAAGGGCCACGGATAGGTACCACCATATCGGGCATCCGTAATGCTGGGGGCCACATAGATAGGACCAGCGAAGACATAGCCCGTCATTTCCAGGAATTCTATTCCAACCTCTGGAACTGGCTGTGAGGAACTACAATCTCCCACCCCAACATAGACCTCAGGATGTGCAGGGAGACAGGCTACAGGCGATTAGGGACTACCTTGAGCATTCTGGCCTCCCATCGCTCCAAGCAGAAGTTAGCGAAACCTTAAACCACCCCATCACCTCATTGGAACTCAAACTTACAATTAAGGACCTTAAACCGGGCAAGAGCCCAGGCCCTGACGGGCTCACGGCCATATACTACAAGACTTTTCTTGATAAACTAGAAACACACCTTAGGGCAGCTTTGAACTCTCTTTGGAAGCCAAGCCAAGTCCCTTCTGAGTTTTTATCAGCTTACATCACTGTCCTAACCAAACCGGGGAAGGACCCCCTACATTGTGCCAATTACAGGCCTATATCTCTCCTAAACATTGATGCTAAACTACTAGCTAAAATGATCTCCAACAGGCTAAAGCCTCTATTATATGATTTGATAGGTCCGAACCAGGCGGGTTTCATGCCCGGGAGGGAGGCGAGAGACCATAGTACTGAATTTAATCCACGCTTCTGGAGAGTGTGGGATCGAGGGCCTTTTCCTGTCAACGGATACGGAGAAGGCCTTCGACCGTGTGGCCTGGGACTACATGTTTAAAAAATGCAGACACATAGGATTAGGCCCCGAAATGATGTCATGGATAATGTCCCTCTACCAGAACCCATCGGCAAAGCTAAAAATCAATGGTACCCTCTCGAATAAATTAGACATTCACAACGGCACTAGGCAAGGTTGCCCCCTTTCGTCCTTATTGTTTATCCTTACTTTAGAGCCCTTTATCCGCTGTGTGACAGCAAACGAGAACATAGGTGGCTACCAAGTGGGGGAAGAGAGTACAAGGTAGCCGCATTCGCGGATGACCTTATGTTTTTTTAACCAGGCCACACATCTCCATCCCTGCCCTCATGAAGGAATTTAAAACCTACGGCTTTATGTCAAACTTGAAAATTAACTACACCAAATCGGAAGCGATGAATATCTCCCTCCCTGAGCACACTTTACAGTCCGCACAAACAAACAGCCCCTTTAAGTGGGAGACCCATGCCATCAAGTATTTGGGAGTGATGTTGACACCTAAGTTATCCTCACTGTTTGCCAAAAATTTTCCCCCACTTCATAAAATGATCGAAAAAGACCTCACTGGCTGGCATGCCAAATTTTTCTCCTGGTTTGACAGAGCAGCCATATGCAAAATGACCGTCATGCCAAAAATTTTATATTTGCTACGCACTTTACCCATGAAGATACCACAAAGCTTTTTTAGATCCCTTCAGACCATCCAGATGCGCTTCATCTGGGCTCACAAACCTCCCCGCATCAAATTTTCCCTATTAACGAGAGGTAAATCGGAGGGGGGGTGGGCATTCCAGACTACGGCAGGTACTACCAAGCTTCACACATTGCACGAGTGATAGATTGGCATTGTCATGCAGAGGTTAAGGATTGGATAACGATCGAAAAAGAGCTTATAGGAATAATGCATCAAATCATGAAACAGAAGACGACAAATACATTCACATCCCCCTTGAGCCCCTTAACACCCTTACAGGGCAACCCAGACTTCCCACCGAGACTGGGGAACCATTCCCTATACTCTAGGGAAGGGGAGCAGCCACTTTTAGCGGGTCAATGCTTCCACAACCAGAAAGTCAGGGATTTGACCAACCTACGAGAGGTGGGTAAACTACCCTCCCTGTCCTGGTGGACCTATTTCCAGGTCCGGGACTATGTTGCCGCGGGCACCCACAGCAGATATTTTTCAAGGGAACCCACTGAGGTAGAGGCATTGTGCTTAAAAGGAGAACAGGTTCCAAGGACTACCTCAGTGGCTTACAAATGGTTGACTAATAGGAATGCCCCGGACACAGGCAGTCAGAGGCAGAGATGGTCGGATGACTTGGGTATGACAATCACAGATGCTCAATGGAGTCGAGCTTGTGCCCTGGCCCATAAATGTTCTCTGAGCACAAAAATGCAGGAAACCGCATATAAAATCTTAACGCACTGGTACGCAACACCGGCAAAATTGCACAAATGGTATCCGCAGACATCAGAGGTATGCTGGAGATGTGGTAAGGAAAAGGGAACTTTAATTCACATCTGGTGGCAATGTGATCACATTAGTATGTTCTGGGATAGAGTGATAGAGCTGACGCACAAAATCACAGAGACCAAGCTTAAGCTTGATGCGGTCTGCTGCCTACTGCACATTTCGAACTTTTCATTTAGGAAATATAAAAATTCACTCACCAGGCACCTTTTAAAATCTCTTATCTCATTGTTATGGAAATCATCCCAGGTCCCCACCACAAAAGACTGGCTACTGAAAATAGCTTACATTTGCGAGATGGAGGATACCAGGGCTCAAGCTGAGGAAAAAGTGGACCGTTTTCATGCAACTTGGTCCCCATGGTTTGCCTTTAGGTATTCTCGAGATTATCGAAACCTGGTGCACCAATAATTTACTCCCCTGCTGGCTTCATTGGAGCTAGTGGGAGTTGAGCATCAATATTTGAGAATTGGATGGCCCTCTGGTCTGAGACGTCCTTCCCACCCTCTCCTTCACTACTACCCTCCCCCACCTCCCCTTATGTCCTTTCTTCCCACCCCCTCTCTGCTCCTTTTTTCATCTCTTTATCTAGCCTGAATGTGTAAAATAAATGTAAAGTTTAAGAGCTGGGCTGGGGTGATAGGCCAGGTTAGACCGCAAACCTGACCGGATTTTTGAATACGATACAGAACCAAGGCCCACAGCCCACTGAAGAGCTTGGTATATTTCTGCCTTTTTGATTGAATGTTCTAATGACAAACTCTGTACCATACATGCTGTACACATTTTTATTCAATTTGTTATGTGCTTCAACTTTTCTAATAAACCTTTGAAAGTGAAAAAAAAAAATATTTCTTTAATGAAAAAAATCTTTTATAATAAAAAATAGTAATAAAAGTTATTTAACTTGCACTAAATTAAAAGGCCATAATAGACCCATAAGTAGCAAAAATATATTTAAAGCATATATTGCAACTTTAATCAATATCTAATAGACATCCGGAACAATATGAGACAGAGACATACTTAAAGCATGTATCTAGGCCGATACACAGTAAACACTTGGGCGTTAATCCGACCAAAAACATGATCAGAATATACAATATATTCAAAACAGATATGCATTGGGCTATCACTTCCTTTTATAATCAGGCTTCATTTATGAAAGCGTTTATGTCCCACTCCACGTTTAGACCATACGGAGAGTGGGACCGAAGCTCATATATCCAATAAAAGAGACACGCCTTTTGTCATAGCACCCCCCCCCCCTCCATAGAGGCACGAACTTATCTATGGCCACAAATTGGGTACCCTGTGGACTGCTGCCATGGCATTCTTTGTAGTGTCTAGGGACAGTGTGTTTGGTGTCCCTTGCTTTAATTAAAGCAATATGCTCTCCCACTCTGATGGAAAATGTCCTAGTGGTTCGTCCCACATATTGCTTCCCGCAGGGACAGGTGATTAAAGAGGAAGTAAACCCTGATGGGTTTACTTCCTCTTTTTTTCCCTGCAAAGGTAAAGCATAATGGACTACTATGCATCGCATAGTAGCTCATTATGTGTCACTTACCTGACACAGGAGCCAGCGAAGTCGCCGCTGTCCCCTGTAGTCCGCCGCATCCATCTTGCTGGTGGCGTCTCGCAGCTCCGACGAATCACAGCGGCGCAGCCGCGATGACGTCACTCCCGCGCATGCGCACAGGAGTCGCGTCTCGCAGCTCCGCCGCTGCCATACGGCGAAGCCGCGATGACGTCACTCCCGCGCATGCGCACGGGAGTCGACAAATTAGGCAAATCCATTCATGGATTTGCCGCATTTAGTGCGCCTGCGCGCCGCTGTCTACGGCGCATGCGCCGTAGACAGCGGTGCCCATTTTCGGGCAAATATCTCCTAAACCATATAGGTTTAGGAGATATTGCTTGGACCTACAGGTAAGCCTTAATCTAGGCTTACCTATAGGTCCAAGTTGTTTGGAAGGGTTTACTTCCTCTTTAAGTAGACCACATAGTGGGTGCCACAAGTACAGAATGTTTTAATGTTGTAGTTTTTATTTGAAATGGTTGATCTAAATTGTGTAGTCTTGTGTCTGCCCACTGTATTATGTGTACACACTACACACTTTTTGCACGGAAAGAAACCAGTAAGATTATGAAAAAAGGAGGGCAGTGTGGGCGGATTGATGATATTAGGTGCAATGCCACTCCTTAGAGCTGGAGCCCCATTGAAGAGGACCCTTGCTCTATCCGGCAGCCTGGAGCCCAATGCTGAATCGTTTCTAAGAATATCCCAATGCTTATTTATTATGGCTCTAATCTGCCCATGTTGCATTGAAAAAGAAGTCAACATGGCCCATTTATAGCTCTCATTAGGTTCCTGTGGAGGCTTAACAGCTAAAAGTGAATCCATACTGACTGATGAGGCCTTCTGTAACTCCAATTCTAAGACCGCATTGTCGTACCCTTTATCCCTAAATCGTTGTTTTAGGATTTCTGCTTGTGTCATGAAACTGTCAGTCTGGGTGCAGTTCCTACGGAGCCTAAGGAACTGGCTGTGAGGAACTGAACCCAGCCATGACTTATGATGGCAGCTATCAACAGGGATGAAGCCATTACGGTCCATGGGCTTAAAATGCGTCCTGAATTCAAACGTATTATTAACGAGTTCAATTTCCAAATCTAGAAAAATAATTTTACTAGTACTCATTTCGTAAGTTAATACTATACCTCTGGGGACCCACTCCATAGGAGGAGAACCTAGTTGGTCAGGGCATTTTTAACCTCAGTACTAAGGTATTTACTCACGAGGAAATGTCTGTCCTTGATAAGGGGTTGAAATATGCCCCTCCAAAGAAACTTAATAAATTTAACATTTTTATTGACTTGCACAAATACATACGTAAAATCAGCATTCAACGTTATTTAATCACTAATCCGTTAAGAACTGATTATTCTGTTTCCACCTCGGGAACGGTCCACTCAGGACTGTCTAACCCTTTCCTGTTCGCACCTCTGGTACCAATTGCCCCTGTGGTTAAAACCTTTAGGGATTTGGTGCTTAAGGATCTTGACAAATTGTCAGTTAAACAGGAGCACCGGTTACCATTTTCCAAGGAAGGATTTAAATCCTTATGTGATCGCAAAGATGTGATTATACGCCCTGCCGATAAGGGGGGGTGGGATTGTAATTTTAGACGCCAGACAGTATGACACAGAGATGTACAGAATTTTAAGTGAACCGGGTACATACAAAACCCTCCCTAATAACCCTACTAATTTATACAAAAAACAACTCCAAGCACTTATTAATAAGGGCCACGAATTATGGATTCTTAACAATAAGGAGAAATCTCTAGTTCCTGTTGCTCCCCGGATACCGATAATATATTATTATCTACCCAAAATCCACAAGGATCCGGTTAATCCCCCTGGTAGACCCATAGTAAGTGGAATGAATGAATGAATGAATGAGTGACTTGTATAGCGCTACCTATGCGAACTGAATCGCCTCAGGGCGCTTTCTTGCCACCAGAGTCCATCTGCGGCTTTTGAATCAACTCAATAACCTCACGCGTGGGTCGTTATATTGATTTTTACTTACAACCAATAGTGAAAGGAACACCATCTTACCTTAAGGACACATTAGCTACCATAAGACAATTGGAGGATATGAAACTTCAGGACCATTACATTATCGCTACTGTCGACGTGGCCTCATTATACACGTGCATACCCCACAAAAAGGGGGCTGAGGCAGTACGCCATTTTATTGATCAGGAACATTCTTTAGCTGCCTTCCAATGTGACAATCTTATGGAACTTTTACAGTTCGCTACGGAACACAGCTATTTTTTTTTTTTAACTTCACATTTTATTATGAAAGGAAGAGTCAGAAGAAAAGGTACATTGCCAAACGGGCATACCCTGGCAGTAAACTTGTCATTGAAATAAGGTAGATACAGATACAGGTATGCAGGTATGGTGTACAACATAGTAACATATCAAAATCTTAGCAAGGTACTTGACTTCAAAGGGAGGGGAGGTTTGCAATGAGGGGGATTGGGGATATATAAGATAGGGATGAGCCAAACACCCCCCGGTTCGGTTCGCACCAGAACTTTCGAACGGACCCCGCGTTCGTAACGAACGTTAGAACCCCTTTGAAGTCTATGGGACTCGAACGTTCGAAATGGAAAGTGTTCATTTAAACGGATGATATGCAAGATACTGTCCTAAAAAGGGTTTGGGGACCTGACTCCTGCCTCAGGGGACATGGGTCAATGCAAAAAAAAGTTTTAAAAACGGCCGTTTTGGCGGGAGCACTGATTTTAATGACGATTAAAGTGAAAAAAAATGAAATATTCCTTTAAATATGGTGCCTGGGGGGTGTCTGTAGTATGCCTGTGAAGTGCCACGTGTTTCCCGTGTTTAGAACAGTCCCTGCACAAAATGACATTAAACGGAAATAACACCATTTAAAACTGCTTGCGGTTTTAATCTTATATCTGGTTCCTGCAATATGGTTGAAAATCATTCAGAAAAATGGCATGGGTAGCCCTCCCTGCCCATTACCAGCCTATTTGGGTCTTGTACACATATTAAGGGGAACCCCGTACCCAGATTAAAAAAAGGAAATGCGTGTGGCCCCCAGGCCCTATATACTCAGAACAGCAGTATACAGGCGGTGCAAACAAGACAGGGACTGTGTAGGTTTGTTGTGTTAAGTTGAATCTGTTTGTAATTTTCAACTGGTACATTTTTAAAGTGTAGCTCCAGTCAAAAAAACTATTTTTAAGCTTTTTGGAAAACATAGGGAAGGGTTATCACCCCTGTAGAATTTGTTTTGTCGTCCATCTTTTTTCATCTCACTTGCTGTTGTCTCCTTCCGTTTGCAAGTAGGAGATGTTTGTAAATTGGATGTTTGAAAGTAGGCGCCTGCCCTATATGCTCTGCAGAAATGGCGGAACAAGGTGTTGGTTTTGCCACAACATTGTAAGCCCTGAAAGTGACTCTTGGTGGGCGCTGGAGCGCCCTGCTGTGAACGATTATATCAAGAATTGTAATTACATGCCATTGTTGAACAGTGGTAGAAAAATTGACCTTTGGTGGTTGTGGTGCTGGTGCCACAACACTATAAGTCCTCACCGTTACTCTGGGTGGGCACAGGAAGGGGCCCTCCTGTGAAATATTATATCAAGAATTGTAATTACATGTCCCTGTTAAACAGGGGCAGAAAAATTGGGCCTTAGGCACTGGTGCCATCACACTGCAACCTCTGCCATATACTCTAGTTTTATTGCAGGAATTAGCCCTGCTGCAAAGCATTGCATCAAAAATTGTACTTAAACGCCCCTGTTAAACAGGGGCAGAAAAATTGGGCCTTAGGCACTGGTGCCATCACACTGCAACCTCTGCCATATACTCTAGTTTTATTGCAGGAATTAGCCCTGCTGCAAAGCATTGCATCAAAAATTGTACTTAAACGCCCCTGTTAAACAGGGGCAGAAAAATTGGGCCTTAGGCACTGGTGCCATCACACTGCAACCTCTGCCATATACTCTAGTTTTATTGCAGGAATTAGCCCTGCTGCAAAGCATTGCATCAAAAATTGTACTTCAACGCCCCTGTTAAACAGGGGCGGAAAAATTGGGCCTTAGGCACTGGTGCCATCACACTGCAACCTCTGCCATATACTCTAGTTTTATTGCAGGAATTAGCCCTGCTGCAAAGCATTGCATCAAAAATTGTACTTCAACGCCCCTGTTAAACAGGGGCAGAAAAATTGGGCCTTAGGCACTGGTGCCATCACACTGCAACCTCTGCCATATACTCTAGTTTTATTGCAGCAATTAGCCCTGCTGCAAAGCATTGCATCAAAAATTGTACTTAAATGCCCCTGTTAAACAGGGGCAGAAAAATTGGGCTGCTGGCATCACCCAGAACCAAAAATGTTCTTCCAACATATCAGCGGAGGAGGAAGAGGATAGACAATCAACATAACAGGACAGTCACTCAGCATCAGCATAGGCAGTCTTGAAGGGATGTGGTATTTCAAAAAAAATTATTCGGTTACATCAGCTTCAGGTGCTTGGTAGCTGTGGGTGATCCAAGACTGATTCATCTTGATGAAGGTCAGTCGATCAACTGATTCGGTGGACAGGCGCACCCTGTGATCGGTAACAAAGCCACCAGCAGCACTGAAGGTGCGTTCCGAAAGAACGCTGGATGCAGGACAGGCCAGTAGCTCAATTGCATACTGTGCAAGCTCTGGACAGTGATCCATCCTCAAGACCCAGTAAGCCAGAGGATTTTCAGTGGGAAAGGTGTCCAAGTCTGACCTTGCCCCTAGGTATTCCTGCACCATGTAAATTAGACGCTGGCGATGGGTGCTGGAACCAATCATACCTTGGGGCTGCGGACTAAAAAACTGTCTGAAAGCATCAGTCAGACGGCCACCTTCTCCACCGCTCCTTCTGACTGATGCCTCAGCAACACGTTGTCCAGGACCAGGAGTTTGTGACCTCCCAGTCTCTGGGAAAGCGTTGCACAGAGCTTTCTGCAAGGCCTCCCGGAGATGTCTCATCCTCTGCTCCCTCTGCGATGGCAAGATAAGGTCGGCAACCTTACCCTTGTACCGTGGATCAAGGAGAGTGGCCAGCCAGTAATGGTCCCTCTCCTTGATCCGAAGAATACGAGGATCCTTCCGCAGGCTTTGCAGGATCAGGGAGGCCATGCAGCGTAGGTTAGCTGAGGCATTCGGTCCGGAGTCCTCTGGGTCACTAAGGACAACATGATCCGCAGCTACCTCCTCCCAGCCACGTACAAGTCCACGTGTTTCTTGGGACTGTAAATCATCCCTATAAGACTGCTGCTGCTGATGCTGAGTGCCAGCCTACACCTCCATGCTGACACAATCATCCTCCTCCTCCTCTTCCTCCTCCTCACCCTCTTCCTGTGTGATGGGTGGCACAGCAGGAACACTGTCTGGATAAAGGGGGCCTTGAGAGGCAAGGAAGTCCTCCTCTTCCTGCCTCTGTTCTGCCTCAAGTGCCCTGTCCATTATTCCACGCAGCGTATGCTCCAAGAGGTGGACAAGAGGTACAGTGTCACTGATGCATGCACTGTCACTGCTCACCATCCTTGTGGCCTCCTCAAACGGTGACAGGACAGTGCATGCATCCCTGATCATGCCCCACTGGCGTGGTGAGAAAAAACCAAGCTCCCCTGACCCTGTCCTGGTGCCGTAGTCGCACAGGTACTCATTGATGGCCCTCTGCTGCGTGTGCAGCCGCTGCAGCATGGCCAATGTTGAGTTCCATCTGGTGGGCATGTCACATATAAGGCGGTTCTTGGGCAGGTTCAACTCCTTTTGGAGCTCAGCCAGCCGAGCACAGGCATTAAATGATCGGCGGAAATGCACACAGACTCTCCTGGCCTGTTTCAGGACATCCTGTAAGCCGGGGTACCTGCCCAAGAACCGCTGCACCACCAGGTTAAGGACGTGAGCTACACAGGGCACATGGGTCAGTTGTCCCTGTCGGAGGGCGGAGAGGAGGTTGGTGCCATTGTCGCAAACCACCATTCCTGGCTTAAGCTGGCGTGGCGTCAACCACCTCTCGGCCTGCCCCTGCAGAGCTGACAAAACATCCGCCCCAGTGTGGCTCCTGTCCCCCAAACAAACCAGCGCAAGCACGGCATGGCATCGTTTTGCCTGCGTACTTGCGTAGCCCCTGAAACGCCTACGGAGCACCGCTGGTTCTGAGGACAGAGCACTGGAAGAGGCCATGGAGGAAGAAGAAGAGGAGGGGGTGGAGGAGAGAGGTGTGTCACAACCAATAGTAGCATTTTGGAGGCGTGGTGGCGGAACAACCTCCAACACTACTGCACCTTGTCCTGCATCCTTCCCAGCAGCCAGAAGAGTGACCCAATGGGCCGTGAAAGACAGGTAACGTCCCTGTCCATGCCTGCTGGACCATGAGTCAGCGGTAATATGCACCTTACCGCTGACCGCCCTGTCCAGCGAGGCAAGGACATTGCCTTCCACATGCCGGTAGAGAGCCGGAATCGCCTTCCGTGAGAAAAAGTGGCGTTTGGGGACCTGCCACTGAGGAACCGCACATTGTACAATCTCACGGAAGGGGGCCGAGTCTACCAACTGAAAAGGCAGCAGTTGAAGTGCTAGCAATTTAGCCAAGCTAGCATTCAACCGCTGGGCATGTGGATGGCTGGGAGTAAACTTCTTCCGCCGGTCCAGCAGCTGGGGCAGGGACATTTGCCTGCTATAATCGGATGTGGATGTACCACTAGCAGAGTTCCCGGAAGCACTTGGCTGTGACACACCTAATTCTACACCTTCATTCCTCTCAGAGCAGGTTTCAGAGAGGACTGAAGGTCTAGTGGGGTTGGAGATGCCAGCTGATGAGGAGCAAGGAGAGGTCCGCTTTGTTCTTTGGTGTGGGTCTTTCAGGTACGCTTGCCAACGAGCTGCATGGCAGGTCAACATATGTCTGGTCAAGCATGTGGTGCCCAAGCGGCTGATGTTTTGGCCACGTGAGATACGCTTGAGACATATGTTGCAAATAGCAGCAGTGCGATCTGATGCACTCGTCTCAAAAAAGGCCCACACCAAAGAACTTTTAGAATAACGCGCAGAGGAAGCGCTCTGCGCAGGCGGAGCCCTGCGGTGTGATTCCGTCGGTGTGCTGCCCCTAAGCTGGCCCCCGGAGGGCATCCTGCCTCGTTGGACATGTGCCTCCTCCTCCTCCTCCTCCCTCCTTCCAGGCACCCACGTGGAGTCAGTGCCCTCATCATCCCCTCCCTCTTCATCGCTGTAGCAAACCTGGCAGTATGCTGCAGCTTGTGGAACATGACTGCCAGATTGCTGTGCTTCTTGAGCATCCTCTCTCTCTGCGCTGCCTTCCTCTAGCTGAGTGTCATCATCAGAGCCCACCAAACACTGGGCATCCTCCTGGAGCATGTATCCAACACTGTGCTCAAAGAGTTCAGGAGACTCCTTAGGAGGACGTGGTGGGTCTAGGGAAGGAGTCACTGATGATGACATTGAGAGGAGGGACGACGATGTGTTGGCAGCTGCTTTGCTACTACCCTGAGACTGGATGATAGAGGATGAGGAGGATGAAGAGGGCTTGGTCATCCACTCTACCAAGTCGTTGGCATGTTGCGGTTCAACATGTCCAGCTGCAGAAAAGAAGGACAAGCATGTCCCATGGCCACGTGCTGATGACAAGGCACCGCGTCCACGACCAGCACTGTTGTCTCTAGACACAGAGCTTGCTTGCCCTCTTTTATCGGCACGCGCCTGTCTGCCTCTCCTTGCTGGCCTTCCAGACATGGTAATGGCCTGAAGGGAGTTGGGTAAAACAGTAGTTGGGTAGTTTATATTGTGCTGGAGGCACACAACACCCACTAACTCCTGCAGATGCCTTTTTATAGAACAGCAGAGTTAAAGGGGTATATACAGATGTATATTGTGCTGTGCTGGAAGCACACACAACTTCCAATTACTCCCGCAGATGCCAATCGGGCCCAAATAGAGAACAGCTATGTAGGTGGATTATAGCGGTATGTACTGGGTACAGAGCACGCACACAGCACGCACTATCTCCTGAGTGACACTACTGACTGCAAGCTCTATTGTTAAAGATGGACCACTAGCTATATAGGTGAGGTGAATATCACGGTGTATACTGCGGTCAGGGCACGCAGACATTAACCAGAAAACAGCAGAGTTAAAGGGGTATATACAGATGTATACTGTGCTGTGCTGGAAGCACACACAACTTCCAATAACTCCCGCAGATGCCAATCGGGCCCAAATAGAGAACAGCTATGTAGGTGGATTATAGCGGTATGTACTGGGTACAGAGCACGCCCACAGCACGCACTATCTCCTGAGTGACACTACTGACTGCAAGCTCTATTGTTAAAGATGGACCACTAGCTATATAGGTGAGGTGAATATCACGGTGTATACTGCGGTCAGGGCACGCAGACAATAACCAGAAAACAGCAGAGTTAAAGGGGTATATACAGATGTATACTGTGCTGTGCTGGAAGCACACACAACTTCCAATAACTCCCGCAGATGCCAATCGGGCCCAAATAGAGAACAGCTATGTAGGTGGATTAAAACGGTATGTACTGGGTACAGAGCACGCACACAGCACGCACTATCTCCTGAGTGACACTACTGACTTCAAGCTCTATTGTTAAAGATGGACCACTAGCTATATAGGTGAGGTGAATATCACGGTGTATACTGCGGTCAGGGCACGCAGACAATAACCAGAAAACAGCAGAGTTAAAGGGGTATATACAGATGTATACTGTGCTGTGCTGGAAGCACACACAACTTCCAATAACTCCAGCAAATGACAATCGGGCTCAAATAGAGAACAGCTATGTAGGTGGATTATAGCGGTATGTACTGGGTACAGAGCACGCACACAGCACGCACTATCTCCTGAGTGACACTACTGACTGCAAGCTCTATTGTTAAAGATGGACCACTAGCTATATAGGTGAGGTGAATATCACGGTGTATACTGCGGTCAGGGCACGCAGACAATAACCAGAAAACAGCAGAGTTAAAGGGGTATATACAGATGTATACTGTGCTGTGCTGGAAGCACACACAACTTCCAATAACTCCAGCAAATGACAATCGGGCTCAAATAGAGAACAGCTATGTAGGTGGATTATAGCGGTATGTACTGGGTACAGAGCACGCACACAGCACGCACTATCTCCTGAGTGACACTACTGACTGCAAGCTCTATTGTTAAAAATGGACCACTAGCTATATAGGTGAGGTGAATATCACGGTGTATACTGCGGTCAGGGCACGCAGACAATAACCAGAAAACAGCAGAGTTAAAGGGGTATATACAGATGTATACTGTGCTGTGCTGGAAGCACACACAACTTCCAATAACTCCAGCAAATGACAATCGGGCTCAAATAGAGAACAGCTATGTAGGTGTATATAGTGGTATGTACTGGGTACAGAGCACGCAGACAGCACACACTAACACTACTGACTGCAAGCTCTATTATTAAAGCTAGATCACTAGCTATATAGGTGAGGTGAATATAGTGGTGTATACTGCGGTCAGGGCACGCAGACAATAACCAGAAAACAGCAGAGTTAAAGGGGTATATACAGATGTATACTGTGCTGTGCTGGAAGCACACACAACTTCCAATAACTCCCGCAGATGCCAATCGGGCCCAAATAGAGAACAGCTATGTAGGTGGATTATAGCGGTATGTACTGGGTACAGAGCACGCCCACAGCACGCACTATCTCCTGAGTGACACTACTGACTGCAAGCTCTATTGTTAAAGATGGACCACTAGCTATATAGGTGAGGTGAATATCACGGTGTATACTGCGGTCAGGGCACGCAGACATTAACCAGAAAACAGCAGAGTTAAAGGGGTATATACAGATGTATACTGTGCTGTGCTGGAAGCACACACAACTTCCAATAACTCCCGCAGATGCCAATCGGGCCCAAATAGAGAACAGCTATGTAGGTGGATTATAGCGGTATGTACTGGGTACAGAGCACGCCCACAGCACGCACTATCTCCTGAGTGACACTACTGACTGCAAGCTCTATTGTTAAAGATGGACCACTAGCTATATAGGTGAGGTGAATATCACGGTGTATACTGCGGTCAGGGCACGCAGACAATAACCAAAAAACAGCAGAGTTAAAGGGGTATATACAGATGTATACTGTGCTGTGCTGGAAGCACACACAACTTCCAATAACTCCCGCAGATGCCAATTGGGCCCAAATAGAGAACAGCTATGTAGGTGGATTATAGCGGTATGTACTGGGTACAGAGCACGCACACAGCACGCACTATCTCCTGAGTGACACTACTGACTGCAAGCTCTATTGTTAAAGATGGACCACTAGCTATATAGGTGAGGTGAATATCACGGTGTATACTGCGGTCAGGGCACGCAGACAATAACCAGAAAACAGCAGAGTTAAAGGGGTATATACAGATGTATACTGTGCTGTGCTGGAAGCACACACAACTTCCAATAACTCCCGCAGATGCCAATCGGGCCCAAATAGAGAACAGCTATGTAGGTGGATTAAAACGGTATGTACTGGGTACAGAGCACGCACACAGCACGCACTATCTCCTGAGTGACACTACTGACTTCAAGCTCTATTGTTAAAGATGGACCACTAGCTATATAGGTGAGGTGAATATCACGGTGTATACTGCGGTCAGGGCACGCAGACAATAACCAGAAAACAGCAGAGTTAAAGGGGTATATACAGATGTATACTGTGCTGTGCTGGAAGCACACACAACTTCCAATAACTCCAGCAAATGACAATCGGGCTCAAATAGAGAACAGCTATGTAGGTGGATTATAGCGGTATGTACTGGGTACAGAGCACGCACACAGCACGCACTATCTCCTGAGTGACACTACTGACTGCAAGCTCTATTGTTAAAGATGGACCACTAGCTATATAGGTGAGGTGAATATCACGGTGTATACTGCGGTCAGGGCACGCAGACAATAACCAGAAAACAGCAGAGTTAAAGGGGTATATACAGATGTATACTGTGCTGTGCTGGAAGCACACACAACTTCCAATAACTCCAGCAAATGACAATCGGGCTCAAATAGAGAACAGCTATGTAGGTGTATATAGTGGTATGTACTGGGTACAGAGCACGCAGACAGCACACACTAACACTACTGACTGCAAGCTCTATTATTAAAGCTAGATCACTAGCTATATAGGTGAGGTGAATATAGTGGTGTATACTCCAGTCAGGGCACAGACAGTAACCACTACACAAGAGCAAGATAGTAAATCAGCCAAAAACGATTGGTGTGTAACTGTGTTGAAGGTACACAGAACACCCACTGCTTCAGATGCTAACAAACACTACACGAGGCCGCCTGAAAGGCGGCTTTATATAGTGTGGGGCGTGCACTACACAGCCTGAGCTATGATTGGCCACAGGCAGGATGCCTGTGGCCAACCATTGCTCTCCTCGCTGCTGGCGCTGCGATTGGCCAAGCATGCGGGGTCACAGTGCATGCTTGGCCAATCGTGAGACAGCAATGCATTGCGCCATCGCAGTGCATTGTGGGCCACACGAATTTTGCCGCGAACGGCCCAAACATTCGGAATTCGGCGAACGCACGAACGACCGATGTTCGAGTCGAACTTGCGTTCGACTCGAACACAAAGCTCATCCCTAATATAAGAGTACAAATAAAAAGCGGGTATAACCTGAGTCTGATTTGTACGCTTGTTATAGGCAATAACTGGGTGAAGGAGAAATATGAGAAATGCGTGGGTAAGTGTAGTATAGGAACTTTGGGTTTATTCTGAGTTCAGGTAACATTAACCTTTGGGAACATATAGAAAATAAATATGATAGCCCGGGTTGTTCAGTGTAGTGGGCTACTCCTGGGGTCTGCTATCCAAAGTTTCCAGGCATCCAGGAACTTATCAGTTGTAAGATTAGCTTTAGCAAAGGCGTATTCTAATTGAAAGTGAGCATTCAGCAATATCAGGAGTTCTTTCAGGGATGGGGAATGTACAGATTTCCAATTTTTTGCAATAGCAAGTCGGGCAGCGATAAGAATGTGGGTCAGTAAGGCGTGTAGGTGGTACGGCCAAGAGGTTACAGATATACCTAGTAGTAAATCTATGGGTGAGAGCGGGATAGCTATTCGACAAGTGTGATGTATTAGGCTTTTAATTTTTTTCCAGAATGGTTGTACATGAGGGCAAGACCACCAAATATGTAGTAGTGTGCCTCTGTCACCGCAGTTCCTCCAGCAGTTAGGTGAGGAAGAGGGAAAGATTTTAGCCAGTCTGGCCGGGGTGTAGTACCAGCCGTGGTAATGTTTCATTAGAGATTCCCAATGGGAAATGCAGTGAGAGAAGCGTGCAGGACCATTCAGGGCTTTGTGCCATGTTTCTGGTGGGACAGAGTGTTGTAGTTTGGATGACCAGTATTCGGTGCGTGCGGGATCAACTTCAGGGTCTGGTGAAGTGAGTATTCTGTAGATGAGAGAAATGCCTCCTTTTTTTGAGTTTTATTCCCAAAGAACTGTATTAGGGGATCCTTGAGTGGGTTCGTGGTAGAGAGAGGGAGATTTGCTAGGATGGATCTGATCCGGAGATATAAGAGGAATGTTGTGGATGGGACATGAAATTTGTGTTGTAATTGGGCGAAGGATAGGAGAGTTGTGAAGGAGAATAATGCGCCTACATTAGTAATCCCAGCTGCAACCCAGTCCCCTATGGGGAGATCCGGGGAAAAGACTCGGAGGGCTTCGAGGGGGACCAGTGGAAGGAGTGTTAATGAGAATTGATCAGTGTTGTGAAAGTATGTTTGCCATGCTCTAAGGGAGGCGTTAATTGAGTCAAGTGGGTAGCGTGATGGTTTAAAGCGCATCCAGATTGCTGTCAAAATTTACACTGGGTCTATCGTTAAGATAGCGAGTTCTATTTGTTTCCAGGTGGGTTGTAGGTTCGAGGACCACCACGTTTTAAGTTGATCTAGTAGGACAGCTCGATAATATGCTTTGAGATTAGGGGCCCCCAAGCCGCCGAAGCGAGTGGGTGTCAGGAGGGTATTGTTTCTAATCCTCGGGTGTTTGTGCTGCCAAATAAAGGCATTGAGTATCGCTTGGAACTTTTTAACATGGGCTTGAAGGCGCGGGAGGGGGATGGAGCGAAAGAAGTAAAGGATATGGGGGAGTAGATACATTTTGGTTTGGGCAATTCTGCCTGCCCAGGAAGCTGGTGCGGTCAAGAGATCTTTGGAGAGGTGGTGGAGTTTGCTCAGAAGGATTTCAAGATTGGATCGTACTAGTATGGTGCTGGGGTATGTCAGTTGTACTCCTAGATACGGGAGGAAAGAGTTGGTGGCCCACGTGAAAGAGGTTTTTGCCGAAATCTGGGACACGGTGCGTGGGTCTAGGCCAAGGTTTAGCATTAGGGATTTGGAGTGATTGACTTTATACATGGAAACAGTACTGAAGGAGTCCAATGTACGTTGAACCTCGGGGAGTGAGGTAAGTGGGTCTGTGGGGCAATAATGACATCGCCGGCGTAGAGGCCAATTTTGTGTTCTGTGTCTGCTACTGTAATGCCTTTGATCTGGGGGTTATTCCTGATAGTCTGTGCTAAGGGCTCCATTACTAGGGCAAAGATCAATGGGGACAAGGGACATCCTTGCCGTGTGCCATTGGTGATTTGGAAAGGGTTCGATATTATGCCCGAGGTCCATACGCGTGCACTAGGGTGTGTATACAGTCTCAGAACGGCTGACAGGAAGGTGCCTGAAATTCCGACCTTACGGAGGACTGCCTCCATATATGGCCAGGAGACTCTATTGAACGCCTTCTCTGCGTCCAGTGAAAGGAAGAGAGAAGGCGTTCGCTTACATTCGACCCACTGAATCAGGTCGATAAAGCGTCTGGTTCCATCTGCTGTCTGCCGTCCTGGGACGAAGCCCACTTGGTCGCAATGTATTAGGTCCGGGAGAATTATGGCAAGTCGCTGGGTGAGGAGCTTGGCATATAGTTTGGTGTCAGTGTTAAGGAGTGATATGGGACGGTAGTTTGCTGGGCTATCAGGAGATTTCCCTGGTTTGGGGATAGTAACTACAAGTGCTTCTTGGGATTCCTTGGGAATCTGCCTGGTGGTCGCGAATTGGTTATATGTTTTACAGAGATAGGGTACGATGATATCAGCATATCTTTTATAGTACTCGTTGGTTATGCCATCTGGGCCTGGGGCTTTGTGTAGGGGAAGCTTCTTAATGAGTGTGTGGATTTCTTCAGGGAGGAAGGGGGCCGATAAGGAGTCTAGTTGTTCAGGGGTGATCGTAGGGAGCGATATAGATGCCAAGAAACTAGCTATATCTGGTTGGGAGGGTGGGGGGGAGGGGTCGGTGGTAGTGAGGTTGTAGAGAGCATGATAGAAGCTGCTAAATTCGTTGGCAATATCTAGGGGATTAGTAATACGTGTTTTATTGGAGGTTGTCAGAAAGGAAATTTTTTTGTTAGTCAGTTGTCTTTTTAGTTGTTTGGCCATAAATGCGGTCGGTTTGTTTGCAGAGGAGTAGGATTGTAGCTTAAGGTGCTTTATATAGTAATCAAATTTCATATGGAGGTGTTCGCTAAGTTTAGACCTAAGACATTTTAATTCCGCGGAGATCGTGTCCGAAGGGGAGGATTTGTTAATGGCTTCCAAGGCTCGAATTTGCCGGAACATGGAGACTGTGGCTGCACGAGTCTTTTTTTGTTGCGCTCCCAACTTGATAAAAAGGCCGTGCAGACAGGCCTTATGGGCATTCCAGACAACAGCGTGGTCGTCAACAGAATTTTCATTAGATTGGAAGTAGGAGAGGATTTCTGAGTGTATTTGGGAGGCAAGGTTAGGGTCATTAAGGAGGCATGAGTTTAACCTCCAGAGAGTATGCCTGGGTGACTGTGATAGCGGGGCCAGCTTGACAGTGACAGGGGCGTGGTCAGACCACGAGATAGTTCCTATACTTGCATCAGTTATTGACTGTAATAAATGTTTATCTGTGATAATAAGATCTATTCTGGAGTAGGACTGATGGGGGGGGGAAAGGTGTAATCTCTTTCTGAGCCGTGCGTACATCTCCATGAGTCATAGAGATCTTCCCGGGCAAGCATAGCTGCCAGGGCAGAGGGCCTATGCTTGGTATGGGAAGTTGAGTCCAGTGCGGGATCAGAAAGGCTGTTAAAGTCCCCACACATCATTAATGGTGAGGATCTGTAAGGGGCTAGTCTGGAAATGAGGGTGGTAAAGAATTTCTTTTGTGCCACATGAGGAGCATATACATTGACAATGGTTAGAGGACAGGTATTGACCATGGCCGATAGAATTATATATCTCCCCTCTGCATCCTTCTCGAAATGGTGTAGCTCAAAGTCTACCGAGGCGCTGATAGCTACCATCACCCCCCTTTGTTTCCGTGTGGCATTCGCAAAGAAGGTGTGGGGGTAGCGTTTGTTAGAACATTTGGGGGGGTCAGTCTGTGGGAAATGAGTCTCCTGAACACAGAGGATGTCAGAGCGGAGATTAGACGCCTCTTTCCAGAGGAGGCCGCTTTTAAATGGGGAGTTTAGGCCCTTGGCATTAATAGTGGAGATTATGAGGGCCATGCCTACAGGGAGGACAATGGAAAAGGGAGGCTCAGAAAGAGATTACTGTAGCATACACAAATAGAAAAAAAAAGCCAATACGGTAATTGTCAAATGCGTTCTGTGAAAACAAAGTATGCAAACCTATAACAAAAAACCGGATGAACATAAAACAAGAGATCAGGGGTGTTAAGGGGGCAAACCGTAACAGTACGGGTATCTGTTGGTGTGCCTAGCACACTCTACCCTGGGGGGTGTAAAGAAGAAGGGTGCACAAACAATAACGATGTTTAAGTTCAAATAAACGAGAGCAGACAATGGTAAGCTTGTATACTTGCATAGGTGAGTCCGCCCATAGCGGGGAGAGCCTTGTTCGGGCCGGAGTTCATTGCGGAGCTAGGCTTCGTGTGCTCATCGGGAGATTGTGTCCTTTCCAGCAGGGAGCGATGAAATATGCTCATTAGTGCGGTCGGCATCTCTCGGGGGCAGCGGGAGGAAGCCCCAGTTGGTTAACTTCTTATATCCATCCTTGGGGTTGAGGATGGGAATCACTTGCTGTTGGTAGTTCACCAGAAGTTTCGTGGGGAAGCCCCACCTGTAGGCGATCTTCTTCTGTTGCAGGATGGATGTGACTGGAGAGAAAGCTCTGCGTAATTCCATCGTTGCTGGGGAGAGGTCCGTGAATAGCTTGACATTGTTGTAGGGGGAAGGTAGAGACTTTGACAATCTGGTAGTGGCTAGGATTTGCTCCTTAATATGAAAGAAATGGATTCGGGCTAGAATGTCTCTAGGGACGTCATCAGGCAGGTGAGTGGGTTTAGAAATCCTGTGGGCCCGGTCAATTAAAATGTCATTGTTACTCAAGTGAGGCACCAGTGTGGTGAATAGGTGCTGGAGGTATGGAATAATGTCCGGTGACTTGACGGATTCCGGATCCCTCTGAATTTAATATTATTGCGCCTGGCGCGGTCTTCCAAATCCGCCATTTTCAGTTTTAGGTGGTGGATTTCTGCGGAGTGATGGTCATGTGCGTCCAGCAGCTCATTGTGGGCTTTGGAGTAGTCTTGTAACGTCTCCTCTATGGTGTCTGTTCTCTCCTCCAGACAATCCACTCTGTCATGTATCTGGGACATCGAGAATTGCAATTCTCTATGGAGATCCTTCTGAAGGGTGAGCAGCATGGCCTTTAGCATAGCTTCAGACACTGGATTGTCTGATACTGGGACTGCTGCAAGAGAAGGGGTCTGGTCTGCATTCTGTCCACCAGCTACAACTGCAGACCAAAGCTGCTTCTTTGCATGTGGTTCCTTACATGGGGATTGTGCAGGGGATGAGGCCAGTCTCTTACCTCTATCTGAGTGAGGTGTCCCTTGCGGCATAGGTAGCGGTGGTAGGATGTCCATCTCAGCCCCTTGGAGAGTGGAGCTTTCCTCTGCTGGGCGCCGAGGATGCGGCTGCCTGGTGGAGCGAGAAGGGCTGGGGGAGGACCGGCGAGAGATCCCTGAGCCGGCGCCATCTTGGGCCTCCTGCATGGCGGCGGACGAATAATAATGAGTCAGGCGGCGCGGCGCAGGGGGCTTCTGTCGTTTCTTTGACATGCCCCGGTGTCCTGATGTGTTCCCCCGTCAGGCGGTATGCCTATTCGGGGTGTTCGGTAGCTGTGAGTCTCCCCGCTGTGGAACGGAGCTACTGAGTCAGGCGGCCATCTCGGTCAGCGGCTAGCCACGCCCCCGGAACACAGCTATTTTTATTCACAACAACGTGGGGTAGCCATGGAGGCTAAGTTTGCCCCCAGCCTCACAAATCTGTTTAGGGCCAAATGGGAGGAGGATGTCGTATATGCCCAGCGGAACCCATCATTGGTGTTCTGGGCACGTTATATAGACGACATCCTCCTCCTATGGAGTGGGTCCCCTGAATCTTTACGCACATTTTTTGACCTCTTGAACACCAATGACAGAGGTATCATATTAACTTATGAAATGAGTACTAGTAAAATTATTTTTCTAGATTTGGAAATTGAACTTCGGTAATAATAAGTTTGAATTCAGGACGCATTTTAAGCCCACGGACCGTAATAGCTTCATCCCTGTTGATAGCTGCCATCATAAGTCATGGCTGGGTTCAGTTCCTCGCAGCCAATTCCTTAGGCTCCGTAGGAACTGCACCCAGACTGACAGTTTCATGACACAAGCAGAAATCCTAAAACATATGAGTATGACAATGCGGTTTTAGAATTGGAGTTACAGAAGGCCTCATCAGTCAGTAGGGATTCACTTTTAGCTGTTAAGCCTCCACAGGAACCTAATGAGAGCTATAAATGGGCCATGTTGACTCCTTTTTCGACGCAACATGAGCAGATTAGACCCATAATAAATAAGCATTGGGATATCCTTAGAAATGATTCAGCATTGGGCTCCAGGCTGCCGGATAGAGCAAGGGTCCTCTTCAAGGGGGCTCCAGCTCTACGGAGTAGCATTGCACCTAATATCATCAATCCTCCCACACTGCCCTCCTTTTTTCATAATCTTACTGGTTTCTTTCCTTGCAAAAAGTGTGTAGTGTGTACACATAATACAGTGGGCAGACACAAGACTACACAATTTAGACCAGCCGTTACAAATAAAAACTACAACATTAAAATATTCTGTACTTGTGGCACCCGCTATGTGGTCTACTTAATCACCTGTCCCTGCGGGTAGCAATATTTGGGACGAACCACTAGGACATTTTCCATCAGAGTGGGAGAGCATATTGCTTTAATTAAAGCAAGGGACACCAAACACACTGTCCCTAGACACTACAAAGAATGCCATGGCAGCAGTCCACAGGGTACCCAATTTGTGGCCATAGATAAGTTCGTGCCTCCATGGAGTGGGGGTGCTATGACAAAAGGTGTGTCTCGTTTAGAGACATATTGGATATATGAGCTTCATGCCCACTCTCCGTATGGTCTAAATGTAGAGTGGGACATAAACGCTTTCATAAATGAAGCCTGATTATAAAAGGAAGTGATAGCCCAATGCATATCTGTTTTGAATATATTGTATATTCTGATCATGTTTTTGGTCGGATTAACGCCCAAGTGTTTACTGTGTATCGGCCTAGATACATGCTTTAAGTATGTCTCTGTCTCATATTGTTCCGGATGTCTATTAGATATTGATTAAAGTTGCAATATATGCTTTAAATATATTTTTGCTACGTATGGGACTATTATGGCCTTTTAATTTAGTGCAAGTTGAATAATAACTTTTATTAATATTTTTTATTATAAAAGATTTTTTTCATTAACTAGATGCTGACCGCCGGCCGTTAAATGATGGCCAGGCGGCGCACCTATTGTGGCGGGAGGCCGTCATATGATGGCCTCCCGTTTAAACAGGGAATGTACACGATCGTGCGCACGCATCCCTGTTTCTTCGGTGGCGGCGAGTCACGGAGACACCGCTCGCCACCGAAGGGGGTGAACAGCCATTGGTTATGGCTGTTTACCACGTGATCGGCCGTGATGAAGTCATGGCCGATCACAGATGGTTACACCCCGACTGTGCACGGCGCATGCGCGCGATCGTGAGCGCGCTGCGCGTGCACGTCGGTGGCGGCGTGTTCCCCGGGAACACTGCTTGTCACCGACGCTGGTAAACAGCCATTGGCCGGCTGTTTACCCACGTGATCGGCTGTGATCCTTTCACAGCCGATCACTAAAATGTAAACAAACCGCGGTAACGAGATGTTACCGGGTTGTTCTCCTCCTCACACACCGATCGTGTGTGAGGAGGAGATTGCGGTAACATCTCGTTACTGCCTAGTGTACACCAATCACACTGATTGCCTGCCTGCCCCCCCCAATAAAGAGGACCTGTCACCACCCCTCATAGTACCTGTCAATCACAGTCCATCAGAGTACCTATCACAGTCCATCAGAGTATTTGAGTACCTGTCCCAGCCCATCAGAGTACCTGAGTACCTGTCACGGCCCATCAGGGTACCCAAGTACCTGTCACGGCCCCATCAGGGTACCCTAGTACCTGTCACGGCCCCATCAGGGTACCCTAGTACCTGTCACGGCCCATCAGGGTACCCGAGTACCTGTCACGATCCATCAGGGTACCCGAGTACCTGTCACAGTCCATCAGGGTACCCGAGTACCTGTCACAGTCCATTAGAGTACCGAGTACCTGTCACAGTCCATTAGAGTACCGAGTACCTGTCACAGTCCATCAGGGTACCCGAGTATCTGTCACAGCCCATCTGAGTACCCGAGTACCTGTCACAGTCCATCAGGGTACCCGAGTACCTGCCACAGTCCATTAGAGTACCGAGTACCTGTCACAGTCCATTAGAGTACCGAGTACCTGTCACAGTCCATCAGGGTACCCGAGTACCTGTCACAGCCCATCTGAGTACTTTCACTGTCCTGGTGGTCCAGGACCTTCAAAAGTGTGATGGTTAGGAATGAAATGAGATGTGTCATTTATGCTCCTAGAACGCCTGAATGCTCCATTAGAGTACCGAGTACCTGTCACAGTCCATCAGGGTACCCGAGTACCTGTCACAGCCCATCTGAGTACCTGTTCCAGTCCATCTGAGTACCCGAGTACCTGTCACAGTTCATCTGAGTACCCGAGTACCTGTCACAGTTCATCTGAGTACCCAAGTACCTGTCACAGTCCATATGAGTACCTGTCACCGTCCTTCAGAAAATGGGGTAATTTTATGGGTAATTTCACTGTCCTGGTGGTCCAGGACCTTCAAAAGTGTGATGGTTAGGAATGAAATGAGATGTGTCATTTATGCTCCTAGAACGCCTGAACGTACTACTTCAATGTTCGGCCTCTCTATGTGGCCAGGCTGTGTAAAAGTCCTACACATGTGGTATCGCCATACTCGGGAGGAGTAGCAGAATGTATTTTGGGGTGTAATTTTTGCTATATACATGCTATGTGTTAGAAATATCTTATAAATTGACAATTTTGTGTAAAAAAAAATGCGTTTTAATTTTTTTCCACATATTCCAAAAACTTATGGAAAAAAATTAACCATTCAAAAGACTCATTATGCCTCACAGATTATACGTTGGGGTGTTTGCTTTCCCAAATGGGGTAATTTTATGGGAAATTCCATTGTCCTGGTACTCCAGGGCCTTCAAAAGTGTAATAGGTGGTTGAGAAATGAGATGCGGGGGGGGGGCGTGGCCAGCGCATGAGCTGAATGGAAGCTCTGTGAGAGAGCTCCGTGACACGAACGGGCATATTAGCGACAATTCACAGCGAATATCGGTAAAAAAGATACAAACAGACGACGGAAGAGTTCCTGAATCCGAAGGTGATGTCAAAAAAGCGGAAAGACGAACGGAAAATGAAAAAACTAACGACATTCTCCTCTCAGTCAGCGGGAGGGAGAAAAAAAGATGGCACAGATCCTCTCACAGCTGCTGTACCAGCAACAGCCTCCTCAGGGAGAGCGCAAAACACTGACAGGCCTGATGCTGTTTTAGAAGAATCACCTCAGAAAACACATCTGGAATCTCCTCATGAGGAAGATTACCTCAGCCCTACATGTCGCAGCCCGGCTAAAACTCGTATCAAACTGGATTTCACAGGCCAGGAGGTAAGCTATAAAATACCTCATATTAGTCAAGATAACACAGTCATAACTCCTATAGCTTCACCTATAGCCGCATTCCCCACTAATAACCAGCCTATTCTGGACACCCAATTAAAAGAAATGCTAATAACTTTACATACTTCGCTTCATACGGATATTTTACAACTCACAAATCAATTCTCCAAAGCAGTGAACTCCTTAGGTGAAAGAGTACACACTATTGAGAACTCTATGGGAGACATGACCAATACTATTAATGATTTAATAGATGCTCATGAAGAAAATAAAGCTGAAAAAGAGTGGCTTAAATTTAAAATCGCAGATTTAGAAGACCGCTCAAGGAAGAACAATCTCAAAATCAGGGGTATCCCTGAAAATATACAGCAGTCTGATCTTAAAAAATATGCCACTGACTTATTCTCCAACTTGCTGCCAGCTATACCAACCTTAGAGCTCACAATTGATCGTATCCATCGGATTCCGAAACCGTCTTTTCTCCCTCCACAGATACCACGTGATGTACTACTTAGAGTACACTTCTACCATGTTAAAGAACAAATCCTATATAAAGTGCGACATTTAGGACAACTTCCACAACCATATAATACAATCCAGATTTATGCTGACTTGTCTAAACATACTCTAGATATGAGAAGACAACTTTCCACGATTACAAAAGCTCTGCGTAATCATAAAATTGAATACCGTTGGAAACAACCATCTAAACTACTGATACAGAAGAACGACACCTACCATACAATCACTTCTGTGGAACAAGGCATTAAGTTACTTCACGCATGGGGTATTATCCCCGAACCAACTCCCCCTATCGGAGCTAAGAAGAATCCGGAGAAACTTACGCCACAATGGCATTAGCTTTCATTGACTAGATCCGGTCAAAATACAATCCTATCTATAGGAAACCGATCTATAAGCTTGCCCGCCGTGCCGTGCGATACTAAATCTTTGGAACAGCTGACCTTTGAACTAATTCCCCATTCTAATGTTGCAGTATACATTGAAATGTTTACCACTGCAAGTTAAGTTTAATGTTTGGTTATATTTTTGTTTGTGCTTTTACTTTTATTTTTTTCTTCACAGTATCCTATACACAACTCATAGCATTCAAAGTGACAGGTATGTTGTGAACCTACAAAATTTGAATCAAAACTTTTCAGTCACTAAATTTTTGGACATTCATAGTCATTTCAGACTACAAATTGTTCACATGGAAGTAGAATTTAAAGCTATTATCAGGCTAGTATGTACTTACTTTTTCCATCTTATTAATATCCTTTTATGAGTATAAAGTTAATATCTTTAAATACTAATGGTCTTAACCATCCAGCAAAAAGAGCGTTGATGTGGCAAATGGCTAACACCCAGCGATGTCAAATATTGTGTATACAAGAAACCCATTTCAAAACAGGCGCTGCTCCCACTTGCACCCATAAGAACTTTCCTCACATATTTACAGCATCAGGCCAACAGAAAAAAAGAGGAGTACTTATTGCCATACATCATTCAGTTAATTTTCAATTGCATGAATCTATTGTAGATACCAATGGACGATACCTCATATTAATATGTACCATTGATAATACACTTACTACATTGGTAAATGTGTATGCGCCTAATAAAAGGCAATCCCATGTTCTGAATGGCCTGATGAGAAAAATAGGTAAATGCCGAAAAGGTGCCTTAATAATTTGTGGAGACTTCAACACAATACATGAACAAGAACTAGACACTTCTAATCCCAAAACCAGAACCAACTGTGCACTTACATTTTTTTTGAATAAAAGTGATCTCTATGATGTATGGAGATGCCATCATCCTGGAGATCGTGAATACACATATCATTCCCTGGTACATAATACCTATACTCGTATCGATTATATTTTTACGGATAAGTGGTTATTGCAGCGGGTAAGGGAGTCTGACATTGCACCCATCACTTGGACTGATCATGCCCCAATTAGTATGACTATTCTACCTAAACACTCTCAAACGACCCATTTTCTATGGAGAACAAATGCATTTCTTATCAAAATGCCTACCTATGCTACAGCTATACAAAACCAGATAACTGAATTCTTTAAATATAATGTGGGATCGGTGTCAGACACCGCCACATTATGGGGTGCTCATAAAGCATTTAGTAGGGGAATCCTAATGCAACTGAATGCTCAATTCAGGAAAAATAAAACGAAACTCATTGAGAAACTTACTGCTGACATTAAAACATTAGATTCCCAAAACTAATCTCACCCATCACAACAACTGAAAACTAAACTACAAATATTACGACAGGAACTCAGAACGACTTTATTGGATACATTTGAAAAACATACTAGAAAACTTAAAGCTAAATATTACCATACTAGCAACAAAGCAGGAAAAAACATGGCACTTCGGATCAAAGGCAGATATTCCAAATCAAAGATTCCATATCTATACCACCCTATTACTAGAGAAAAATTGCAAGACCCCCAAGACATAGCTAATGCATTTAGCTGTTATTATAGCTCCCTTTACAATCTTAAAGATGATTCTCAAACTCCCACACCTACCCCAAAGATAAAAAGTGATTTCTTAGATACTATTAGTCTCCCATCAACACAAAAAAGAAAAGGGGAGAAGAGAGATTGCTAGGGGACTGGAGGGTAACCAACCCCCCGGGATTTTTAAATCGGTACCACATATATGAAACAATATATAAAATTAAAACCAAAAAAGTTTTATTGGATATACAAAATATATGTAGGCAAAACCAAACGTCCCTTTTTCCACTGCATCAGGGATCATGTGTCCCTGGTGCGGGGGAAAAAGATGGAAACCCCCATCAGCCGTCATGTCGGTCTCTACCATCAATTTAATGACCATCTCATGCATTTCTTTCCACTCGAATATGTCCCTCCGGGAGATAGGGGGGGGGATTATAATCAGATCTTGTTACAAAGGGAAACTCGGTGGATATTCAATTTAGAAGCCACCCGATCCCCTGGACTCAATGATGCAATTAGTTTTAAGCCTTTTCTTTAACCACCTTCAGACCGGACCATTTTGCTGGTAAATGACCAGAGGTCTTTTTACAATTTGGCACTGCGCTGTTTTAACTGGTAATTGCGCGGTCATGCAATGTTGTACCCAAACAAAATTTGCGTCCTTTTCTTCCCACAAATAGAGCTTTCTTCTGATGGTATTTGATTGCCTCTGCGATTTTTATTTTTTGCGATATAAACGTAAAAAGACCGCAAATTTTGAAAAAAAATGATATTTTCTACTTTTTGTTATTAGAAAAATCCAATAAACTCAATTTTAGTCATACATTTAGGCCAAAATGTATTCAGCCACATGTCTTTGGTAAAAAAAAAGTCAATAATTGTATATTTATTGGTTTGCGCAAAAGTTGTCACATCTACAAACTAAGGTACGTTTTCTGGAATTTACGCAGCTTTTAGTTTACGACTGCCTATCTCATTTCTTGAGGTGCTAAAATGGCAGGGCAGTACAAAACCCCCCCAAATGACCCCATTTTGGAAAGTAGACACCCTAAGGAAATTGATAAGTGGCATGTTGAGCCCATTGAATATTTTATTTTTTTGCCTCAAGTGATTGAATAATGACAAAAAAAATTTTTTTTGATTTTTTTTACACAAAGTTGTCACTAAATGATATATTGCTCACACATGCTATGGGCATATGTGAAATGACACCCCAAAATAAATTCTGCTGCTTCTCCTGAGTACGGGGATACCACATATGTGGGACTTTTTGGGAGCCTAGCCGCGTACGGGGCCCCGAAAACCAAGCACCGCCTTCAGGCTTTCTAAGGGCGTAAATTTTTGATTTCACTTCTCACTACCTATTACAGTTTTGAAGGCCATAAAATGCCAAGATGGCACAAAACCCCCACAAATGACCCCATTTTAGAAAGTAGACACCCCAAGCTATTTGCTGAGAGGCATGTTGAGTCCATGGAATATTTTATATTTTGCCACAAGTTGCGGGAAAATTACAAACTTTTTTTTTTTCACAAAGTTGTCACTAAATGATATATTGCTCACGCATGCCATGGGCATATGTGAAATGACACCCCAAAATAAATTCTGCTGCTTCTCAAGAGTACGGGGATACCACATATGTGGGACTTTTTGGGAGCCTAGCCGCGTACGGGGCCCCGAAAACCAAGCACCGCCTTCAGGCTTTCTAAGGGCGTTACAGTTTTGAAGGCCATAAAATGCCAAGATGGCACAAACCCCCCAAATGACCCCATTTTGGAAAGTAGACACCCCTAAATTTAGGGGTACACTAGTGAGACTAGGTAATAAATGGCGGGTGCCCTGAAACTATAAAAAAAATAACTAACCAACCAGCGTCACCTGTAACAGTTATATGGTGATCACTGGTGAAAGGGTTAACTAGGGGGCAATCAGGGGGCTTTATGCGGTAGTATATGGGGGTCCCTGGCGCTATAAAAAGCTGCGGCGAACCTAAATACCTACCTGCCTAACTAGCGTCACCTGTGACACTAATACAGCGATCAGAAAAATGATCGCTTATTAGGCTGGGTTCACACTGGAGCGATGCGGGAACGCCATGAATCCGCGGCGGGTTCCCGCATCGCATGCCTCCCGGCGGCAGTTCACACTGCCCTATGCGAACTGCTGGGAGTGTCAGTGAAATGATGACACCCCCAGATGAGTTCGCATATCGCAGTGCGATCTGCAAACTCGGATCGCATGGTGTGAACACCCATGCGATCCGATTCTGCTGCGGGCCAAAAAAAGGGTCCCGTGTGAATTTGCGGCGGGTGCGGCACGAATTCAGCCATACTATCTGTATGGCTGAACTCGAATCGCACAGAAATCGGATGTGATTTGCACTGCAGTGCGGTGCGAATCACATTCGTTCTCATAAACCGCTGCAATGTGAACCCAGCCTTAGTGACACTGGCGACGGGGGGTGATCACGGGGTTAAACCTTTATTGGGGGGGTTAGGGGGGCACATTACAACTAAAGGGGGCTAACCCTAACTGCCCTAACAGTTATTACAGTCACAAATGACACCAATGCAAAAAAAAAAAAAAAAAAAAGCAATTGGTGTCACTGTGACTGGGGGGTAATTGGGGGGTGATCGGGGGGTAAAGGGGGGGGTGTGAGTGTGCCTGGCATGTTCTACTGTGTAGTGTAGTGCTTGTGCAACTCACCGATACTCTCTCCTCGGTGCCGGAACGAAAAATACCGACACGGAGGAGAGAATACATCACTTCCTCTCCTGTGTTTACATTACAGGAGAGGAAATGATGTCACCGGACATTTTCATTCATCGGGAGCGATTGCGAGGGGGTGGCCATGAATGAATGGCCGTCCCCTCGTCCGGGATCGCTCCCGAACGAATACCGACCGCCGCAGGCACCGGGCGGGGGCCCGATCGGGCCGCAGGCACCGGGCGGGGGCCCGATCAGGCCCCCGACCGACGGGCAGGCAAGGACGTACATGTAATCCCTTATGCCTGCCCGTGCCATGTTGTCGACGTACATCGTCGTGCGGCGGTCGGCAAGTGGTTAAATACCCCCCTTTTTTTTTTTCCCTCATTCCCCTGAGGCATTTTAACCACTTGCCGACCGCCGCACGACGATATACGTCGGCAGAATGGCACGGGCAGGCATATGGGCGTATATATAAGTCCCTGCCTGCCCGCGGGTGGGGGGCCCGATCGGGCCCCCCCCCGGTGCCTGCGGCGGTCGGCATTTCTTCGAGAGCGATCCGGGATGAGGGGGCGGCCATTCATTCATGGCCACCCCCTCGCGATCTCTCTCGACGAATGGAAATCCCCCGTGACATCACTTCCTCTCCTGTAATGTAAACACAGGAGAGGAAGTGATGTATTCTCTCCTCCGTGTCGGTATTTTCCGTTCCGACACGGAGGAGAGCGGATCGGTGAGTTGCACCAACACTCTACACACACAGTAGAACATGCCAGGCACACTCACACCCCCCCTTTACCCCCCGATCACCCCCCCAATTACCCCTGCCCCCCAGTCACAGTGACACCAATGTCATTTTTTTTTTTTTTTTTTTTTTTTTTTGCATTGGTGTCATTTGTGACTGTAATAACTGTTAGGGCAGTTAGAGTTAGCCCCCTTTAGTTCTAATGTACCCCCCTAACCCCCCCAATAAAGGTTTAACCCCGTGATCACCCCCCGTCGCCAGTGTCACTAAGGCTGGGTTCACATTGCAGCGGTTTATGAGAACGAATGTGATTCGCACCGCACTGCAGTGCAAATCACATCCGATCTCTGTGCGATTCGAGTTCAGCCATTCGCCGCACCCGCCGCACCCGCCACACCCGCCGCACCCGCCGCAAATTCGCACGGGACCCTTTTTTTGGCCCGCAGCAGAATCGGATCGCATGGGTGTTCACACCATGCGATCCGAGTTTGCAGATCGCACTGCGATATGCGAACTGATCTGGGGGTGTCAGTAACATTTCACTGACACTCCCAGCAGTTCGCATAGGGCAGTGTGAACTGCCGCCGGGAGGCATGCGATGCGGGAACCCGCCGCGGATTCGCGGCGTTTCCGCATCGCTCCAGTGTGAACCCAGCCTAATAAGCGATCATTTTTCTGATCGCCGTATTAGTGTCACAGGTGACGCTAGTTAGGCAGGTAGGTATTTAGGTTCGCCGCAGCTTTTTATAGCACCAGGGACCCCCATATACTACCGCATAAAGCCCCCTGATTGCCCCCTAGTTAACCCTTTCACCAGTGATCACCATATAACTGTTACAGGTGACGCTGGTTGGTTAGTTATTTTTTTATAGTTTCAGGGCACCCGCCATTTATTACCTAATAAAGGTTTAACCCCCTGATCACCCGGCGGGTGTCATTTGTGACTAATAACTGTTAGGGCAGTTAGGGTTAGCCCCCTTTAGTTCTAAGGTACCCCCCTAACCCCCCCAATAAAGGTTTAACCCCGTGATCACCCCCCGTCGCCAGTGTCACTAAGGCTGGGTTCAGATTGCAGCGGTTTGAGAACGGATGTGATTCGCACCGCACTGCAGTGCAAATCACATCCGATCTCTGTGCGATTCGAGTTCAGCCATTCGCCGCACCCGCCGCACCCGCCACACCCGCCGCACCCGCCGCAAATTCGCACGGGACCCTTTTTTTGGCCCGCAGCAGAATCGGATCGCATGGGTGTTCACACCATGCGATCCGAGTTTGCAGATCGCACTGCGATATGCGAACTGATCTGGGGGTGTCAGTAACATTTCACTGACATTCCCAGCAGTTCGCATAGGGCAGTGTGAACTGCCGCCGGGAGGCATGCGATGCGGGAACCCGCCGCGCATTCGTGGCGTTCCCGCATCGCTCCAGTGTGAACCCAGCCTAATAAGCGATCGTTTTTCTGATCGCTGTATTAGTGTCACAGGTGACGCTAGTTAGGCAGGTAGGTATTTAGGTTCGCCGCAGCTTTTTATAGCGCCAGGGACCCCCATATACTACCGCATAAAGCCCCCTGATTGCCCCCTAGTTAACCCTTTCACCAGTGATCACCATATAACTGTTACAGGTGACGCTGGTTGGTTAGTTATTTTTTTATAGTTTCAGGGCACCCGCCATTTATTACCTAGTCTCACTAGTGTACCCCTAAATTTAGGGGTGTCTACTTTCCAAAATGGGGTCATTTGGGGGGGGTTTGTGCCATCTTGGCATTTTATGGCCTTCAAAACTGTAACGCCCTTAGAAAGCCTGAAGGCGGTGCTTGGTTTTCGGGGCCCCGTACGCGGCTAGGCTCCCAAAAAGTCCCACATATGTGGTATCCCCGTACTCAGGAGAAGCAGCAGAATTTATTTTGGGGTGTCATTTCACATATGCCCATGGCATGCGTGAGCAATATATCATTTAGTGACAACTTTGTGAAAAAAAAAAAAAAAAAAAAAGTTTGTAATTTTCCCGCAACTTGTGGCAAAATATAAAATATTCCATGGACTCAACATGCCTCTCAGCAAATAGCTTGGGGTGTCTACTTTCTAAAATGGGGTCATTTGTGGGGGTTTTGTGCCATCTTGGCATTTTATGGCCTTCAAAACTGTAATAGGTAGTGAGGAGTGAAGTCAAATATTTACGCCCTTAGAAAGCCTGAAGGCGGTGCTTGGTTTTCGGGGCCCCGTGCGCGGCTAGGCTCCCAAAAAGTCCCACATATGTGGTATCCCCGTACTCAGGAGAAGCAGCAGAATTTATTTTGGGGTGTCATTTCACATATGCCCATGGAATGTGTGAGCAATATATCATTTAGTGACAACTTTGTGAAAAAAAAAAAAAAAAAAAAAAAGTTTGTAATTTTCCCGCAACTTGTGGCAAAATATAAAATATTCCATGAACTCAACATGCCTCTCAGCAAATAGCTTGGGGTGTCTACTTTCTAAAATGGGGTCATTTGTGGGGGTTTTGTGCCATCTTGGCATTTTATGGCCTTCAAAACTGTAATAGGTAGTGAGAAGTGAACTCAAAAATTTACGCCCTTAGAAAGCCTGAAGGCGGTGCTTGGTTTTCGGGGCCCCGTACGCGGCTAGGCTCCCAAAAAGTCCCACATATGTGGTATCCCCGTACTCAGGAGAAGCAGCAGAATTTATTTTGGGGTGTCATTTCACATACGCCCATAGCATGTGTGAGCAATATATCATTTAGTGACAACTTTGTGTAAAAAAAAAAAAAAAATTTTTTTTTTGTCATTATTCAATCGCTTGAGGCAAAAAAATAAAATATTCAATGGGCTCAACATGCCTCTTATCAATTTCCTTAGGGGGTCTACTTTCCAAAATGGGGTCATTTGGGGGGGTTTTGTACTGCCCTGCCATTTTAGCACCTCAAGAAATGAGATAGGCAGTCGTAAACTAAAAGCTGCGTAAATTCCAGAAAACGTACCTTAGTTTGTAGATGTGACAACTTTTGCGCAAACCAATAAATATACAATTATTGACTTTTTTTTTACCAAAGACATGTGGCTGAATACATTTTGGCCTAAATGTATGACTAAAATTGAGTTTATTGGATTTTTCTAATAACAAAAAGTAGAAAATATCATTTTTTTTCAAAATTTGCGGTCTTTTTACGTTTATATCGCAAAAAATAAAAATCGCAGAGGCAATCAAATACCATCAAAAGAAAGCTCTATTTGTGGGAAGAAAAGGACGCAAATTTTGTTTGGGTACAACATTGCATGACCGCGCAATTACCAGTTAAAGCAGCGCAGTGCCAAAGTGTAAAAAGACCTCTGGTCATTTACCAGCAAAATGGTCCGGTCTGAAAGTGGTTAAAAAGGCTTCCAAAAAATCATTGGAATGTACATTGATTGTTTTTTTTAGGGAATATACCAAAGAACTCACCAGTTTGAGTATGTTCGAGACCCCCCAAAAATTTAGAAGGACCCTATGGATTTCCCAATGGAAAGAGTCTGCACGGGCACCCCGGGGCAATTTTGACCTATGACCTATCCAACCAGTTATGGGTTTGGCCAAGCTTGCCCCTATTCTAATTAGGAGGTTTTTTTGCTGTAGCCCACATATTGCAAATACTTTTTTCTTTACCATTCTGAAAACCGGGATTTACATATAGGGGCCGACGGAAGGGCAAGGGATTGTATTTATCTTTTGTCTTTCTGTCATCCCCTTCTCCGTTTGATTTGCATATGCTCGATCCGGCTATTCCATTTAGGCATAGTCGCCTTTTTCCATCGTGGTTGCCTGTTGCTGAAAGGTGTAGGTTATGCCTTCAGCACAGGTCCGGTGAAAGATGTGTGGGCACACTCCTTGACTCCAGCCAGGTTGCAAAATGGCAGATGCGTCGCAACGACGTAACTCACGTCCTACGCGCATGCGCAGTAAGTTCAATACGCGCAGCAAGGAAATTCCTCCAGAAGACATGTCCGCAGCCCGGTAGTGACGTCAGACGCTACCGGGCTGGAGCCACGAGATAAAAACACTAAACCCGTCAATGCTGTTTAGGCAGCTGACAGGAATAGACCGTGAGGAGCTCCGCTGGTGACCCAATACTTATATGTGATTCCAATATCATTTGCACCAAACAGGTACGAATTTAGAAACTTCCTATGGACATACAGGCGGGTCTTTTATGTCCTGGGGGATAATGACCACCCTCACAGTATATTAGAATGGGGGTACTTTTTGACGCAGGGCTTTAGTTTTTTGCTTCCCCTTTATCTTATTTTTCAGATTGGCAGAGACGATTGCCCTTTTTGCTGAATTTTACTATTCACAATCTAGATTTGACAATATATGGATCACTACTTTATCCGGCGCCACGAACTGGTCTAAATTTGACCTTTTTTTTTGGATTATCCCAGGTATGCATTTTATTAAATATTCATGGGTACTCAATTAATGCTTGAGCTCAGCTTAGATGAAATGTACCTTTTTTCTCGTGCCTCTGCAGGCTCTTGGGAAATACCAGGGATCCCCAAGGGTGCTCTCCTCATACTCCTTTTGACTTGGTGTGGGTCTTTTTCATTTACCAACGATTATTCATAGGATTGATAAACGACAAATATTTTCATTAATTCAGGGGTAAGAGGCTTTATGTTCAATTTATTTCATTTCAGTTTATCTCATTTTCATTACTTTTTACCTAATTTGTAACCTCCAATAGTGGAGAACTATATTATTACAAAATATATGCTTTAGAAAATTGGGATTGTATTTATTTAAATGGAATGCCCTTTTTTCTCATGGGAAATTTTTTTTTTCTTTTTTTTGTATAGTTTTTCACAATTAATATGTCCTGTTTAGATGCATTTAATTATTGCTCTGGTCTAATCATAGATCCAAGTATAGTTATCTATTGAAACTATTTATTGTACCTATGTAAAATGGACATGGAGGGCCTTTCTCCTTCTCCTTTTGTTTTGGGGGGGGGGGGGGGACACTTGATGTACCCCCTGATACTCACTATGTCTTTTGAATGTTTATTTTGTCTATTTTTTGTATATTTGCAGTTCTCTCTGCACATCATTAGTTGCTGCAATGTCCTGAGGAAGCTCAGAAGAGTGAAACATGTAGGAAAGAAACAATGCAGGCTCATTAGTATACAAATGTGGAAAATTGTGGAATTCTGTGGAATCTGCACCAGTGTTTGTATATTTATTCAGGTTTATCCATATGCATATGGAGATAAGTGTCTTTTTTATCATAAGATGTATTTTGTATATCCAATAAAACTTTTTTGGTTTTAATTTTATATATTGTTTCATATATGTGGTACCGATTTAAAAATCCGGGGGGTTGGTTACCCTCCAGTCCCCTAGCAATCTCTCTTCTCCCCTTTTCTTTTTTGTGATTATGTAACTGGGATGTGGTACCTTCTTCTACTAATTTATACTGTTGACCAATAGCTTTCTATATATATATCTTTTGTTTCTTTTAGTCTCCCATCATTAACTACTGATCAAATCTCTGATCTCAACATCCCATTTTCAGTGGAAGAAATTGCTAGAACTATAGACTCCCTGCCCAACAATAAATCTCCGGGCCCAGACGGAATGATAGGAGAATACTATAAATTACTTCGAGATATACTGGCTCCCCACTTATGCTCACTTTTTAACGAAGCGGCATCCAAATCAGAATTTCTGGCTGAGATGCTTCAGGCCTTGATCATAACAGTGCCGAAACCAGGCAAAGATCCCAATGCTCCCCAAAATTTCAGACCGATTTCATTATTGAACATTGATATCAAAATATACGCCAAAGCAATAGCGAATCGACTGATGAACTACATACCAGACCTCATTCACAAAGATCAATCTGGCTTTACTAAAGGTCGACAATCTTCAGATGCAACAAGACGTCTGATTGATATTATACACTTCACTGAGAGACATCAAACGCCTTCTCTGCTCCTTTCTTTGGATGCAGAGAAGGCGTTTGATAGGGTCCATTGGGGCTATTTACAGTTAGTGCTTTTAAAATTTGGCTTTCATGGAAATATTTTATCGGCAATTTTTGCACTGTATAAGGGCCCCTCAGCGAGAGTATACACAAATGATATGATGTCTAGGCCCTTTGGCATCTCAAATGGAACACGACAAGGTTGCCCCTTATCTCCTTTAATATTTAATTTAGCCATCGAACCTCTAGCAGAACGTATACGATCTGACACAAAACTATCTGGTATAAAAATTGGGCAAATAGATAATAAAATAAGTCTGTTCGCAGATGACATAGTGCTTATAGTGTCTGATCCTATTTCATCTCTCCTGAATCTCCAAAATATACTAACGACATTTGGAGCAGCATCATATTATAAAATCAATGAAACTAAGTCCAATATTTTAGACCTAGGATTAGATAACACAACCAGGCAGTTATTGTCTAATAAATACCCCTACCACTGGAAAGACGAGGGGATTTCTTACTTAGGAATCACTCTCACTAACAAAACAAAACAGTTATTTAAAACAAACTTTTTACCATTTAAGAAACATTTTGAAACATATCTGACAACACTTAGTAAATTCGAATTTACATGGGCTGGTCATCTGGCAGCTTTCAAAATGATGACCTTACCAAAATTATTATATCAACTCAGGTCCCTTCCAATATGTATCCCTAAATATTACTTTAAATCCTTACAAAGCAGTTTGGGAAAATATCTATGGAATGGCAAAAAATCTTGTTGCGCATACCATATACTAATTAAACATAGAAATATAGGTGGTGTGACCGTACCTGATCTACAGGATTATTATGACGCAACTCTTTTGACCCAATTGCAAGAATGGTTCTTGCCTATTTCTAAAACTTTATGGGGACAAATTGAGAAAGACATCACACGACAGCCTAATATGCAATTCTGGTTACTTAGTAGGAAAATTAAGTCCACAATTACAGCTCAATACACACCAACGGTGAAAGTGACGCTACACTCTTGGCAGAGAATCATCACATACAAATGGGATAAAACTCCAATCACAGTGTTAAACCCTCCTCTAACAATTATACCAACATTAATTCCTGGTGTACAAATACACGACTGGAATTTGGGTCGGGATATCAAACTTGGTTCCTTCTTCCAACAGGGCTCATTAAAGTCTTTTTCTCAGTTAAGTAATGAATTACAGCTTCCGAATTCTGAGCGATCTACATATATTCAAATAGAAAAGTGTCTGCTACACAATCCACAACTCAGAGCTTCAATCCCGGTTAAAATATGGTCTTTCCTCAATAACCATGCCACCTCACAGAAAGGAGTAGCTACAATATACCCAATTCTAGGGGAAAAAAACATACCCAGCAAACTACCTTCCTTCCTTAAATGGGAACAAGATTTGGGGCAAGACTTTTCAATTAAACAATGGATGGCTTCCCTACGAAGCATATATAGGGCCACTGCATGTGTTACACTATGGGAACTGGCACAAAAAATTGTTTAAAGACAATACCTGACTCCACATATCCTAGCAAAATTCAAGGGGAACTCGTCACCTAAATGCTGGAGAAATTGTACCCAATTGGGGACCCTATTTCATATTATGTGGGACTGCCCAAGCTTATATAACTACTGGCAGGCAATCTCCCATTTACTCACTTCCGTAACAGGTATTGTCCTTCAACTTTCACCAGAACTAGCCATTCTGAATATGAATTTACATACGATTCCCAAACAATATCGTAAAGTAGTAACACATATACTTTTAGCTGCGAGACTATCCATAACTAGAAAATGGAAAACTGACTCTCTTCCTACTATGACAGAAGTTATAGAATTAACCCAACTCCACCACTCCTACGAATTGTTATTTCCTAATGACAAATCCCTATATATTAAGGAACAACAACTACGGGAACCTTGGAGTACATGGTACAAAAATTATACTTCCACAATTTAGATAATGCTGATTCTTTACTCATATAGAAGAAAGAACTCCTGTGCGTTTTAATATTTTTTTTTGGATGGCTTTAAAAATAATTTCACAACAAAGTGACAAATATATCACATGTTTGTTTATCTGAATTGAGCTGCGGAGTAAGAATAGATCTTTATTTTCCTTCATAAAAGATAACTACTGTGTTTGAATTTCCTTTAGGATCTTGGACTAGGTACTCCAAGACACAGATAGATCCCTGTGAGGGGTGTCTTGGGGTCCAGAAGTGGCCATTATCCATATCGCTATTAATAAATCTTACAATAATTATATTACGGACTTTATTATACAAATTCTAAGAGACTTACTCTTGTTCGAGTCCCTTTATGACTATGAATATTAGATACTTGGGAATACTACTTTATTCTTTATTGTGGATTATTTGTTTATATGCTATATTGTGCTGAGAAAACCCTGTCACTACATTATACTGTGTTATGTTACTTTTATTACTATATATTATTTTTTTTTTGTTTTGTAACCCTTGTTGTAACTAACTCTGCTAAAAATCTCAATAAAAACATTTGAAAAGAGAAATGAGATGCGTCATTTTTGCTCGTAGAACGTCTGAAGGTACTACATCAATGTTAGTGCTCTGTATGTGGCCAGGCTGTGTAAAAGTCTCACACATGTGGTATTGCCGTACTCTGGAAGAGTAGCAGAATATATTTTGGGGTGTAATTTGTTGTATGCATATGCTGTGTGTGAGAAATAACCTGATAATATGACAATTTTGTAAAAAAAATAAATAAAAAAAATTCTTCATTTTGCAAAGAATTGTGGGAAAAAATGACAACTTAAAAAAAACTCACCATGCTACTTACTTAATACCTTGGAATGTCTACTTTGTAAAAAGGGGTAATTTAGGGGGTATTTGTACTTTCCTGACTTGTTAGTGTCTCAAGAAATGAGGTACACCTGATGTACTGAAGGCCTGATCAGAAGTGATCAATTTTCAGTGATTGGCACCATAGTTTGTAGACTCTATAACTTTCACAAAGACCAAATAATATATACTAATGTGGGTTATATTTACCAAAGATATGTAGCAGTATAAATTTTGGCCAAAATTTATGAAGAAAAATTACTAATTAGCAAAAATTTATGACAGAAACAAAGAAAAAGGCATTTTTTTCACAAAATTACGTTTTATTTTATTTATAGCACAAAAAATAAAAAACCCACTAGTGATTAAATACCACTAAAAGAAAGATCTATTTGTGTGGAAAGAAGGACGCAAGTTTCATATGGATACAGTGTTGGATGACTGAGTAATTGTCATTCAAACTGTGAGAGCGCTGAAAGTTGAAAATTGGTCTGGTCAGGACGGGGGTGTAACTGCACTGTATTGAGGTGATTAAAGATTTTTTTTTATAAATTTTCTTATATAATTATTTTAAAGTTCTTATTTTTGTGTTTTATGAGATGATGTATCAATGTTTAACTAAATTGTGTAACAATTTTTGTGTGATGTGTACAAAAGGGCCCAGATTTCTCAGTTTGTATAGTGATCTGCCATATTTATATACGGTGGGTGGTGTGAATAATCTTGATTGGGCTCCAATTAGAATTGCAACACTAATATGTCCTTAAATGTTGGAGGTATTTAAACTTTCCCTGTCCTGGTTTCACTGTCCGTGTGACTTGCGCTATGTGGGCTGAGTGTTTGCGGTCCAAGTGGACGTTAAAATGGCGACGCCGATGGGCGACTATGGTCACTTCCAGGTCTTGGGGATAGGGGATAGTGTGGCTAGTCGGCTTTGTTGTGTTGCCTAGCACATTGATACTGGCTGCACACGCCGAGCCGCTTGTAAAGCCTGTAACTCCATGGATATTGTGAGCACCAAACAAAAGTGTAAACCGCGTGTGTATGGTCGGCCCAAAGCGAGGCTTGGAACGCATGCTTGGCGGCCATTTTGAGCAGAAAATGGAAGTGAATCGCGGAGACACACAATTGAGAAATTCTGGCCCATTGGACACTTAAACACATAAAAGTGAGTACCACAGCAGTGGGGGGACACCCCAGACGAAGTCCAAGGAGACGAAACGCGTCGGGAGAACCTCACTGCTGTGACTATTTTTGAAAAAAGCGTTAAGTCAACTACAGAAATGTAAGTGTGATACTGTTTTAATAAATTTACAAGTTTTTACGGAATTACGCTCGGTTCCATTCTTCTATCCTGTATGATCATTTTTGGTGGAGTATGATCTGCTTTTCTAATTGGAGGTCATTTGGCATCGAGTTTGGTCTTGGAGGAGTTTCTATACCAACCAGTTCCATACTTCACGGTTTCCTGGAGACCATCTAATTGATTTCATATCAAAGCTGTTTTGACCCTTCGGGCATATGTCCGTTTGGGTCAAAGGCATCTGGTAAGCCTTAAATTCGTTCCTAGGTGGTGGCGTTCCCACAAGGGTGTATTGTGCACTTTTTTGGATTTTCTGAAAGACTTTTGTCATTTATTTTTCACGCAAAGGGGGGACTGTTTGTCCCTTATATAGACATTGCACTAATCCTTATTGGAAGGACTTTGTTAATCTATTTTTCTTTGTATTGTGTTTTTTCACGTGCAACCTATACATACATATTCAATTAATATAGGGGTCACCCGATAATTATACATAAGTTTGTAATTTCTGTGTAGAGGTCTATGTTTGCACATTTATTATTTTATTTAGCTCGGCACTTTTTCTTACATTTGATCCTACTAAGATTTCCACTTTTAGTGTGTCAGCGGCTGGTTTGCTAGAGATAGCGCAGTGTTTTTTGTAATTTTTAAATCAACAGCTTAATGACAAATGTAAATAATGAAATAGGTCTATATGCATCTGGAGATAGGGCATCCTTGCCAGGTTTCAAAAGTACTACAATAAGTGCATCACTCATAGAGGGGGGAAATCTCCCAATTTCAAATGCCTTGTTATAGACTTGCAGGAGTATTGGGATTAATTGCGCTGTGTAGTGTTTATAAACTTCTGCTGGTAAGCCATCGGCACTAGGCACTTTTCCATTTTGAGCATGGGCCAATGCCTCTAGGGAGCTCCTCCTCAGTCAGTGGGAAATTTAATTGTTTGGGTGCCATGGTGGACAAACAGGGTAAGGAGATCCCTTCTTAGGAGCGGCAAGTCCCCCACACTGTATCCCCATGGGCCTCGCGCATGGCCTGCAGCCTGCCATGCTTGGCCCCCCTCCTCCACAAAACACCCAATGCTCAGATGCATATCCTCGATTGCTGAGAACAGCTTCAGGACCCCTGTATGCATGGAACTGACCCTGGATCCCTGGCATCCTCAGATTTCTCTATAGACTTACCAGCCCTGCCAGGCTCTGTGCACCCATCCAGCCAGATACTACAAGAGCCTGGGGAGAGCCATGCAGCCTTCAGTACCTATGCATCTAAACTACCCCCCCTAAATCCCAGAGACTCTCTCACTCATAGGCCTTCAGCTCCCCCAGGGAACAGGTTACACCACCAGCCACCTATACACAAAAGGTGTACTCTCCCCTGCCAACCACCACTCTGGAGCAGCAAGCATGAGAGATCCCATGCCTGATCAAGCACTGACCTGGGGGGACCCATGGAGCTCATCACCAGGACTAGCATACTCTGCCCAGGGCAATGCTACCTCACATCCTCAACTGATGCCATCTCGCCCACCTCCAACACAGCAAACCCCAATGCCAGGCCAAATTCACTCTGTACACCCACAATGGCACTCATATCTACAGGCGATGCCCACCAAAAAAGACTTCAAGCAGCTAATAGCAAATGTAATATCCACATGCCGCTCAGAAATACAGGTGCTAAAGTCAGGCCTTAAGCACCTCGCAGACAGGGTAGAGATCGCCCGAAGAAGAAATACAGGAGACTAAGCTGGCAGTCCACAGAACCCAACTCCAGGGAGCAGACCATCACAACCTGCTGAGAGACATGCAACGCCACATGGAGGACTTGGACAACAGGGGGCGCAGGAAAAACATCTGGGTGAGAGGGGTCCCAGAGACTGAGAGCCCTGAGGACATGCAGAACACTTTGCAGAATGTGTTTAGCAACCTCCTAGGTGAGCCTGCCACCAAACATATTGAAATGGACAGAGCCCACCAAGCCCTATGTTCTAAAAGCTCCACCTCAAAACCAAGAGAAATCATCTGTAGGATTAGTTCCTACCCCCTGAAGGAAGGTCACTTTCCAAGATGTCCAAGTGCAACTGTATCCGGATCTCGCAAGGATTACCATGCAAAAATGAAGACTTCTGCAACCCCTTTTGCACACCCTACAAGACAAAAACATTCCCTACCGCTGGTGATTCCCCTTTCGCCTCACAGCTAAACATCAAGGCAAATCCACTGCCCTACAATACCCAAAGGATCTAAACACCCTTTGTGACGTCCTGGGGATCCCTATCCCCCAACTCCTGGAATGGGATCTTGTGGCTACTCCACCTCCGTCGCCCACAATCTGGCAGAAGGTTCCCCCATCCAACCACTCCTGGAACGTGGATGCATCCCACAAGAGAAACAAACATAGAAACGGCTGAACTAACTACACCCCTCTTCATATGTTACCTGCTAATGGACTGACCTGCCATCTAACAAGGCTGGTGAATCCACCCTGGACATTCTTGAATATTTAGTCCCCCCCCTTGTCCCCCAGTTTTAATCCCCAGTTTACCTTATGGGCATGTCTCTGATGAGACCCAAGAGAGTAGGAACTTTCATGCTTGCCCGCCCCCCCCGGGACTAAAGTTACCATAGTTTTGTTGTTTGTATTCTATATGACCAATCTAGGGCTCCCTTGCATCCACCTGACCCATCTCCTTGGATTAGGGTGGGGGGATCCCTGGGAAACCATACTGACCTAAGCCTGATGGCCTCTCAAGGTCATGTGACAACATTTTCTCTAATTTCTCAGTGCTAATTGTGTATTAAATCTTCTTTATACCCTTTCAGCTACATCTCCTTTTCTTCTCCCGTCCGTCATCCTGTAGCTCACTGCGCAGGTCGTGGAATTTGCCTGGATCTCCTCCTGAAGTAGTTCTGCTCCTCGCCTTCAATTTTTGTAACCTCTTCTCCACAACAGGTAAGATACCCCCCCTCACCTTACCAAACACCATGGCTAAGATCCTCTCTTTGAACGCTCACGGCCTAAATTACAATATAAAAAAGACATCTGTCACTGAGGGATTTTAGACAGTCAGGCGCAGACATTGTCTTTGTCCAGAGACACACTTTGATAAAGGGGGCGCGTTCGCCTCCAAACAATTCCCCCAGATCTACCTTTCCTCAGGACCTCATAAACGTGCCGGGGTCACCATACTTATCCAGCACGGGTCTCCATTCACCTGTTCAGAACACTATAGCGACTCACATGGCCACTTTGTCATCCTTGGGGGTCTGTGGCAAACACAGAAGGTCACCTTATGTGCCCTATATGCCCCGAACATTAAACAATATAGATTCTTGTCTAAAGTCTTTGCCCACCTCTTTCAGTCTGATCACGGATTCTTAGTGGTGGGGGCGATTTTAACTTAACCCACTCTGAAACTGCGGATCACCACGTGGTAAGCTCCCAGACATCGTCGGATTGAGCCCTCAGGGACTCGAAGCTCTTCCACCAACTCTCTAGACGATATGCTCTCTTCGATGCCTGGATGGCTCTCCACCCAGGGGATCGGCAGTACACATTTTACTTGGCACCCCACCGAACACACTCACATATTGACTATTTCTTTATCAATAACCCCACACATAGAATAACACACAAGTACGGATACTCCCGATCTCATGGTCTGACCACGCCCCTATCTTGCTTACCTTGTACCTAGGCTCCCTCAACCTTAGGCCCTACAACTGGAGGTTAAACACATTCCTTTTCCAGCACCTCTCATCAAAAACAGAGCCAACCTCCACCCTAAAATTTTACTTTGCGGAAAACACCACTGCTGACATCTCCCCCCCTACACTCTGGGAAGCCCATAAGGCCATCCTTTGAGGCAGATGTATGGCACTATCCTCTGCCATGAATAAAGATGTTCTGGCCACAAAGATCCAAACCGAGAAAGAGCTTAAGGTTCTAGAACACTGAATACAATTGTCCCCTACCCTATCCCTCCTTAAGAAAAGGCTTTGCTTAGACTAAATCAAGTATATTATGATAAAGGTAATAAGGCCCACTGCCTAGTGGTGAAGAAACTGTGTGACAACTCCCACATGTACACGCCTCACCAGATTAAGAACAAAACAGTCTGTCTACTATCCCACTAGGGATGAGCTTCGTGTTCGAGTCGAACGTACGTTCGACTCGAACATTGGCCGTTCGGCCGTTCGGCGAATTCCGAACGTTTGGGCCGTTCGCGTCAAAATTCGAGTGACGCGCGCGCGGACCACAATGCACTGCGGTGGCGCAGTGCATTGCTGCCCCATGATTGGCCAAGCATGCACTGTGACCCCGCATGCTTGGCCAATCGCAGCGCCGGCAGCGAGGAGAGCCATGATTGGCCACAGGCATCCTGCCTGTGGCCAATCATAGCTCAGGCTGTGTAGTGCACGCCCCACACTATATAAGGCCGCCTTTGAGGCGGCCTCGTGTAGTGTGTTACTTAGCATCTGAAGCAGTGGGTGTTCTGTGTACCTTCAACACAGTACACACCAATCGTTTTTGGCTGATTTCCTATCTTGCTGCTGTGTAGTGGTTGTTGTCTGTGCCCTGACTGCAGTATACACCACTATATTCACCTCACCTATATAGCTAGTGATCTAGCTTTAACCACTTAACAACTGCCCATTGCCGATTAACGGCTTCAGGGCGGTTGTTTAACTCTGAGAGGCCGTAAATAACGGCCTCCCAGAATTCTGCTCTCGCGTGCCCCGAGGTGCGCGCACTCGAGAGCATCCGTGACCGCCGGGCGCTCATAGCGGCCGTTTACCACGTGATTGCTCCGTCAAATGACGGAGTGATCACTTGGAAACAAACCTAACATAACATGACGCCGGTTCCTCCCTCCCCTCTCTGTACCGATCGGTACAGCGGAGGGGAAAGAGATCGGTGTCAGCAGCGATGTGGGCTGCATCTGCAGTGCCCACATCGCTGCTCACCGAATTTAACCCCTCAATTCCCTGCCAATACTCTGCAATACCAGTGCATACTCTGCAGTACCCTGCCATTACTCTGCAGTACCCCGCCATTACTCTGCAGTACCCCGCCATTACTCTGCAGTACCCCGCCATTACTCTGCAGTACCCCGCCATTACTCTGCAGTGCAGTACCCTGCCATTACTCTGCAGTACCCTGCCATTACTCTGCAGTAACCCCCATTACTCTGCAGGACCCCCCAATACTCTGCAGTACCCGCCATTACTCTGCAGTACCCGCCATTACTCTGCAGTACCCCCAATACTCTGCAGTACCCTGCCATTACTCTGTAGTACCCCCCAATACTCTGCAGTACCCTGCTATTACTCTGTAGTACCCCGCCAATACCCCGCCAATACTCTGTAATACCCTGCCATAAATTGCCATACCCAGCCATACTCAGAGATACCCAGCCATACTCGGTGATACCCTGAAATACCCAGCCATAGACGCCCCCCACCCCTCACCGCCCTCCGGTGCTTCTACCAACTCGCCAGTACGATCAAAGCCAGAATCTTTTTTTTATTTTTTATTTCAGGCTTCCCAGCCTAGAGGTGAGATGTGGGGTCATATTGACCCCCCAGATTTCACTGTAAAGAGGACCTGTCACCCCATATTCCTATTACAAGGGATGTTTACATTTCTTGTAATAGGAATAAAAGTGATCAAAAATATATTTTTGGGGAAAAAAATGTCAAACTAAAATAAAGTAAAATGAACAATAAAAAAATAAAATAAAAATTAAAGCGCCCATGTCCCCATGTGCTCGCATGTGCCACACATGAGAGGTATCGCCGAGAATGTTAGAGCGAGAGCAATAATTCTAGTCCTAGACCTCCTCTGCAACTCAAAACATGTAACCAGTAAAACATTTTTTAAAGCGTCGCCTATGGGGATTTTTTAAGTGGCGACGTTTGGCGCCATTCCACGGGCATGTGCAATTTTGAAGAGTGACATGTTTGATATCTATTTACTCAGCATAACTTCATCTTTCACTTTATGCAAACATTGGGCTAACAAGTGGTTAATAATAGAGCTTGCAGTCAGTAGTGTTAGGAGATGCTGTCTGCGTGCTCTGTACCCAATACATACCACTATAATATAGGGCAGGCCCCTACTTTCAAACATCCAACTTACAAACATCTCCTACTTGCAAACGAGATGAAAAAAGATGGACGACAAAACAAATTATACAGGGGTGATAACCCTTCCCTATGTTTTCCAAAAAGCTTAAAAATCGTTTTTTTTGACTGGAGCTACACTTTAAAAATGTACCGGTTGAAAATGACAAACAGATTCAACTTAACACAACAAACCTACACAGTCCCTGTCTTGTTTGCACCGCCTGTATACTGCTGTTCTGAGTATATAGGGCCTGGGGGCCACACGCATTTCCTTTTTTTAATATGGGTACGGGGTTCCCCTTAATATGCGTACAAGACCCAAATAGGCTGGTAATGGGCAGGGAGGGCTACCCATGCCATGTTTCTCAATGATTTTCAACCATATTGCAGGAACCAGATATAACATTAAAACCGCAAGCAGTTTTAAATGGTGTTATTTCCGTTTAATGTCATTTTGTGCAGGGACTGTTCTAAACACGGGAAACACGTGGCACTTCACAGGCATACTACAGACACCCCCCAGGCACCATATTTAAAGGAATATTTCACTTTTTTTTCACTTTAATCGTCATTAAAATCAGTGCTCCCGCCAAAACTGCAGTTTTAAAACTTTTTTTTGCAGTGACCCATGTCCCCTGAGGCAGGAGGCAGGTCCCCAAATCCTTTTTAGGACACTATCTTGCATATTAGCCGTTAAAATTAGCACTTTCCATTTCGAACGTTCGAGTCCCATAGACTTCAATGGGGTTCTAACGTTCGTACCGAACGCGGGGGTCGTTCGCAAGTTCTGGTGCAAACCGAACTGGGGGGTGTTTGGCTCATCCCTATATCCCACCCTAAAGACATTGCTCATACCTTTGCAGAATTTTACACAGACCTCTACAACAATCCTGACATCCCCACTAACCCCCCAACCTATCCCATCGCATGCAACAATATCTCAAACAAAGTGGAGTACCCAAATTCCAAGCCTCTGACTTAGCAACCCTAAACACACCAATTACTGAAGAAGAAATAGAACAGACTGTTATCTCTACCATCCCACAAGTCCCCAGACAGACTACCTTATGAATACTACAAGACCTTATTTCCCCTCCTACTCCCCCACATGTGCAAACTCTTCAATGTATTCCTCCGGGACACCCCCATCCCAGCATACATGCAACGATCCTTTATTACTCTGATCACCAAACCAGACAAAGACCCTATCTTATGCGCCAACTACAGACCCATCGCTCTGCTGAACTCGGACCTCAAAGTTTTTACAAAACCGCTCGCAATTGGCCTGAATGTAGTCCTCCCCTTTTTCATCCACAAGGATTAGGTGGGTTTTGTCCCACTCAGACAGGCGGGTGACAATACCAGATAGGTGATTGATCTGGTGGATGTGACGAATAGGGAGAATTTGGCATCCTTGCTACTTAGTCTGAATGCTGAAAAGGCCTTTGACCATCTTGGTTGGCCCTTGCTGTTTGCCACGCTAAAACATGCTGGGTTTAGGGGACCTTTCCTATGAGTGATTCAGCACCTCTACTGCCACCCCACATCCCAGGTTAGGACTTCCATCGCTCCCCTCCTCATTTTCTATAACTAAATGGCACCCGGCAGTGGTGCCCACTTTCCACCCTGCTATTTGCACTGTGTCTTGAACCCCAAGCTGTCTCTGTTCAAAATAATCCAGATATCTGGGGTGTATCAGTCAGGAGCAGACAGTTTAAAATGTCTCTGTTCGCTGACGACATTATCCTAACCCTGGCAAAACCTATAATCTCCCTCCCAAATCTCCATGCAGAACTAGACTGCAATGGGGCCCTCTCGGGATACAGAGGGCTAAATCAGAGGCCCTTCCAATTAATGTCCCCGAAGCGGAAACTGCACACCTACAGACCAATTTCTCCCATCACTGGAAACATGCCTCCTTGAAATATCTGGGAATACACATCACCCCAAAATTCACCACCCTATACCAGGAAAACTTCCTCCCTCTTCCACTTGATCAGAACCATGCTTCTGCAGTGGAAAAAGCACCATACCTCCCTCCTAGGCCGGATCGCTTCAGTTAAGATGATGATTCTCCCAAAGCTACTATACCTTTTCCAAACACTACCTATCTTGGTCCCCTACAAACACCTGAGAAAAATCTGACTTAATTAAATTTATCTGGAACCACAAAGGCATAGAATACCCCAATCGGTACTAATGGAGGTGTGCTCGGATGGAGGCCTAGCATTTCCCAACCTCATCAAATACTATCAAGCTACCCAACGTCACTATTTTAATGTTGATTTGTCAAGTTATTATTCAGGTTTGCAGTTTGAAGCAAGGCTTATTAAAGACACCAGTCCATCCAGTTCAACCTGAGTGTGTGTCTACAATTGTCCCTATCCATGTACATGCACACTCACATTGGTTCCTACCCTCAAGGAGCACACAATCCAAGTTCCCCATTCATATACTAGGGCTAGTTTTGGACAGAAGCCAATTAACCTACCAGCATGTCTTTGGAGTGTGGGAGGAAACCGGAGTACCCAGAGGAAACCCACGCAAGCACAGGGAGAATATGCAAACTCCAGGCAGGTAGAGTCGTGGTTGGGATTCAAATCAACGACCCTTTTTACTGCTAGGCAAGAGTTCTAACCAGTACACCACTGTGCCGCCCTAAATAGCATTTAGGGCAATAGCATTGTGGTTCACCCAACTGTCCTATAATAAGTGGACAGAAATCTGGCTGGCCCCGACCCACCCAAATAACCTACTTTGGAGTGCGAAAGTGGAGGTGCCCCCCGAACATTTACTGGGATCTATGTCCCAACTACGCCGGCTCTGGTGCAAATTGTCACCTCCACATGGGCTATCCTCAGAAAGATCGCTTCTGACCTCATTTGATTGCAATTCCAAGAAGCCAGATAGTCTCACTCACCAAATGTCATATCCGTAGTCATCACAAAATGTATTTCACTATGGGAATCTAGTGGACCCTAGATCACACTATTACCCTTCTCCAAACTTCAGATTAAATATGACCTGCCTCGCCAGGTTTTTTATAGTTATTTACAAATACGCCACTACACCTTGACTATAGCGCCTGACCTGCAATTCTCCCCTCAAACCCCTTTTGAAAATTAAATCCTAGCAGGCTCTGGCCAGAAGGGCTTAATCTCTGACATTTACAAAATACTAAATGCTTACCCAGTAGATACAAAAGGTAAGCACACCTATATGATTAAGTGGGAGAAAGCCCTCAATGAGGAAATCCCTATAGAACAATGGCAGGTTATATGGTCTCAGGCAGCAAAGAGCTCACTTTGCACACTATATAAAGAAAATGCGTATAAAATCATCCTTTTCTGGTACATGACTCCAGATGTGCTCCACACCATCTATCCCACTAGTTCGGACAGCTGCTGGTAATGGCAGGGAGATAAGGGCACCCTCCCCCACATTTTGTTTTTGGACTTGCTCACCAATTGCCTCCTTCTGGAATGTGGACCAGCAGTTACTGACCAATCTTCTAGAATAGGGATGAGCAGAACACCCCCCGGTTAGGTTCGCACCAGAACTTTTGAACGGACCCCAAATTCATACGAACTTTAGAACCCCATTGAAGTCTATGGGACTCAAACGTTCGAAATTAAAAGTGCTAATTTTAACGGCTAATATGCAAGATGCTGTCCTAAAAAGGGTTTGGGGACCTGGCTCCTGCCCCAGGGGACATGGGTCAATGCTTAAAATGTTTTTAAAAATGGCCGTTTTGGCGGGAGCACTGATTTTAATGACGATTAAAGTGAAAATAAAGTGAAATATTCCTTTAAATATGGTGCCTAGGGGGTGTCTGTAGTATACCTGTGAAGTGCCACGTGCTTCCCGTGTTTAGAACAGTCCCTGCACAAAATGAAATTTAACGGAAATAACGTCATTTAAATTTGCTTGCGGTTTTAATGTTATATCTGGTTCCTGCAATATGGTTGAAAATCATTGAGAAAAATGGCATGGGTAGCCCTCCCTGCCCATTACCAGCCCCTTTGGGTCTTGTACGCATATTAAGGGGAACCCTGTACCCATATTAAAAAAAAGAAATACGTGTCTGGCCCCCAGGCCCTATATACTCAGAACAGCAGTATACAGGCGGTGCAAACAAGACAGGGACTGTGTAGGTTTGTTGTGTTAAGTTGAATCTGTTTGTAATTTTCAACTGGTACATTTTTAAAGTGTAGCTCCAGTCAAAAAAACTATTTTTAAGCTTTTTGGAAAACATAGGGAAGGGTTATCACCCCTGTATAATTTGTTTTGTCGTCCATCTTTTTTCATCTCACTGGCTGTTGTCTCCTTCCGTTTGCAAGTAGGAGATGTTTGTAAGTTGGATGTTTGAAAGTAGGGGCCTGCCCTATATGCTCTGCAGAAATGGCAGAACAAGGTGTTGGTTTTGCCACAACATTGTAAGCCCTCAAAGTGACTCTTGGTGGGCGCTGGAGCGCCCTGCTGTGAACGATTATATCAAGAATTTTAATTACATGCCATTGTTGAACAGTGGTAGAAAAATTGACCTTTGGTGGTTCTGGTGCTGGTGCCACAACACTATAAGTCCTCACAGTTACTCTGGGTGGGCACGGGAACGGGCCCTCCTGTGAAATATTATATCAAGAATTGTAATTACATGTCCCTGTTAAACAGGGGCAGAAAAATTGGGCCTTAGGCACTGGTGCTGGTGCCACAACACTGCAACCTCTCCCATATACTCTAGTTTTATTGCAGGAATTAGCCCTGCTGCAAAGCATTGCATCAAAAATTGTAATTAAATGCCCCTGTTAAACAGGGGCAGAAAAATTGGGCCTTAGGCACTGGTGCTGGTGCCATGACACTGCAACATCTCCCATATACTCCAGTTTTATTGCAAGAATTAGCCCTGCTGCAAAGCATTGCATCAAAAATTGTAATTAAACGCCCCTGTTAAACAGGGGCAGAAAAAATTGGGCATCACGTTGGCATCACCCAGAACCAGAAATGTTCTTCCAACATAACAGCGGAGGAGGAAGAGGATAGACAATCAACATAACAGGACAGTCACTCAGTATCAGCATAGGCAGTTTTGAAGGGATGTGATATTTAAAAAAAAAATATTCGGTTACATCAGCTTCAGGTGCTTGGTAGCTGTTGGAAGTGAACAAGAAGTAACGTTATATATCTAAAGTTCTACACATCTGTTGGTACAACTGAACTCAGCCATATTGATGTTTGCAGTCCCACGTTTAGAATGTGTAGAGGAATGTGGCAGAATCTGCATAGCAAAGGAGTTATCTTCAGCCCACCTGGTGCACACAAAGCTTCAAAGAGATTGATGACGAAGACGGCCCAGGGCACATCAATTACAATATTGGCCACAGAAGCCAAGTATGGCAGGGCAGTCAGTAATATTAGGAGGGCTCTCATGTGAACACTGATTGGTCCAAACCAAATGGGACTGGCAGTAGGGTGTGGTATGGCTGAGGTATGTTTAACAAAAAGGGTTGCAACCTGAGCTCTCTCTCAATTCCATCAGGAGGTCGAGTCATAAGGGTCGATAAGTATGGCTTATATTGTACTTTGATTGTATGCTATGTATTATTGTAACTTCTATTGATACCTTATGCACGCTGTATTATTTCCTTAGGAAATAAATGAGATTTGATTGATCTTAGATCGTGTATTGATTTCATAGCCAAGGGTGGTAGTATTGTGATATTAACAATAACATGTGCTTGGCGTAATAGATTGATAGCTAAACTATAGGGACTAGACAAAGGAATACATAACTGATAATAATAATAGATTGAATTGATCAGTTACTTCATTTGGCACCCCAGAAGGCATGTAAAACATATTTTTACACAGAATCCACAAAAATCTAAGGTATTTTTGTTTGAGTCCCTGTAAGCACAGATGCTCAGACACCCAGAACTGAAAGTCATCTCTAGTGTGGACAAGATTGGCGCTGGCTCGCGAATTCTGAAACCACGCTTGGATGAGCAGGAAAATTCTGTGAGATATTTCACTGGTATAAACGCACGCGTAAAACCTGGTGAGAACTGTGACTGATATATATATATGTACGTATTGTTGTGTTTGCTGCAAACTTGTAACCAGAGGGCAAATTGGCACACTGGGGGACTGATCATCCCTGGTTATGTGATATAACCACAGATTGACAGGATAAACCATACAATTTTGAGGGAAAAGTGGAAATATCCATGTGATTGTGAAAAAGCTTTCTGTCCCCAAAAAAATTCCCTATGACCTGCTATCGGATAGGAGGGCATTGAATAAGAGTGTGTTCTCCTAAAGAAATTCGTGGGTAAACAGATTTGTATTTGTTTTTTTTTGGGGGGGTTTTTTTTTGTGTTAAAAAAAAAAAAAAGTGGGGGAAATATAGGTTTTATTTCTACCCACATGAGAGTGAAATAGCTCTGGTAAAATAACCTGCAGCCTAAGGCATTAAGAGTGTGCCTTGTGTCTTGTATGCTGTAGAACCACAAGTCACTGGAAATTTAAACGGTTCGTATCTATTTTTTTTTTTTTTTTTGGTAGGACTAGAAGATAGACTAGTTTTTAAACAGCTCTGTCTTGGTGGGGGTTATCTAGTTGTTTGTCTGGTTTCTATTGCAACCGTAGTGTGGATAGGCTAATTAGCATATCAATGGAAGCCATTGAAGGTTTCATTAGCAAGCATGGTGGGATTAGATTTCAACTTACTCACAAGACTAGGCTAATGTATCAATTCAATGATCTTTTGAGACAATGTAATACACATAACAGTCTCATAAGTAATAAATCAAAAAAAGGCAGGAAACAGAGAATGGCCAATGCCTTATGCATGTTAATGAGAATGAAAGAAATTGCGGAACAAAAAGAATTAGAATGGTTTGCTGATAGAGAAAAAGTGATGGAACAGGTAAGTGATATAGCAATGGGGATTGAAAAGGCTGATGCAGATGCTCGTAGTCGGATTAAACAATTAGTGACTGAGAAATGTGTATTGCAACAGAGATTAGATGAATTAGAACAAACGTGCAAATTAAGAGAAAGTTGCATTGCCTCTTTGAATCAAAGGGAGGCTGAGAATTTGCAGGTTATCACAAGGTTTAAGGCACAAGCAGCCATAATGGAGTTATCCTCCAAGTGTGCAATAGTGGAGGTACCCTCCGCACATGCTCAGTGTACAGAAAAGCTAAAAGTGAAACATGAAGAAAACCCGTATGCTATTATCACTGCAAATGATAGTACTGTGATGGGAATCGATGTGGAAGAGGCAAATAAAGGTGGGATAACTGCACTTGAAATTGACTCAGGAGTTGAAACTTCTGATGACTCCTCAGACAACGAAAGTGTAAAGTCTGTTCATTCCAATCGCAGTAATATTATCCAGCAATGTGGGTTTCCAGCGCCATATGCTAAAAAAATGGCCTATGTAGGGAAACCAGAACTAAAATGTTTTTTGTGTAAAAGGGGGGGTCACATTTCAAAATATTGTCGGGCGGCGAATAATGATATCGAAAGGAAATTATACCCGAAAATGACCCCAAGGCTTCATGTGTGTTATTCAGCCAGGTGGGGTAGCCATCCACAGCACGGAACCCATAGTAATCAAACCCATTTCCCGTGTAAAACGCAAATGCGGGGTCTAGAAACTAAAAAGCAATATGTAGGACAGTTGCTTAGAGTCAAAATGGAGATAGACGCATGGTTACTCAAATATAGCACTGGGGGAAACAATGTTAGCAGAACTTAGTGAGCTGCAAGCATGGTAAGAATATTCTGGTCAATGTTTCCCGGCTATGAAAAAGGTTTGATGTAAGTTTCAGGTTCAGAATATGATAGAGGACCTTTGGTAGGTCAGTTATCGGCACAAGTTAATGATAACGTAGCAGATGCAGAGGTGCGGAGGAAAGAGTTGCAGCGTATTGTGGACAGTCGTGATAATGGTATGAGTGATTTGCAACGAATGAAATTTAGAAGAGGAGATGACCCAATTTTGTTCTGCAGTGAGTATCTTGCATTGTATATGAAAATGTTCAACTGTCCTGACTTATTGGAGGACGATGCAAGTTTCATATACTCAATGGCCAATAAGTGTTATGTAAGCTATCCAACTAGAATGGCTCTGAGGAATGCTAGATCCTACCAAAAATTTGTCAATATTCTCAGAGACTTCTGTCAAGAGTCCAGGGAAAGGGAGTATGGGTCAAAGGCAGATGTGTCCGTAATAAGCAGAGGTACAGGAAGGCAGAGAAAGTTCAGACATAGTAAATGGAATAGACATAGATTTCATAAAGTCCTTAAAATTGCTAGCATTGAACAGGAAACCCCAGAAATACAAGTACCTACAATGAAAACCCCCACCCAGGACAGGGACAGCGTAACTCAAAGGCCTGATATGAAAGATAGCAGCCAGGACAGATTACACAGTTCTGAAGGAGAGATAAGGAATGACAGTCCACACCCTAAGCACAGCCAGCAACAAGACTGGATGAACATTCCAATATTTGCGCCCTGGGCTAATCTACCATTTTGGCTTGTATGTAATTGGACACAAATGGCATTGACATTTTTCTTGGGTAATATGGGAAAGATTTCCAATACCACTGCGCAGTATAGAAAGGTATGGCAACTATATTGCATTAATGGGAAAGGCTTTGGGGACTTAAAAAGTCAATTGTCATGATAATTGTGTGTAATCACTGTCTTTGTGTTTTTTTCCACAGACCATGGAAGAAGTTAAATGGCTTTAGATACTAACATTTGCGTTTGTTTGCAGGTCTGTCAAAGTGAGAACAACAGTGGTAAAATATAGCAGAACATGGGTTAGGTTATTGTAAATGCATAATCGATTATCACATGGTACCTTGAGCTCATTAGTTAGTAATTGTTTGCAAACAATGAAAAATAAATAGTACTAAAAAGAGTTAGGGCCGGTTCACACTGCGAGGCGAGGCGAGGCGACACGGCTCGCCTCGCCTCGCTCCCGCAAGTCGTCCCCATTGAGTACAATGGAACCGTTCTGAGAGGAGCGACTCGAGTCGCTCCGACTCAGAAAAAAGGTTCCTGTACTACTTCGGGGCGACTTCGGGGGCGACCTGCATTGACTTCTATGCAGAAGTCCTCTGCAAGTCGCCGCTGACCCCCCCTGCAAGTCGCGGCGAGGAAGTCGGAGACGCCTCGCCGCGGCTCGCAGTGTGAACCGGCCCTTACAAATGAAGCTAAAATGTTGTGATGATACATATGCTTTGTTTTGTTTTTCGTTTTCCCCATTAACTAATTGTATTTCAGATTGGAATAAGCACTCCTTGCAGGAGAAAAGTCCATGGATGTTGTCAACTAAAGGTTGAGTGTTTGTCATTGTTGTATGATGGTTGTCTTGTCGTATGATGGTTGTCTTGTCATGTTATTTGTGTGATCATGGCCAGATTTTTACGTTTTTTACATTTTTTTTTTTAGTTATCTTTTTTTTTTTCTCAAAAATGTTTTGTTTGATATTGGTTTAGTCCTCTATTTTAGTTATATTTTTATTCAGGTGGAAAAGTAGTAGGTCTAATCCACCTGAAAGGGGGGAATTGACAATGCCCTCAGTTAGAACCAGTCACCTGAAAGGGGGTAGTGCATACATCGTAAAGATACAGATAGATGCATTGTTTTTTTTAGCTTGTAAAATTTGAAGTTTTTGAGAAGCAACACTGATGTTCAGTTTTAAACATTTTTTGATCATACCATGGGGATCCATTTTACAGTGGGTTCAGCCTAAAGAGGTCATGGTTGTTTGGATAGTTTGGTCAGAGTTGCAGAAGCCAGGAATACTGAGATCCTGGGCTCCAAGGAGGGAACTATAAGTAAACATGGTAAGCGAGCAGATATTGTGGATAAGAATTTGATACTGCTCTTGTTTTTCACTTCCAGAATCCAAGTGGGGCGAGAATTGGAGAGGCTTCTGGAACATGGATGACAGATGATCATCTGGTTGGCAGTTTGTCTGTGCCACACCATACCACAAATTAGTTCCGATAAACATCAGGAGAGAAGGAAAACTGAAAGATTCAGATTAATACCTGTTTTTTTAGTATGGACAATTTGGTGCTAATGCTGAATCTGAAAGACTGTGCCTAGCAAGAGAACTTGTGAAATATTTTTGCTGAAGTCTCTCCTGATGAATGCAAACAGGTTATTTATACATGTGCAATGGGTTGGAGGTTGGGGAAGAATTATGACACATCCAATCCGTCAAAACATGAAAATGTAAAATATGTGTTTTTTTGTTGGAAGGAGGAATTGAAAGAAGAAAGGTTTTAATGTATTACATGTATTGATGTAACGGAGTTAATATGGTGCAGGTACCCAGGAGGCAGACTGGCGCTTATGCATAATAAGGTAGCTGTTGGTCAGACTAAAGGGTGCCAGGTGGCACATCAATGGGGTGAAAACTTCCTCGTAGGGGTGGTGTCTCAATCCTAGCGGTCCTAGAGAGAAGCTTTCGGTTACAGGACATGCGGGACACCAGAACTAGACATTAGGAAGATACGCCCGGTTGGTGTCTCACCTGAGAGGTTGAAACCCTGCACAGATAATGCCAGTAAATACACACAGGAGCATGCTCCGTTAAAATAAAGGGAACAAACGCTGGCTACCAGGGTACCGTAGGACTTCACCACATGGCGCTGCAGCATCTCACGGTGGTTGACAAAAACCTATCACCCTATATGTGCTGAGTATACACTGAATCAAGTGCGGTCATTGCACCAGTGACTTACTCCCAGAGAATGAGGTCCATGCAGGATGCTTATTTCTGAGGAGTAACCCGAAAGAGGAGGGATGTATTCAGCACTATATTGGGGGGGGAACAATAGCTGGGATGGGTGTTGTTAATGGAGTGGACATCAGCCTCCTGAGGAACAAACTCACAGCCATAGCTTCAGAGAAGGAGCGTGACTTTGTTACCCCGGGAGATTGGTGGCATCCTTGATAACATTCATTGAAGTCACAGAAACACTCAGGTTAGGATGGCTCCGGATTTTGTCAACCATGTTGAGAGGTTGGTAGGGAGGACAGAAACCTGTCATTGGCTCTAGCGCGCACTCTGTGGCAGGTGGAAATATCAGCCAACATCAAGCTGATTGTACCGTCTCTGTATGAAGGGGCAGTGGCCTGATGAGTTAGCATCACCGCTCAGTAAGATTTTGCCAAAACACGTTGCTTACACTAATCCAAAGTAGTGGTCGAATGCCTGTATGGGCTGTACTAATTTGGAGTGTGAAAGGTGTTATGCTGTATGTTCTCATATACAGAAGTGCAGACTCGGTCTGTATATTTGGTGGCATCTATGAGCTTACTGACTGGGGATTCTATCTTGTTGCATTTGAGGCTATATCACACATGTGATCAGAGAAGATGAACGCTGGAGGCAGGTGGATATTTCCCTTTGTCGGAAGCATGACCATGATGTCCTTTGTATGCCAGGTTAATACATGGGGAGGAACGAATAATGTTGGGAAGTTATTTCTCTCTGTGTTCTGGATGGAGAGATCATTGCTGGGAAGAAGGCACCCAGGTATTATTTAGGACATAGGCGAGTTTGTTTCTTTGTCCTAAAGAATACCGGTGTAGTGTTAGTCATGGAACTAGAGGGTTCCTTGAACCTAACCGTAGGTAGAGGTGCATGGTATACAATGGGCATGATCTCTGAGATCCAGGCACAGGGGTGGAATTGTGTGGGTTTGGTAATTGTTGTAAACTTATATGTGTAGTTAAGCGATGTTTATCTAGAAGGGTCTCCCATTTGTCTATGCAAGTTGAGGGACGATTTGACAGTAAGCTCTCTGTGTACAAATTGGAGACGTTGCTGCCAAGTCAGAGCCCTGCAACGCCGCTGCGAGCAAGCCTGCCTAATCCCGACCCGTAGTTACAGTAAAAGGTTATAGGAGGTTGGGAGCGGGGTGCGTAATACATATATATGTATATATTATGGTAATAAGTTGATTTATGTTTGTGGTAGAGTGTGACCTAGGGGTATTGTAAGCTAGTAATATGGGCAAGAAAGGCCCTCCTCAAGACTCTGGGTCTGAAAGCTGGGTGATATGTTGCTCTGAATGGGTGCTGGTGAATGGTGAATGAATGGGCACCCCTTGCCTGTACTGCCTTCCTGAAGATACCCAAGATGCAGAATGGTGACATGGAAGCTGTCGCTGAACAATGGTGGAGATGTGTCACTCAGTGGCAAAGTGGCACGTGTTGGGAAACATCACATGGTAAACAATTATGGACTGCTCCATAGGACCTGTTTCTGCACACGTTGAAAACACAGCGTGGTAAGACAATTGTATACTGTTCCGTGAGAGATGTCTCTGGAGCGCTCGTTGAAAACAACCACGCGTTACACAAGCTAAGGACTGTGCCACAGGTACTGGTTTGGAAGTACATGTTGGGGAACCACACACGTTAAGACAGTTATGGAATGTCCAAAAGGAGCCGTGTCTGAAGAAGGGTGGTGTGCGCCTTTTAGGCGCAAAGCGGTATATGTTGGAAGTGAACAAGAAGTAACGTTATATATCTAAAGTTCTACACATCTGTTGGTACAACTGAACTCAGCCATATTGATGTTTGCAGTCCCACGTTTAGAATGTGTAGAGGAATGTGTCAGAATCTGCATAGCAAAGGAGTTATCTTTAGCCCACCTGGTGCACACAAAGCTTCAAAGAGATTGATGACGAAGACGGCCCAGGGCACATCAATTACAATACTGGCCACAGAAGCCAAGTATGGCAGGGCAGTCAGTAATATTAGGAGGGCTGTCATGTGAACACTGATTGGTCCAAACCAAATGGGACTGGCAGTAGGGTGTGGTATGGCTGAGGTATGTTTAACAAAAAGGGTTGCAACCTGAGCTCTCTCTCAATTCCATCAGGAGATCAAGTCATAAGGGTCGATAAGTATGGCTTATATTGTACTTTGATTGTATGCTATGTATTATTGTAACTTCTATTGATACCTTATGCACGCTGTATTATTTCCTTGGGAAATAAATGAGATTTGATTGATCTTAGATCGTGTATTGATTTCATAGCCAAGGGTGGTAGTATTGTGATATTAACAATAACATGTGCTTGGCGTAATAGATTGATAGCTAAACTATAGGGACTAGACAAAGGAATACATAACTGATAATAATAATAATAATAATAATAATAATAATAATAATAATAATAATAGATTGAATTGATCAGTTACTTCAGTAGCTGTGGGTTATCCAAGAATGATTCATCTTAATGAAGGTCAGTCGATCAACTGATTCGGTGGACAGGTGCACCCTGTGATCGGTAACAAAGTATGTGGATGGCTGGGAGTGAACTTCTTTCGACGGTCCAGCAGCTGGGGCAGGGACATTTGCCTGCTATAATCGGACGTGGGTGTACTGCTAGCAGAGTGCCCGGAAGCACTTGTCTGTGACACACCTAATTCTACACCTTCATTCCTCTCAGAGCAGGTTTCAGTGAGGACTGAAGGTCTAGTGGGGTTGGAGATGCCAGCTGATGAGGAGCAAGGAGAGGTACACTTTGTTCTTTGGTGTGGGTCTTTGAGGTACGCTTGCCAACGAGCTGCATGGCAGGTCAACATATGTCTGGTCAAGCATGTGTTGCCCAAGCGGCTGATGTTTTGGCCACGCGAGAAACGCTTGAGACATATGTTGCAAATAGCAGCGGTGCGATCTGATGCACTCTTCTCAAAAAAGGCCCACAACAAAGAACTTTTAGAATAACACGCAGAGGCAGCGCCCTGCACAGGCGGAGCTCTGCAGTGTGATTCAGTCGGTGTGCTGCCCCTAAGCTGGCCCCCGGAGGGCATCCTGCCTCGTTGGACATGTGCCTCCTCCTCCTCCTCTCTCCTACCAGGCACCCACATGGAGTCAGTGCCCTCATCATCCCCTCCCTCTTCATCGCTGTAGCAAACCTGGCAGTATGCTGCAGCTTGTGGAACATGACTGCCGGATTGCTGTCCTTCTTGAGCATCCCCTCTCACTGCATTCACGCTACTGCCTTCCTCTAGCTGAGTATCATCATCAGAGCCTACAAAACACTGGGCATCCTCCTGGAGCATGTACCCAACACTGTGCTCAAAGAGTTCAGGAGACTCCTCAGGAGGACGTGGTGGGTCTAGGGAAGGAGTCACTGATGATGACATTAAGACGAGGGAAGAAGATGCGTTGGCAGCTGCTTTGCTAGTACCCCGAGACTGGGTGAGAGAGGATGAGGAGGATGAAGAGGGCTTGGTCATCCACTCTACCAAGTCGTTGGCATGTTGCAGCTCAACATGTCCAGCTGCCGAAAAGAAGGACAAGCGTGTCCCATGGCCACGTGCTGATGATGACAATGCACCGCGTCCACGACCAGCACTGTTGTCTCTAGACACAGAGCCTGCTTGCCCTCTTTTATCGGCTCGCGCCTGTCTGCCTCTCCTTGCTGGCCTTCCAGACATGGTAATGGCCTGAAGGGACTTGGGTAAAACAGCAATTGGGTAGTGTATATTGTGCTGGAGGCACACAACACCCACTAACTCCTGCAGATGCCTTTATTATAGAACACCAGCAATAAAGGGTAGATAAAGGGGTATACTGTACTGGAGGCACACAACACCCACTAAGCCCTGCAGATGGCTCTATTAGAGAACAGCAATAAAGGGTAGATACAGGTATATATTGTGCTGGAGGCACACAACACCCACTAACTCCTGCAGATGCCTTTATTATAGAACACCAGCAATAAAGGGTAAATACAGATGTATACTGTGCTGTGCTGGAGGCACACACAACTTCCAATAACTCCTGCAGATGGCAGATGGCTCAAATAGAGAAGAGCTATGTAGGTGGATATAGCGGTGTGTACTGGGTACAGAGCCCGCAGACAGCACACACAAGCTCCTAACACTGACTGCAAGCTCTATTATAAAAGATAGATATATCGCTAGCTATATAGGTGAGGTGAATACAGCGGTGTATACTGCGGTCAGGGCATGCACACAACAACCACTACAGAAGAGCAAGATCGAAAAATCAGCCGATAACGATCAGTGTATACTGTGTTGAAGGTACACAGAACACCAACTAACTGCTTCAGATGCCAACACACTACACAAGGCCGCCGCGCTGGCGGCCTTATATAGTGTGGGGCGTGTACTACACAGCCTGAGCTATGATTGGCCACAGGCATCCTGCCTGTGGCCAATCATGGCTCTCCTCGCTGCCGGCGCTGTGATTGGCCAAGCATGCGGGGTCACAGTGCATGCTTGACCAATCATGAGCCAGCAATGCACTGCGCCATCGCAGTGCATTGTGGGCCGTGAGCGCCACACGAATTTGGCGCGACCGGCCCATAATGTTCGGAATTCGCCTAACGGGCGAACAGCCGATGTTCGAGTCGAACGTATGTTCGACTCGAACACGAAGCTCATCCCTATTCTAGAAACACCAGTCTCCATGACCCCCGATTTTTTCCTGCTGGGCTTATTGCCATTAAGGATCTCCACACCCTATAAAAATAGGATTTTTATAAAAACTTACCTGTAAAAACCTTTCTTTGGAGTACATCACAGGACACAGAGGCTCATAGTAATTACTAAGTGGGTTATATCTCACCTTCAGGTGCTGTATACTGGTGTAAACAATTAGACAGGAAGTTTACTCCCTATATAACCCCTCCCCTACAGGGAATACCTCAGTTTTTGTAGCAAAGCAATAAGTGTCCCACAAGAGGGGCGGGAGCTCTTTGTCCCGTGATGTACTCCAAGAAAAGGATTTTACAGGTAAGTTGTTCTAAAAATCCTATTTTCTTTATCGTACATCACGGGACACCGAGGCTCATAGTAATAACTAAGTGGGATGTCCTAAAGCAATGCCTACTGAGGGGAGAGAGACACAAATAAATGCAGATCACCATCAGACGTGAGGACATATACTGCTGCCTGCTGTACACTGCGCCAGAAGCGTCATCCTCTTGCCATCTTACATTCACCTGATAGAAATTAGTGAACGTATGTATAGACAACCAAGTAGCGACCTTGTAAATCTGAGTCATAAAGGCTTGGTAATGCACCGCCCATGAAGAGCTTACTGCCCTGGTAAAGTGCACTCTAAAGGAGAAAACATTTTCTTCAAACTGCAAGCCTAAATAATAACTTGACAAATCAACATTAAAATAGTTGATTTAGACGCTATCTGCCCTTTCCTGAGACCTCCTGGTAGAACCAAAAACATTAGTTTTCCACATCTGAGCAATCACTTCAGCTAGGCCTTAACTGCTCTCACTACAATGAGAGAGTGCAACCATTTTAAGGCCTCTTTCACATACTGCGTTAGTAGTGACGGTTTTGTTACATGCGGTCTTGTGTAGATAGAAAAAAAAAAAAAAGTTGACTGCATCCAGGAACGATTTACTGCAGCTATCTGCACATAACTGCAGGCAATCACAGTGTACTATTTCTCCTGCAGATAGCAGCGGCAACAAGGAAAGAAAAACAATAAGAAGCACATCAGAAATGGCAAGAATTTTCCAAATGCAGCTAAACGCAGCCGCATGTAAAAGAAGCTAAACGCAGCTAATCGCAATGTACAACTGCAAGTGAATTCTCTGAATTTCAGAACAAAACATGCTTTTAACAGCGGCAGAACATCCGTCTGTGTGAAAGGGGCCCCATAGCCGATTTGAACGCTGCCTTCCCATTTTTTAGGTCCCTCTAGCAGTACAAATGTCAGTTTCCTGTATCTGAAATATTCAAATATACCTTTACCACTCTCACTATATTGAGAGGAAGTAATAACTTTCCTTCTGCAGAACAAGGTTCTGCTAAAAGGAAGGTAAGAAACGTCTTGATTCAAATGACAGCTAGATCCTTTTAGGAAAAAAAGGCTAGGTGAGGATTTAACATCACCCTATCCCTAAGAATAATTAAGTATGGCACCATAAAAACGAAAGCTGCCAAAACTGAAACTCTCTTGCAGAGGCTACCGCAACCAAGAACACCAATTCCCGCATTAGGAGGATCAACGGAATATGGTGCATCGGCCCAAGTTGTGGCATTGTAGGATTGTACCCTGAGAGAACAATCCTGCAATCTATATGCCCAGGTCGTTAAGCCAGACGTACCATTGGAAGTTCTAGAATGTTGACTGTCAAGGCTCTCTGAGCTTGACCACTTCCCCTGGGTATGCCTAGGTTAGGATCTACTTGTTCCAGGCACCCCAGAATAATTTTTATAGCAGCCTTGAACGAAACTGAGCATAGGGAACCACTTTGAATGAAGCCATCTTCCCTAGCACCTTAGAAAAAGTAAGGAACTCTTCCTTGCCTTGACCCCTTTTTGGGCTTAGTCCCAAACACTCCAAGCTCCTTACCGACTGTAAGAAAGTACCTTTAGACTGGGATCCCAACCCAGGAGTTCCAGATACTTGACCATACTGGACCACCTAGGTCCAGCCATGCTACTGACTTGATCTATCAGCAGCAGATTGCCTTGGTGTGCCATTACGGCTATACCCTGGGCCTTTACCCCAGGCACAGTGGCTAACCTGAAGGGCCAGACCACCAACCGGAAGAGGTGCTGTTCCCCTGCGAATCGCAGCTGACCTCTGTAGCCCATGCAAATAAACACATATGCAAAAACCCATATGTGTAGGAGGCCGGTATTAACGCCATATGCCTCTATGGAAGCGTGCGTTCACGGAAGCATAAATTCATACAAATACGTTTTAGGCAAAACAAGAAAGTGTGCGCTGTATACATACAGTACATACCTATAACACGTGTGCTATGGAACAGGCATCTTGCAAGCATGTGTTTTATGAACGTGTTATGCAACATTACACAACATGTACCCATGAAGACATGTTATTCCTATGAACATAAGGAATCCTGTATATTTAAGGAAAACTTGAATTAACATGCCTCGTTATGCAACCATGCCAATCTAGGCGCTCATGCATCCTTATGTGATTTTGCATTTTTTATATGATCAAATATTTTATGCATTATAACCACTACTGTGTGGACCTGTAACCTTGTGTGACCAAGGACTCTTGTGTGATCCAGCACCCTTGTGCAATCCAGCATTTTTATGGGATTTTAGGCATTTCTGTGCAAACAAGCACTTTAACCATTTACAGACCGGAAGATTTTGCTGGTCAAAGACCAGACCACTTTTTGCGATTCGGCACTGCGTCGCTTTAACTGACAATTACGCGGTCGTGCGACGTGGCTCCCAAACAAAATTGACGTCCTTTTTTTTCCCCACAAATAGAGCTTTCTTTTGGTGGTATTTGATCACCTTTGCGGTTTTTATTTTTTACGCTATAAACAAAAATAGAGCGACAATTTTGAAAAGAACACATTATTTTTTACTTTTTGTTATAATAAATATCCCCCAAAAATATATAAAAAAAGGTTTTTTCCCTCAGTTTAGGCCGATACGTATTCTTCTACATATTTTTGGTAAAAAAAAAAAAAAAATCGAAATAAGCGATTATAGATTGGTTTGCGCGAAAGTTATAGCATTTACAAAATAGGGGATATTTTTATTACATTTTTATTAATATTTTTTTTTTTTACTAGTAATGGCGGCGATCAGCGATTTTTATTGTGACAGTGACATTATGGCAGACATATCGGACATTTTTGGGACCATTGTCATTTATACCGCAATCACTGCTATATAAATGCACTGATTCCTGTGTAAATGACACTGACAGTGAAGGGGTTAACCAGTGGATGGCAGTGTAGGGGTTAAGTGTTCCTAGGGGTGTGTTACTAAATGTTGGGGGCTGGGCTTTCATTTAGTGAACACTGATCTCTGCTCCAATCACATGAAGCAGAGATCAGCGTCACTAGTTGCCAGGCAGAATGGAGAAATACTGTTTACAAAGACATTTCTTCATTCGGCCGCCCCGTGAGACGATCGCGGGTATGCCCGCGGCGATCGAGTCCGCGGGTCCTGTGACCGGACTCATGGGGATCCCGACCAGCACGGGAGCGCACCGCCGGCGGCGCGCTCACGATGGCAGGGTGGCAAATTTCAAGGGACGTACAGGTACGCCCATTTGTCTGCCCGTGTCATTCTGCCGATGTACATCGGCGTGCGCTGGTCGGGAACTGGTTAATGGGATCCAGTGTCCTCATGCAACTATGTAAAAAACAGAAAACACGTATCTTTATGTGATCAACAAGAGCATGTTCTGTTACTTGCATAGAAAGGGAGGGAGAACAGACAAGGGGGGGTGGGGATTTTTCAACGGTGGTAAGTATACCAAAAATCTAAAAAGATATAATAAAAATTCATAGTAGTTTATTAATATACATTAAAAAGCACTGAAACAGCATAAGCTATATGCAAAGGTACAGAGAACAATATACACATTGTTAGTCAACAAGAGGAATCCCAGAAGTGAGAGTTGACAGGCTGACAGCACTTGTTCCCGACATGTTTCGCAATTAGCTTCATCAGGGGAAGTGCGCAACTAGCAATGAATTTAATAAAAATTTGTATGCAGGAAAAACAAATTATTATCGTTATACATATCATTATATAATGAGATCAATAATGATGATGACAAAACTCATGTAAAAACAAATTATAGATAGATCTGACACATTGAGGTTCCTAACAAGATGGCTCTTACCACTTATTGCCAGACCACTCGCATACCGGAAATCGACCACAAGATGGAGAGAGAGTGCATCACCCTGGCCAAATCAAAGGCCGCCAAGCCGCACGGAGGACATAGACAGGGGTAAGCCAGTGTTAAAGAAATAAACAGATAGAACGGGGGAAAGCTAGTAGATATGGCAAGAAATAAAGGAAAACCTAATAAAAAACTGAACAAAATAGAGAATAAAGTATAATAATGCAACAGCCTCATGTAATGAGGAAGAGGGGCAACAGCCTCAATCATTAGAATGAATTTGAATAAGGAAAATATACGCAGAGACAAGAGGCAATTACTAATGTACATAATAAAATGAATAAACCTAGCAATGAAGGAAAAGTAAATCCGTAAAAAAAGAAAAGAAAATAAGTAAAGATGGAAGTGTACTTACTACGGTGCGAATTGTTGACAGTTGGGCAGACTAAAATGTATCCACTTCAAAGAAACTGTCCGCAAAGTTTAAGCAGATAAGCTGAACAACTGTGCAGCCAGACAGACGGATTAACAAACAGCTGCGCTGCCCCTCAATAGGTTGTTTCCCTAGGGACAACCAAACATAACAGCTAGATAAGAGATACATAATAACAAAGAAGGGGCGTGGTCTGGCCGAGCAAGGAGATGGCTGCCTGAGAGAATAGCTCCCGCCGTTGCCTCTCTCTTACCGCTACTACCGGAGGTATTTACAGGCTATTCCCACACAGAACGATGGGGACAGCATCCCGTCACACTTCCGCCTCGCGGTCCCAATCTCCCCGCAAAAATACGGGGAACTCGAGCCAGAACATCTCTGAAATGTTCAGGTCTCAGCGAGGTACTCCTCACAGACTGCAGCTTCACACAGATCAGGCACGGGATCGGCACATAGCTCACAGCTTTCCCCTCAGGCACTGTCAGGAGAACTGGATAGTCCTCCGCAACCACATCTCAGCATCCAGGATTTGAAAACCATTGCTGCAGGCATAAAGGACACCCTGTCAGCTGCCATTGCTGAGCTGAGGGTGGACATTCATACACTTAGCAGCAGAGTGATGGAAGTGGAGAAAATTACCTCACAACATGACACTGTCTTACGCAAAGCCACTAGAAAGATAGATCAACACACCCTGCAACTGAGAGAAGCACAGTGGCACATCGAAGATCTCGACAACCGTGGCCGCCGGCACAATCTTAGAATCCGAGGAATGCCGGAAGGTATTGAGTCTGAACACCTGACCCCTGAAGTAACAGCTCTGTTTAACAATCTCCTAAACAGGCCGAGAGATACCCCTATTGAGATGGAGAGGATTCATAGGGCACTTCGCCCTAAAGGGAGAGAAACGGACCCCCCAAGGGACATAATATGTCATATTGTGGATTTCAAACTGAAGGAGGACATTCTGAGACAAGCGAGAGGTAGACAACATTTACAACATGGCGATGCGCCTATTCAGATTTTCCAGGACTTGTCCTCTATTACCCTGCAACACCGCAGGGACCTGAAACCTCTACTTGAAGTCCTACGTGCCCGTGGCATCCAATATAGATGGCGGTTTCCATTTTGTTTATGCGCCACACATCAAGGCAGGACAGCCCTGTTGAAAGTGCCTGAGGACCTTCGCCCGTTTTGCAATAGCCTGGACATCCCCCTTGTGGACGTCCCCAACTGGTATGCGGATTACCGCCATTATCCCAACAAGAAGCCTCCGCCGGCGGATGACCAGATGGAAACACAAGCTACTCGGCCTCACAGAAGAAGATCTTCATCGGGTGATAGGCCTCATTCAGTTCATCATGAAAGAGGACGTAGTCCCGCCGAATCTCCCCGTTCCCGGAGAGTCCGCAGAGACTACAGAAACTATTGATTGCTCCTACCTTTAGATTTTACATGCGAGCATGTACCTAGTTCTGAATTGATTCTGGACAAAATATGTGCTTTACCAATGGATGCTCTTATATGGACTACCTGTTTACCCATTGACACTGCTGAGTGAGATCGATACCTGTTCTCCATCGCAGCGCACGTCCGTTACCCGCTATGTGACTACTCCTCTATTGTGACTCCTACGTGGCAGCCTACGGCCTACAGCTTTCATACCCAGTGGGATTGCAAAGACTTTTCCCTCTTCATTTCATGAACAGTGTATTGCCAAGGGATACAGATGACAGTTGTTAGAACTGACCCTGATACCCCTGCAATGTGCTTTTCCATATTGCCCCCTCTCCCTGCCTTCTAACCGGTTGATATCGAGTAATGTATGTTAGGCATTGCAGCTAAATTTTAGGCGGGTTGTTGTGGAGGAGAGGGGAGGGAATTATGTTTTTGTATCTGGTTTTTAGAGGTACGCACGCATGCCCATTTAAGCTTTTGCATGAGGATTTCCTATTCCCTCAGAGTCGAGACAGGATATTAGGTCAGCCTTGTTCTGAGGGAAAATGGATGTCAGACACTGAGGCGGAAAATAGATTCAATAGGACCGCATGTGGCGCGCACCCTATATAGGCATAATATAACTGACTGGATGTCCTGCCCTCCCACTTTTATCACTAATTCACTAATTCCCGTAGACTTAGGCTTACGAATAAGGTGTATATCCACCACTGCCACACCCACTGGGTAGCACAATAGGGGACTATTGCGGCTTAGCCTGAAAGCACGGCTCAACCACACCTGCATAACATCCCCTTTTATAATTGGAATGCTGCGACTTGGACCATAGTCCAAGCTGAGACATTCTCATAGATTAGGAACATTATGACCCTAACGTTATATCCTAATCTTCCGCCTACACTCCTAGGCCCCCACATTGTTAGTGGAATAAATCTCAGTTGTTCATATTACGGGGGTACATGGAAGTTGGATGCTCTTTGCTCCCCCTCACCTCCATTTACCTGGGGGGAAGAGGGGAGGGAAACATTTTTTATATGATCAACAGGTATCGCCAGGGGATATAGCTCTACATTTCTTTCAGTGATTATTATTGTCTGCTCCAGGTTAGTAGCTGTTTAACGTTTTGTAAGGTTTAACAGGTTTTACGTTTACTGTTTATTGTTTCATACTTAATTATGAAGGCCTAGGTTTCCCAGCGTTTTCTAACCTATATTAATACTTACTAGGACTTCCGATGCGCAATATTATATAAGAAACGCACGGCTCCTCTCCTTAATATGTCCATGGACCATCGCTATCTCCCTCATTTATCTGAGCTAAAGATTCCGAGAATTATACCCTATCCATTCCTGTTATTGGATGTTTTTATGTTAGCTTCATTCTTCAGTCTTCAATAGTATTGGATGTACTCCCCTGTAATATGGATCATCTAGGTATGAATGAATGAATGAATGAATGAAATACTTGTATAGCGCACAATGCGAACTGAATCGCCTCTAGGGGCTGTGGCGAGCTTTGATCATCTGCTAAAAGAGGAAGGTCTTGAGTTTTTTCCTAAAAGCCAGGTGATTTTCTTCCAGGCGGATGTTGATTGGTAGAGCATTCCATAACCGAGGCCCTTGGACAGCGAATCTCCGATCACCCTTGGATTTATACCGGGCTTTGGGCACGAGGAGGAGGTTTTTGTTGGCTGATCATATATATATATGGTATCATTATACATTACTTGCGCTTTAGGTATCTAGGCTGCCCTACCCTCCAACCTTTGGCTCTGAAGAGAGGCAACGGCGGTACCGCCATTGATTGCGAGGCTAATCTTTGGATCGGTGCTGGTCAACCCCCAGACAGTGCAGTGGAGTGGTTCATAGGAGTGTATGTAACCACGTCCACTGAGTTCCCACTGTACCTTTCTAGCCTACCTCATACTTCTATAGGCTTAATATTCCCCCCCCCCACATTCAGTGACTCCCCGTAGTCCCTATTTTGACCTAATAACCACATTATTTCTGCTGCTTTTCCCCCTACCGTATCTCATACACCTTTAATTTTGGTCCTTCTCACCACGATTGACATGACGGATACGGCTACTGTGACAAATGGCATGGACCCCACACTCAACCTATTACTCAATACTAAGGTGCAGCTATGCTCATTAAATGTTAGAGGACTAAATTTCCCGGAAAAAAGGTCACAATTACTCTATCTGTTACAGAAAAACAAAACACAAATTGCATTTCTGCAGGAAACCCACTTTCGAACCAATAATATTCCCGAAACCGAAATTTCCCCACTATATACCACACTACAAACGATACCTCTAAATCAAAAGGGGTGGCTATATTAATCTCAAAAACTTGCCCATTGATAGTTTCAGAAACCATGCAGGATCCCAAAGGTAGATATGTTTTCCTCAAGGGTACATTGTATAACAAACCCGTTACATTAGCAAATCTTTATGCGCCCAACAAACGACAAGTCTCCTTTCGAGAAACACTACAGCTGCTTACTGCTTTTTATTTGGGCCTTCTCATTGTAGGTGGGGATTTTAATGTCACTCTCACTCCAACGCAGGACTCTTCTAATGGGTCAACGTCCATGCCTCATAGAGCGTTGAAAGCTATCAAAAAACACAGTTCCAAGAATTGACATTACATGACACGTGGAGAACGTTACACCCAAATTACAGAGACTTTATGTTTTACTCATCACCCCACAACAAATACACCAGGATTGATCACTTTTTTCTTTCCCAAAATGATTTGACACTCCTTACTGCAGCAACCATTGACCCCATGGTGATTTCAGATCACAATCCAGTCACAATGACCCTTACCATTCCACTCACCAGCGTCCCAAATTCGGTCTGGAGACTGGATAATTCCCTGATGACTGACCCAGAGATCACACACAAACTTAGCACCAGGCTCACACAATACTTTACAGAAAATATTACCGAAGACTTCAAACCATCAGTAGTATGGGCTGCACATAAATGTGTTCTAAGAGGAGAGCGTATCTCCTTAGAGGCCCATAGACACAAGAAGAGACAAAAGTATCTTAAAGAATTGTCTGCAAAGGTACATACACTTGAACGGAAACACAAAGCCTCGCTGGCCATTGAGTCCCTCACGGAACTGTTAAGGGTCAGGGAGGAACTTAAGGAGGAATTGAATAGGAACCTAAAATGCAAATACATCCTGACACAGAAACTGTTCTATGAATTTGGCAATAAATCTGGAAAATTATTGGCTAGGGCATTACAACACAAAAAAGCTTTAACAACAATACACAAGATTATTGATTCTTCTGGCAAAAAGCACAGGTCCCCAGAAGCCATCGCTTCCCAATTTGTCACTTACTTTACCAATTTGTATAACTTACCATCTACAGCGGTACATGAACAAGTTTCTAACAGAAGAGAGGCAATTCACAACTTTGACACAATTCCGGGTCCCTCCGATTTCCCCGGAAGATGCCATGACTCTAGATGGCCCAATTAGCAAAGAGGAGATTGGGAAAGCCTTGCAACAACTCTGGCCGGGTAAAAGTCCTGGCCCGGATGGGCTGACAGTGAGTTACTTTAAAACCTTTCAGGAAATACTCTGTCCCCATCTCCTGAACATGTTCAATTCCTTGACTGCATTTGACCCCTTAAACAAAGACCTCTTGGAGGCACATATTACGTTGATTCCATAACCTGGCAAAGATGATACCATAGTATCGAATTATCGACCCATCTCTCTACTAAATGTAGATATAAAAATATACTCCAAGATCCTTGCTAATCGTCTTCTTCCACTTATCCCAAAACTTCTGTCCCTCCATCAGGTAGGTTTTTTCCCTGGCAGGGAAGCCAGGGATAACACCATAAAGGCCCTTCTAATCCAACATTGGCTTTCCACTGAATCCAAACAAAAAGGCTTGTTTCTGTCACTCGACGTGGAGAAGGCGTTCGACATAGTGGCTTGGGACTACATGTCGGCAACATTACAGAAAATGGGGTTGCCTATTCGATTTCTCCTTATGATCTTGACGTTGTATTCTTACCCCACAGCCAGAATTAGGATAAATGGTCACCTGTCGGACGCCTTCTCCGTCTCGAACAGAACTCATCAGGGCTGCCCTCTTTCCCCGCTCATTTTCATTCTTACTTTAGAACCCATCCTGCGTAAGCTTAGGGAGAATCCCGACATTAAAGGCATTCCCATTCGTAATAAGCATTATAAAATAGCTGCATATGCAGATGATATCCTCCTTTTTTTATCGGACCCACTAACTTCTATACCTAATCTGCTGAAAGACTTTGCCCTTTTTAATAAATTATCCAACTTACAAATCAATTTTACAAAATCTAAAGCCCTTAACATCTCTCTCCCAGAACAGTTGGTATCGCAATGTAAACATAACTTTCCCTTCAATTGGGAATCACAGGCCCTAACTTACTTGGGGATTAATTTACCAAGTAACCCTAAAGACCTATATGCACTGAATTATTTACCTATACTGCAGAATATACAAACTGATCTCCTCAAATGGACTTCTGGTCAATTTTCCTGGTTTGGACGCATTGCCATATTATAAATGAACATCCTACCCCGTAAACTATATGTATTACAGACTGTACCTATTAACCTCCCCACTTCGTTTTTTTACCACTTATAAAAGATTATGCAGGAATTTCATATGGGCCTTCAAATCCCCCAGATTAAGCTGGGAAAAATTAATTATCCTGAAAACTAAAGGGGGCTTAAGCCTACCTGATATAAGAAGATACCATACAGCGTGTCATCTCACGAGAGTAATTGACTGGCACCTCCATAAATTTACTAAGGATTGGGTTGCTCTCGAGGAATCTTCTGTCCAAATCCCTCTGGCCCATCTACCGTGGACGTCCCCATTGGGTACGTCCAAGGTTTACGTAAAACATCCTCTAACTGGAGCAACTTTACAAGTTTTCCGGATAATTTCTAAGACACTTAACTGGACGAATTTCCCGGGTCCATTAACTCCCCTAGATGGTAACCCTGACTTCATACCGGGACTTCCACTATGTAACCCACTGGGTATTCCCTCCACTTCTGCACCTAAAGCTTTCCAATTCTTTCAGAATGATTCGCTCCTACCATTTAACACCATGGTTTCACGGTTCCCTGACCACCATATTCCATTTTACAAATTTTTGCAAATCAGACATTTCCTGCAGATCACGGGATCCACCGCACAATGGTCTAGAGAACTGACCCCCTTCGAAGTGATTTGTACTAGCTCGACCCCACAAAAACATCTTATCTCAGAGACGTATTCATTGCTATTTAGCAATCATAACCTTAAACACAATGAAGCAGTCAAAACTTGGGAAAAGGATCTCCAGCTAGACCTATCTAGAGAAGATTGGGAAACAATTTATGATTATATTCATAAAAGCTCTATCAACATTTCAGCACAGGAAAATATCTATAAAATATATTCTCGCTGGTATCGGACTCCAGACAAGCTCCACAAATACTTTTCTTCGGTTTCACCGCTGTGTTGGCGTCGTGGATTAGGTAGGGGAACCCCACTTCATATTTGGTGGGACTGCACTCGGCTCAAACCTTTCTGGGAAAGAGTACATGAGACGATCACCCGTATCTCCAGTTATACCTTAGAGTTTACATCAGCTCAATACCTTTTACATTACACCACATTACCACGATCAACGTATAGGAAATCCATTGTCCCACACCTTCTAAATGCAGCCAAACAATGCATACCTCTCTATTGGAGGAGCAATACCCTACCTACCCTGCAGGACTGGTTCAAACGTATAGAAAAGATCTCAGAGATGGAAAATCTGATTCACCAAGCCAAAGATTCCACAACAAAATACAGTAACACGTGGGCGTGTTGGTTACACTTCCAGGAATCTCCGCAATTTCGGGAGTTACTACACACAACTTAACTCCCTTCCCCTGTAGGGGTATGCCTTCACCCCAAAATCCTAAAAGCTTCCACATACCAAATTCAATTACTCTGCCGTATCCGCAATGCCTTTTTATCTTTAGGCCTCTTTTGTTTGACAATGTTTTTTATTCTCCCTTATCCCCCTCCTTACCCCCTATTTAAGATAGTTCCACCAGCAAAGGTCCTAAAGGAAAGGGACTGTTTATATTAAACTGGTCATATGCACTAACAAATAATGCTACGTTCCAGTTTGCCCTGGATAACTCCCTCACATAGGTAGTCATTTACCTTCCTCATCGACTACTTTATCCACATATACGACTTGGATGATAGGTTACGCTCATGTGCTATTGCGAGGTAGAATTCACTTCCGCTCCAAAATTGTAGATCATTACTACCACTTTCTGCAGAAAATCTCATTTACCCTCTCCTTCCGTACAGCGTGATCCCATTTGGGGTGCGGAAGTAGAGGGGAGGCTATGTCTCTACTACGTCTCTACTTGTATATACTTTTGTAGCAGCCCTTTGGTTGTGTTGTGATGTATTGTAACTATCTTTTCTTTACTAATAAAAATTGTTTGGAAAAAATAAAAAATAACAAAGAAGAAACTAAGTATCCAAAGGAGTGAATTGTAATTACCAAGGATTGGCGATACTGCGCCCAGGCATCCAGGAAAAATGTAACCATGCGTGTACTACAGTGAAAGACAGCCTGACTTATATCTCCCCCATCCATCGAGCCGGCGTCTGACGTCACCGGCTCGATGCGGACACTATGGGGAAGGTACTGCGCATGTCCATAGCTGGAAGCGCTGATGGTGGAACTACATTACCCACCATTCCGCTGTGTTGGAGAAAAAAAAAAACACAACAGAGTGGCTGCCAACTAAAGCTAGCGAGGGGGGATGACCATCCCAGTCTCCGCGAATGCGGAGAAGGGAAAGGAATGCAGATGAACCGATCAGCCGAACAGGTCTGTTCCCCACACAGATGGGGACACGCTCAGAGACCCACCCAAAATGGGTATGCCTGACAGTAATCAGCTGAGGGGACACCCTGAGTGTCCGTATGCCCCCCGAGAATTGGCAGGCAAACTCAGTGATCATATGCCAGGGGGATGCAGAAATCAATTTTAATCCGAGCGGGATGCCGGCGCCCAGCGGGATACCACCGTGTGAGTGCAGCTCATAGTCAACAACAGGGATCCCAATGTTTGAGGACCGTGAGCTGCGCCCACGGATCACACACCTTAAGGGTCCGAAAAACACATTATTTGATACTAAGAAAAAATACAATAATCATGATCTGTTTACAAAAAGTAATAAATACATTAAATAGAAATACAATTATTGTACAGAAAAAAAAATTCCATTCAAGGAAGCCCAGAGCTGAGGTAAGAAGGGTCAATGACTTAAGGAGATATGCCCCCAAAAAAAGTTATAAAAACGATCCATAACTAATATTTTCGTTAAACCCAGTATGTTGGGTGGCCTTTAAAGTAAAAATCCATTTGGCTTCGGTCTTCAAAAGTAGCTTATCTACAGAACCGCCTCGCGAATTCAGAGGTATGTGTTCCAAAGCTATGAAACTAATCCAGTCGGGGTCAAAGGAGTGATAGACCCCTATATGCCTACTAATAGCAGTGACTATTTTTTTGTTTAGTATGGGTTTTATGTGATCTTTAATAGGAATTGAGAAGAGTCATTTAGTCTTGCCCACGTAAAAACCACCACACCGGCACTGCACTAAGTACACAATGCCTGGTGTGGAGCAAGTCACGCGGGACTTAGGAAAAAGCCACCTACCATTAGGTAATTTAACGTTACAAGAATTGCTGATATACGGGCACATCTCACATTGGCCACAGGAGTATGTGCCTAGTTGTTTAGATGTAGTGGGCGATGAACTGTCTGTGAAGTGGCTTTTGACCAAACAATCTTTGAGAGACTGCGATCTCTTGAATGTAATTTCTGGCAAATCATGTATGTATTGGTTGACAATGGGATCGGCCTGTAGTAGTGGCCAGAGTTGTCGCAGAATGTCTCTAAAACGCTTGTGTTGATTGGAATATTTGGTAACAACACGTACCGTATCGGATTTAGTCTTAGTTTTAGTAGAGAAGAGAAGGGTAGTTCTGTCCTTTTCTTTCACTCTATTGTAAGATCTTTTCAAAGAGGCGTGGCTATAGCCACGTATCCTGAGTCGTCTATACAGATCATTAGCTGTAACTTGAAAATCACCATTGTTACTACAATTACGCTTAATTCTCAAGTACTGACTGTAAGGAATACTTTGCAATAGAGGTTCGGGATGAAAACTGGTGGCATGCAATATGGTGTTCCCTGCCATGGGTTTTCTGTAAAGGGCAGAATGAATATTGCCTTTTAAGTCAATTTTGATAGTTAAATCTAAGAATTCAATCAGTTCTTGACTGTATTTCAATGTAAATTTTAAATTGAAAGAATTAACAGAAATTAAATCAAAAAAGCGTTTCAGCTCAGATTCTGAGCCCGACCAAAAAAAACAGGACATCATCGATGTACCTATACCAGGCTAGAATGTTGTCCAAAAGTGAGGTAAGATCATCACGTGAGAAAATATCCTTTTCCCACCCCCCCAGGAACAGGTTGGCATACGATGGGGCACATTTCGTCCCCATCGCAACCCCCTGCACCTGGAGGTGGTGGGACTGGTTAAACTGGAACATATTATGTCTAAGGATGTAGTCCAATAGCTCAATGACAAATTCGTTATAAGCAGAGGCAGCAGAGCCCCTTTCTTCAAAGTAGGTACGTATAGTTTGTATGCCTTTATGATGTGGGATAGCGTTATATAAGCACTCTACGTCGATCGAGACTAACCAACATTTTTGAGGTAAGGAAATACCTTCAAGTATTTTTAGAAGGTCAATTGTGTCCTTTACGTAAGAAAAAAGAGAAATTACATGTGGAGTCAAGTAGTTGTCAACAAGGCAACTAGCATTTTCAGTCAAACTTTCACAGCTCGAGACAATAGGACGCCCAGGAGGGTCCACTACTGATTTATGCACCTTGGGAAGGGTGTAAAACGTTGGGAGTTTCGGGTCCTTAACGTTGAGAAAATCCCAAGTATTTTTATCGATAGTGCCGGATTGATAGGCTTTAAAGATAATTTTGCGATACAGCCGAACACAGTGGAATGGTGGGTAATGTAGTTCCACCGTCAGCGCTTCCAGCTCTGGATATGCGCAGTACCTTCCCCATAGTGTCTGCATCGAGCCGGTGACATCAGACGCCGGCTCGATGGATGGGGGAGATATAAGTCAGGCTATCTTTCACTGTAGTGCACGCATGGTTACATTTTTCCTGGATGCCTGGGCACAGTATTTCGCCAATCCTTGGTAATTACAATTCACTCCTTTGGATACTTAGTTTCTTCTTTGTTATTATGTATCTCTTATCTAGCTGTTATGTTTGGTTGTCCCTAGGGAAACAACCTATTGAGGGGCAGCGCAGCTGTTTGTTAATCCGTCTGTCTGCACAGTTGTTCAGCTTATCTGCTTAAACTTTGCGGACAGTTTCTTTGAAGTGGATACATTTTAGTCTGCCCAACTGTCAACAATTCGCACCGTAGTAAGTACACTTCCATCATTACTTATTTTCTTTTCTTTTTTATGGATTTACTTTTCCTTCATTGCTAGGTTTATTCATTTTTTTATGTACATTAGTAATTGCCTCTTGTCTCTGCGTATATTTTCCTTATTCAAATTCATTCTAATGATTGAGGTTATTGCCCCTCTTCCTCATTACATGAGGCTGTCGCATTATTATACTTTATTCTCTATTTTGTTCAGTTTTTTATTATGTTTTCCTTTATTTCTTGCCATATCTACTAGCTTCCCCCCGTTCTGTCTGTTTATTTCTTTAGCACTGGCTTACCCATGTCTATGTCCTCCGTGCGGCTTGGCGGCCTATGATTTGGCCAGGGTGATGCACTCTCTCTCCATCTTGTGGTCGATTTCTGAAGTGGTAAGCGCCATCTTGTTAGATCTCACACATGGAGGTTCCTATCTATAATTTGTTTTTACATGAGTTTTGTCATCATCATTATTGATCTCATTATATAATGATATGTATAACGATAATAATTTGTTTGTTTTTCCTGTATACAAATTTTTATTAAATTCGTTGCTAGTTGCGCACTTCCCCGATGAAGCTAATTGCGAAACATGTCGGGAACAAGTGCTGTCAGCCTGTCAACTCTCACTTCTGGGATTCCTCTTGTTGAGTAACAATGTGTATATTGTTCTCTGTACCTTTGCATATAGCTTATGCTGTTTCAGTGCTTTTTAATGTATATTAATAAACTACTATGAATTTTTATTATATCTTGTTAGATTTTTGGTATACTTAGCACTGTTGAAAAATCCCCCCCCCCCCCTGTCTCTTCTCCCTCCCTTGCAAGTATATATTTTCTAGGGGATGAGGTGCCTATTCTCTTTGGGTGTCACTGGGTTGACTGGACCAAATTGCTACTATTATGTTCTGTTACTTGTTTTACCCACATGATGTACATTCCGAACTCATGTATTTTTTTTTGTCTCAATAATTTTTATTCAATTTTGTCAACATACAATATGTGAAGAGCATTTGACATACATCAAGAAGTATCGTATTTTCGTGATACAGATGATAATAAAGGCTAACAGAATTAAGTAGCTATAAGACATTGGTCACCAGGGTAAAGTGTATTCACATATTTAGGGAAATATGTATGCAAGAAACATATTCCACACTTAAATAGAACGTAGATAAATCGGGATGTATACCATCCACTTTGTGAGAAAAGGAAACATTTGGGATGTGGGGCACACACAGTGATGTAGACACCGTAACTGTAAGGTAAAGTAGTATCACTGATCTGACTGGTAGACTGGGTCAGTTATATCTGTGTAACGTGGCTGCAGCACTAGGGAGGGGGGATGCTCCACCCGGGCACCCCTGAGGGATCTATTCTGTGCCCGAGAAGAGTTATCTGCCCCTCTCCGCAAGTTGGACTTCGAGTCTCAGGAGATTAGGAGTTGAATAATGGGACTAAGCTAGGAGAGCTGACCCAGTCCTCCGATTGTTGTCACATGTAAAGGGTTCGTGTTTTGGTACCATATCTGTGTGCTAGTACAGTTTTGTGTAAAAAGTGTGCATGGGTAGTTTGTACTACGTCAAGTAGAGTAGGTGGGGTAGTGATTTTCCATTTCCGTGCTATACTGAGACGTGCTGCTAGCAGTATGCGTCTTATTATATTTTTTGACGGATTTGGGAATTTTTCTATAGGGAAGGGCTAGGTAGGATGTTTCTGTGATTGATTGTTTGGTGACATCAGAGATTAATCTGAATACTGAGTGCCAGTAACCTGTGAGTTTTATGGCAGTTCCAGAAAGTGTGAAGTAAGTCCCCTTTGTGTCCACAGTTCCTCCAACATGTACCTTCATTAGTTATGTCAAATTTGGATATTTTGTCAGGAGTCAAATACCAATGGTAGGTCAGTTTATATGCCAGCTCCCATAGGGAAGCGCAGCAGGTAGCTTTATATGTGGATTGGCAGGCCCATTGTTCTAATATGAATTTGTGGTCTAAGACTCTTTCCCATTGTAAAATTGCTGCCGAGCTAGTAAATGTAGATTTATGGTGGAGTAACTTTTAGAAGAGAGATATACCTTTTTGTTGTACTGTGGTGGATCTGAGGAAGATCCAGGCTTCTTGGGGGAGTGTCCACGTTTTAAGGGAAGCAAGGCAGTGTTTGGTGCAGAGATATAGGAAAATATCAGAGTTCGGGAGTATATATTCTTTTTGGAGTACGGGAAACATTTTTATTGCATTTTTATCAATCATGTCCGATAGATAGGTTATGCCCCTGGTTTTCCATCTCTTTTTTTTTTACCTTATACAATACAAATACATATATATTCCACTTCAATTTCATTAAACTTATCCTGTTTACTCTTGTATTTTCATTTTATACCCATCTACCCACCCCTCCTCCCCATAATCTGTTGGCCTTTGTTGAATCAGTTTCCTTTTTTATTCCGTTAATGCCTGAAAAAAAATTATCTGTCTTTTTGAATGAACTCCACTTTTCCCATATTGCCCAATATCTGTTAATTTTATTTTCCTCCGTTTTACTTAAATATTCCATATTGTTAATATATTCTACTCTCAAGATCCACTCTCTAATAGGGGGTTTTTTAACCTGTAACCAATTTTTAGGTATCAGAACTTTTGCCGCATTGAGCAAAATAGGAACCAACATATTTTTTTTTTTTTTATTGGTTACAGGTTTTTTCTTCAACCCCTAAGAACAAACATTCTCCAGGCTCACATGGTATTCTTACACCTGTTATTGTTTCTATGTATGCTAATATATTACCCCAGTATTGTTTTATCTCTGGATATTCCCACCATATATGAAATGTTGTTCCAGGTAGTTTACATTCTCTCCAACACTGTGTGGATTTAGAGGGATCTATTCTATGTAATCTATCTGGAGTTAAATGCCATCTCATTAGGCATTTATAATTAGCCTCGACTGTTATTGTGTCCGATACATATCTGTGAACTGCATTGATCATCCGAGTCTCATCTACTTTGATACCCATGTCCTGCTCCCATTTGGCTATTGCTGGTATAGCCCCTCGCCCCTCTATTTCTGCAAGGATATCATATACCTGTGACACACTATGTTTTACAGTTACTTTTGCAGTACAGAGCTTTTCCATTGGCATTAATGTGTTCTCATCTCTTATAGGTTTTGGGAGTGAATTAATAAAATGTTGGATCTGTAGATATTCCCAATCACTTAATGTTTGCCAACCATGCTTCCTTATTAATGCCCCTGGTTTTCCAACCTGAATAAGATGTTGATTGCATTAGAAGATGTAAGGTCTCTATGGGTATAGGAATTGTCGACCTATTTGAGTGGGTGGTCATTGAATGAATAAACTGTGCCCAAATTTTGGTAGTCGCCACTATGGTCGGAGAGAGTTTGCTAGGGAGTTTTGCTCCGAGAATAGTTGCGAATAACCAGGAGGATAAGTTTCCTCCTGGAATTAGAGAGGCCTCCACTCTCCCCCATAGGGTGGTAGGGGGAAAGAGTGGGAACCACTCCTTAGTTTGTGTGAGGATAGATGCCATGTAGTCTTGGAAGTCCACATAGCCTGTGTCTCCGGCTAGTCGGTGTTTAATTAATTGGGCATGTCCACATCTGGCTTTTTTACCCTGCTAAACAAATTTAGATAGTATGAAGTGTGAAGTGATTTGAAGTAGCTAAGGGGGAGTGGGATGGGTAAAGTTTGGAATAGATATAGTATTTGGGTGAGATGGAACATTTTGAACGCTGCCAGATGCCCCATCCAAGAGAACTCGAAGTTCGCCAGCCTGGTAAGGTCGGTTTGTAGTTTGGTGCGAATCGGTAAGTAGCTAGCTGCAAACAGTGATTTTGTTGATTTAGTTAGTTGAATGCCTAGGTATGATATGCTATTCTCTGCCCATGAATAAGGGAATTGTTCTTTGAGTCGAATGCTAGTGGGAGTGTCTAGGCCTAAGTCCAATACATACGATTTAGTGTCGTTAATTTTGTAATCGGAAATGTCACTGAACCAGGCGAGCGTTTTCTGGATCGCAGGGAGTGAGCGGTCAGAGTCAGTGATCATAAGGATCACATCGTCCGCAAACATGCTAATTTTATGGTCCAAGTCATTTCGGTATCAGATCTTATTCTTTCAGCAAGGGGTTCCATGACTAGATTAAAGATTATTGGCGATAATGGACAGCCTTGTCTTGTGCCATTGGAAATTTGGAAGGGTGAAGAAAGTGTCTGCCGAGAACACCCAGGCCGAGGGAGAAGAGTACAAGGACATTATTGCATCCTGTATTGGGCCAGTGAGTCCAAATTTAGTCAATACTGCTGACAGGTATCCCCAGTGGACCCTGTCAAATGCCTTTTCGGCATCTTGGGACAGGAGGATCGAAGGGAGTTTAGTCGATTCTGTATGATGGAAAATATTTAATAGTCGTCTAGTGGCGTCCGAGGTTTGGCACCCTTTGGTAAATCCCTGATCGGTCCAAGGAGATAAGGGAAGGTAGTATGTTATCAAGTCTGTTGGCTATCAGTTTCACGTATATTTTTAGGTCAAGGTTCAGTAGTGAAATGGGGCGGAAGTTTTTAGGAGATGTAGGTTCTTTGCCAGGTTTGGGTAGGGTCACGACCATGGCTGTAAGCATTTCCTTCGGGAAGGAGGCGGATTTGACTGCCAGATTGAATGTTTGGGACAGTGTAAGGGCTAGGATGTCTTTGAATTGTTGGTAGTTTTCCCCAGTGAAGCCATCTGGCCTAGGGATTTGGAGCAAGAAAGCCTATTTATTACTGATATAATCTCATCCACCGTGAAAGGCGAATTTAGTTCTGAGAGTTGTTGATGTGATATAGACAGGAGGGTCAGGTCGTCTAGGAATGCTTGAATTAAAGTAGGGGAGGGTTGGTTGATGTTCGGATCTTCCTCGAGGTTGTAAAGATCTCGATAGTACGTACTAAAGGCGTCGGCTATGGATTGCGGTTTAAAGAGTTTTTCATTGGTGTGGGGATGGTGAAGAAACAGGATTTTTGTTTTGTTTCTGTGTCCTTTGACCTTTAGTGACATTGCTTTACCTGCCTTATTACCTGTGGTGTATGAAGTGGCCTTGTGTATTTTATAAAATTTTTCATGTCTTTATAGGAGAAGGGACCTCAATTCATTTCGTAATGTGAATATTTTAGATTGTAGGAACTGGGAGGGATTTGTTTTATTTAGGGATTCAGCGGTGGCAATATCAGCTGCGAGTTTGTCTAGTCTCTGGGTTCTTTGTTTTTTGGCTTTAGCACCCATTTGAAGGAACACCCCTCTCATAACTGCTTTGTGGGCATTCCACACCACCACCGGGTCAGATACTGAGGATTGATTGATTAAGAAGTATTCTTCCAATTGTTACTTGATAGGAGTGGAATATTGTGGCGTGTTAAAGGAGATAGTTGTTTACTCTCCATATGAAGGAATCAGGGTGATGCGAATCATCAGAGATAGTGAGGCTAATGGGGACATGGTCTGACCAGGTGGTGGTGTGGATGCTGGAACCCAAAGTCTTCTGAAGTAAACGTTTGTCAGCCAAAAACAGATCAATATGTGAGTAGGTGTTGTGACGCGGCGAGAGGAATGTAAAGTCCTGCTCGCTCGCATGACAACACCTCCACACGTCATACAAATCATTGGATGCAATAAAAGACTCTAAAGGAGATGCATATCTTTTAGACCCAGCTGTGGAGTCCATTGTGCTGTTTGGGACTAGATTCAAGTCCCCGCAGAGCATTAAGTGACCCTGTTGGACTTTCCTTGCTCTTCGCAGTGTCTTCCTAAGAAAGTTCATTTGGCCTTGGTTTGGGGCGTAAATGGTAACAAGGGTGTAAGGTACATTGTTAATTGTACAGTTCAAAATAATATAGCGGCCTTCCGGGTCAGTAAGATATTTCTGCAATGTAAGCAGGACGGTGTTCTTGATGGCTATTAGGACTCCGCGTTTCTTCTGAGGGAAGGAGGAGTGGAAGACATGTGGGAATAGCCTGTGCTGGCATTTAGGGGAATGCGCCTAAGGCGAAGTGGGTTTCCTGGACACATAGTACATCGCAGTTATGTGCAAGTGCTGATTTCCATAGCGAGTTAGGTTTCACAGGGTGGTTGAGCCTTTTTGCGTTGAGGGAAAGGATGGTGATTCCCATGGTGTGCTGGGAGGATGTGTGGTAGCAGAACAAGTACTTACAAATGACGATTGCAACTAATCAGATCTCAGGAGACCAGCTGTTGCATATGTACTGGGTGTGGACAGTACTCGGAAGTCCAGGCGGGAAGATAAAATACGGGGCTACAGATACAAGGAAAAGACAAGTTAGGATTTGCGGTAGACAGTTTGCTTTGGGGGGAGACTGTGTGTGCCTGAAACTCTTGGAGGTCCAGGTATGACAGAAGCCGTGAACTGAAAAGAGAAAACAAAAAAACAAAACAAAGGACACACAAGTATGTCAGTGGTTAACCGCTCATTTGAGCAACTGACTAAGTTAGGGGAAAAAGTTCAACAGGTAGGTATGTAATCGCAGCTCAAGACCGGACTAAAACAGTCGCTTATCTTTGTAATATGGGCTGATCGCTCAACGGTGGGTGTTTTTGTGTTTCTCACGGTTAAGTCCAAAGGTAAATGGATTGGGTTTCCCGTTAGGATCCAGTTGAGGTTGTGGAGGATCTGGTAGGATTCCCCAAGCATTGAGGAGCTTCAAGCCCCCCTCCAAAGTGGACATAGTATGCAGTATACCATTGTAGGTAGCCAAGATGGTCCCCGGGTGGCGCCATTTGTAAGTGATCTTGTGGTTGTTCAAGGCCTTAGTTATGGTTTTTAATTGCCTCCGCATTTGTAGCGTATACTGAGAGAGGTCTGCGTACAGTTGGATATTGGAGTACGGTGCAGGGAGTGGTGATAGCTCTCTAGCCTTTAGAAGTATTTGTTCTTTCGCCTGAAAGAAGTGGACCCGCAGAAGCACGTCTCGGGGTACATCCGCTTCAAGATAGCGGGGTTTTGGTATTCTGTGTATACGATAAATAGTGAGCTCAATTGGGGAAAGCTCAGGAAGCATGCTAGAAAACATTGTGGTCGCAAAGTTGTGCAGTTCTTTGGGCTGGATGGACTCTGGGATCCCGCGTATTTTGACGTTATTTCGTCTGGAGCGGTCCTCGAGGTCCGCGATTTTAGCTTTGATCCAGAGAGACTCATCTCTTTGTTCGGAATATGCGTCTACTAATTCATTGACCGTGTCAGTACATTCTCCCATTTTGTTTTCCATGAACTGTATTCTATTGTCCATGTGTTTCCTTTCCAAGGAGAATCTATTGATCAGGGACGATAAATTGGTCAGAAGGGAAGATTGTAAGGATAGAAGCATATCCTTCATTGTTGTATCCAGCACAGGTTGCCCTATGGTCGGGAATTGTGCTATTGAGGATTGTAAAGCAGAAATAGCAGAGTCATTATGGAGGCCTGTACTCACTGTGTCTGAGGCTTGGTTGTTGGGATCCATCCGCATCTTCGATTTCACGGGGCTCTGGGAAGCCGGAGTGGAGGGAGACGTGTCAGGGGGGTAGGATGACAGCATATCAGCTTGTATTTCCCGTGGATGAGCATCCAGGAGATCTGTGTAGCTCAAGGAGTTTCGCGCTGTGCCGGCGGTGCCATCTTGGGCCTTGCGGCGGGGCTGGAAGGAAAAGGACTCCAGTCTTTTCGGGCCTCTTTCCTGGAACCGCTTGCGGGACATCGTTGTGGCGGAGGCTCGGAAGAAGCGAGCGAGGCTCTGTAGGGCTATATGCGGCAGTACGATCGCCTGGTAGTCGCTGATTGTCTGGTGTGGGTAGCGAAGCTCTCTGCTCAGGCGTCCATCTCTGTGCGCGTGCAAGCCACGCCCCCCGAACTGTATTTTATGCAACATGTGGACTAGTAAAGAGGAAGTCCGCCAATGTGCGTTTCCGTAATCATGTGATTTAACGATTTGTGCATTGGCAACAATGCGCACCAGCAACTGTTCATCCCAGCAGTTGTGCATTTGGCTAGCTTGAAAGCAAGCACCTGCATGAGGATCCTATGGACGTTTTTTAGCCTGATGATCAAGCATCTTTATGCGGTCAAGCCTCTTTTTTTTTTAAACACAAAACATGTCCAAACATGCATTTTGTATACACATGATCATGTATCTTTATATAACCTATTTGCTTAAGCAGCAACCTTGCGTTTCAGCAGCAACTGTGTGATCTAGCACTGTGAGATCCAGCCACTGTGTATTTCAGCATCTGTGCTTTTTAAGCAATTGTGTGACCTTAGTAACTGTGTAATTCAGCATTCTAGCAACTGTACATATCAGCAACTGTGTGATTTTAGCAACTGTACATATCAGCATCTGTGCGAACTAGCAACTGTGCGATTTTAGAAACTGTGCATTTAGCAACTGTGTGATTTTAGCAACAGCACACATTAGCATTTGTATGTATTTAACAACTGTGCGATTTTAGTCTGTAAGCAAGCACCTGCTCAACTGTTGGACCTATACTTATACCTGTAGGATACCAAGCACATATGCAGTATGCTCAAACCTTTCAAAGATGTATTATAACAACAAGCAATTCAAAACTGAAGGCACGTATATTATGCTGTTCCTGCCCTCAAGCAGACAATGACACTTTTAAAGTGAACTGCTAATTACATGCCCCAGCATATAATCGTGACTTGTCTGTACCTGTTCCCAAGCTGGCACTAACACACTCATGGCCCACTGTTCTGTCTCCAATTCCGTCCGACCTGTCAGCACAAGGTAATGGCTGCCCTTCTTCCTGCCTACAACAATAGGCTAGGAGCAAATCTGCGCCCTCTAGAGGCTGGGGAAAAAACAGTAGCCTGCCTGAGCCAGAGTACAAAATAATTACTAGCTGTGCACACATAGTCCCACCACATGGCCAATGATATAACACATATATGAGGTGAATCTGGGATCGACAACTACAAGCATTCTTTTTTTATATGTGAAATTGTGACAATTCAGGACTGTGGGGCGCATGAAGGCAATGGAGGAGAGGGAAGGTCAGGGTAGGCAAAGAAGAGGGTGCAGGAGATGATCACCAGCAGCGTGACATACAGCAATGACACCTGCACCGTGATAGAGTGATCTGACACCAGCACCGTGAAAGAGAGCACTGACATCAGCAACGTGACATAAAGCACTGACACCAGCATCGTGATATACAGCACTGACACCTGCACCGTAAGCAGCCCCAGGAGTAAGTCAGCATAGAACAGGGATGGTGGGAGCCCCTCATAATGAGCATAGCACAGGGATGGTGGGAGCCCCTCATAATATGCACAGCAGAGGTACAGCCCAAGGAGTAAGTCAGCATAGCACAGGGATGGTGGGAGCCCCTCATAATAAGCAGCCCCAGGAGTAAGTCAGCATAGCCCTCATAATGAGCATAGCACAGGGATGGTGGGAGCCCCTCATAATATGCACAGCAGAGGTACAGCCCCAGGAGGAAGTCAGCACAGCACAGGGATGGTGGGAGCCCCTCATAATAAGCAGCACCAGGAGGAAGTCAGCACAGCACAGGGATGGTGGGAGCCCCTCATAATGAGCATAGCACAGGGATGGTGGGAGCCCCTCATAATATGCACAGTAGAGGTACAGCCCCAGGAGGAAGTCAGCACAGCACAGGGATGGTGGGAGCACCTCATAATAAGCAGCCCCAGGAGAAATTCAGCACAGCACAGGGATGGTGGGATCCGGATGACACCTGTCAATGGGTCAGCTGAAAGAATGACCTCATATCAGAAGTCACCAACACATCTTCAAACCGGCCTCTTCTTGCAGGCGCTGTTGGATTGGTACCCGCAACTCCTTCTCTGGGAGTGGGAATTGCTCCTCTGCCAGCGCACGCAAAAGCAGAATGCAGCATTTCTCGAAGCAAGGCCTGGAAGTGCTCCATTCTGACAGCCCTCTGTGACGGCGGTAACATTTCCGCCATTTTGTGTTTGTACCGGGGGTCTAAGTACGTTGCCACCCAGTACTGGTCCTTGACCCTTATGCTTTTTATACGGGGGTCCCTGTTAAAACACTGGAGCATGAAGGCCCCCATTTGCACTAAACTGGAAGCGGTGTAGTGGCCTGGCTCCTGCTCATCACCCAGGATAATGTCGCCCTCTTCATTCTCCTCTCCCCATCCACGCACAACAGGGATCCCAGAAAGGTTTAAAGCATGCTCTTCTTGCTCCTCCTCATCCGCCCCGGCACCATCCTCCTCTGACTCCTCTTCAGACTCCTGTTGTTGACTTGTCTCAGATAGAGTAGCCCCCCTGGGAATTCATCCAGCATTGCGACTTCCTCATCTTCCCGCTCCTGCTCCTCCACAGCTTGATCAATGACATGACGCAATGCACACTCCATAAAGAAGGCATAAGGTACCATGTCACTGATGGCGCCATGGCTGTGACTGACCAGTTTGGTTATCTCCTCAAATGGCCACAGAAGTCTGCATGCGTCATGCATGAGCAGCCACTGGCACGGTGAAAAAAACCCAGCTCTCCAGAACCTGTTCTGCCACAGAGTTCATAAAGGTAGACATTAACTGCACGTTTCTGCTGGAGCAGCCTATCAAGCATATAGAAGGTTGAGTTCCATCGCGTCGGGCAATCGCAAATAAGACGTCTGACCGGCAGATTGTGTCGCCGCTGAATGTCAGCAAGGCGACCCATGGCCGTGTAAGATCTTCTGAAATGGGCCGAGATTTTCCTTGCCTGCCGCAAGATGTCCTGGACCCCAGGGTATTTGACAACGAATCACTGCACGACCAAGTTTAAGACGTGTGCCATGCATGGCACGTGCGTAATTTTGCCCTGTTTCAATGCACTAAGCAGATTGGCACCGTTGTCACACACCACTTTACCAACTGTCAAATTGAGCGGTGTTAGCCACTGATCTGCCTGTGAATGCAAAGCAGAAAGGAGTGCCGGGCCAGTGTGGCTCTTGGCTTCCAGGCACAACAGACGCAGCACGGCATGGCAACGTCTCACCTGGCATGTTGAATAGGTTCTGGGGAGCTTGGGCGGCACAGCAGAAGAGACGCTAGCAGCGGAAAAGGAGGAGTCAGCTGAGGAGGAGAGGGAGGAGGATGGAGTAGGAGGAGGAGGAGGAGAAGAAGAGCCAGGCCTGCATGCAATCCGTGGCGGTAAAACCAAATCTACACGGGTGCAACGAGTTGCATGCTTGACGGCCGTCAGAAGGTTCACCCAGTGGGCAGTAAAAGTGATATACCTTCCCTGCCCGTGTTTGCTAGACCACGTGTCTGTGGTCATATGTATCTTGGCACAGACACTGTGTGCCAGAGATACATTCACTTGCCGCTGAACATGGCCATATAGCTCTCGGATGCCCTTCTCTGAGAAATACTTCCTTCCTGGGACCTTCCATTGTGGTGTTCCAATGGCCACAAATTTTCGAAAGGCCTCCGAGTCCACCAGTTTATATGGCAGTAGTTGGCGGGCTATCAGCTCTGACAAGCCAGCCGTCAACCCTTGGGCAAGAGGGTTATCCGGCATCATCTTTTTTTACGCTCGAACATTAGGCCCACGGAAGACTGCCTTTTTGCAGAAAAATGTGAGCTTGGCGTGATGGAAGGTGGAATGGAGGACAATTGTGAGGAGAGAGGAGAAGGAGAAGTAGAAGACGAGGCTGGACGTGTGGCTTTGTGTGTTCCGTTGCTCCCACTCGGCTCGGTGATGGCAGCTCATGTGCCTTCTTAAGGCGGTCGTCCCTAGGTGAGTGTTGGCTTACCGCGACTAATGCGTTGACTGCAAAGATTGCAGATGGCAACACTATTGTCAGCAGCGGACACGTTAAAAAAAGCCCACACTGCAGAGCCATGTGCCGGAATCCTGGGAGTGCCAGATGTGACCGTACATGGTCGATGACTCGCTCCCGATACATTAGCAGTCTGCTTTGTCCCTCCTGTGCAATGTAATTTATTCCTGCTTCTCCTCCCTATCTGCTGGTCCATATCTCCCTCTGAACTCCCCTCCTCTTCCTCTCTTGTGGGCACCCACGTGACATCACTAGACACGTCATCATCGACGTCACCTTCCCCACCACTATAAGTAGAGATCGCGGAGTAGGCAGCAACACCGGGGACCAACCTCCTCCTTGGGCTGATCTGGGTACTGTCGTCAGACTGCTGAGTAGTGGTTGTTGCTACCTCCTCTTCCTGATCCAATGCCAAGAGTGGCTGCACATCAGAAATGTCTTGATATGGATCGGAAAATAATTCCTGTGACTCAAGCGGAAGGTATGTGGTGGTGGTGATGGTGTTGTTGATGGTAGTGTCTTTGGGGGTGCACATAGCAGAGAGTGAAGAAAAGGGTGCAGATCGAGAGAATGAGGAGGGTGCAGAAGAGTAAGGCTGAGTGAGCCACTCAACCAATTCTGGTGCTTCCTTTGACATAATTGCACACACTTTCTGCAATTTCCCACTTTGGCTCAAGCCTGTTGCTCCTGCCATACCCCTACCACCCCTGCGGAAGGGCCTGCCTCTTCCTCTGCCTGTCATTTTTTAAATGACCCTGTGACAAAACTCTCTAGAGACGTGCAGTATGTATGTGGAAGAAGGTATATAACACCCCGCTTCAATATGTTGTTTTTGGGGGCCACTGGTCTATCACACCAGTTACAATACTTTTTTTTTGGATTGCGTTTGTCACTCTTTGTAGTATCCCTGCAGAACCGCTCAGCAGTCACAATGCTGCACAGTGGAAACGCACTATACTATGCTTTCTATATGTGCAAGTATTTTATACGTGTATTACACAACTATATACTGCACACCAAATAGTACACCCTTACCAGTCCTTAGAAGGACCTTTGTGGAACTAGTAGGTTGTGATTAGCAGACTGTACCTCACTCAACCCTATATACTGTAGTACACTATACCTAACCAGTCCTTTGAAGGACCTTTGTGGAACTAGTAGGTTGTGATTAGCAGACTGTACCTCAGTCCCTATACTGATAAAGGACTGCTGCAGAATAGGGCATCAGTCAGCAGTAGTGCACCTCAACCCTATATATTGTGGATCTATACCAGTCCTTAAGGATTAGCCGACTGTACCTCACTCAACCCTATATACTCTAGTACGCTATACCTTACCAGTCCTTAGAAGGACCTTTGTGGATCTAGTAGGTTGTTATTAGCAGACTGTTCCTCAGTCCCTATACTGATAAAGGACTGCTGCAGAAAAGGGCAGCAGTCAGCAGTAGTGCACCTCAACCCTATATATTGTGGACCTATACCAGTCCTTAAGGATTTGCAGACTGTACCTCACTCAACCCTATATACTCTAGTACGCTATACCTTACCAGTCCTTAGAAGGACCTTTGTGGAACTAGTAGGTTGTGATTAGCAGACTGTACCTCAGTCCCTATACTCAAAAAGGACTACTGCAGCAGAAGGGCAGCAGTCAAGTATAATATTCTTTCTATATTTGGAAGAAAGAATATTATACGTGTACAAGCCTATTACCATACCAGTCCTGAAAAGGACCTTTGTGGACCTAATAGTAACAGCTACTGATTAAACTGACTGTCCCTCACTGCCACACACAGCTTCCTGCCTGTCCCTATTTAAACTGACAAAACACAGGCTGCTGCAACAATAACTTGAATAGCACTCAAAACTATACCCTGTACTACTACACCATACCAGTCCTGAAAAGGACTTTTGTGGACCTAATAGTACCAGCTAATGAATAAACTGACTGTCCCTCTCTGCAACACACAGCGTCCTATCTGTCCCTCTTTCAGCACTGACAAAAGACAATCTGCTGCAACAATGACTTGAATAGCAGTGCCTCAAACCTATATCCTGAACTACATCTATACCATACCAGTCCTTAAAAGAACTTTTGTGGACCTAATAGCTAGCGATTTGGGTCACTGCAGTCTCTCCCTGCTCCACACAGCAACCTCTCCCTATAGTGACAGTAGAAAGAATGTAAAATAGGCAGCCGGATCGGGTCGATTTATAAGTTAGGGGGAATGTCCAAGTGTCCATGTGCTGTAATGTCTCAATTGGCTGTCCTGTACCCCATGATGGATGTGTCATCATAGGTCATATACACATAAGTCCGCCGGGCGAACAGCGGCAATAGTCCGCCGATCGGGCGGACCGTGAACAGCCGAAATTCGCCGCAAACCAACCACCGGGCGAACAGTTCGGCGATCCCTATTAGTAATTACTGTGACACTCTGTGTCCTGTGATGTACGATAAAGAAAAACTAGTATGCCACATCCTCACAGGTGCATGCTGTCTTATCGCCTTAAGCTGGAAATAACACCCCCCCACTCCTGAGACCTTATACACCAGAATTAAAGATATGGAGAAGATGACAGCCAGGATGCAAGACGGGCTGGATGCCCATGACAAGGTATGGGAGCTGTGGTACCTTCGGGAGGACCCACCATGACCAGGTAAATGAGCTGCTACAATGACCTTGGCCTTCTTTTTCTATCCCTCTCTTTCCCCTCCACTTTGAGTACTCCTGTGACTCTCACACTCTTATATAGGATACTGCACGTCATTACATGACATTGAAATGCAGATACAACAATTTGTGTGTGACTGTTGCTATCTTAGGACATACTGAAAGAAAATTTGAGTATATGTCTTAAAAATTAATGCATGATACAATTTGTACATTTTCATTCTAAGTATTCCTGTACTGCAAATGCTAAAAATAAAATGTTATTTGGAAAAAAAAAGTTAGCTAAGTTTGTAAGGATACTGGCTGATAACGGAGGAGGAATGTACAACCCTGACAGTACACATCTTCTTCCATATAGAGAGCATAAAACTAATACATAACAACGTAAATTTTAGCTTCCAGAAGGCAAAATTGTGCATCTCTTAATCAGGAGGCTCACTCCCCTCGAATACACTGAGTATGTAGAGTGGTGCTGGTGACAAAACTGTCTTTGTGAAAATAGTGGTGTGGACGTCGAGGGGAGATGAGTCTCCTGCAAACATATTAAGTCAGAATTCAAACACTTGATCGCGCAAAGCATTTCCAATTGTTTTACTGTATTATTTACAGTGGTGTGAAAAAGTGTTTGCCCCCTTCCTCATTTCCTGTTCCTTTGCATGTTTGTCACACTTAAGTGTTTCGGAACATCAAACCAATTTAAACAATAGTCAAGGACAATACAAGTAAACACAAAATGCAATTTGTAAATGAAGGTGTTTATTATTAAAGGCGAAAAAAAATCCAAACCATCATGGCCCTGTGTGAAAAAGTGATTGCCCCCTTGTTAAAACATACTATAACTGTGGTTGTCCACACCTGAGTTCAATTTCTCTAGCCACACCCAGGCCTGATTATTGCCACACCTGTTCACAATCAAGGCATCACTTAACCACTTTCAGACCGGACCATTTTGCTGGTAAATGACCAGAGGTCTTTTTACACTTTGGCACTGCGCTGCTTTAACTGGTAATTGCGCGGTCATGCAATGTTGTACCCAAACGAAATTTGCGTCCTTTTCTTCCCACAAATAGAGTTTTCTTTTAAAGGTATTTGACTGACTCTGTGATTTTTATTTTTTGTGATATAAACGTAAAAAGACCGCAAATTTTGAAAAAAAATGATATTTTCTACTTTTTGTTATTAGAAAAATCCAATAAACTCAATTTTAGTCAGCCACATGTCTTTGGTAAAAAAAAAGTCAATAACTGTATATTTATTGGTTTGCGCAAAAGTTGTCACATCTACAAACTAAGGTACGTTTTCTGGAATTTACGCAGCTTTTAGTTTACGACTGCCTATCTCATTTCTTGAGGTGCTAAAATGGCAGGGCAGTACAAAACCCCCCCAAATGACCCCATTTTGGAAAGTAGACCCCCTAAGGAAATTGATAAGTGGCATGTTGAGCCCATTGAATATTTTATTTTTTTGCCTCAAGCGATTGAATAATGACAAAAATTTTTTTTTTTTTTTTTTTTACACAAAGTTGGCATTAAATGATATATTGCTCACACATGCTATGGGCATATGTGAAATGACACCCCAAAATAAATTCTGCTGCTTCTCCTGAGTACGGGGATACCACATATGTGGGACTTTTTGGGAGCCTAGCCGCGTACGGGGCCCCGAAAACCAAGCACCGCCATCAGGCTTTCTAAGGGCGTAATTTTTTGATTTCACTTCTCACACTACCTATTACAGTTTTGAAGGCCATAAAATGCCAAGATGGCACAAAACCCCCACAAATGACCCCATTTTAGAAAGTAGACACCCCAAGCTATTTGCTGTGAGGCATGTTGAGTCCATGGAATATTTTATATTTTGCCACAAGTTGCGGGAATATTACAAACTTTTTTTTTTTTTTTTTTTTTTACACAAAGTTGTCACTAAATGATATATTTCTCACGCATGCCATGGGCATATGTGAAATGACACCCCAAAATAAATTCTGCTGCTTCTCCTGAGTATGGGGATACCACATATGTGGGACTTTTTGGGAGCCTAGCCGCATACGGGGCCCCGAGAACCAAGCACCGCCTTCAGACTTTCTAAGGGCGTTACAGTTTTGAAGGCCATAAAATGCCAAGATGGCACAAACCCCCCCCCCCCCCCAAATGACCCCATTTTGGAAAGTAGACACCCCTAAATTTACGGGTACACTAGTGAGACTAGGTAATAAATGGCGGGTGCCCTGAAACTATAAAAAAATAACTAACCAACCAGCGTCACCTGTAACAGTTATATGGTGATCACTGGTGAAAGGGTTAACTAGGGGGCAATCAGGGGGCTTTATGCGGTAGTATATGGGGGTCCCTGGCGCTATAAAAAGCTGCGGCGAACCTAAATACCTACCTGCCTAACTAGCGTCACCTGTGACACCAATACAGCGATCAGAAAAACGATCACTTATTAGGCTGGGTTCACACTGGAGCGATGCGGGAACGCCATGAATCCACGGCGGGTTCCCGCATCGCATGCCTCCCGGCGGCAGTTCACACTGCCCTATGCGAACTGCTGGGAGTGTCAGTGAAATGTTAATGACACCCCCAGATCAGTTCGCATATCGCAGTGCGATCTGCAAACTCGGATCGCATGGTGTGAACACCCATGTGATCCGATACTGCTGCGGACCAAAAAAAGGGTCCCGTGCGAGTTTGCGGCGGGTGCGGCGGGTGCAACGCGAATTCAGCCATACTATCTGTATGGCTGAACTCGAATCGCACAGAGATCGGATGTGATTTGCACTGCAGTGCGGTGCAAATCACATCCGTTCTCATAAACCGCTGCAATGTGAACCCAGCCTTAGTGACACTGGCGACGGGGGGTGATCACGGGGTTAAACCTTTATTGGGGGGGTTAGGGGGGTACCTTAGAACTAAAGGGGGCTAACCCTAACTGCCCTAACATTTATTACAGTCACAAATGACACCCGACGTGTGATCAGGGGGTTAAACCTTTATTAGGTAATAAATGGCGGGTGCCCTGAAACTATAAAAAAATAACTAACCAACCAGCGTCACCTGTAACAGTTATATGGTGATCACTGGTGAAAGGGTTAACTAGGGGGCAATCAGGGGGCTTTATGCGGTAGTATATGGGGGTCCCTGGCGCTATAAAAAGCTGCGGCGAACCTAAATACCTACCTGCCTAACTAGCGTCACCTGTGACACTAATACAGCGATCAGAAAAATGATCGCTTATTAGGCTGGGTTCAAACTGGAGTGATGCGGGAACGCCACGAATCCGCGGCGGGTTCCCGCATCGCATGCCTCCCGGCGGCAGTTCACACTACCCTATGCGAACTGCTAGGAGTGTCAGTGAAATGTTAATGACACCCCCAGATCAGTTCGCATATCGCAGTGCGATCTGCAAACTCGGATCGCATGGTGTGAACACCCATGCGATCCGATTCTGCTGCGGACCAAAAAAAGGGTCCTGTGCGAATTTGCGGCGGATGCGGCGAATGGCTGAACTCGAATCGCAGAGATCGGATGTGATTTGCACTGCAGTGCGGTGCGAATCACATCCGTTCTCATAAACCGCTGCAATGTGAACCCAGCCTTAGTGACACTGGCGACGGGGGGTGATCACGGGGTTAAACCTTTATTGGGGGGGTTAGGGGGGTACATTAGAACTAAAGGGGGCTAACCCTAACTGCCCTAACAGTTATTACAGTCACAAATGACACCAATGCAAAAAAAAAAAAATGCATTGGTGTCACTGTGACTGGGGGGGCAGGGGTAATTGGGGGGTGATCGGGGGGTAAAGGGGGGGTGTGAGTGTGCCTGGCATGTTCTACTGTGTAGTGTAGTGCTTGTGCAACTCACCGATGCGCTCTCCTCGGTGCCGGAACGAAAAATACCGACACGGAGGAGAGATTACATCAATTCCTCTCCTGTGTTTACATTACAGGAGAGGAAGTGATGCAATGCTTCACTCCCATTCGTCAGGAGCGATCGCGAGGGGGTGGCCATGAATGAATGGCCGCCTCCTCATCACCGATCGCTCCTGCACGGATACCGACCGCCGCAGGCACCGGGCGGGGGCCCGATCGGGCCCCCGACCCGCGGGAAGGCAGGGACGTACATGTACGCCCATATGCCTGCCCGTGCCATGCTGTCGACGTACATCGTCGTGCGGCGGTCGGGAAGTGGTTAAATAGGAGCTGCTTGACACAGTAAGGTCCACCAGAAGATCCTTAAAAGCTACACATCATGTCGAGATCCAAAGAAATTCAGGAACAATTGAGAAAGAAAGTAATTGAGATCTATCAGTCTGGAAAGGGTCCCCTGTGTTATTTGTATGTGTAATTGAGCCTTTGTTGAGGATGTTGGGTAGGGACAAATTGGTGAGGGGGGTAGAGGTGCCTGGGAGTGGGGGCAAATGTTTGAATGTGATTGGATATATGGATGACGTGACGGTAGTGTGTAAGAATGAGGTGGGTTTGAGGAGGGTGAAATTGTTGGTGGATGTGTTCTGCATGGCTAGTGGATTTAATATTAATTTGGGGAAAAGTGTATGTAAGTTTTTTGGTGAGTGGAGTAATGTAGAGCAGAGCGGATGGAGTGTTTGTACGAGTGGTATAAGGGTGTTAGGTATAAAATTTGATAGGGATTTGTATGGAAGAGAGAGTTGGGAGGATGTGCGGATGAGAGTGGAGAAAAAAGTGTCATTTTGGTCTTTGAGATCTTTGTCACTGGAAGGAAAAGCCCTTATAATTAAAGCTGTAATTTTGCCTATTCTATTGTTTTTGTATTCGGTGTTCCCTGCGCCTGACAGGGTGTTTAAAAAAATAATAAAAATGTGTTTTAATTTCTTTTGGTCATCCAAAATGGAAAAACTGAAGAGGGAGAAGGTGGTGAAGATGACGGTAAATGGTGGAAAAGGAGTGGTATGTATAGAGAGGTTCTTGGTGGTGAAATATATCAGTATGTGTGTGAGAGTTTTCAAAAAAGAGAATTTGGCTGGATGTATGACGAGGTATGTGGGAGGTAGTGTTTTTAGGAAATGTAAGTTAGGGGAGTGTGATTTGAGGAAACCGGTGTGTCTTAATGCACCGTGGTATTATGTAAGGATTGAGAGAGGTGTGAGGAGGTATGGATTGGGTGATGTGAGTAAGGAAATGTGGATTGAAAGTAAGAAGGTAATGGGTTTGGTAAGGGAAAAAGAGGTAATGGAATTAATTGGATGTTTGAGCGAAAATGAGTGTGAGAACGTTTGGAGAAGGGTGTGTAGTAAGGATTTGGTTAATCGACAGAAGGATGTGGCATGGATGGCTGTCCATGGGTGTTTGCCAACCAGAGTGTTTCAGAGGAGGAGGAGGATGGTTGATAGTGAGGTGTGTCCTAGGGAGGGGTGTGGACAGTGTGAAACTGTGTATCATATTTTTTGGGGGTGTGAGTTTGCAAAAGAAGTGTGGAAAGGTGTTAGTAAAATAGTTGAAGGTTTGACTGGAGTTAGGAGAATAACATATGAGATGGTGTTGTATGGTGTATGTAAATTGGGGAAGGAAGAAATGAGAGTATTATGGCTGTTGGTGAATTGTGTGAAAGAAAGTCTTTGGGATGCTAGGAATATTTTGGTTTTTAGGAAGGAAATAGTGGATTGTGTCGCCATGGTCCGTGGAAGGTTTTATTTCTATGGACATTGGGATTGTAAAAAATTAGGTCGGGAGAAGGCATATGCCATTTGGAAGTTTAATAGATGGAGGGAGTGGTCTGTGTAAATTTTTCTGTAAAAACGCCCTTTTGAGATTCTTTGTGTTTTATTTTTAAAAAATATGCATTTCTAATGTATGTCTTTTTGTTTTTCAGGGTGAGTGATGGGTTCGATGAAGGGAAAGCATAAAGGGATAGAAGAAGGATTGAAATATGTTATTGTAGGGATAGGGTGGAGGGAAAGAATGTAGTTTGAGTATTATAACCTTTTTTGTATATGCAAATGAGGGTGGTTGTGGGATATTTTGTTGGATTTTTGTTGGCTTTTTCTGTATTTGAAAATTTTGTTGGAATTTTTCTGTTTTGTTGCTGGAATATTTATTTTTGATTGTTATGTTATGTTTGATATTATGGAAATTTTAATAAAAGAGAATTAAAAAAAAAATCAGTCTGGAAAGGGTTATAAAGCCATTTCCAAAGCTTTGGGAATCCAGCGAACCACAGTGAGAGCCATTATCCACAAATGGCGAAGACATGGAACAGTGGTGAACCTTCCCAGGAGTGGCTGGCCGCCCAAAATTACCCCAAGAGCGGAGCGACGACTCATCCAAGAGGTCACAAAAGACCCCACAACAACGTCCAAGGAACTGCAGGCCTCACTTGCCTCAGTTAAGGTCAGCGTTCATGCCTCCACCATCAGGAAAAGACTGGGCAAAAATGGCCTGCATGGCAGAGTTCCAAGGAGAAAATCACTGCTGAGCAAAAAGAACATCAAAGCTCGTCTCAATTTCTCCACAACACATCTTGATGATCCCCAAGACTTTTGGGACAACATTCTGTGGACCGATGAGACAAAAGTGGAACTCTTTGGAAGGTGTGTGTCCAAGTATATCTGGCGTAGAAGGAACACTGCATTTCATAAAAAGAACATTATACCAACAGTAAAATATGGTGGTGGTAGTGTGATGGTCTGGGGCTGTTTTGCTGCTTCAGGACCTGGAAGACTTGCCGTGATAAAAGGAACTATGAATTCTGCTGTCTACCAAGAGATCCTGAAGGAGAATGTCCGACCATCTGTTCGTGCACTCAAGCTGAAACGAACTTGGGTTCTGCAGCAGGACAATGATCCTAAACACACCAGCAAGTCCACCACCGAATGGCTGAAGAAAAACAAAATGAAGACTTTGGAGTGGCCTAGCCAAAGTCCTGACCTGAATCCTATTGAGATGTTGTGGTATGACCTTAAAAAGGCCGTTCATGCTCCAAAACCCTCTAATGAAACTGAATTAGGACAATTCTGCAAAGATGAGTGGGCCAAAATTCCTCCAGGACGCTGTAAAAGCCTCATTGCACGTTATCGCAAACGCTTGGTTGCAGTTGTTGCTGCTAAGGGTGGCCCAACCAGTTATTAGGTTTAGGGGGCAATCACTTTTTCACACAGGGCCATGATGGTTTGGATTTTTTTTCACCTTTAATAATAAACACCTTCATTTAAAAATTGCATTTTGTGTTTACTTGTGTTGTCCTTGACTATTGTTTAAATTGGTTTGATGTTCCGAAACACTTAAGTGTGACAAACATGCAAAGGAACAGGAAATGAGGAAGGGGGCAAACCCTTTTTCACACCACTGTAAACCCCAGATATTCCAGGACAGTATTCTAGTTAGCTTAGACATTGCATCAACATAACAACAGTAATGGTTAAAGATCCTATATGTATTACATGATCACATGGCAATACGTTGTGACAACTAACACTTAAAGTCTGTGTCCAGATGGAAAAATTTAGAAAAGTAAGAAGTTTTAGTAAGAAGTTGAGTGGCAGATCCATAGGTGTGGTAGTGTTATGGAAAGTAGAAACCACAAATAGTGGAGAAGATAATGGAGAAACCATGGTTAAAAAAAAAAAAAATCTGAAAAAAAAAAACAACAAAAACATGGTGGAATTGGCTAACAGGGCCTTATATACTTGCCAGAAGAGGCCTGGGGGTCTGAACCAGACCATTCAGGGGGCAACAGTGGAAGTGCACTTCAGTGTCTTACAACTTCTCCACAGCGAGAACAAGAGCCGTGGTTGCAGAAAAACTATTTGGAGAGCAGACAACAATCTCTGCCTTGGTAAGCTGTCAGGGGGGAAGATAGAGAAAGAGATTCCTGTGTTCAGCTTTAGAGTTTTATGGTTCATGATGGTGCATGGTGCCTGTTGCATGCTTCACAAATTGTTTGTCTCGGTCCAGCTATTGTGCAGCCGCTGATGGGGAGTCAAAGACCTGCACTGAGCTCAGCCCTTCAAATCTCAGATCAAGATCTCTGAGGCAACGTTTAACATCAATAAACTTGTCTCTCTGCTTCTGCAGATCAGCCAAGAGATCCGGAAAAAGGAAAATTTTAGAATTATCAATTTTCAGCGCCGCTGGTTTTATTCTGGCGTTGTACAGAATTGCATCTCTGTCCTTGTAATTGAGAAGTTTAAATAGGAAGGGTCATGGAGGATCTCCTGACAGAGGAGGCCTAGCTTACCCCTATTCTGAAACCTGTACCTGCTATCTGATTACCTATACTGACCTGGCTCTGCTGACTTACATGCTATCTCCAATCCTGACCTCGCCATGCCCTGACTCTGCTAAAGCTTCTCCTGCATGATATCCTGTTGCCAACTACTGCCTGTCCATTTGACCTTGCTCCAGCCTGGTGCCTTGCTCTATCTGATTACCTGTGTTGACCCAGCTTGTTTGACCCTACATCACCCATCGCACTGGACTGCTGACCCACATCGGCTTCTGCCGTCAACCACATTCCAGTCTTGCCTGGTGATCAATCATCCATCCTTCTGTGCCAGCTACTACAGATCTCACAGGCACGCCTACCTCGCTGTGCTCTCGAGGCTACTGTCCCAACTCCAGTGGCTCCTGAGCCAGGGCTGTAAGAGAAGCTCTCTCAAAATGCGATAGGCATCGAACATCTTTCAAGACCCTGTGTAAGTGTGCCCTAGGACTGTGCAGTGATGTACCCTATTCTAATACTCTACTAGTGTATGACAGTGATGGAAACATTCACCGATGCAAAGAACAGGTTGGTCAGGACAGGAGGGACAATAAAAGTGGGTGTCATGCCTATATCTGCATTTTCTACAGACACATCTTCTTTGGGGTGCTCTTTGGGTAGGGATACCAGGGAGGACATCGGGAAAATGCCTCTCATGCAGCCGGCTCACTATATTTGCATTGGGAAGTTGGGCCACAGCACGTCTGGATACAAAAGGGCTGAGATGATCTCTTCCTGGAATTTTAGGAAGGATCCAGTTTGTCCTGATGCTTTGTATAGCACATACACATTCAGCAGAGCCAAATGAAATAAGTATACAGACACTTTTTTGTACCAGCATCTGGTCTTATGGGCAATTACGTATGACACCATCATCTGTTCCTTGAAGTCCACCCCTCCCATGTTAAGGTTGTATTCGAGGACATAGAGGGGTTTCTCAACATCAGTCGCTATTGGAATTTGGATTGTTGTATCTGCATGAATGGAGGACAGAACAAAAACATTGTGTGTCCCTCCACTTCACTGCAAGCAATTTATTACACTTCAAGCAGGCTCTCTCCCCATCTAAGGTCAGGAATCTACAAGTCATTGGGGGATGCCCTGGCGATTAGACCGCATGTCGCCAATTCAAGAATCAAAAAAGTGACTAAAAAGTGTCACACTTATGTAATAATTTTCCACATATAAATGCTACCCCTTTCTGAATAAGAGTGACACCAAGTCCCAAATAATAGTAGTTTGGGCTGTTGGGGGCTCCATGTGACTATCTTTTCCCTCATAAACCATTAAACTATATGTTTAGCCAGTGGCCCTGTCTCAGAGCTTATACATCTTGACCCCATATCTGGCACGCTTGCTGGGGAGAAAATAAAAGCAAGATGACTAGAAAACGTAATCAGGGACTCATCAACCCAGAAAACTTGATCGGGAATAAACAAGGTTGTGAATTGTTGGTTGAAGTGGTTTTAGAGGGGCCAAATTTTGTGGAGCCGATCATATTCAGGGTCACCCCGAGGATGACAGAGTTCATTGTCGTTGAAGTGCATAAACCACAAGATTTGCTCATATCTAGTCATGGAAGCAGAGAACACAGACGTATAGTGAATTGGGTCAGTGGAACAATATGATTGTAAATTTACTGTCCGCTCAAAATAACTGACATAGCCATTAATGTCTAAACCGCTGGAAACAAAAGTGAGTACACCCCTAAGTGAAAATGTCCAAATAGCCATTATCCCTCTCCAGTGTCATGTGACTCGTTAATGTTACAAGGTCTCAGGTGTGAATGGGGAGCAGGTGTGTTAAATTTGGTGTTATCGCTCTCACTCTCTCATACTGGTCACTGGAAGTTCAACATGGCCCTTCATGGCAAATAACTCTCAGAGGATCTGAGAAAAAGAATTGTTGCTCTACATAAAGATGTCCTAGGCTATAAGAAGATTGCCAAGACCCTGAAACTGAGCTGCAGCACAGTGGCCATGACCATATAGTTGTTTAATAGGACAGGTTCCACTCAGAACAGGCCTTGCCATGGTTGACCAAAGAAGTTGAGGTCACGTGCTCAGCGTCATATCCAGAGGTTGTCTTTGGGAAATAGATGTATGAGTGCTGCCAGCATTGCTGCAGAGGTTGAAGGGGAGGGGGGGTCAGCCTGTCAGTGCTCAGACCATATGCCGCATATTGCATCAAATTGGTCTGCATGGCTGTCATCCCAGAAGGAAGAACCTTCTAAAAAAGATGCACAGATTTCATGTAATATACATATGTATATGTATATTGTGTGTATGTATATATATATATATATATATATATATAATTTAAGAATTTTATTTTTCTATATTATATAATACTACATCTGAATATATTATTCTTTGTAGCATCAAAATTAGATCTAAAAATTCTTATGATTATTTAAGTTGCTATTATATAATTATATTCTTGTGTTTGTTTTTAAACTGTTGCTAAACTGCTCCCTCTGCTTTGTAGACATGTCCCGTTGTATACCTCCTGCTTCTGGTCTGTATGTTTGCATTGGCTGCTGGCGAGGAGGGGCGGGAGGGTTTGTGTGTATTAAAGTCACTGGTGGATTAGAGGGAGGTACCTGAAGGAGGCCACGCCTCCGAAACATGTCATCGTAGTAACGGTTGTTTACATCCTGTAGCAGTCAGCATGATCGCAGTGTATTCCCTCCCCTGACCGCGGGTGATGTCACGCATAGCCGGCTGGTCCGTGTGAATGTGTGGGCAGTGTGCAGTAGTGGATAGCAGGTGGTGTAAGCCTGCAGTTTTTACTATACCTTGCTGCAAGTTCCTGTAAGAACATACAGACCAGGAGAAGAGGCTGTCGTGGAAACATTGATGCTGTTTATACACCGGCAATCTGTGAGTGCAATCCCTGCTTTTTAATCAATTCGATTTTTTAATAAACGATAATATACCAGGGCTGGCGTGCGCTCTCTCTTGTTTTACACTTTTTAGATATATGTCTGCCACCCAGGGGACTTTTGAAAGAGCTGCAACACTCAGAGTGGAATGAATATATAAATATCCAGATGCATTTGAGTTGAAATGTATAGGTGAGGCTAGCTGAGCTTGATGGCGGATGTGTAATTGGTGAGCTCCGGCGCCTCAGGACAAAAACTTCGGTGAATTGAGGTACACACTCTCCTGATTAACTTTATACAATGGTGACGGCTTCCCGAACCTCTTCGGCATCTCGGTCCCGCTCCCCGCGCGGGAACGCCAAATACCGGAGATGTTTCGGTCCCAGAGAGGGAACATGGCGCCGTCCCGTCATGGCCCCTCACAGGCCTCAATAACACGTTCTCACTCCCGTACCAAGATTGTGCTGTCGGAGACCTCCCCTGAAGTGACCCCCACAGACCATAGACCTCCAGATCATATACAGTTAGGAGCGACCTCCTCACCTCATATCAGTAGGCAGGACTTACGCACGATTGCCTCAGACATTAAGGATACATTATCTGTGGCCATTGCTGAGCTGCGCTTGGATATCAAAACGCTATCCGATCGTGTGCTGACCATAGAGAAGGTGACAGAATCTCATGAATCGACCCTCCATTGATCCACTAAGAAGATTGACAGCCACAAATTACAGCTCAGAGACATGCAGAGACATATGGAGGATTTGGACAATAGGGGGAGACGTCATAACCTTAGAGTTAGAGGTCTCCCTGAATCCATTGAGGGTGAACAGGTTGCTCAAGCGGTCACCTCCATTTTTAACTCCATGCTGGATAGGCCCTCTCACACCATCATTGAAATGGACAAGATTCACTGTGCTCTCCGACCCAAAGGTCAGGACACTGATCCCCCGAGAGACATCGTATGCTGTTTAACTAGCTATAGAATTAAAGAAGACATACTTAAAGCTGCCAGATCTAAAAAGCAAATATCACATGATACTGCACCTATACAAATATTCCAAGACCTCTGGCATTACTTTGCAACACCGCAGGGATTTGAAACCACTCCTGGATGTGCTACGGGCCAGTGGAATCTTGTATAAGTGGACGTTTCCTTTCTGCCTCCTATCAGGGGCGTTCCGCGCACCTCAAGGTCCCGGATAGGGATGAGCTTCGAGTTCGAGTCGAACTCATGTTCTACTCGAACATTGCCTGTTCGACTGTTCAGCGAACAGTGAACAATTTGGGCTGTTCGCAGCAAATTCGAAAAGCCGGAACACCCTATACAAGTCTATGGGAGAAATCTAAAGTGCTAATTTTAAAGGGTAATATGCAGGTTACTGTCCTAAAAAGTGTTTGGGGACCCGGGTCCTGCCCCAGGGGACATGGATCAATGCAAAAAAAAGTTTTAAAAACGGCCGTTTTTTCAGGAGCAGTGATTTTAATAATGATTAAAGTGAAACAATAAAAGTGTAATATTCCTTTAAATTTCATAGCTGGGGGGTATCTATAGTATGCCTGTGAAGGGGCACATGTTTCTGGTGCTTAGAACTGTCCCTGCACAAAGTGTCATTTGTGCAGGAAAAAAAGTCTTTTAAAATCACTTGCGGCTATTGTCGAGTCCCGTAATACAGAGAACACTCAATGAGTGTTCTCTGCATTAGCCGACAATTTATTCATTCATTGATAAAAAAAAAAAAAAAAAAGCGTGGGGGTCCCCCTAAATATCCATAACCAAACCCTTTATCCCAGCACGCAACCTGGCAGGCCGCAGGAAAAGAGGGGGGGACGAGAGAGCGGCCCCCCTCCCTCCTGAACCGTACCAGGCCACATACCCTCAACATTGGGAGGATGCTTTGGGGGTCTGTGACCCCTCAAAGCACCTTGTCCCCATGTTGATGAGGACAAGGGCCTCATCCTCACAACCCTGGCCGTTGGTTGTGAGGGTCTGTGGGTGGGGGGCTTATCAGAATCTGGAAGCCCCCTTTAACAAGGGGACCCCCAGATCCCGCCCCCCCCTGTTTGAAATGGTAAGGGGGTACAAAAGTACCCCTACCATTTCACAAAGAAAGTGTCAAAATGGTTAAATAAGACAAACACTTTTGAAAAATTCCTTTATTAAAAAATAAAAAAAAGATTCCAGCGGTGCTAATCCACTCTTGCTATCCAGCGACGAGTCTCTGGGGTCCAGCGATGGATGATCATATCCAGCGATGGGGGATCTCTCAGTCCAGCGCTGTCCATACATCCTTCTTCTGTCTCCACTCCGGAGACACTGCAGAGATCCCAGCGCTGACGTTTCTTATATTAGGAGGGCGGGGCCACCCGTCACCTGACCCCACCCCTCTGATGCTGGAGAGGGAAGCCAGGGGTTCCCCAGGGACGTGTGGGTGACCCCGCCCCCTCTGATGTAACGCAGGTTTACGTTAACGCAGGTGTCCAGCGTCAGAGGGGCGGGGTCAGGTGACGGGTGGCCCCGCCCTCCTAATATAAGAAACGTCAGCGCTGGGATCTCTGCAGTGTCTCCGGAGTGGAGACAGAAGAAGGATGTATGGACAGCGCTGGACTGAGAGATCCCCCGTCGCTGGATATGATCATCCATCGCTGGACCCCGGAGACCCGTCGCTGGATAGCAAGAGTGGATTAGCACCGCTGGAATCTTTTTTTTATTTTTAATAAAGGAATTTTTCAAAAGTGTGTTTGTCTTATTTAACCATTTTGACACTTTCTTTGTGCAATGGTAGGGGTACTTTTGTACCCCCTTACCATTTCAAACAGGGGGGGCGGGATCTGGGGGTCCCCTTGTTAAAGGGGGCTTCCAGATTCTGATAAGCCCCCCGCCCGCAGACCCTCACAACCAACGGCCAGGGTTGTGAGGATGAGGCCCTTGTCCTCATCAACATGGGGACAAGGTGCTTTGAGGGGGTCACAGACCCCCAAAGCATCCTCCCAATGTTGAGGGTATGTGGCCTGGTACGGTTCAGGAGGGAGGGGGGCCACTCTCTCGTCCCCCCCTCTTTTCCTGTGGCCTGCCAGGTTGCGTGCTCGGATAAAGGGTCTGATATGTCAATTTTTTTTAATTTGATGCGGGGTTCCCCTTAATATCCATATCAGACCTGAAGGGTCTGGTTATGGATATTTAGGGGGACCCCCACGTCATTTTTTTTTTAAATTTGACACGGGGTTCCCCTTAATATCCATGTCAGACCTGAAGGGCCTGGTAATTGAATTTAGGGGAACCCCCACGCTTTTTTTTTTATCAATGAATGAATGAATTGTCGGCTAATGCAGAGAACACTCATTGAGTGTTCTCTGTATTACGGGACCCGACAATAGCCGCAAGTGATTTTAAAAGACTTTTTTTCCTGCACAAATGACACTTTGTGCAGGGACAGTTCTAAGCACCAGAAGCATGCGCCCCTTCACAGGCATACTATAGATACTCCCCAGCTACGAAATTTAAAGGAATATTACACTTTTATTGTTTCACTTTAATCATTATTAAAATCACTGCTCCTGAAAAAACGGCCGTTTTTAAAACTTTTTTTGCATTGATCCATGTCCCCTGGGGCAGGACCCGGGTCCCCAAACACTTTTTAGGACAGTAACCTGCATATTACCCTTTAAAATGAGCACTTTAGATTGTGAACATTCGAGTCCCATAGACTTTAATAGGGTTCTAAAGTTCACACAAAGTTTAGGTCTGTTCGCAGGTTCTGGTGCGAACCGAACAGGGGGGTGTTCGGCTCATCCCTAGTCCCGGAAGACCTGCCTAATTTTTGTGCCATGCTTAACTTACCTCCAATTGCAGTTCCAAACTGGTATGCTAACTTTCGCCCCTTGGCACCCAAATCCACCAAACCTTCTGCGGAACTGATGGATATTCAAGATGCCACCTACCGCAGGAGAAGATCCCCCTCCGGACACCGAGGACACCGTCATTCTGGCATAATTAACAGGGATTATAGTCCATTGTCCTCTTCCCACTCTTGAAGAGCAAGGAGAGATTACTGATATGTCATGTCCTATTCTTTTGTTTAGCTGCGTGCAGATACAGATATTGAACTACTTTAATTCATGCGGCTATCTGTTTTCTTTTCAGACTGTGTAATGCAATTCACTTCACCAAGCCTGCTCCCCTTCTCCTCAGCTTCTGCTCTTATGGTACTTCATTGTTTTCTCGCTGTTATGTTTTACCGTGTGGTTGAGAATACCACCTACAGTGCAAAGGCTGTAAGAACGCTAGATGTCACCCTGGTTTCATGAGGCCAGACGATATAGACTACAGCAGACTGACAGCATGCTTATTCATCACAGCCTTTCACTATAGGAAGGACCTCTTTATACTACAATTCCCAGACTGCTCATGGATCTGAAATGTGGGCGGTAACAGTCCTCCCTGCCTCTACCCACACTTCCGCCAGACTTGTTCTCTGCCTACTCCGCATCGCCAACAGGGACTATACCCACTGGATCCTGTCAAGACAGATGCCCTGGACTACAATGTAAGTTACAGCTACAATACCATCACATAGGGAATGAATGGGGGGCAAACCAACTGTCTCCTTAACCACCTCAGTACAGTGCAGTTACACCCCCTTCCTGACCAGACCAATTTTCAGCTTTCAGCGCTCTCACAGTTTGAATGACAATTACTCAGTCATCCAACACTGTATCCATATGAAACTGGCATCCTTTTTTCCACACAAATAGAGCTTTCTTTTAGTGGTATTTAATCACTAGTGGGGTTTTTATTTTTTGTGCTATAAATAAAATAAAACGTAAATTTTGTGAAAAAAATGCCTTTTTCTTAGTTTCTGTCATAAATTATTGCTAATTAGTAATTTTTCTTCATAAATTTTGGCCAAAATTTATACTGCTACATATCTTTGGTAAAAATAACCCACATTAGTATATATTATTTGGTCTTTGTGAAAGTTATAGAGTCTACAAACTATGGTGCCAATCACTGAAAATTGATCACTTCTGATCAGGCCTTCAGTACATCAGGTGTATCTAATTTCTTGAGACACTAACAAGTCAGGAAAGTACAAATACCCCCCAAATGACCCCTTTTTACAAAGTAGACATCCCAAGGTATTAAGTAAGTAGCATGGTGAGTTTTTTTAAGTTGTCATTTTTTCCCACAATTCTTTGCAAAATGAAGATTTTTTTTTATTTTTTTTTTTTTTTTTTTACTAAATTGGCATATTATCAGGTTATTTCTCACACACAGCATATGTATACAACAAATTACACCCCAAAATACATTCCGCTACTCTTCCCGAGTACGGCGATACCACATGTGTGAGACTTTTACACAGCCTGGCCACATACAGAGGCCCAACATTGATGTAGTACCTTCAGACGTTCTACGAGCAAAAATGACGCATCTCATTTCTCAACCACCTATTACAGTTTTGAAGTCCCTGGAGTACCAGGACAATGGAATTTCCCATAAAATGACCCCATTTTGGAAAGCAGACACCCCAACGTATAATCTGTGAGGCATAATGAGTCTTTTGAATGGTTAATTTCCTGACAGGCTCCATGGCAGCATACGTGTGGGTTAGCCCCGCCTCCATAATTACCCAATAGGACCTCTACTCCCATAAATCTTTGCTCCAAGCTGCTATCCGTGTTCCTTTTTTGTCCTCCTCCATAGGACAGGTGTTTCCTATCTGAAGAGATCTTCACTACGATCAAGTCGGCCGACTATCAAGCTTTTGTTCCTCCGATAGGCCCTGTCTGTTAAGCATGGGTATGGAGTGTATGGCAGAGTAGCGCTGAAGGCTTGGTTTGTCCGAAGATAAAGTGCGCACGGCTTATTACCTGCTATGTAAGGTGGCCATTATCTGCCCGATGGATCGGTGGTGTGTGCTTGAACCTGTTCGGCCAGGCGATCGTTGGTGGAGTGGTGAGCTGTAAAAATTCCGTTTTTCATGGCAGCAGTGTTTATGTGTTTTTCTTTTCCATCTGTGTCTTTTCATATGCCAGCTGGTTCTTGTGCATAGGCGCTGACGCTTCCGCGTTCCAGCAGCCTTTCTCCCCCTGTTTCCGGGTCCAGCGCTGCGTTCTGCGCATGCGCGGACCCAAATCCAAAGCGAGGCTTGGTTCCCGCGCATGCGCGCGGGCACCTCGCGTCTGACGCCGCTGATGACGTCATGGGCGCCATATTTAAAACACAGTGAGAGATGTCAGAATTTGGGAATGATTGCAGGAAATTCAGCGACTTCCCGGGGCCATTCTCTGGTTGGTGTAAGGTAGGTTACGATCTGCTCTGATGCATTATTGCTCCTGTGTTTTTGTATGGCTGCTTATGAGGGTCTATTGTTGTTACAGTCAGCGTTCTTAGTCATGGATGCCTCACTGCCTACTAGTGACCTGCCCGCTTGTAACAGGTATGTGCATGGCTGGATTGCTGTGTATATGTGGAGTATTCCTTAGCATTTGATACCAGCCTGGTCTGTATCTCTCTCTCTTTCTTGTATATTTCCTTATAGCCCTTCTAGGTCTGAACCGCATTACAGTGCGCATAGTCGCAGTGGATCGTCAAAATCGCACCACCGCAAATCATCGTCAAAGTCTGGTTACCGCAGGTCTTCCAGATCTGGATGGTCACTTGCACTCAAGCAGAGGACCAGATAATTCATGTTGGGGCTGTAAGATGCCCATTTCATCAGACAAATCGCTCTGTGATCATTGCTTCTCTAAAGTCGCAGATGAAAGAGATGGTGCGGATCAACGCTTGGAATCTATGGTGAGAAGAGTGGTAAAGGAATCCCTGCAGCAGAGGGAAGCTCATCACGCTATGGAGTTCCCCTCAGACCCATTATGTCCTCCAGGAGGTGAAGGGCTCTTACAAGAGACTGGGGAATCTTCTCAACCAAGCCACCACTCTGTGCTCTTGTCTGACAGCGAATCGGATCCAGAGGATCCAGGAGTAGGATTTGATTATGCTTTAGTACCTGCTCTTGTCAAGGCAGTGAAAGAAGCTTTAAAATGGGAAGAACCCACTTCTTCCCCCCTCCCCAAACAAAGAAAGTTTTTCAAACAACTCAAAAAGGAACGGCAACATTTTCCTTTCCTATCTGAATTGGGAGAAATCATTACTGAAGAGTGGAGCAAGATTGATAGGAAGAGCTCCATGCAATCAAAGGTGTCTAAATTGTACCCCTTTAAGGAGGATGATGTGAAGCACCTTGAATCAGCTCCTCTGGTAGACGCAGCACTTATGCGTTTAGTTAAATACGTGACTCTCCCTTTGGAAGACACGGTATCTTTCAAAGATCCGTTAGAGAGAAGAATTGACTCAGATCTGAAAAGAATTTATCTAACTTCAGGGATGGCTTGTAAACCAACTTTGGCTTTAGCTGCAGTCTCAAAGGCTATTGAAATATGGGCCGACAACGTTGAAGAGTTCTTGAGAGGTATCTCAGTGAATACGGCTAAAGACTCTCCTATTCAAGAGATCAGAATGGCATCAGCTTTTTTGGGGGAGGCATCTATTGACATTACCCGCCTTCTGTCTCGGGCTATGTTGGCAGCAGTCTCGGCACGCCGTGCTTTGTGGCTCCGTCCCTGGTTGGCGGATCCAACATCTAAGCAGGCATGGTGCCGTATACCATTTGAGGGTTCCTCCTTGTTTGGTAATAAACTAGATAGCGCCATATCCCGGGCCACGGGTGGGAGGTCTGGGTTCCTCCCTCAGGACAGACGTCTTCAAAACCAAAAACGTATTTTCTCAAGAAGGCAGACCTCGGATCGCGCTAGAGAAGCGCGCAGTTATAGGCCTGGCAGGGAGTTCTCTAGATCTTGGAGGTCCAGACAATCCTCCCTTAAGAAAACCTCAAAGGGGGCTTCCGCAGGTAATCAAGATTCTACCAAATCTTTTTGAAATTGGGCCCGCTCAAACATGTCAAGTGGGGGCTCGCCTTCTTCACTACCGACATGTTTGGGCGGCCTCAATTCAAGATTATTGGACCGTCAAGACGGTTTCCTCGGGTCACAAGTGGACTTTCATCAACACTCCGAGGTTAAGGTTCATTCCCACAACAATTCCAGGCTCAGAGGAAAAGAAACAGGTCCTATTGACCTACGTAAGTTGTTTGCTGGATCAAGGTGCAGCCGTGCCCGTGCCAGAAGACGAACGTGGCGAAGGCATGTATTCTCCTCTGTTTATGGTTCAGAAAAGAAATGGCGCATGGAGGCCGGTGATAGATTTAACCCACCTCAATTCCTTCATTCGCAAGGAAAAGTTCAAGATGGAGTCTCTTCTTACAATCCAACAGTCAGTGCAGCTAGGGGATTGGTTAATTTCAATCGATTTGAAGGACGCATACTTTCATGTGCCAGTAGCAAGGGATTTCCAGCAATTTCTTCGTTTCGCAGTTGGCGATCAACACCTCCAGTTTACCTGTCTCCCATTCGGGTTGACGACATCTCCTCGGGTCTTCTCCAAGGTACTCCTAGCGATAGTAGCTCTTTTACGAGTCAAAGGAGTTCGTCTCCATCATTATCTGGACGATTTGCTCCTATTATCTCAGGACAGAGATCAAATTCTGGAACACAAGAGTTTAGTCATTTCCACTCTGCAGACGTTTGGTTGGCTCCTGAACCTAGAGAAGAGCCATCTGGTTCCAACTCAAGTGATCGTGTTTCTAGGGGCTCAGTTCGACACATTAAAAGGCACTATCTCCCTGCCGGAGGAAAAAATCAGTGTGATCCGGGACAGGATTCTCAAGGTTTGGGAATCGTGTCATCTTTCGGCTCTACAGTGTTTGAAAGTGATCGGCACAATGACGGCCACCATCCCTATGGTGAAGTGGGCCCAGTGGCACACTCGTCCCTTCCAGAAAGGGTTTCTGCAACAGTGGGACTCGTCCAATCAAACACAGCGCATACGCCTTACACCAGCGATGAGGATGTCTCTCCTCTGGTGGCTTCAAGGTAAGAATCTACGCAACCATCATTCGATAGTCCCCATTTCCTGGATAATAGTAACCTCAGATGCCAGCAACAAAGGTTGGGGCGCCCATTGCCTTACGGAAGTAGCTCAAGGGAGGTGGTCGTTCCCGTCGCGGTATGTGGTCTCCAACATCCTGGAGTTGAGAGCAGCCTTTCGAGCACTCATAGCATTCCGCCATCTGGTGGCAGGGTCGTCAGTAATGTTAAGACTGGACAACACAACTGCAGTGGCCTATATAAAGAAACAAGGAGGGACTCGCAGTTGGTCTCTATTACGAGAAGTAGAACCGATAATGAACTGGGCTCAGAAGAATGTGGTCAACATTTCTGCTGTATACATCCCAGGAGTCCAGAATGTTCAAGCAGATTTTCTGTCAAGGGTCAAAATAGACAACAACGAGTGGTCCCTTCACAGGGATGTCTTCGAGTGGCTTCTGACTCTGGGAGTATCTCCAGAGGTCGATCTGTTCGCTTCGCCGTACAATCGCAAGATGCACAGATACTACTCGAGGTTCAGGGATCCTCAGGCGTTCGGGATAGATGCTCTCACGGATTGTTGGAAGTTCCAGAGAGCCTATGCCTTCCCTCCAGTTCCTGTAATCCTACAGTTCCTTCGGAGGCTCAGAGGGGAGAAGGTGGAAATCATTGCGATAATACCATTCTGGCCCAACAGGCCTTGGTTTCCTCTGCTGTTGCTCCTCAGCTATCAGGACCCAGTTCCCCTGCCTCTCAGGCCAGATCTACTGTCTCAAGGCACGCTGTTACACCCGTGCCCATCCTGTCTACACCTCAGGGCATGGTTCTTGAGAGGGGAAGGCTAGAAGCTCTAGGTTGCCCAGAAGAAGCGATTCCAACCCTTCTTAGTGCCAGACGGAAGAGTACCAATAAAGTGTACGAACGTATATGGGCCAGGTTTATGGGCCACATGTCTTCTAGGTCAAATTCATATAATTCTCCAGCAGTTCAAGATATCTTGTCTTTCCTTCAGTCAGGGTTAGACTTGTCTCTGGCAGTTAGCTCTCTTAGAGTACAAGTTTCAGCCATTTCAGCCTTTACAGGAGTTTCGTGGGCGAATCACACCTTAATTCAACAATTCTTTAAAGGAGCCATCAGGCTTAGGCCTCAAAAGAGACCCAGGTTTCCCAAATGGGACCTTCCGTTAGTATTGGACTTTCTTTCTGATCTTGGGAAAGGTTTGGATGCTCCCCTGTCTTTAGGAGATCTCACTATCAAGACGGTGTTTCTGGTGGCAATAACTTCAGCCAAAAGGGTGTCGGAAATTAGGAATCTTGGGTCAGTTGAACCATTTCTAACTTTCTTTCCGGACAGAGTGGTCCTGATCCCTATGCTTGGATCAAATCCAAAAGTCACATCAGTATTTCACGAAAATCAGGAGATCGTGCTACCTACGTTTAGAATGTCAGACAACCAAGAGATTCATCCCCTGGATGTTGGTCGCACCTTGAAACAATATCTGGACGCTACAGCCTCGTTCAGACGAACAGACTTTCTTTTTGTCCTTCTTCATGGCAAAAATAAAGGGATGCGAGCATCAGTAAGATCAATCTCATCTTGGGTGGTCCAAACGATTCAAAGGGCATACAAGGCAAAGGGCATGGTTCCTCCTGAGGCAGTGACGGCTCATTCAACTCGGGGCATCTCGACCTCTTGGGCAGCAGTTCGACATGTCGCACCAGAAGTTATCTGTAGAGCAGCTTCCTGGTCTTCAATTAATACCTTTGTTTCCCATTATTGTGTAGAGCCAGCTGCGCTTTCTTCTGTTAATTTTGGTTTACAAGTATTGTCAGTGGACAATGAAAAATAAAATTCTAGTTTCTTTGCTCAACATTTTTAGCCCACCCGGGTGTGTTTGGCGAGTTATTTCCCACACGTATGCTGCCATGGAGCCTGTCAGGAAAATGGAAAATTTATATCAAATACTTACCGTAATTTTCCTTTCCTGATGGGCTCCATGGCAGCAGGAGTTCCCTCCCAAATGTTGGAGTAGGCTAGTTACGGAACACGGATAGCAGCTTGGAGCAAAGATTTATGGGAGTAGAGGTCCTATTGGGTAATTATGGAGGCGGGGCTAACCCACACGTATGCTGCCATGGAGCCCATCAGGAAAGGAAAATTACGGTAAGTATTTGATATAAATTTTCCATTTTTTTTCCAGAAGTTTTTGGAATATGTGAAAAAAAATTAAAACGCATTTTTTTACACAAGTTTGTCAATTTATAAGATATTTCTAACACATAGCATGTATATAGCAAAAATTACATCCCAAAATATATTCTGCTACTCTTCCCGAGTACGGCAATACCACATGTGTGAGACTTTTACACAGCCTGGCCACATACAGAGCACTAACATTGATGTAGTACCTTCAGACGTTCTACGAGCAAAAATTACGCATCTCGTTTCTCAACCACCTATTACACTTTTGAAGGCCCTGGAGTACCAGGACAATGGAATTTCCCATAAAATGACCCCATTTTAGAAAGCAAACACCCCGACGTATAATCTGTGAGGCATAATGAGTCTTTTGAATGGTTATTTATTTTCCAGAAGTTTTTGGAATATGTGGAAAAAAATTAAAACGCATTTTTTTTTACACAAAATTGTCAATTTATAAGATATTTCTAACACATAGCATGTATATAGCAAAAATTACACCCCAAAATACATTCTGCTACTCCTCCCGAGTACGGCAATACCACATGTGTGTGACTTTTACACAGCCTGGCCACATAGAGAGGCCGAACATTGAAGTAGTACGTTCAGGCGTTCTAGGAGCATAAATGACACATCTTATTTCATTCCTACCCATCACACTTTTGAAGGTCCTGGACCACCAGGACAGTGCAATTACCCACAAAATTACCCCATTTTGGAAAGCAAACACCCCAACGTATATTCTATGAGACATGGGCTGCAAATAGGTACTCGGGTACTCTGATGGGCTGGAGATAGGTACTCGGGTACTCTGATGGCCTGGTGACAGGTACTCGGGTACTCTGATGGCCTGGTGATAGGTACTCAGGTACTCTGATGGCCTGGTGACAGGTACTCGGGTACTCTGATGGCCTGGTGACAAGTACTCAGGTACTCTGATGGCCTGGTGACAGGTACTCGGGTACTCTGATGGCCTGGTGACAAGTACTCAGGTACTCTGATGGCCTGGTGACAAGTACTCAGGTACTCTGATGGCCTGGTGACAAGTACTCAGGTACTCTGATGGCCTGGTGACAAGTACTCAGGTACTCTGATGGCCTGGTGACAAGTACTCTGATGGTTTGGTGACTGGTATTTGGGTACTCTGAAGGGCGGTGACAGGTACTCATATGGACTGTGTCAGGTACTCGGGTACTCAGATGGACTGTAATAGGTACTCGGGTACTCAGATGGACTGTGACAGGTACTCAGTACTCTAATGGACTGTGACAGGTACTCGGTACTCTAATGGACTGTGACAGGTACTCGGTACTCTAATGGACTGTGACAGGTACTCGGTACTCTAATGGACTGTGACAGGTACTCGGGTACCCTGATGGACTGTGACAGGTACTCGGGTACTCAGATGGGCTGTGACAGGTACTCGGGTACCCTGATGGACTGTGACAGGTACTTGGTACTCTAATGGACTGTGACAGGTACTCGGGTACCCTGATAGACCGTGACAGGTACTCGGGTACCCTGATGGGCCGTGACAGGTACTCGGGTACCCTGATGGGCCGTGACAGGTACTCGGGTACCCTGATGGGCCGTGACAGGTACTCGGGTACCCTGATGTGCCGTGACAGGTACTCGGGTACCCTGATGTGCCGTGACAGGTACTCGGGTACCCTGATGTGCCGTGACAGGTACTCGGGTACCCTGATGTGCCGTGACAGGTACTCGGGTACCCTGATGTGCCGTGACAGGTACTCGGGTACCCTGATGTGCCGTGACAGGTACTCCGGTACTCTGATGTGCAGTGACAGGTACTCGGATACTCTGATGTGCCGTGACAGGTACTCGGGTACTCTGATGGGCCGGGACAGGTACTCGGGTACTCTGATGGGCCGGGACAGGTACTCGGGTACTCTGATGGGCCGGGACAGGTACTCGGGTACCCTGATGGGCCGGGACAGGTACTCGGGTACTCTGATGAGCCGGGACAGGTACTCGGGTACCCTGATGTGCCGTGACAGGTACTCGGGTACCCTGATGTGCCGTGACAGGTACTCGGGTACCCTGATGTGCAGTGACAGGTACTCGGGTACTCTGATGTGCCGTGACAGGTACTCGGGTACTCTGATGAGCCGTGACAGGTACTCGGGTACCCTGATGTGCCGTGACAGGTACTAGGGTACCCTGATGTGCAGTGACAGGTACTCGGGTACTCTGATGTGCCGTGACAGGTACTCAGGTACTCTGATGAGCCGTGACAGGTACTCGGGTACCCTGATGTGCCGTGACAGGTACTCGGGTAACCTGATGTGCCGTGACAGGTACTCGGGTACCCTGATGTGCCGTGACAGGTACTCGGGTACTCTGATGTGCAGTGACAGGTACTCGGGTACTCTGATGTGCCGTGACAGGTACTCGGTACTCTGATGGGCCGGGACGGGTACTCGGGTACTCTGATGGGCCGGGACGGGTATTTGGGTACTCTGATGGGCCGTGACGGGTGCTCGGGTACTCTGATGGGCCGTGACAGGTACTCGGGTACTCTGATGGGCCGTGACAGGTACTCGGGTACTCTGATGGGCCGGGACAGGTACTCAGGTACTCTGATGGGCCGTGACAGGTACTCAAATACTCTGATGGGCTGTGACAGGTACTCAAATACTCTGATGAGCTGTGACAGGTACTCTGATGGACTGTGATTGACAGGTACTATGAGGGTTGGTGACAGGTCCTCTTTATTGGGGGGGGCAATCAGTATGTTTGGTGTACACTGTATGCGGTAACGAGATGTTACCACAATCTCCTCCTCACACACGATCGGTGTGTGAGGAGGAGAACCCGGTAACATCCCGTTACCGCGGTTTGTTTACATTTGAGTGATCGGCTGTGAAAGGATCACAGCCGATCACATGGGTAAACAGCCGGCCAATGGCTGTTTACCAGCGTCGGTGACGAGCAGTGTTCCCGGGGAACACGCCGCCACCAACGTGCACGCGCAGCGCGCTCGCGATCGCGCGCATGCGCCGTGCATGTTCGGGGTGTTACCATCTGTGATCGGCCGTGACTTCATCACGGCCGATCACGTGGTAAACAGCCATAACGAATGGCTGTTCACCCCCTTCGGTGGCGAGCGGTGTCTCCGTGACACGCCGCCACCGAAGAAACAGGGATGCGCGCGCACGATCGCGCGCATTCCCTGTTTAAACGGGAGGCCGTCATATGACGGCCTCCCGCCACAATAGCTGCGCCGCCTGGCCGTCATTTTACGGCCGGCGGTCAGCTACTAGTTAAAGAGGAGCTGCACCTAAAAAAAAATATTAAAAGCCAGCAGCTACTAATATTGCAGCTGCTGACTTTTAATAATATCACACTTACCTGTCCCAGGTTCCAGCGATGTCGGCGGCAGATGACGAGCGATCGCTCGTCTCGCTGCAGCCACCGCCGCCATCCTCTGTCAGGGAATTGGGAAGTGAAGCATGAGGGCTTCACTGCCCGGTTCCCTACTGCGCATGCGCGAGTCGCGCTGCGCTGGTTCCCCGCTGTGTCTCTGGGATCTGTGTGCTTCCCAGAACACAACGGGGGGGCGGAGCCATGCGGGGGGGCGGAGCCATGCGGCGGTCTGGCCGGAAGTGGGTGCAGTTACCTGGATTATCCAGGTAACTGCTCCCCCCCCCCCCGAAAGGTGCCGATTGTGGCACCGGAGGGGGGAGGGATAATACTAGCGGAACTTCCCCTTTAGGGTGAAGAACCGCTTTAAGTGGGACAGATCAGCTACAGTTCACTGGCGGGAGGGTTGGAATATCCCACTAAGCCATACTATCCCATAGACATTCATTGGCACAGACTGGCTGGTTTTGACCACTGTCACATGATATGGCACATATTTTGTCCACAAGTTACCCGCCCCACTTCTGCCGGTGATTTGCATCCTATAGGGATCCTTACGGTTATTATTCCTCCTTCCGTTTTAAGTCCTTCTTGCAATCGGACACCCGGAGGGCCAGATCACCTCTGTACTGTGATTCATGCCGATATGTGACCTGTCATAGCAAACTGTACTGATCCATACCTCACTCGCGGGGTCCGCTCGCATACCAGATGACATGGCCTTTAACCATTCTTTTGCACACCGGTTGAATACTACTGTATTGATTTATCTACTTAAATTGACTTTCTGTCTTCTGCTCGCCCTGATGTATGTCTGCAAAAGAGGTAGTGCCTGCTATAGGACGACTGAACAACGCTTCTATGTTCAGTCGGCTCTTAGCAACTTCAGGTCCTTAACTTAGTTCGGAACGTTTTTTGTTACCTCATCCGCAGATTCTGCACACTAGCTAGTTTCTATTGTTTAGTCTCTGCTTATAACACTGTGGAACATGCGTTACGCCCTGTTAATTATTTAATTAATGTAGTCTGTGCATTTATAGGCTTTATGATATCCTCTTTTCGCTCGCTAGAGCTGTAGTTTAGTTGTATTTTACCCTCTATAACTGCCTAGAGGTGCTTTCTGTATAATTTTCATATAAGCAGGGTCTGACTACAATCCCCTCTATACACCTAATGGTTAGTCTACTTAATATGTGTGGATGATCTTTCCTTCTCTCACTCATGAGTGGTCTGAAGTTTTATAATTTAACCAACCGATTCCTCTTCCGCTCCTCTACTGGAAGACAATATTGCTCCTGCATGTTGGTATCTAATTCGATTTATACCTTTGTAGAACAACAAAATGTACCTCACAAAATCTTTGCCCGTCACATGTGTCCTGGGTGGCCATTATGTCACCATATTCTATACTCAATAGTTCAGACCTAGTCCCTCATTAGGTTTTGTCTTTGCCAACCCCACTGTGGATTGGAGTACGGGGTTCACACATCTCACTAATGTGGGGTCCCCTGATCCATTCTACACCATACATTATCATATACCACCAGAGAAGGTGGTCTCACTCTCACACCCTAACCACCTAATTTTTGTATTTTAGTACTAACTCACTGATTGCCCTAGAGCATTAGAGCATCTTTCCACCCCTTTCCCCCACCTATCCTTTGCATATCCTCCATTTTCTCCCTCTCCCAACCTGCTATGACGGCCCTAGACCCCCCTACTACTGCCCCATCGGCTTCAGCACAGGGAACTTCCCCTACTATTTGTTATTCGCTTAATATCCAAGGTCTAAATACTCCTGAAAAGAGATCCCAATTGCTATACAACTTGCACAAAGCCAAAGCACATATTGCCCTTATTCAGGAGACCCACTTTCGCACCGATGCTATCCCCAAACTCCAAAATGCTCATTACCCCACGGTGTATCATGCGACTAATGATGAAGCAAAATCAAAAAGGGGTATCTATATTGATATCGAAATCATGCCCCATAGTTATCACGGATGTGCTTAGAGACCCAAAAGGGCGCTATCTATTTCTTAAAGGCCATATTTATAACCGACACATAACTGTAGCCCATATATATACGCCCCAAATTCGCATCAAGTGACCTTTTTCCGAGAGACTATCTCCCAACTCACAACCTTCCAGAAGGGTGTCCTTATGGTAGGTGGGGATTTTAATGTTCCCCTGAATCCTTCTCTAGACACTTCAAATGGTTCTTCCTGTCTTACATCCAGGGCATTGAAAGACATAAAATCGCAATTTCAAATGCTATCCCTACATGACACGTGGCGTACGCTTCATCCGACGGTTAAAGACTTCACTTTTTTTTTCGCCCCCACATAACAAATACTCTAGAATCAATCACTTTTTCCTCACGCAAGCCGATATTTTCTATTTGGAAAGAGCCACGATTGAGCCTATGCTCCTCTCTGATCATAACCCGATAATAATCTCCCTTTCGCTATCACAAAACCCTCCTCGATCTGCCATATGGAGACTAGACGATTCCTTGCTACTAGACACAGCCAACATCTCGGCGATCACAGAATGTCTTTCTAATTATTTTACAGATAACACTACAGAGGAGTCACCACGAGCCGCGGTTTGGGCTGCACATAAATGTGTGGTGCGGGGACTGCTAATATCCCTGGCAGCGCAGAGAACCAGACTTAAGAAAGCACGTATGGACAAATTGTACCGGCGGGTTCATTCTCTGGAAAGGGCTCACAAACGCACCCTTGCTGACTCATACCTCACCAAACTTACATCGGTCAGGGAGGAATTGCTGGAAGAGCTCCAGAAAACATTAAAACGCAAATTTGCATTGACACACAAACTGTTTTACGAATCCGGCAATAAAGCTGGTAAGTTGTTGGCTAGAGCCCTTCAGAGAAAGAAAGCATTGTACAACATTCCTAAAATTGTGACTCCAGATGGAGAATCGATTGTTGATTCTGACGCTATAGCACAGCAGTTCGTAAAGTACTTTCACTCACTTTATAACTTACAGCAAAACCCGCCCCCGCGGATGTCACACACTCCAGAGTAAACCTCATAAATGACTTCCTCTCAAAATACTCACCACCCTCCTTAGAACCTAATGATAGGTCCACTCTAGATGCCCCCCTATCACTAGCTGAAGACACTTTTGCCCTTAAACAACTGAAAGCGGGCAAAAGTCCGGGCCCAGTTGGCCTATCGGCGGCCTACTATAAATCCTTTTCTGAAATATTGCTTCCACAATTTCTTGACACATTTAATGGCCTCCTTACGTCCACCCGCCCTAACACTGATCTCCTTGAAGCACACATCACGCTAATTCCCAAACCAGGCAAGGACGCTACACTGATCCGTAATTACCGCCAAATCTCATTACTTAACGTGGACATCAAGTTATACGCCAAGATAATTGCAAATAGAATAGCACCCTTGCTCTCTAACGTGATCTCTACTGACCAAGTGGGTTTTGTCCCTGGTAGAGCAGCCAGGGACAATACTCTAAAGGCTCTGAATATCAATCACTGGTTGACTACCACGAAAACGAAAGGCTTTTTCCTATCATTGGATGCGGAGAAGGCATTCGACAGGGTAGCCTGGGATTATATGATCCCTGTACTATCACATCTTGGTATTCCTTCACGTTTGATACAAATGATTCAGCCTCTCTATTCTACCCCCACAACTAGAATACGAGTTAACGGACGACTGTCAAATGCCTTCTCCGTCACTAATGGAACCTGTCAGGGCTGCCCTCTCTCCCCAATTATCTTTGTGCTTACACTTGAACCCCTTTTCCGCATGCTGAGAGAAAATCCTGACATAAAGGGGGTGGATGTCAAGGGTAAATCCTATAAAATTGCCGCATATCTCATGCTTTTTCTATCAGACCCGGTAGTCACGATTCCAAACTTACTGAAAGACCTGGACACCTTTCGAACCCTTTCTAATTTAAAAATAAATTTTGAAAAATCAAAAGCATTAAACATCACTCTATCACACCAAGACGTAACCCATTGCCAGCATAACTTTCCCTTTTGCTGGGAACGCCTTGCTTTAACGTATCTAGGCATACACATTCCCACCGATTTGTCCAAACTGTATGATCATAACTTCGGCCCAACACTCCTTAAAATTCAAGAAGATCTTCTGACTTGGCATAAAGGCTAATTTTCGTGGTTTGGTAGAATAGCAATTCTAAAAATGAATGTCCTTCCCCGACTGCTCTACCTACTACAAACCATCCCAATAGCAGTTTCCATATCATTTTTTCGCACGTACAAGAATATTTGCAGGAAATTCTTATGGGCCCACCGCTCCCCAAGGCTAAGTTGGGCCAAACTTATTCTACCCAAAACTGCTGGTGGACTGGGTCTAGCAGATATCCACACATACTATCATGCCTGCATGCTTACCAGAATTGTTGATTGGCATGTCCACCACAAAAATAAAGCATGGATTCAACTAGAACAGGACATGATTCCACTTCCACTGATCAATCTTCCATGGCTTTCTAAACAAGCAATCCCCACCATTTGTCGGACTCATCCCATTATAGGTCCAACCATACACGCTCTTCAGAGTACAAGTCGAACCCTTCACCTTGACGGGTACCAGGGACCTATGACCCCATTATCCTCGAATCCAGACTTCCCCCCGACGTTACAGAACAAGGATCTCATCAACAAAGATCCACCTACAGAGCACACCAGTTCATTGAACAGGGAACCATACTATCATATCCGAATATGGTTAATAAATTCCCAGACCTTCACTTACCTTTTTTCAAATTTCTCCAAATCAGACATTTTCTTAATGCTAAACCTCTTTCACATTGGCATAGAGAGCTTACCCCCTTTGAAACACTCTGCAACAGTCCAGACCCTCAAACACATTTGATATCAACCATAACCGCAATGCTAAATTTAAATGCTAAGGCACATGTACGCACAAACCAGCTATGGGATGATGAAATGTCAACCTCCATAACTGCTGATGATTGGACAAAGATCCACGAACACACACATAAAGGGTCTCTAAATGCATCGGCACAGGAAAACAGATACAAGATCTACTCTAGATGGTATCGCAACCCAGAGAAAGTACACAGATTATTTCCTGATGTTCCCCCAACTTGCTGGAGATGCAACGCGGAAGTGGGTTCATTCTTGCATGTTTGGTGGGACTGCCCACTAATCCAGCCCTTTTGGAAGGAAGTCCACGACCATATTGCAAAGATCACAACTTACATTCTGGAATACTCTCCAGCCCAATATTTGCTACACCATACACCGATTCCTCAACGCCTCTACAAGAAATCACTTACCTTACATATGATTAATGCCGCTACACAATGCATCCCCAGACATTGGAGAACCAATAGAACAACTACTGTGAGCGAATGGTTCAGACAGATTGATAACTTTGAAGAAATGGAAAGACTTATCCATCAAGCTCATGATCAACACTCCAAATTCACTCATACCTGGGCATGCTGGATACAATTTAGATCCTCCAATATCCATTCCACTAATCCTTTGTTACCCTCATCCTCAACCTGAGCTGACAAGGAGATTTTTAATTATACTGCCTAGTCTAGGGACCGTCCCCCCTATTCCTCCTTTCCCCACCACCATCCTCGCTCTTTCCTTTACCTTACAGGAAGCTTACAGGTAGCTCTCCTTTTTACCCCCTCTCTATGCCCTCTTACATCATTTGTACACCTAAGTTTTGTTGGCAATCACCCTCCTCCCTCCCCATATCTCTCTTTCCTCATTTCTATGTTTCACAATGTAACAATTCAATGTCAACATCGATACACAGACTGTTGTTCATTAACAATAATTATTCGATATGGTTATGTTAGAACACATTAAGTCTCCTCATGAGCCCCTCGGTTCCTTTAACCGGCTGCTCTCCTCCATCCACAGCTAGCTCCCATCAAGGGTGGATGGCTATGAAAGAGACTTGATACAACACTGTTAACAATGTTTGCTTTTCTTTCTAGTGCAGAATAGGATGTGAACCCTAGGGTACTTTTCCTATCATTATTAATCTTTAGAATGATATTTCTATTCTACAATTGCAACTCATCCAATGCTCAACGCAGGTATACTTTGTACACGTCTGTTTCACCTCAGAACTGCAATAGCAATTTTATGTTTATGAGATTGTTTAATGCTGTATTCTACTGTTTATACATTTGATGTGTTGTATTACAAAACTTTCAATAAACTAAAAAAAAAAAAAAAAAAAAGAAATGTATAGGTGAGGACAGCACTAATCTTGGTTCAGGTTGTATAATTGTATTACAAGAAAGCCTGCAAACAGTTTGCTGAAGACAAGCATGACCAGTGTAAGCAAGATTTTTCCAACTCTCCCATAACCCCCCTTTTACCTTTCAAACCCCCTTTACCTCCCCTTTTATAAAAATATAGGCCACACAGAAGTTTTGGAGTATAACTGGTCACAGATGCCTTTAACCACTTGCTTACTGGGCACTTAAACACCCTTCCTGCCCAGACCAATTTTCAGCTTTCGGTGCCCTCACACTTTGAATGACAATTACTCAGTCATGCAACACTGCACCCAAATTAAATTTTTTGTCCTTTTTTTCCCACAAATAGAGCTTTCTTTTGGTGGTATTTGATCACCTCTGGGGTTTTAATTTTTTGCGCTATAAATGAAAAAAGACAGAAAATTTTGAAAAAAACGCATATTTCTTTGTTTCTGTGACAGAATTATGCAAATTATTAATTTTTCTTCATACATTTTGGCCACAATTTATACTGCTACATATCTTTGGTAAAAAATAACCCAAATTAGTGGATATTATTTGGTCTTTGTGAAAGTTAGAGAGTCTACAAGCTGTGGTGCGAATCGCACAAAATTGATCACATCTGATGTACTGGTGGCCGATCTCATTTCTTGCGACCCGAACAAGCCAGGAAAGTACAAATACCCCCCAAATGACCCCTTTTTGGAAAGTAGACATTCCAAGGTATTTAGTAAGAGGCATGGTGAGCTTTTTGATGTCATTTTTTTTCCCACAATTCTTTGCAAAATTAAGATTTTTCATTTTTTTTCTCCACAAAATTGTCATTGTAATAGGTTATTTCTCTCACATGGCATGTGTATACCACAAATGACACCCCAAAATAAATTCTGCTACTCCTCCTGAGTATTACAATACCACATGTGTGGGACTTTTTCACAGCCTGGCTACATAGAGAGGCCCAACATGCAGGGAGCGCCATCATGTGTTCTAGGAGCATAAATGACACATCTAACTTGTTGACTACTTATTACACTTTTGAAGGCCCTGGAGAACCAGGACAATGACATGTGGCACTGATACGTGGCACTGATGACAGATGGCACTAATGTGTGTCAATGATGACAGATGACAGTAATATGTGGCACTGATGACAGGTGGCACTTATACGTGGCACTGATGACACGTGGCACTAATACGTGGCACTGATGACAGATTGCACTAATACGTGGCACTAATACGTGCCACCGATGACAGATGGCACTAATACATGGCACCGATGACACGTGACACTGATGACAGATGGCACTGATAAGTGGCATTGATTACACGTGACACTGACAACAGATGGCACGTGACACTGACAGGTGGCACTAATGACAAATGGCACTGATACGTGGCACTGATGACAGATGGCACTAATACGTGGCACTGATGACAGATGGCACTATGTGGCACTGATGACATGTGGCACTGATGACAGATGGCACTTATACGTGGCACTAATGATAGATGGCACTGGGGACAGATAGCACTAACAGGTGGCACTGGGGTGGATGGCACTGGGGCGGATGGCACTGGGGCGGATGGCACTGGGGCAGGATGGCACTGGGGCAGGATGGCACTGGGGCAGGATAGCACTGGGGGGAGGATGGCACTGGGGGGAGGATGGCACTGGGGGAGGATGGCACTTTTTTTTTTTTTACACTGACAGCCGCTGCAGCCGTTCATCTCTCCCCTCTCACACTCTGTCTGTGTGAGGAGGGAGAGCGGCGCTGAGAGATGATCTCAAATGTTTACTTTTTTTATAATTCTTTATTTCTTTGCAAGAATACAAAACAACATCATTAATCAATGAAGTACAACATAATGCATTCCTGCCCTTTTTATGAACAAAACAAAAACAAGACAGTATCAGTACAATATCCAATACAGTATATAGTATCTACTCCTCATAGTGGTCCAACAAAAACAAAAACAAAAACAAACACAAAAAAAAAAAAAAAAAAAAAAAAAAAAAAAAAAAAAAAAAAAAAAAAAAAGGGGGGGAATAAAGGGGGGATAAAGGAGGGAGGGGGGGAGAGATCAATCCCACCCACCGGCGGGTTTAGTTTACATTACTCAACCAGCTCACCTAATCTTCAATTTCTTCTCCAATCAACCTCTTCCCCTCCTCTGACTGTAAAAAAATCTCCCATGGAGCCCAGATTTGCGCTATAACTTCCCTTTCCTCAGAGGGCATAGGGATCAAATTTTCCATGATCCCAATTTTCCTTACTTTGTTTAACCATTGTGAAATTCGCGGTGCTCCCTTTTCTTTCCAACGGATGGTTATGCAGCTTTTAGCTGCATTCACCAGATGGCATAACATTGAATTCTTATATCTCTCTAATGGAATATGTGTACATTGTAATAGGAAGAAAGCCGGATCTTCCTCAAGATGATACTCAGTAAACAATTGAGAGATTTTCTGAACTTCTTCCCAGAACTGTCTAATCATTGGACAGTACCAAAAAATATGGGCAATAGTGCCTCTCTCCTTACCACATCTCCAACATTTATCTGATGTCTCTGGAAAAAAGGTATGCATTCGTGATGGAGTATAATACCAACGCATTAGTACTTTGTAATTTAGTTCCTGTATCTTAACACACCTAGATGATTTCAAAGTCAAGTGTATTATTTTCTGACGTTGAGTCGGGGTGAACGTTTGTCCGAGATCTCTTTCCCATTTATCCAAACTTACTATGTCATTATCCTCCAAAGGAGAGATTAGTAATGCATATATTTTGGAGATAATATGGGAAAGGGGCTCCTTATTTTCACAGTACTTTTCAAACTTAGTAAGTGGACGATCAAAATCCTTAGCCGGTCCTAAAGTGTCCAAAAAATGTTTAACTTGTAGCGCCTGCCAGAGGGGTAATTCATATTGTCCTCCTGGTTGCATTAGCGTTTCTATTGATGGCCATTTTTTAGATCTCAAAAAGTGTAATGCCTGGAAACAACCCTTCTCTCTTAAATTTCTAAATATACCTAGTTCCATGCCAGGCGGGAATAGTGGGTTCCCTAGAATAGGAAATAGAGGAGATTTAACTGTTGAGATTCTGGGATTCCGCACTACTTTTATTCCCATCTGGAGCGTAGGTCCTACTAAGGGATGAGCTCTTAATATAAGAGGTATAGCTGTACCGCACCACAAGGCTCTATCTAAGGGAATGGGACTTACTTGTTGTTCCATAGCAACCCATCTTTTACTGTCTCTATGGCAGCACCAATCCACAATTCTACCCAGCTGGGTAGCTTGATAGTATTTATATAAGTCCGGTGCTGCGATTCCACCCGCTTCTTTAGACATAGTTAGTAATTTCCTGTTAATCCTAGGGTGCTTACTTGCCCATATGAACTTTGTAAATATTGTCCGAATTTTGCTAAAGAAAGCCAGTGGAATCCGGATTGGTAGTGCCTGAAACAGATAAAGAAACTTAGGGACGATATTCATTTTCAAAATATTACTTCTTCCAAACCAGGAATGAGAGGATTTATTCCACTCATTCAACCTTGTAATAATTTCCCTTAATAAGGGTGGAAAGTTCAATGCGTATGCATCTATTAGGTTAGGTGGGATCTGTATCCCTAGATAATTCAGCGCTGTGGCTGTCCATTTAAACTTGAAGTTATCCTCTAAATTTTTTTGAATGGGATTCCCCAGTGATATCCCCATCGCCTCTGACTTACCATAATTTATTTTAAAATTAGATAGAGCACCATAGTGCTCAATTTCCCCCAATAAATTGGGTAATGATATTTGTGGATTAGAAAGTGAAAATAATAAATCATCTGCATATGCTGAGAGTTTATATTCCTGATCCGCTATAGAGATACCTTTAATATCGGGGTTCCATCTTATTCTATTTAACAGAGGTTCTAATGATAGTGCAAATAAAAGAGGCGACAGGGGGCATCCCTGACGTGTCCCATTAGATATTAGAAAATTTTCAGAATTTATCCCATTAACCTTTACCAGTGCCTGTGGCTTTGAGTATATTCCTGCTATCCAGTCCAACATTCGATCCCCAAGGCCCATCTGCTTTAAAACTCCTAACATAAAGGACCAACTGACCCTATCAAAGGCCTTTTCTGCGTCTGTATTAACAAAGATACTCGGCAGCTTCCTCTGATTTACATATTGAATTAAATTCAGAACCTTAATTGTGCTATCCCTAGCTTCACGTGTGGGGACGAACCCCACTTGGTCCATATGAACCAGCTGCGTCATAAACGGTTCTAGGCGAGCTGCGAGTATCTTTGTAAATATTTTGTAGTCCGTATTTAATAATGATATTGGACGGTAGCTACTGCATATTGATTGATCCTTTCCTTCTTTTGGAATAAGTACGATATGTGCCCTTAATGCTTCTACAGGTGGAGGCCTGATTTTCCCTTGTATGTTAAATGTTTTAACCATATGAGGGACAAGTTGCAAATGAAAACTTTTAAAATATTGCAGAGAAAATCCATCTGGACCAGGAGCCCTTCCTTGCCTCAACATCTTTATTGCCGAGGTTACTTCTTCTGTTGTTATTGGTAATTCAAGTTTTCTTCGTGCTGAGGATGACAATTTCGCTAAGTGTGAGGATTCAAGATATTCCTCTAGTGATGAAGAGGAAGAGGAATGGGGGGGAACTGGAAGATTATACAATGAAGTATAATATTGTCTGAATTCCTCTGCAATATCTTTTGGTACTAGGGATTTAGAATTTCCTTTTGTCCTGATATAGGGTATATATGAACGGAGTCGTTGTTTTTTTAATTTCCTTGCTAGCACTTTGCCACATTTATCACCTGATTCATATATTACTCCCCTTTCTTGTTGTAAAATAGCCCTTACCTTATATCGGAGGAGATCTGATAACTGTCTTCTTAAATGTGCTAATTCTGTCCCCATATCCTTCTCCATTGTCTTCTTATGTTGTATCTCTATCTTCCTTATCATTTCCAATAATCTGCCTGTTTCCATTTCTCGAGCTCTTTTTATTCGGGACCCATGTTTTATTAGAATTCCTCTAATTACTACTTTATGGGCTTCCCACACTATCCCCATTTCAGTCTCTCCATTATCATTAATTTTGAAATACGAATCGATTTCTTTAATTATCTCTTCTTGGATTTCAGGACGTTGTAAAAGGCTTTCATTCATTTTCCAGTTCCAGTCCGTTTTATATAAAGCATCCTTCAAGAGGATATTAATCGTTACTGGCGCATGGTCAGACCATGTTATATTTCCTATACGTATGTCCTGTACTAATGATAATGTTCGCTGAGATAACAAAAAGAAATCGATGCGTGAATACCGTTGATGGGGGTTTGAAAAGAATGTATAATCCCTCTCCTCAGCATGGAAGGCCCTCCATACATCAACCAATTGAAGTTCATTTAATTTACGAAGAATATTTTTCCTAATTTTTTCAGAAACGGATGATGTCCTATTAGAGGTATCCAATTTTGGGTCTAGAGGGACGTTAAAGTCCCCCCCAATAATAAGAGTTCCCTCCTTGAATTCCATTAATTTTGATAGAGCTTTATTCAAAAATCCATCTTGGTATGTGTTTGGGGCATAAACTGTAGCAAGAGTTACTTTAACCTGTCCTATAAGTCCCTTAAGGAACAAGTATCTCCCCCCTGGCTCTTGACATTTATCCAGTAGGGACCACGGTATTCGATTGGATATTAAAATCGCCACGCCCTTGGTTTTAGCCTCTTGATTTATGGCATGATAGACATTTGGAAAGTTTCTATTTTGAAGGTAAGGAAATTTTCCCTCCTTCAGATGTGTTTCCTGTACCATGCCAATATCAGTTTTAGAGCGTTTTAAATCATTTAATAACATTTTACGTTTCTCGGGGATGTTAAGTCCCTTGGTGTTAAGTGATGTTATGCGTAATCCCTCCATCTTGTCCATGGGAATAACAAAAAAAAAAAAAAAAAAAAAAAAAAAAAAAAAAAAAAAAAAAAAAAAAAGGGGTACGGGGAACCCCCTACGAGGAGTAGATATCAAAATTTCCCCCACACCTACCTATGGGTTCTTAGCTTCCCGTAGGTGTAAGGTATGGGCGGGTAGCTAACAAATACGGGGCGCGTATAACGCTATTCCCCCTCCAAAAAAAGGAAAAAAAAATCCCTTAATATTCACATCTATTCCAGCAACTGTAATAATTTTGTCCTAACTTTTCTTCCTCGGTTCCCTCTCCTATTCATTATTATACATTACACAGTATATATAACTCTCCCATACCCTCTTCATGTATTTTAATTGAATTCCGTCTATAGGCCCCAAAAAAAAAAAAAAAAAAAAAAAGAAAAAAAAAAAAAAAAAAAAAAAAAAAAAAAAAAAAAAAAAAAAAAAAAGGAATATATTTTAAACATGTGCTTTATAATAAATATTATAATTACAGTCTTTATTCCACTCCCTTTCCACCCTCCCTCCTTTAACCCAAAGATAAGTGTATATTTTGAATGTGTACTTATATAGTGAGTATTATAATTACAATCTTTATTTTTATTTCCCCCCCCCCTTTCCACCCACCCTCAACCCTGAAATAAGTGTATATTTTAAACGTGTACTTTATGGTGAATATTATAATTACATTCTCTATTTCACCCCCTTTCCACCCACCCTCCTCAATCCCCATCTTATCCCTCCCCTCATTTAGCTACCATTTTACCCCCCGAAACAATAACAAACCAGGTTCATGTGAACCCTAAAACCGTGATAATTATAATTTTTACAACAACCCCTCATCCATCTTTCTACCCTTGTGTATCCCCACCCCCCCTACCTCATTACCTCTCCATCTTATAACAATTCAACTCTATGTGAACCCCAAATCCATAACATCCAGTCTCCTTATTTTAATTATGTGATATAATAACACCAAAATATATTTTATTAACTATTATTTGTGAAAGAAAAAAAAAAAAAAAAAAAAAAAAAAAAAAAAAAAAAAAATTATTTGGGATGGCGGAAAATAACATATAACTCCTATACATGTTATTTTGTATCATCTTATTTATATACTATGTTAAGTATACTAAATTAAACTATCCAGGGACCATATTGAACCCTGGCCCATTAAAATTAGGGGGGGGATCCTCCAATATATATATGTGACCCTTATTCTCTTATAACCTTTTAATCTAGGGTATGGAGCCTGCATCAGCTATTTGCTGTACAGTACCCTCTTTACTACCCATCAGAACTTTTTCACCGCTAGTTTTTAAAACCCCTTCTTTTAATCGTTTTTTCTTTATAGGTTGAAGCCAATCTTGCACTTCACAGTGATCGGTTTTCAAAAAGGCAAATAATGCCGGTAGGTCCTGTGGGGACGAGATCACGAAAGGTACTGATCCCCTTTTAACCGTTAGAGAAATTGGGTATCCCCAACGATAGGTACACCCTGCAGATTTTATTTTCTCCAAAATTGGCCGCAGTTGAGCTCTTCGCTGTAGAGTAGCTTTTGATAAGTCCGGTAGAATGCTAATCTTCGCTCCTTCATACACTATCTGACCTGCATCCCATGCTTTCCGACTAATCAACTCCCTGTGGGCATATCTGTGTAAACACCCAATTACATCCCTCGGTCTGGACAAATCTGTCGCGCGTGGTCCTGGGGCTCTGTGAAGTCTATCAAATTCGATTTCTCCAGAAGCTATATTGACCCCAAGGTTATGACATATAGTATTTACGGCACTGTATAAATGTTCAGCCTCAATACTTTCCGGAATGCCTCTAAATCTGAGATTATTTCTTCTACTTCGGTCCTCTGCTGCTTCAAATTTTAATTGAACACTTGATGTTTGAGCTATCTGCTCTCTTTCTAAATTAGAGACCCTCTCCTCTATACTACTAAGGGCTGATGTTTCCACATTGACCTTTGCTGTTAAGGCTTGTACCTCAGACCGTATTGATTGCATCTCCTTTCTGTGTCCCTCCTCAAGCCGGGACACCAGGGCCTCCATTTCTTGGCGTGTTGGGAGAGCCTGCATAATTGTTTTCAAAGTTTCTATTTCTTGATGGGTTGGGAGGGCTTGCATTACTGATCTTAAATCCATATCACCTATGGGTTCTTCCAATATTTCCCGGGGTCCCACCTCTAGCCCAGATACAGGCCCAGATACAGGCCCGGCCTGCACCTGACCTATATCCATCGCTGCGTTTGGCGATAGTGGGAGGCTCATCCGTGGTGCTGCCATTGGGATCTCAATACCTGCTGTCTCCCTGGTCTCTAATGTAGATGCCCGGGCTGTAGCTGCTCTTGTGTGTGGGAAAAAACTTTTAATCTCCTGTTGGACTGACTCCTTTTGCGTAGATTTTTCCTCTCTCCTTTTCCTAGTGCAGTGCATCCCACTAAAGAGATAACTTCCAGGTTTTTAGAAATCAATAAAATGAAAAAGGAAAGAGGGCCCCTCTCACTTTCCAATTGTTTCTTAACAGAAGCTCACTGTAAATTTCACTCAATCTTAATTCAGTTTAATAAAGTAATGTAGATTCAACAGTTCCCCAGCAGTTTAGCAGTTTATCATTACCATAAGCAGAAAAGCACAAAAGGCACACCTCGCCGTATACTTTCATGCAGAGGAATTACAAGTGCTAATTGTCCACTTAATTTCTCAAAGATCTCAAGATTCAGGGATCTCCCTTTTTTTTAAGTCTTTTCCATTAGTAGTAGATAAATAGGAGGGGAGGGATGGGAGGAGGGGATGGATGGATGGACGGATGGATCTAGGCAGAGAGATGACCTGATGATTGCATAATAACTGCACAGCAAGTCCTATTACTCCCAAGGCTAGTTTCTTACGTTTAATTAGCACTTACGTCCACCTTTATCTCCACTCTCTCTCATAATTATCTCCTCCGTTCCCGTCTCCCTTGTCTCCTTTACTCGCTCCTCCACCTTGCCACCAGACCAGTTGTTTTTTTTTTTCCAATGAATCACGACACAAATAGCAACACAGCAAGACCACAGCAGGACACAGCAGGCTCCTCAGATGCCCAGTGATGCTGTCTCAACAAGGACCCAGCTAGTAGCAAAAGTGTTGCAGGGAATATTGCAGCAGCCCGGTGGAATCAGCAGCACTGTTCGGCAGACACAGCGGGAATCAGCGGGACTCAGGAGAGACACATCGAGTCTCGGTGATGCGGCGGTGTAGCGGTGTACAGCGGTACAGCGTTGGGCAGTATATAGCGGTATAGCGGTATAGCGTTGCGGCAGTATAGCGGGAGCAGGGGGTCACGGATCACGGATCAGCTGCCATCGATCTCACGAGCAGGAGGGGGAGAGCTAGCGTACACGTCACGCCGCCATCCGCTTAGCCACGCCCCCCGGGCAGGACGCTGTGTGGCATTGATTACACGTGACACTGACAACAGATGGCACGTGACACTGACAGGTGGCACTAATGACAAATGGCACTGATACGTGGCACTGATGACAGATGGCACTAATACGTGGCACTGATGACAGATGGCACTATGTGGCACTGATGACATGTGGCACTGATGACAGATGGCACTTATACGTGGCACTAATGATAGATGGCACTGGGGACAGATAGCACTAACAGGTGGCACTGGGGTGGATGGCACTGGGGCGGATGGCACTGGGGCGGATGGCACTGGGGCAGGATGGCACTGGGGCAGGATGGCACTGGGGCAGGATAGCACTGGGGGGAGGATGGCACTGGGGGGAGGATGGCACTGGGGGAGGATGGCACTTTTTTTTTTTTTACACTGACAGCCGCTGCAGCCGTTCATCTCTCCCCTCTCACACTCTGTCTGTGTGAGGAGGGAGAGCGGCGCTGAGAGATGATCTCAAATGTTTACATATGAGATCATCTCCCATTGGACACGCCGATCGCGCTGTAAACGGCCGCTGTGATTGGCCGTTTACAGCGATCTGTGTTTACCTGTCCCCGGGGGACACGGCAAACACAGAACTTCCCCGATGTGCGCCCGCGGCGGCGAGCATTGCTAAAAGTATACAACAGGACGTCCAGGGACGGCCACCCGGACGAAAGCGCCTGCTCTACGGCCGTCATTCGGCTATAGGGCGGGCGCAAAGAGGTTAAAAGGACCCCACGCTTGTGACAGCTGATCTTGTGGGAAGTCCCCCAGGCCCATTGAGCCCCCCAGAGGGGGGGACAAGCACATCACACCTATATTGTATATGGGGAAATACCTGAGGGGGCATTTCATCAGCACGGAGGTGGAGGACTCTGAACACCCTTCATTTTGTAGTGACACACTGGAGGGGGCGCCATCATTGAGGAAGATTGATCACAGATATATGGACTTTCCTCTTATATATCCAACTAGATACATTCATTTTACAGCACAGGAGTTGTGGCATCAATTACTTGTAACTAGTTATTGTTTTATTACATTCATCATTTCCATTAGTAATGTGTTAAGGGGGCAATTTTGATTGTGGCAATAGGATGAGGCAGTTTTGATTGGGCAATTTTGATTGTGGCAATTTTGATGGTGGCAGTATGATGGGGCAATTTTGATGGGTGAAATAGGATGGGGTAATTTTGATGGGGACAGTATAATGGGGCAATTTCATGGGGACATTTTATGGGGCAATTTCATGGGGACATTTTGATTATGGCAGTATGATGGGGGAATTTTGATGGTGGCAGTATGATGGGGCAATTCTATGGAGGCCATTTAAGGGGGCAATTTGATGGGGCAGTTTTAATTGTGGCAATTTTGATGGTGGCAGTATGATGGGGCAATTTTGATGGGTGAAATAGAATGGGTTAATTTTGATGGGGCAAAAGAATGTGGCAGTTTTGATGGGGCAATTTTGGTGGTGGCAGTATAATGGGGCAATTTTGGTGGGGTAATATGATGGGGGCAATATGATGGGGTAATTTTGATGGGGCAATAGGATGGAGCAGTTTTGATGGGGCAATTTTGGTGGTGGCAGTATAATGAGGCAATTTTGATGGGGGTAATATGATGGGGCAATTTTGATGGTGGCAGTATGATGGGGCAATTTTCATGGGGAAATAGAATGGAGAAATGGAGAAATTTCAATAGGGGCAATTTTGGTGGTGGCAGTATAATGGGGCATTTTTTTATGGAGGCAATAGGATGGGGTAATTTGAAGGGGGCAATTTTATGGGGGCAGTATAATGGGGGAAATTTGATTGGGCAGTTTTGATGGGGCAATTTTGATGGGGCAGTATTTTGGGGCAATAGGATGGGTCCGTTTTGTTGGTTACAGTATAATGGGGCAATATTATGGGGCAGTTTTGATGGGGCGGTATAATGGGGCAATTTTGATGGGGCAGTTTTGATGGGGGGCGGTATAATGGGGCAATTTTAATGGGGCACTTTTGATGGGGGCAGTATGATGGGGCAATTTTGATGGGGACAGTTTTATGGGGCAATATGATGGGACAGTTTTGAAGGTGCAATTTTGATGTGGGCAATAGGTTGGGGCAATTTTGGTGGTGGCAGTATAATGGGACAATATGAATGGGGAAAAATAGGGCAATTTTGATTGGGCAATTTTGATTGGGCAAGTTGATGGGGCAGTTTTGATGGGGCAATTTTGATGGGGCAATAGGATGGGGAAATTTTGGTGGGTGAAATAGGATGGGGTAATTTTGATGAGGCAATAGGATGGGGCAGTTTTGATGGGGCAATATCATGGGGCAATTTTGGTGGTGGAAGTATAATGGGGCAATTTTGATGGGGGTAATATGATGGGGCAAATTTGATGGGACAATATGATGGGGAAATTTTGATGGTTGCCGTAGGATGGGGCATTTTTGATGGGGGCAGTAGGATGGGGTAATTTTAATGGTGGCAGTAGGATGGGGCATTTTTGATGGGGCAATATGATTGGGCAGTTTTTATGAGGCAATAGGATGGGGCAATTTTGGCGGTGGCAGAATAATGGGTATAACTTGATGGGGCAGCTTCTGCAAAAGGTAATTGCTTTTTAAACAATGCTAATTGTATATTATATCCCTCTTTCTGTGCAGATGTTTTATATATATATATATATATATATATATATATATATATATATATATATATATATATATATATATATATATATATATATATATATATATAAAGGGAAGTGGAGGTTTCCATAGCTAAGGGGCGGGACCTTCCTCTGACATTGCTGTTGCTATGGAAACCCGTCCTACAACCTATCACACAGCTCGTGCTGCTCTGAGCATGTGCGAGATCTGAAGGAGCATGCTGGGTAACCATGGAATACAGGAAGAGATACAGTCTGGCTTCAGATGCCCACACATAAGATGGCAGCGGCCTGCTGGGACTTACAGAAGTAAAAAAAATGCTGCAAAAACACAAAGTGGCCCTTGGATTACAGCGTACCTTTACTAGAATACATGAATCATGAGGATTATAGGGGAGATTTATCTACAAAGTAACATTTCTCCCGCAGCACGGCTTTATATATACACAAGTGCCTTAAAAGCCCCCCTTAGTGGTATTTATTTGTTTCTAACAAGTTTTTTGGATGTGGCACTACTGAGAGGAAATCCTCACCGACTCCATTTCTACAATTACCAGGATAAAGTTGTTAGTTTTCTGTATAAAGTGTATTAATACCAATTCATTATTCTGCAGCACATTGTTCCAGCACTGAGGTTGTGGTAGTAGCAGACATATATTCTATGTAGTATTTGCTTTGTATTATCATTTTTGCTGTGTAATTATTATTTGGAAGTATCAGGATCAGGTGGTTAGGTGGTTTGTTACATAGTTACACAGCCGTATAGTAACACTGGGGTTGTGGTAACACTTACCTCTAGTTTGTTATTTAGTGTATAAAATATGTAGAAAGATAAAGAATGACAGAAAATACAACAAAGACAAAAGGACAGACACAGTCTGGCTGTGAGAATAAAACAGAAATAAACTTTTTCTGAGGATTATCCTGTGACAGGAACATGTCAGGAACATCCGCTATTCACCGGTTAGACCGGCACCATGGGAATCACCCAGTCCATATCTCAGGATCCTCAATTTATGGATGTGGGTGGAGTTTAGCCATCAGCCAATCAACCCCGGGGGGTGTTCCCTGCCCAGCCCACAAGCCGGTCCCGTGTTCTGAAGGAACCAGAGCTAAATGGACCATGAATGGTTCTGATGGATGAGGATGGGCAACACCGGCATGTCAGTCTGATCCCAACAAGACCAATCAGTGCTTGTCTGGTGTGATCAGACCCCATAGAACCATTCTGGGGGTTTCTCCTGGATTCTATCCTCACTACACATACAATGTTATATGTACATGTACCCCAACATGTCTACAATCAGAGGCAATTATTTCCACCTCTCTGCAACTAATATTTTATTTTGTAAGAGAGATAAAATAGATTCCTCTAATATAAATCAATGTCTGGCAGACAGTTCGGGGTCTTCTCACTGTATTGGCCTCGTCCCCTGCTGGGCTTGTAGATGAAATGACTAGTGCCGGGTACACACGGTCAAACTGTATGACGTACTTAGTCTGGCTTTCCGCCAGACTGTCCTTCGGACTTTCCGAACGGGCTACTTGCCCACACACGGCACTTTTTCAGCAGACTAATACGGCGTACTAAGTCCGCCGTACTATCCGCCCTACTTTTGAAATGAACGGACTCGCCCACACACGCGGAGGAAAGTCTGCTCATTTCGAGCGCGTCTCCACGTAGGCGGGGCCCGCGAAGGAGACGTTGCTGGCCCCGCCACCTGGTATGGACTTAAAGGGGAACCCCAACACCGAAAAAAATCGGCGTGGGGGTCCCCCCCAAGTCCACAGCAGACTCTTGTACGAGCACGCTGCCCGGACGGCCAGGAAAGTCTCGCCGGACTCCTCCGCTATCTTCTTGTAGCTCTTTTGCTAGCGGAGGAGTCCGGCTTTCTTCCTCGCCGCCGGCCTCTTCTCCCGACTTCGGGGGTCTTGTCCCCCTCTTCGGTTCTTCTGCCGGGCCACCGCGCCTTCTTATAGCTCTTTTACAGGCTGTGGCCCGGTCTTCTGTCGCCGCCGCCGCCTTCCGTTCTTCTTCTTCTTCTTCTCCTCCTTCTCCAGGAGATGTTGACTCGACGCTCTATGTCACATGGGTTGGTCACATGGGTTGATGTCACATGGGGACTGTGACATCGTAGGGGGGCGGGGTCACCATGTGACATCAACCCATGTGACCAACCCATGTGACATCAACCCATGTGACACCGCCCCTTGTCCCTATATAAGTGGCCGCGCAGCACGTCCCTGGCATTGTGGCCGGAGAGAGCGTCGAGTCAACATCTCCTGGAGAAGAAGAAGAATGGAAGGTGGCGGCGACAGAAGCCGGCCTCTTCTCCCGACTTCGGAGGTCTTGTCCCCCTCTTCGGTTCTTCTGCCGGACCACCGCGCCTTCTTATAGCTCTTTTACAGGCGGTGGCCCGGCAGAAGAACCGAAGAGGGGGACAAGACCCCCGAAGTCGGGAGAAGAGGCCGGCGGCGAGGAAGAAAGCTGGACTCCTCCGCTAGCAAAAGAGCTACAAGAAGATAGCGGAGGAGTCCAGGGAGAAGACCCCCGAAGACGGAAGCCCCCCGGAGCTGTGCAATAAAGTATTTTATCTCGTGTGTTGTGTTTTTTTTTTCTTTTTTTTTACAGGTGAATGGGTAGGGGTACATTGTACCACATACTCATTCACATAGGGTGGGGGGCCGGTATCCGGGGGCCCCCTTATTAAAGGGGCCTCCCGGTTTCCGATAAGCCCCCCGCCCGCAGACCCCGACAACCAACGGCCAGGGTTGTCGGGAAGAGGCCCTTGTCCTCATCAACATGGGGACAAGGTGCTTTGGGGTGGGGGGGCCACGCGGCCCCCCCTCTTCCCCAAGGCACCCCCCATGTTGAGGGCACGCGGCCTGGTACGGCTCAGGAGGGGGAGGCGCTCGCTCGCCCCCCTTTCCTGGCCGGCCGGGTAGCGTGCTCGGACAAGGGTCTGCTGTGGACTTGGGGGGGACCCCCACGCTGATTTTTTTCGGCGTTGGGGTTCCCCTTTAAGTCCATACCAGGCGACGGGGCCAGCGACGTCTCCTTCGCGGGCCTCGCCTACCTGGAGACGCGCTCGAAATGAGCGGACTTTTCCCCGGGCGGGAAAAGTCCGCTCATTTCAAAAGTACGGTGGACTGGCATACACACGGCTGGATTGTCCGCCGAAATGCGAGTACGAAGGACAGAATTTAGAAAAAAACGAAATTCTTAGTACGCCGGACTGCACGCTGAAAAAGTCAGCTGAAGCCCACACACGAGCGGATTGTCCGCTGAAATGTGTTTCAACGGACTAAGTATGCCATACAGTCCGCTCGTGTGTACGCGGCATAGGACTTCTCTTTGAGGCTCAGTGAGGTGACAATTTTATATCTACAAGGATGGGGGGATTTATTAGCATCTAGGGGTCACTTCTGGTCTAGAGACTCGCTCTGTCCTTCCAGATTCTAATTGAGGACCATCTGTCTATGATTGGTCACTGAATGAAGAGAATACAGAGTCCTGTGTGTCTTCTGGTCTGTTTTAGGTCCAAATTCAACCCAACACACAGGCTGAAATCAGACTTGAAACAGTGAATGGAGACACACCGGACCCCCTGCTGTGAGCTGCTGTGACCTCTAGTGTGACCCCAGTCAAAGTCTGATCTCTGATAGTCAGCGGAGGGGGAGGGGATGAAAGCCAATAACAGCGAGTGACCTGAAGGACTATGATGGAAACTCCCTGTGTAACCGGCCAATCAGAAGTCTGTTTTTGTATAACTTTCATCTAGGTGACATGTCTGGATCCCTCACATAGAAAATTTATACCAGAATCCTGCAGAATATTATATCATTTATAGGATAATTCTCACTCCAGACTCTGCAGAGTACAGCCAGGATCTCTGAGCCCCTCACATAGAAGTTTTATTCCAGAGTCTTCCAGATTATTCTCTGATAATTCCAGTGTGGTAAGGGATCGATTATTGATAAGAATGGATCGGAGATCATCACAGCCAGAGGAAGTCACATCACATCTCTCCAACCTGCAGAGACAAATCCAGACACATGATATTATATTATAAGATGAATATGAGGAATTATTCCCATTTAGTGAAAAGTAACATAACATCATTAGAGCAGAATATCAGGATATACAGAATGTTATACAGAGGAAAGATCTTGTTATTAGGGAAGCTGATAAAGGTGAAGGTGTTGTAGTACTTATGTCTACACAGTATAAAGAGGAGGCCCTGTGACCGCTTAGTCACCCCCTTATGTACTCGGTTATTAAGCAGAAACTCTCACAGTGTCTCATACAGAGACTTCTGAAATTGATAGATAAAGGAAAGAATCTGGGGGGTTTATGAAATAAAACAGCAGAATGTCTGATGGTGGATACCCCAGTGACCCCAATATTCCATCACCATCATCATTTACATTATTTACATTGTTGTCCTGTTGGAGCTCATTTTTTAACTACCTTGTTAAATCTTTTTAAAGCCCCATACACACTATCAGATTGTCTGCTGATTTTTTCCATCAGATTTACCAAAACCATATAATATGAGGTCAAACCTTAGGGGTTTCAATGTGTATGCAATCGGGCAGGCCCTTGTACTACATGGTTTTGGTAAACCTGAAGGAAAAAATCAGCAGACAATCTGATAGTGTGTATGGGGCTTAAGAATAAAATTATTTTTGAATTACTTATACATTGTTGATTTAATCCACTAACTCTGCTGCCTAAAAATAAATTTTCCATATTTTCGGGTGAGCAGCACTCTCTAACCTGTACTGGTATGTGTCTTCCCCTTGTTGTAATATTCCATCACCTTCCTAAAGTCCACCAATCAGGAGTTCCCATTGAAGATCACTAGATTATGGCAGGAATAGGATCCCTTATAGAGAATGTAGGGGGGAGGGGTGGATATACATTTCCAGCCTTTAGTGCTGAGACTTCTGGGATATATTAGAGATACAAGTACTATATTGGTGGATATTCCACATTTACAATGGGATTCTACATTCACATGGGGGACACTTCACATTAAAGCACTTTATTCTTCCATCCCCCATTCTTTAGTATCTCCAGCAATCAGATATCATCTCCATAGATATAGATCATATACTAGGATGTTACAGGAATTATTACAGAGGATGTAAAGGATGAAGGTTTTTTACCTTAACTACTTCAGCCCCGGAAGGATTTACCCCCTTAATGACCAGAGCACTTTTTACAATTTGGCATTGCACTGCTTTATCTGGTCATGTAACGCTGTACACAAAGCAAATGTGCATCCTTTTTTCCTACAAATAGAGCTTTATTTTGGTGGTATTTTATCACCTCTGGGATTTTTATTTTTTTGCAATATAAATGAAAAAAAGATTGAAAATGTTGAAAAAAATATATTTCTATGTTTTGTTATAAAAAAAAAAAATCCAATAAACATAATTTTAGTCATACATTTAGGCCAAAATGTGTTCAGCCACATGTCTCAGCTAAATAAATCCCAATAAGCGTATATATTTGTTGGTTTGCACAAAAGTTATAGTGTCTACAAACTAGGGTACATTTACTGGAATTTACACAGCTTTTAGTTTATGACTGACTATCTCATTTCTTGAGGTGCTAAAATGACAGGACAGTACAAACCTCCCAAATTACCCCATTGTGGAAAGTAGACACCCCAAGCTATCTGCTGAGAGGCATGGGGAGTATTTTGCAGATCTCACTTTTTGTCACAAAGTTTTGAAAATGTAAAAAAAATAGAAAATCTATTCTGTTAAAGACTGTACATTTATGTATCCATACATTGAGATTCTGTATGGACTCATGTCTGTTTATATGTTATTTTTACAAATCTTTTGAATACATTTTTTTATGATAAAAATAAAAATTTGTTTGCATTAAAAGTCCCACTGTACCTGGGGTACTGTTATCCCTTTATTTAGAGATATTACTTAATTTTTTTTTAATTTCCTTTTCTTTCTTAAAGAGGAGGTCCGTTCAAAAAAAAAAAAAAAAAGTCAGCAGCTGCAAACACTGCAGCTGCTGACTTAATAAACACACTCACCTGTCCAGGGCGCCCGTGATGTCGGCCGCCCGAGGCCGACCCGTCCCTCGGCTCTCGGGTCCCGGCGCCGCCATTCCCTCTAAGGGAAACAGGCAGTGGAGCTTTATGGCTTCACTGCCCGTTTCCTACTGCGCATGCGCGAGTCCCGCAGCTACTGCGCATGTGCGAGTCCCGCAGCACTTTCTGAATGGGACGCGCTGTGTTCTGGAACACACAGTTCCCAGAACACAGCGCGACCCATTACCCAGAAGACGCCGCGACGAAGAGAGAAGACAGAAGATCTCCGCGGAGGAGGAAGAGGAAGATTAGGAGAAAGTGCCTAGCAACAGGCATTTCTGGTAAGTAAAAAAAAAAAAAAAATTTCATTTTTTTTTTATATTTTTTTGTAATTTTTTATATTTTTTTTGTTTTCAGGGTGGCCCTCCACTTTAATTTTCCCAAACAAATGAGATCTGCAAAATACTCACCATGCCTATCAGCAAATATCTTGGGGTGTCTACTTTCCAAAATGGGGCCTGGCTTGTCTCACTCTGCTCCAGCCTGCTGCTGATGCTGCATCACCCAGCTCACCGGATCACTGACCTGCATCTGCCAACCGCATTCCGGTCTTCCCTGGTGATCCATCATCCACTCATCTGTGCCAGCTACCACAGATCTCATAGGCACTCTTACCTCGCTGTGCTCTCAAGGCCACTGTCCCAACTCCAGTGGCTCCTGAGCCAGGGCCGTAAGAGAGGTCTCTTCCTACAAGTCAGGCTGTATGATAAGGTATGTAACAGTATCAAACAGCCATGTCTGAGCCTGCAGGAAGAACCTCACCGGTGATGGAGATTTGTCAGTACCTCACAGCTCTCACACAGGCCATGAAATCCTTACAGGAGGGTTACATTAAACTGAAAGAACAGGCACAGAATTTAACAGTTCCTACTAATGCAGCTTCTGCATCCTCTGCTGCCCCTACACAGACTGTCTCCACTCCCTCAGTGGTGATGCCACAACCTCAACCCAGAGTCCCCACTCCAGAGAGATTTGCAGAGGAACAAACTAAATTCTAGGCCTTCCGCAACGCATGTCAGCTTTATTTTGCTTTGTAAGCGAAAACTTTTTCACTAAAATCCACCAAGGTGGGATTTTTTTTAAAACCAAGAAAAGGTTTATTGCACAAAAACAATCAGGTGCATAACTATTGCAGCAATATAATCAGGTGTAATCATAATTAGTATTATCACTATAATACAGCTTCTAGGTATAAACATTTGTATAAAATCAACTAACTGTACAAATATATTATTATTGATTTTGGTGGTGCTGCATAAATTGACAACAACATTTACCATTGAACTTGTATTATGGGAACTATTGTAAAGCATTGAACCTGTAACGGTAGATAGGTAAGAGGGAGAACAAATATATCATCCGTTTCAAGGCACATAGGGCGAGAATCGAACATTACCCTCAATACATGTTGTTATTTATATGGGGATTCACCATGGTTCCATCAAGAGTAATTGATATAAAAGTTAGACATTATTACCGGCAGTCCAGTCAATCTTTGACCAACTGGGTTGGACCTAGTCCTGGTTAGGGATGAGCCAAAACACTCCCCGGTTCGGTTCGTATCCAGAAAATGTGAACAGACCAAAAGTTTGTGCAAACTCTCGAACACGGGGGGCTGGATCTGGGGGTCCCCTTGTTAAGATTCTGATAAGCCCCCCGCCTGCAGACCCCCACAACCACTGGGCAAGGGTATTGGGGATGAGGCTCTTCTCCCCATCAACATGGGGAAACGGTGCTGTGAGGCTACCCCAAAGCACCCTCCCAATGTTGAGGGCAAGTGGCCTGTTACGGTTCAGGAGGGGGTCATTCTCTCGTCCCCCCTCTTTTCCTGCCAGTTTGCGTGCTCGGATAAGGATCTGGTATTGATTTTTGGGGGGACCCCACAATTTTTTTTTTTCATTTTGACGCCGGGTTCCCCTTTTTTTAATTTTGTTTGGGGTTCCCCTGTGGGGAAATTCCATGCCGTTTTTATCAATGAACTTTTATGCGTATTGTCAGACCGACAATTCATTATAGCCATGAGTACTTTTAAATGACTTTTTTCCTTTAGAAATTTCATTTTGCTGCCAGGCTGTTCTAAATACGGGAAACATGCACCTTTTCCAGGCATAGTATAGACACCCCCATGTACGAAATTTAAAGGAATATTTCACTTTTATTGTTTCAGTTTAAGCATTATTAAAATCACTGCTCCTGAAATAACGTCCGTTTTAAAAACTTTTTTTGCATTGATCTATGTCCCCTGGGCTAGGTCCCCAAAACACTTTTTATGACAATAGCATGCATATAAGTCTTTAAAATTAGCACTTTTGATTTCTACCATCGACTTTTAAAGGGTGTTCCGTGGCTTTCGAATTTGCCGCGAACACTCAAAATTGTTCCCTGTTCGGCGAACTGGTGAACAGACAATGTTCAAGTCGAACATAAAGCCCATTCCTAGTTGGTGGTACCAGAACACTGTAAGCCCTCAAAGGTACACTTGGTGGGCGCTGGAAAGGGCCTTGCTATGAAATATTATATCAAGAATTGTAATTACATGCCCCTGTTGAACATGGTCTGAAAAATTGGGCCTTTGGTGGTGATGTGGTGGTGTTGCCACAACACTATAAGCCCTCACAGTTACTCTTGGTGGGCACAGGAATGAGCCTTGCTGCAAAATATTAAACATTGTAATTACATACCCCTGTTGAACAAGGGCAGAAAAATTGGGCTTTAGGCACTGGTGCTGGTGCCACAACACTGCAACCCCTCACAGACACTCTAGTTGAGTGCAGGAACAAGCCCTGGTGCAAAATATTACAGCAGAAATTGTAATTATATGCCCCTGTTAAACAGGAGCAGAAAAATTGGGCCTTAGCCCCCGGGGTGGTGCCCAGAACTGAAAATGTTCTTACAAGCTATCAACATGAACACTGAGGAGGAATAGGATAGTCACTCAGCATAAGAGGATAGTCACTCAGCATAACAGGATAGTCACTTAGCATAACTGTATAGTCACTCAGCATCAGCATAGGCAGTCTTGAAGGGATCTCGCATTCATGAAAAAAATATTCGGTTACATCAGCATCAGGTGCTTGGTAGCTGGTGATCCAAAACTGATTAATTTTATGAAGATCAACCAAGTCAGTGGACAGGCACACTGTCAATCATGGTCAAAAAGAGTTTACAAATAAAGGCAAAATCTACCAGATCTGTAGCTTTTTTATCTGTTCTACAGAGTTTGTAGTCTATTGTTTGATCTGCCTGTGCGGTTTGTACTACGTGGGCAGAACCATACGCACTTTGAGGAAGAGGTTTGGGGAGCACCTCCGTCTCGTAGAGGCAGGAGACGACACGCACAGTGTTCTCCTACACTTCCTCAAAAAACGTGACCATTCCTCGTCGGGCCTCAGGGTCTGTCAGAGGGAGACATATTGGATTGATATATTGGACTCCCTTGCCCCTGGAGGCCTGAATGAGGAAATTGAGGTGAGTAGTCTAATCTGAGTGCTTTTCTGTATATTCCTTCCTTCATCCACCATTTTCACAATATTCTTATCATTACTATTCATTTTTGTCTTGTGCACATCTGCACATGAGCATATTTTATCAGCCAGATATTTATATATCATAGCTATTTAACCACTTCAATAACAGGCACTTATAGACCTTCCTGCCCAGAACAATTTCCAGCTTTCAGTGCTGTCGCACTTTGAATGACAATTGCGCGGTCATGCTACACTGTACCCAAACTAAAATTGTTATCATTTTGTTCCCAAAAATAGAGCTTTCTTTTGGTGGTATTTGATCGCCTCTAGAATTTTTATTTTGTGCTAAACAACGAACATGTTGAAAAAAAAAATGTTTTTTTGTTTCAGTTACAAAACCTTGTAAATAAGTAAGTTTTCTCCTTCACTGATGGGCACTGAAGGGGCTGCAGTGATGGGCACCAATAAGGTGGTACTGATGGGCATCAATGATGTGGCACTGATAGGCGGCACTGATATGTGACACAGATAGGCATTGATAGGTGGCACAAATAGGCACTGATAGGTGGCACGGACGGGCATGGATAGGTGACATGGATGGGCATGGATAGGAGGCATGAATGGGCACTGATAGGCGGCACGGATGGGCACTGATAGGAGGCACGGATGGGCACTGATAGGAGGCACGGATGGGCACTGATAAGTGGCATTGTAATATACAGTATTGTACGGATGGATGCCAATGAGTGCCAAATAATGCATGCCAATCAGTGATGCACATTGTGGGCACTGATTGGCATACATTGTGGGCACTGACTGGCATCCCTGGTGGTCTAGGGTGGCATACCTGGTGCTGGGCATCCCTGGTGGTCCAGTGTGGGCATCCTTGAGGAGCTGTGCTGATAATCGATCAGCACAGACCCCCCTGTCAGAGGAGCAGCTGATCGGCTCTCCTCTACTCGCGTCTGACAGACGTGAGTGAGGAAAAGCCCATCAACAGCTCTTCCTATTTACACTGTCATCAGCCGTGATTGGACACGGCTGATCACTTGGTAAGGAGTCTCGGCCAGAGACTCTTTACCGAGATTGTAACAACGATCGCCGCGAGGCGCGCATCGGCTAAATATCCTGATCGCATCATATGACGTCCGGTCAGGATATTGAAACCACTTTGCCGCTGTCATTCTGCTATATGGCGGGCGGCAAGTGGTTAAGGTTATATTCTAAACAAATTTTCTTTATCCAAGTTGTCTCCTCTAGTTTATATCTATCTATTTCTGACAAGACCCCTATGGTTTTCTTTTTCCCACAAGAAAGGAACGTTGTCTGTAGATAGCATTTGTGCAGTACAGTTCCTCTTTTATTAGCTTTAGTATTTTTCTACTTTTTGTCCCTTTTCCCTCCCCCCCTTTTAATCAGGTTCTCACCGATATAATGCTTAATCACATGGCCACGAGTTTTCAGTTAATTGTGTAGTAAATAATACATACATAAAGACATACACACATACAATATACACAGTATATATATCATCCTTAATTACACTCTGTTTTCAGGTTTTGTTTTCTCTTCACTATTAACACCAGCACATTTATTTCATCCTGTCCCTCTTTTAATTAATTTCTGTTACCCCATCCATTTGTCATTCATGGCGGCGAAGCGATCTATATTTTAATATTACCAGTACAACACGCATCTTTTTTCCCTCTCTTTCTTTTCAGATGTTGAAAGCTTTTTAATTTGTTTTTAATTCATTTTACAATTCAGTACTTATTGTATGTCAATCAGTCAATTTTTTTATTTTCAATGTTATGCTATGAGTGACCGCTCTGTCAACCAATGAGCTGTGTGTCATTATGACCTATCAGCGCTGCCCTATCATAACCTTTTTTTGTGTTACATTTGCGAGACCTGCTTCTAGGTGAGATAGAGCCGAGAACAGTGAGCCCTCAGGAAGCAATAGGGGCCTGATGGGATCATTGACATCGAAACCCCCCAGTTACCCAGGTGTTGGAGCTGCGATGTCACAAAGTAAAATCTGGCATGCGGCACAGCTAGACCCCCTTGATATTTAGTTAGCTGTAGAGTATGTAAACAAATCATGCTGACTTGTTACCCCATATGAAATCTCTGAACTGGGCATCTATTTGGGTAAACCATTTGTGTGGTATCCATATTGTGGAATATATATAAAAGTTGTGGGGCCCACACCATTTTAATAAAATTTGCCCTGCCAGAGAGGTAATTTCATCTTTCAACTTCATCTGAAATTTATGGAGTAAGGGTACTAATTTCAGTGTAATATACTGGTTTGAGTCTGGAGTTACCTGTATACCGATGTAGCGGAACTCGCCAACTGTAATAATGTCTCTTGCACAATCAGGTAGAGGATTGTGGCATGGGGTCCAGTGGCATAAGCACCGACTTATTCCAGTTAATACTGAATCCAGACAGCTCACCAGAGTCAGCAATTAAACGCATTACATTCTTCAAGGAGGTTTCTCCTAAGAAAATCAATGTGTCATCCACATATAGAGAAATTACATCATGGTTAAGTCCTCGAAGGAAGCCTATGATGTTTTGCAATTCTCTGACATGTATGGCTAGAGCAGTGTTTCTCAAATCCAGTCCTCAGGCCCCCCCAACAGGTCATGTTTTCAGGATTTCCCTCAGATGAAACGGCTGTGGTAATTGCTAAGGCAGTGAAACTGATCAAATCATCTGTGAAAAATAATGGAAAACCTGAAAACATGACCTGTTGGGGGGGCCTGAGGACTGGATTTGAGAAACACTGGGCTAGAGGTTCAAGAGCTAGGGTGAACAACAGGGGTGATAGAGGACACCCCTATGGCATGCCCTTGAAGAGTCTGAAGGGTTTTGATACATCTCCAGTGAAAAGAGGGGCCCACCTCAAATTTTGTCAGCCTTTCCCACAGATAGGGCCATTCAACATTGTCAAATGCTTTGGCAGCGTCTAAAGAGAAGATGGCCCTATTAACTGGGTTGTCTGTAGGCAGTTGAAGGTTGAGAAATAGTCTGAGTTGGTTTTGAGATGTGGATCTAGTTGGTATAAAACCTGACTGATTTCTACGGATCACGTTTTGAATACATTTGGCCAATCTGTTAGCCAGAACTCTGGCCAACAGCTTAATGACATAATAAATGTGCAAACATAGACCTCTACACAGAAATTACAAACTTATGTATAATTATCGGGTGACCCCTTTATTAATTGAATATGTGTGTATAGGTTGCACGTGAAAAAACACAATACAAAGAAAAATAGATTAACAAAGTCCTTCCAATAAGGATGGAACTGGTTGTTATAGAAACTCCTCCAAGACCAAACTTGATGCCAAATGTCCTCCAATTAGAAAAGCAGATCATACTCCACCAAAAACGATCATACAGGATAGAAGAATGGAACCAACATAGCGTAATTCCGTAAAAACTTGTAAATTTATTAAAACAGTATCACACTTACATTTCTGTAGTTGACATAGCGCTTTCTTTCAAAAATAGTCACAGTAGTGAGGTTCTACCGACGCGTTTCGTCTCCTTGGACGTCGTCTGGGGTGTCCCCCCACTGCTGTGGTACTCACTTTTATGTGTTTAAGTGTCCAATGGGCCAGAATTTCTCAATTGTGTGTCTCCGCGATTCACTTCAGGTTTCCGGTCAAAATAGCCGCCAAGCGTACGTTCCAAGCCTCGCTTTGGGCCGACCATACACACGCAGTTTACACTTTTGTTTGGCGCTCACAATATCCATGGAGTTACAGGATTTACAAGCAGCTTGGCGTGTGCAGCCAGTATCAATGTGCTAGGCAACACAACGAAGCGGACAAGCCACACTATCCCCTATCCCCAAGACCCGGAAGTGACCATATTCGCCCATCGGCGTCACTTTCTGAGAGCTCCGAGCTGGAACGCAATCACGCTCGCCGGAAGTGACGCCGCCGCCATTTTAACGTCCACTTGGACCGCAAACACTCAGCCCACATAGCGGAAGTCACACGGACAGCGAAACCAGGACAGGGAAGTTTAAATACCTCCAACATTTACGGACATATTAGTGTTGCAATTCTAATTGGAGCCCAATCAAGATTATTCACACCACCCACCGTATATAAATATGGCAGATCACTATACAAACAGAGAAATCTGGGCCCTTTTGTACACATCACACAAAAATTGTTACACAATTTAGTTAAACATTGATACATGGTCTCATAAAACACAAAAATAAGAACTTGAAAATAAATATATAAGAAAATTAATAAAAAAATGTCTTTAATGGAAAATATATTTTATAATAAAAAAATAGTTATAAAAGTTATTATTCAACTTGCACTAAATTAAAAGGCCATAATAGACCCATACATAGCAAAAATATATTTAAAGCATATATTGCAACTTTAATCAATATCTAATAGACATCCGGAACAATATGAGACAGAGACATACTTAAAGCATGTATCTAGGCCGGTACACAGTAAACACCTGGGCGTTAATCCGACCAAAAACATGATCAGAATATACAATATATTCAGAACAGATATGCATTGGGCTATCACTTCCTTTTATAATCAGGCTTCATTTATGAAAGCGTTTACGTCCCACTCTACGTTTAGACCATACAGAGAGTGGGACCGAAGCTCATATATCCAATATGTCTCTAAACGAGGCCCACCTTTTGTCATAGCACCCCCCTCCATGGAGGCACAAACTTATCTATGGCCACAAATTGGGTACCCTGTGGACTGCTGCCATGGCATTCTTTGTAGTGTCTTGGGACAGTGTGTTTGGTGTCCTTTGCTTTAATTAAAGCAATATGCTCTCCCACTCTGATGGAAAATGTCCTAGTGGTTCGTCCCACATATTGCTTCCCGCAGGGACAGGTGATTAAGTAGACCACATAGCGGGTGCCACAAGTACAGAATGTTTTAATGTTCTAATTTTTTTTTGAAACGGTTGATCTAAATTGTGTAGTCTTGTGTCTGCCCACTGTATTATGTGTACACACTACACACTTTTTGCACGGAAAGAAACCAGTAAGATTATGAAAAAAGGAGGGCCGTGTGGGTGGATTGATGATATTAGGTGCAATGCTACTCCTTAGAGCTGGAGCCCCATTGAAGAGGACCCTTGCTCTATCCGGCAGCCTGGAGCCCAATACTGAATAGTTTCTAAGGATATCCCAATGCTTATTTATTATGGTTCTAATCTGCCCATGTTGCGTCGAAAAAGAAGTCAACATGGCCCATTTATAGCTCTCATTAGGTTCCTGTGGAGGCTTAACAGCTAAAAGTGAATCCCTATTGACTGATGAGGCCTTCTGTAACTCAATTTCTAAGACCGCATTGTCATACCCATATGTTTTAGGAATTCTGCTTGTGTCATGAAACTGTCAGTCTGGGTGCAGTTCCTACGGAGCCTAAGGAATTGGTTGCGAGGAACTGAACCCAGCCATGACTTATGATGGCAGCTATCAACAGGGATGAAGCCATTACGGTCCGTGCGCTTAAAATGCTTCCTGAATTCAAACTTATTATTAACGAGTTCAATTTCCAAATCTAGAAAAATTATTTAACTAGTGCTCATTTCATAAGTTAATACTATATCTCTGTCATTGGTGTTCAAGAGGTCAAAAATGTGCGTAAAGATTCAGGGGACCCACTCCATAGGAGGAGGATGTCGTCTATATAACGTGCCCAGAACACCAATGATGGGTTCCGCTGGGCATATACAACATCCTCCTCCCATTTGGCCATTAAAAGATTTGCGAGGCTGGGGGTAAACTTAGCTCCCATGGCTACCCCACGTTGTGAATAAAAATAGCTGTGTTCCGTAGCGAGCTGTAAAAGTTCTATAAGATAGTCACATTGGAAGGCAGCTAAAGAATGTTACTGATCAAGAAAATGGCGTACTGCCTCAGCCCCCTTTTTGTGGGGTATGCACGTGTATAATGAGGCCACGTCGGCAGTAGCGATAATGGGAGAGTGGGAGAGCATATTGCTTTAATTAAAGCAAGGGACACCAAACACACTGCCCTTAGACACTCCAAAGAATGCCATGGCAGCAGTCCACAGGGTACCCAATTTGTGGCCATAGATAAGTTTGTGCCTCCATGGGGGGGTGCTATGACAAAAGGCGTGTCTCGTTTAGAGACATATTGGATATATGAGCTTCGGTCCCACTCTCCATATGGTCTAAACGTAGAGTGGGACATAAACGCTTTCATAAATGAAGCCTGATTATAAAAGGAAGTGATAGCCCAATGCATATCTGTTTTGAATATATTGTATATTCTGATCATGTTTTTGGTCGGATTAAAGCCCAAGTGTTTACTGTGTATCGGCCTAGATGCATGTTTTAAGTCTCTGTCTCATATTGTTCCGGATGTCTATTAGATATTGATTAAAGTTGCAATATATGCTTTAAATATATTTTTGCTACATATGGGTCTATTATGGCCTTTTAATTTAGTGCAAGTTGAATAATAACTTTTATTACTATTTTTTATTATAAAAGATTTTTTTCATTAACCACTTGAGACCCGCGCTACGTCTATTGACGTCATGGGGTTTCGCTGGTTATATCTAAATGATGCCTGAGTCCACAGACATCATTCAGATACTGCCGTTTTCAGCCAGCGATTCCCTACACCATAAGAATGATCATAGCGGCTGTTCCGCCGCTTGATCGTTCTTACGGGCGGCGGGAGGGGATGCCCCCCCTCCCGCCGCCCTCCGGTGCTTCTACCGACTCACCGTTTCCATCGGTGAGTCAGTCACAGGATCCGCCGGCCCCAGCATGTGATCATAGAGATTTCCGGCGGACTAGATTGTCCCCGGAGTCTCTATGATCGTTCAGAGGCTGGGCGCGATGTTATGACGTCATGCCCGGCCTCGGTATTCAAATTAACGGCGCCGATCTGGCTAGGAAGCCAGGATCGTTTTTTATTTTTATTTTTTTATTCTTCCCAGCCTAGAGGTGAGATATGGGGTCTTATTGACCCCATATTTCACTGTAAATAGGTCAGATCGTGCCATATTCCTATTACAAGGGATGTTTACATTCCTTGTAATAGGAATAAAAGTCATCAATTTTTTATTTTATTTTTTTTAAGTGTAAAACTAAAAAAATAAAAATAAAATTAACAAAAAAAATAAATAAATGTTGAGCGCCCCTGTCCCCGTGAGCTCGCACACAGAAGCGAACGCATATGTAAGTCCTGCCCACATATGAAAACGGTGTTCAAACCACACATGTGAGGTATCGCCGCGAACGTTAGAGCGAGAGCAATAATTCTAGCCCTAGACCTCCTCTGTAACCCAAAACATGTAACCAGTAAAAAAATTTAAAGCGTCGCCTATGGGGATTTTTAAATACCAAAGTTTGGCGCCATTCCACGAGCGCGTGCAATTTTGAAGCGTGACATGTTGGGTATCTATTTACTCAGCGTATCCTCCACTTTCACATTATGCAAAAAAATTGGGCTAACTTTACTGTTTTTTTTTTAAGCATGAAACAGTTTTTTTTTCTGAAAAGAACGCGTTCGAAAAATTGCTGCGCAAATACCGTGCAAGATAAAAAGTTGCAATGACCGCAATTGTATTCTCTAGGGTCTTTGCTAAAAAACATATATAATGTTTGGGGGTTCTATGTAATTTTCTAGCAAAAAAAATAGGAATTTTACATGTAGGAGAGAAATGTCAGAATTGGCCTGGGTCTGAAGTGGTTAAAGAAATTTTTTTATTCATTTTCTTATATATTTATTTTAAAGTTCTTATTTTTGTGTTTTATGAGATGATGTATCAATGTTTGACTAAATTGTGTAACAATTTTTGTGTGATGTGTACAAAAGGGCCCGGATTTCTCTGTTTGTATAGTGATCTGCCATATTTATATACGGTGGGTGGTGTGAATAATCTTGATTAGTGATGGACGAACTTCCGACGGGACGTTTCGCGAACGCGAAACGCGAACGGGCACAAACGTTCGCGAAAACGACCGTTCGCCGCGGGCTCCATTGACTTCAATGGGAGGCGAATTTCGCAAACCTTTAGGTCGAATTTGCGGCCACGGGGTAATTATTAGGGGGTAGCACGTAGTCCCACCACCTGGACAATAGCATAATACATGTATGAGGTGAATTTGGGATCGATAACTACAAGCATTTTTTTTTTATTTGGGAAATTGTTCTGACAATTCAGGACTATGGAGCTAATGAAGGCAATGGAGGAGAGGGAAGGTCAGGGACCAGGGTAGGCAAACAAGAGGGTGCAGGAGATACAGAGCACTGACAGCAGCACCGTAATACAGAGCACTGACATCAGCACCGTGACATACAGCGCTGACAGCAGCTCCGTGACATACAGCGCTGACAGCAGCTCCGTGACATACAGCGCTGACAGCAGCTCCGTGACATACAGCGCTGACAGCAGCTCCGTGACATACAGCGCTGACAGCAGCTCCGTGACATACAGCGCTGACAGCAGCTCCGTGACATACAGCGCTGACAGCAGCACCGTGACATACAGCGCTGACAGCAGCTCCGTGACATACAGCGCTGACAGCAGCTCCGTGACATACAGCGCTGACAGCAGCACCGTGACATACAGCGCTGACAGCAGCTCCGTGACATACAGCGCTGACAGCAGCTCCGTGACATACAGCGCTGACAGCAGCACCGTGACATACAGCGCTGACAGCAGCTCCGTGACATACAGCGCTGACAGCAGCTCCGTGACATACAGCGCTGACAGCAGCTCCGTGACATACAGCACTGACAGCAGCTCCGTGACATACAGCGCTGACAGCAGCTCCGTGACATACAGCGCTGACAGCAGCACCGTGACATACAGCGCTGACAGCAGCTCCGTGACATACAGCGCTGACAGCAGCTCCGTGACATACAGCGCTGACAGCAGCTCCGTGACATACAGCGCTGACAGCAGCACCGTGACATACAGCGCTGACAGCAGCTCCGTGACATACAGCGCTGACAGCAGCTCCGTGACATACAGCGCTGACAGCAGCACCGTGACATACAGCGCTGACAGCAGCTCCGTGACATACAGCGCTGACAGCAGCTCCGTGACATACAGCGCTGACAGCAGCACCGTGACATACAGCGCTGACAGCAGCTCCGTGACATACAGCGCTGACAGCAGCTCCGTGACATACAGCGCTGACAGCAGCTCCGTGACATACAGCACTGACAGCAGCTCCGTGACATACAGCGCTGACAGCAGCTCCGTGACATACAGCGCTGACAGCAGCACCGTGACATACAGCGCTGACAGCAGCTCCGTGACATACAGCGCTGACAGCAGCTCCGTGACATACAGCGCTGACAGCAGCTCCGTGACATACAGCACTGACAGCAGCTCCGTGACATACAGCGCTGACAGCAGCTCCGTGACATACAGCGCTGACAGCAGCACCGTGACATACAGCGCTGACAGCAGCTCCGTGACATACAGCGCTGACAGCAGCTCCGTGACATACAGCGCTGACAGCAGCTCCGTGACATACAGCGCTGACAGCAGCTCCGTGACATACAGCGCTGACAGCAGCTCCGTGACATACAGCGCTGACAGCAGCTCCGTGACATACAGCGCTGACAGCAGCACCGTAAGCAGCCCCAGGAGGAAGTCAGCACAGCACAGGGATGGTGTGATCCCCTCATAATAAGAACCCCCAGGAGGAAGTCAGCACAGCACAGGGATGGTGGGAGCCCCTCATAATAAGAACCCCCAGGAGGAAGTCAGCACAGCACAGGGATGGTGGGAGCCCCTCATAATAAGAACACCCAGGAGGAAGTCAGCACAGCACAGGGATGGTGGGAACCCCTCATAATAAGCAGCCCCAGTAGAAATATGACACCGCTCAACCTCTTCAAAGAGGAGGGTAGGGGCATATAGTACGGTGTGCTTTTTTGGGTCAGGGAAGTGAGCCAAATGAATTAAGAAGGTCTGTGTGCTTGATTCCAAAAATTGTTTATAGACATATACATGGTCTACTGATCACATGTGTTGAATTCCTCCGAGATCCATGCCTCATTCATTTTTAGAAATGTGAGGTAGTTAACACTGTCGTGAGCTAGGCGAGTACGCTTATCGGTCACAATCCCCCCTGCTGCGCTGAACGTCCTTTCGGACAGGACACTGGATGAGGGGCAAGCCAACAGTTCGATTGCAAATTGGGCAAGCTCTGGCCAGAGGTCAAGCCTGCCCACCCAGTAGTCTAGGGGTTCATCACTCCTCAGAGCGTCCACATCGGCCGTTAACCCAATGTAGTCGGACACCTGACGGTCTAGGCGTTCCCTGATGCTGGATCCGGATGACACCTGTCGATGGGTCGGCTGAAAGAATGACCTCATATCCGAAGTCACCAACACATCTTCAAACCGGCCTCTTCTTGCAGGCGCTGTTGGATTGGTACCCGCAACTCCTTCTCTGGGAGTGGGAATTGCTCCTCTGCCAGCGCACGCAAAAGCAGAATGCAGCATTTCTCGAAGCAAGGCCTGGAAGTGCTGCATTCTGACAGCCCTCTGCGACGGCGGTAACATTTCCGCCATTTTGTGTTTGTACCGGGGATCTAAGTACGTTGCCACCCAGTACTGGTCCTTGACCCTCATGCTTTTTATACGGGGGTCCCTATTAAAACACTGGAGCATGAAGGCCCCCATTTGCACTCAAGCGGAAGGTATGTGGTGGTGGTGGTGTTGTTGGTGGTAGTGTCTTTGGGGGTGCACATAGCAGAGAGTGAAGAAGAGGGTGCAGATCGAGAGGATGAGGAGGGTGCAGAAGAATAAGGCTGAGTGAGCCACTCAACCAAGTCTGGTGCGTCCTTTAAAGTAATTGAACGCACCTTCTGCAACTTCCCACTTTGGCTCAAGGCTGTTGCTCCTGCCCTACCCCTACCACCCCTGCGGAAGGGCCTGCCTCTTCCTCTGCCTGTCATTTTTTAAATCACCCTGTGACAAAACTCTTAGTCCCTATACCGCTGAAGGACTGCTGCAGTATAGGGCAGCGGTCAGCAGTAGTGCACGTCAACCCTATGTATTGTGGACCGATAGCGGTCCTTACAGAACAGCAGACTGTACTGCACTCAGGCCTATGTACCGTAGCACCCTATACCAAGTTACCAGTCCTTATAAAAACTTTTGTGGACCAAGCAGGTTGTGTGTTAGTGATTAGCAGACTGTACGTCAGTCCCTATACCAATGAAGGACTGCTGCAGTATAGGGCAGCGGTCAGCAGTAGTGCACGTCAACCCTATGTATTGTGGACCGATAGCGGTCCTTACAGAACAGCAGACTGTACTGCACTCAGGCCTATGTACCGTAGCACCCTATACCAAGTTACCAGTCCTTATAAAAACTTTTGTGGACCAAGCAGGTTGTGTGTTAGTGATTAGCAGACTGTACGTCAGTCCCTATACCAATGAAGGACTGCTGCAGTATAGGGCAGCGGTCAGCAGTAGTGCACGGCAACCCTATGTATTGTGGACCGATAGCGGTCCTTACAGAACAGCAGACTGTAACGCACTCAGGCCTATGTACCGTAGCACCCTATACCAAGTTACCAGTCCTTATAAGAACTTTTGTGGACCAAGCAGGTTGTGTGTTAGTGATTAGCAGACTGTACGTCAGTCCCTATACCAATGAAGGACTGCTGCAGTATAGGGCAGCGGTCAGCAGTAGTGCACGGCAACCCTATGTATTGTGGACCGATAGCGGTCCTTACAGAACAGCAGACTGTAACGCACTCAGGCCTATGTACCGTAGCACCCTATACCAAGTTACCAGTCCTTATAAGAACTTTTGTGGACCAAGCAGGTTGTGTGTTAGTGATTAGCAGACTGTACGTCAGTCCCTATACCAATGAAGGACTGCTGCAGTATAGGGCAGCGGTCAGCAGTAGTGCACGGCAACCCTATGTATTGTGGACCGATAGCGGTCCTTACAGAACAGCAGACTGTACTGCACTCAGGCCTATGTACCGTAGCACCCTATACCAAGTTACCAGTCCTTATAAAAACTTTTGTGGACCAAGCAGGTTGTGTGTTAGTGATTAGCAGACTGTACGTCAGTCCCTATACCAATGAAGGACTGCTGCAGTATAGGGCAGCGGTCAGCAGTAGTGCACGTCAACCCTATGTATTGTGGACCGATAGCGGTCCTTACAGAACAGCAGACTGTACTGCACTCAGGCCTATGTACCGTAGCACCCTATACCAAGTTACCAGTCCTTATAAAAACTTTTGTGGACCAAGCAGGTTGTGTGTTAGTGATTAGCAGACTGTACGTCAGTCCCTATACCGCTGAAGGACTGCTGCAGTATAGGGCAGCGGTCAGCAGTAGTGCACGGCAACCCTATGTATTGTGGACCGATAGCGGTCCTTACAGAACAGCAGACTGTACTGCACTCAGGCCTATGTACCGTAGCACCCTATACCAAGTTACCAGTCCTTATAAGAACTTTTGTGGACCAAGCAGGTTGTGTGTTAGTGTTTAGCAGACTGTGCGTCAGTCCCTATACCGCTGAAGGACTGCTGCAGTATAGGGCAGCGGTCAGCAGTAGTGCACGGCAACCCTATGTATTGTGGACCGATAGCGGTCCTTACAGAACAGCAGACTGTAACGCACTCAGGCCTATGTACCGTAGCACCCTATACCAAGTTACCAGTCCTTATAAGAACTTTTGTGGACCAAGCAGGTTGTGTGTTAGTGATTAGCAGACTGTACGTCAGTCCCTATACCAATGAAGGACTGCTGCAGTATAGGGCAGCGGTCAGCAGTAGTGCACGGCAACCCTATGTATTGTGGACCGATAGCGGTCCTTACAGAACAGCAGACTGTACTGCACTCAGGCCTATGTACCGTAGCACCCTATACCAAGTTACCAGTCCTTATAAAAACTTTTGTGGACCAAGCAGGTTGTGTGTTAGTGATTAGCAGACTGTACGTCAGTCCCTATACCAATGAAGGACTGCTGCAGTATAGGGCAGCGGTCAGCAGTAGTGCACGGCAACCCTATGTATTGTGGACCGATAGCGGTCCTTACAGAACAGCAGACTGTACTGCACTCAGGCCTATGTACCGTAGCACCCTATACCAAGTTACCAGTCCTTATAAGAACTTTTGTGGACCAAGCAGGTTGTGTGTTAGTGTTTAGCAGACTGTGCGTCAGTCCCTATACCGCTGAAGGACTGCTGCAGTATAGGGCAGCGGTCAGCAGTAGTGCACGGCAACCCTATGTATTGTGGACCGATAGCGGTCCTTACAGAACAGCAGACTGTACTGCACTCAGGCCTATGTACCGTAGCACCCTATACCAAGTTACCAGTCCTTATAAGAACTTTTGTGGACCAAGCAGGTTGTGTGTTAGTGTTTAGCAGACTGTGCGTCAGTCCCTATACCGCTGAAGGACTGCTGCAGTATAGGGCAGCGGTCAGCAGTAGTGCACGGCAACCCTATGTATTGTGGACCGATAGCGGTCCTTACAGAACAGCAGACTGTACTGCACTCAGGCCTATGTACCGTAGCACCCTATACCAAGTTACCAGTCCTTATAAGAACTTTTGTGGACCAAGCAGGTTGTGTGTTAGTGATTAGCAGACTGTACGTCAGTCCCTATACCAATGAAGGACTGCTGCAGTATAGGGCAGCGGTCAGCAGTAGTGCACGGCAACCCTATGTATTGTGGACCGATAGCGGTCCTTACAGAACAGCAGACTGTACTGCACTCAGGCCTATGTACCGTAGCACCCTATACCAAGTTACCAGTCCTTATAAGAACTTTTGTGGACCAAGCAGGTTGTGTGTTAGTGTTTAGCAGACTGTGCGTCAGTCCCTATACCGCTGAAGGACTGCTGCAGTATAGGGCAGCGGTCAGCAGTAGTGCACGTCAACCCTATGTATTGTGGACCGATAGCGGTCCTTACAGAACAGCAGACTGTAACGCACTCAGGCCTATGTACCGTAGCACCCTATACCAAGTTACCAGTCCTTATAAGAACTTTTGTGGACCAAGCAGGTTGTGTATTAGTGTTTAGCAGACTGTGCGTCAGTCCCTATACCGCTGAAGGACTGCTGCAGTATAGGGCAGCGGTCAGCAGTAGTGCACGGCAACCCTATGTATTGTGGACCGATAGCGGTCCTTACAGAACAGCAGACTGTACCGCACCCAAGCCTATGTACCGTAGCACCCTAGACAGACCAAGTTACCAGTCCTGATAAAGAGCTTTGTGGAACAAGTGAGTTGTGAATGATTAGCAGACTGCAGCAGAAGGGCAGCAGTCAAGTATAATATTCTTTCTATATTTGGAAGAAAGAATATTATACGTGTACAAGCCTATTACCGTACCACTGATACCAGTCCTGAAAAGAACCTTTGTGGAACTAATAGTAACAGCAAGTCTTTAAAATTATCCTCACTGCCTGACAACACTGCTTCCTGCCTGTCCCTATACAAATTGGCAAAAAAGAGTAGGCTGGAACGATTAGCTGGAACAGCTCTTTTGTGGACCTGATAGTAACAGCTAATGATGATGATGATGATGATGATGAAGAAAGACTAATCTGGCTGAGCTGTCCCTAAAATAGCAGCATACAGCGCTCTGTCCCTTTATCTAAACTGACAAAAGAAACTCAGGCTGCTGACCTAACACCTATACCAGTCCTGAAAAGAACTTTTGTGTACCAAATAGCTAGCGTTTTCTCTGTCCCTACTCCACACAGGATCCTTTCCCTACAGTGACAGAAGAAAGAATGTAAAATGGCCACCGGATCGGGTGTATTTATAGGTTAGGGGGAATGTCCAAGTGTCCATGAGCTGTCATGTCTCAATTGGTTGTCCTGTAACACATGATAAACGTGTCACGAAAGGTTAAAGTTCTTGTATACATTAAACACGTAAGTCCGCCGGGGCGAACGACGGAAAAAGGCGTTCGAACCCGCGGACGGCGAAAGTCGGAAATTCGCCGCGAAACGACCGCCGGGCGAACCGTTCGGCCATCACTAATCTTGATTGGGCTCCAATTAGAATTGCAACACTAATATGTCCTTAAATGTTGGAGGTATTTAAACTTTCCTCGTCCTGGTTTTGCTGTCCGTGTGACTTCCGCTATGTGGGCTGAGTGTTTGCGGTTCAAGTGGACATTAAAGTGGCGGCGGCGTCACTTCCGGTGAGCGTGATTGCGTTCCAGCTCGGAGCGCCCTGGAAGTGATGCCGATGGGCGACTATGGTCACTTCCGGGTCTTGGGGATAGGGGATAGTGTGGCTTGTCGGCTTCGTTGTGTTGCCTAGCACATTGATACTGGCTGCACACGCCGAGCCGCTTGTAAAGCCTGTAACTCCATGGATATTGTGAGCGCCAAACAAAAGTGTAAACCATGTGTGTATGGTCGGCCCAAAGCGAGGCTTGGAACGCACGCTTGGCGGCCATTTTGACCGGAAACCGGAAGTGAATCGCAGAGACACACAATTGAGAAATTCTGGCCCATTGGACACTTAAACACATAAAAGTGAGTACCACAGCAGTGGGGGGACACCCCAGACGACGTCCAAGGAGACGAAATGCATCGGGAGAACCTCACTGCTGTGACTATTTTTGAAAAAAGTGCTATGTCAACTACAGAAATGTAAGTGTGATACTGTTTTAATAAATTTACAAGTTTTTACGGAATTACGCTATGTCGGTTCCATTCTTCTATCCTGTATGATCGTTTTTGGTGGAGTATGATCTGCTTTTATAATTGGAGGACATTTGGCATCGAGTTTGGTTTTGGAGGAGTTTCTATACCAACCAGTTCCATACTTCACGGTTCCCTGAAGACCATCTAATTGATTTCATATCAAAGCTGTTTTGACCCTTCGGGCATATGTCCGTTTGGGTCAAAGGCATCTGGTAAGCCTTAAATTCGTTCTTAGGTGGTGGCGTTCACACAAGGGTGTATTGTGCACTTTTTTGGATTTTCTGAAAGACTTTTGTAATTTTTTTTTCACGCAAAGGGGGGACTGTTGTTTGTCCCTTATATAGGCATTGCACTAATCCTTATTGGAAGGACTTTGTTAATCTATTTTCCTTTATATTGTGTTTTTTCACGTGCAACCTATACACGCATATTCAATTAATATAGGGGTCACCCGATAATTATACATAAGTTTGTAATTTCTGTGTAGAGGTCTATGTTTGCACATTTATTATTTTATTTAGCGCGGCACTTTTTCTTACATTTGATCCTACTAAGATTTCCACTTTTAGTGTGTCAGCGGCTGGTTTGCTTGAGATAGCGCAGTGTTTTTTGCAATTTTTAAATCAACAGCTTAATGACAAATGTAAATAATGAAATAGGTCTATATGCATCTGGAGATAGGGCATCCTTACCAGGTTTCAAAAGTACTACAATAAGTGCCTCACTCATAGAGGGGGGAAGTCTCCCAGTTTCAAATGCCTTGTTATAGACTTGCAGGAGTATTGGGATTAATTGTGCTGTGTAGTGTTTATAAACTTCCGCTGGCAAGCCATCGGCACTAGGCGCTTTTCCATTTTGAGCATGGGCCAATGCCTCTAGGGAGCTCCTACTCAGTCAGTGGGAAATTTAATTGTTTGGGTGCCATGGTGGACAAACAGGGTAAGGAGATCCCTTCTTTCTCAGGAGCGGCAAGTCCCCCACACTGTATCCCCAGGGGCCTCGTGCATGGCCTGCAGCCTGCCATGCTCGGCCCCCCTCCTCCACAAAACACCCAATGCTCAGATGCATATCCTCGATTGCTGAGGACAGCTTCAGGACCCCTGTATGCATGGAACTGACCCTGGATCCCCGGCATCCTCAGATTTCTCTATAGGCTTACCAGCCCTGCCAGGCTCTGTGCACCAATTCAGCCAGATACTACAAGAGCCTGGGGAGAGCCATGCAGCCTTCAGTACCTATGCATCTAAACTACCCCCTAAATCCCAGATCCCAGAGACTCTCTCACTCATAGGCCTTCAGCTCCCCCAGGGAACAGGTTACACCACCAGCCACCTATACACAAAAGGTGTACTCCCCTGCCAACCACCACTCTGGAGCAGCAAGCATGAGAGACCCCATGTCTGATCAAGCACTGACCTGGGGGGACCCATGGAGCTCATCACCAGGACTAGCATACTCTGGCCAGGGCAATGCTACCTCACATCCTCAACCGATGCCATCTCGCCCACCTCCAACACAGCAAACCCCAATGCCAGCCCAAATCCACTCTGTACCTCCACAATGGCACTCATATCTACAGGCGATGCCCACCAAAAAAGACTTCAAGCAGCTGATAGCAAATGTAATATCCACATGCCGCTCAGAAATACAGGTGCTACAGTCAGGCCTTAAGCACCTAGCAGACAGGGTAGAGATGGCGCGAAGAAGAAATACAGGAGACTAAGCTGGCAGTCCACAGAACCCAACTCCAGGGAGCAGACCATCACAACCTGCTGAGAGACATGCAACACCACATGGAGGACTTGGACAACAGGGGGCGCAGGAAAAACATCTGGGCGAGAAGGGTCCCAGAGACTGAGGGCCCTGAGGACCTGCAGAACACTTTGCAGAATGTGTTTAACAACCTCCTAGGTGAGCCTGCCACCAAACATATTGAAATGGACAGAGCCCACCACGCCACTATGTTCTAAGAGCTCCACCTCCAAACCAAGGGACATCATCTATAGGATTAGTTCCTACCCCCTGAAGGAAGGTCACTTTCCAAGATGTCCAAGTGAAACTGTATCCGGATCTCGTAAGGATTACCATGCAAAAATGCAGACTTCTGCAACCCCTTTTGCACACCCTACAAGACAAAAACATTCCCTACCGCTGGAGATTCCCCTTTAGCCTCACAGCTAAACATCAGGGCAAATCCACTGGCCTACAATACCCAGAGGATCTAAACACCTTTTGTGATGTCCTGGGGATCCCTATCCCCCAACTCCTGGAATGGGATCTTGTGTTCTCTCCACCTCCGCCACCCACAATCTGGCAGAAGGTCCCCCCATCCAACCGCTCCTGGAACGTGGATGCATCCCACAAGAGAAACAAACATAGAAACGGCTGAACTAACTACACCCCCTTCATATGTTACCTGCTAATGGACTGACCTGCCATCTAACAAGGCTGGTGAATCCGCCCTGGACATTCTTGAATATTTAGCCCCCCCCTTGTGCCCCAGATTTAATCCCCAGTTTACCTTATGGGCATGTCTCTGATGAGACCCAAGAGAGTAGGAACTTTCATGCTTGCCCGCCCCCCCGGGACTAAAGTTACCATAGTTTTGTTGTTTGTATTCTATATGACCAATCTAGGGCTTCCTTGCATCCACCTGACCCATCCCCTTGGATTAGGGTGGGGGGATCCCTGGGAAACCATACTGACCTAAGCCTGATGGCCTTTCAAGGTCATGTGACAACATTTTCTTTAATTTCTCAGAGTTTATTGTGTATTAAATCTTCTTTATACCCTTTCAGCTACATCTCCTCTTTTCTTCTCCCGTCCGTCATTTTTGTAACCTCTTCTCCACAACAGGTAAGATACCCCCCCTCACCTTACCCAACACCATGGCTAAGATCCTCTCTTTGAACGTTCACGGCCTAAATTACAATATAAAAAAGACATCTGTCACTGAGGGAGTTTAGACAGTCAGGCGCAGACATTGTCTTTGTCCAAGAGACACACTTTGATAAAGGGGGCGCGTTCGCCTCCAAACAATTCCCCCAGATCTACCTTTCCTCAGGACCTCATAAACGTGGCGGGGTCACCATACTTATCCAGCACGGGTCTCCATTCACCTGTTCAGAACACTATAGCGACCCACATGGCCACTTTGTCATCCTTGGGGGTCTGTAGCAAACACAGAAGGTAACCTTATGTGCCCTATATGCCCCGAACATTAAACAATATAGATTCTTGTCTAAAGTCTTTGCCCACCTCTTTCAGTCTGATCACGGATTCTTAGTGGTGGGGGCGACTTTAACTTAACCCACTCTGAAACTGCGGATCACCACGTGGCAAGCTCCCAGACATCGTTGGATTGAGCCCTCAGGGACTCGAAGCTCTTCCACCAACTCTCTAGACGATATGCTCTCTTCGATGCCTGGATGGCTCTCCACCCAGGGGATCGGCAGTACACATTTTAATTGGCACCCCACGTATTGACTATTTCTTTATCAATAACCCCACACTTAGAATAACACACAAGTACGGATACTCCCGATCTCATGGTCTGACCACACCCCTATCTTGCTTACCTTGGACCTAGGCTCCCCCAACCTTAGGCCCTACAACTGGAGGTTAAACACATTCCTTTTCCAGCACCTCTCATCAAAAACAGAGCCAACCTCCACCCTACAATTTTACTTTGCGGAAAACACCACTGCTGACATGTCCCCCCCTACACTCTGGGAAGCCCATAAGGCCATCCTTTGAGGCAGATGTATAGCACTATCCTCTGCCATGAATAAAGATGTTCTGGCCACAAAGATCCAAACCGAGAAAGAGCTTAAGGTTCCAGGACATCGAATACAATTGTCCCCTACCCTATCCATCCTTAAGAAAAGGTTTTGCTTAGACTAAATCAAGTATATTATGATAAAGGTAATAAGGCCCACTGCCTACTGGTGAAGAAACTGTGTGACAACTCCCACATGTTCACGCCTCACCAGATTAAGAACAAAACAGGCTGCCTACTATCCCACCCTAAAGACATTGCTCATACCTTTGCAGAATTTTACACAGACCTCTACAACAATCCTGACATCCCCACTAACCCCCCAACCGATCCCATCGCATGCAACAATATCTCAAACAAAGTGGAGTACCCCAACTCCAAGCCTCTGACTTAGCAACCCTAAACACACCAATTACTGAAGAAGAAATAGAACAGACTGTTATCTCTACCATCCCACAAATCCCCAGGCCCAGACGGTCTACCTTATGAATACTACAAGACCTTCTTTCCCCTCCTACTCCCCCACATGTGCAAACTCTTCAATGCCTTCTTCTGGGACACCGCCATCCCAGCAGACATGCAACGATCCTTTATTACTCTGATCCCCAAACCAGACAAAGACCCTATCTTATGCGCCAACTACAGACCCATCGCTCTGCTGAACTCAGACCTCAACGTTTTTACAAAACTGCTCTCAATTGGCCTGAATGTAGTCCTCCCCTCGCTCATCCACAAGGATCAGGTGGGTTTTGTCCCACTCAGACAGGTGGGTGACAATACCAGATAGGTGATTGATCTGGTGGATGTGGCGAACAGGGAGAATTTGGAATCCTTGCTACTTAGTCTGAATGCTGAAAAGGCCTTTAACCATCATGGTTGGCCCTTGCTGTTTGCCACGCTAAAACATGCTGGGTTTAGGGGACCTTTCCTATGAGCGATTCAGCACCTCTACTGCCACCTCACATCCCAGGTTAGGACTTCCATCGCTCCCCTCCTCATTTTCTATAACTAATGGCACCCGGCAGTGGTGCCCACTTTCAACCCTGCTATTTGCACTGTGTGTTGAACCCCTAGCTGTCTCTGTTCAAAATAATCCAGATATCCGGGGTGTATCAGTCAGGAGCAGACAGTTTAAAATTTCTCTGTTTGCTGACAACATTATCCTAACCCTGGCAAAACCTATAATCTCCCTCCCAAATCTCCATGCAAAACTAGACTGCAATGGGGCCCTCTCGGGATACAGAGGGCTAAATCAGAGGCCCTTCCAATTAATATCCCCAAAGCGGAAACTACACACCTACAGACCAATTTCTCCCATCACTGGAAACATGCCTGCTTGAAATATCTGGGAATACACATCACCCCAAAATTCACCACCCTATACCAGGAAAACTTCCTCCCTCTTCCATTTGATCAGAACCATGCTTCTGCAGTGGAAAAAGCACCATATATCCCTCCTAGGCCGGATCGCTTCAGTTAAGATGATGATTCTCCCGAAGCTACTATACCTTTTCCAAACACTACCTATCTTGGTCCCCTACAAACACCTGAGAAAAATCTGACTTAATAAAATTTATCTGGAACCAAAAAGGCATAGAATACCCAATCGGTACTAATGGAGGTGCGCTCGGATGGAGGCCTAGCATTTCCCAACCTCATCAAATACTATCAAGCTACCCAACTTCACCACGTCACTATTTTAATGTTGATTTGTCAAGTTATTATTCAGGCTTGCAGTTTGAAGCAAGGCTGAATAAAGACACCAGTCCATCCAGTTCAACCTGAGTGTGTGTCTACAATTGTCCCTATCCATGTACATGCACACTCACATTGGTTCCTACCCTCAAGGAGCACACAATCCAAGGTCCCCATTCATATACTAGGGCCAGTTTTGGACAGAAGCCAATTAACCTACCAGCATGTCTTTGGAGTGTGGGAGGAAACCGGAGTACCCAGAGGAAACCCACACAGGCACAGGGAGAATATGCAAACTCCAGGCAGGTAGGGCCATGGTTGGGATTCAAATCAGCGACCCTTTTTACTGCTAGGCAAGAGTTCTAACCAGTACACCACTGTGCCGCCCTAAATAGCATTTAGGGAAATAGCATTGTGATTCACCCAACTGTCCTATAATAAGTGGACAGAAATCTGGCTGGCCTCGACCCACCCAAATAACCTACTTTGGAGTGCGAACGTGGAGGTGCCCCCTGAACATTTACTGGGATCTATGTCCCAACTACGCCGGCTCTGGTGCAAATTGTCACCTCCACACGGGCTATCCTCAGAAAGATCGCTTCTGACCTCATTTGTTTGCAATTCCAAGAAGCCAGATAGTCTCACTCACCAAATGTCATATCCGTAGTCATCACAAAATGTATTTCACTATGGGAATCTAGTGGACCCTAGATCACGCTATTACCCTTCTCCAAACTTCAGATTAAATATGACCTGCCTCGCCAGGTTTTTTATAGTTATTTACAAATACGCCACTACACCTTGACCATAGCGTCTGACCTGCAATTCTCCCCCCAAACCCCTTTTGAAAATGTAATCCTAGCAGGCTCTGGCCAGAAGGGCTTAATCTCTGACATTTACAATATACTAAATGCTTACCCAGTAGATACAAAAGGTAAACACACCTATATGATTAAGTGGGAGAAAGCCCTCAATGAGGAAATCCCTATAGAACAATGGCAGGTTATATGGTCTCAGGCAGCAAAGAGCTCACTTTGCACACTATATAAAGAAAATGCGTATAAAATCATCCTTTTCTGGTACATGACTCCAGATGTGCTCCACACCATCTATCGCACTAGTTCGGACAGATGCTGGTGATGCCAGGGAGATAAGGACACCCTCCCCCACATTTTGTTTTTGGAGCTGCCCACCAATTGCCTCCTTCTGGAATGTGGACCAGCAGTTACTGACCAATCTTCTAGAAACACCAGTCTCCATGACCCCCATTTTTTTCCTACTGGGTTTATTGCCATTAAGGATCTCCACACCCTATAAAAATAGGATTTTTATAAAAACTTACCTGTAAAATCCTTTTTTTGGAGTACATCACAGGACACAGAGGCTCATAGTAATTACTAAGTGGGTTATATCTCACCTTCAGGTGCTGTATACTGGTGTAATCAATTAGACAGGAAGTTTACTCCCTATATAACCCCTCCCCTACAGGGAATACCTCAGTTTTTGTAGCAAAGCAATAAGTGTCCCACAAGAGGGGCGGGAGCTCTGTGTCCCGTGATGTACTCCAAGAAAAGGATTTTACAGGTAAGTTGTTATAAAAATCCTATTTTCTTTATCGTACATCACGGGACACCGAGGCTCATAGTAATAACTAAGTGGGATGTCCTAAAGCAAGGAGAGAGACACAAATAAATGCAGATCACCATCAGACGTGAGGACATATACTGCTGCCTGCAGTACACTGTGCCAGAAGCGTCATCCTCTTGCCGTCTTACATTCACCTGATAGAAATTAGTGAACGTATGTATAGACGACCAAGTAGCGACCTTGTAAATCTGAGTCATAAAGGCTTGGTAATGCACCGCCCATGAAGAGCTTACTGCCCTGGTAATGTGCACTCTAAAGGAGAAAACATTTTCTTCAAACTGCAAGCCTGAATAATCACTTGACAAATCAACATTAAAATAGTTGATTTAGACACTATCTGCCCTTTCCTGAGACCTCCTGGTAGCACCAAAAACATTTTTTTTCCACATCTAAGCAATCACTTCAACTAGGCCTTAACTGCTCTCACTACAACGAGAGAGTGCAACCATTTTAAGGCCCCTTTCACACACTGCGTTAGTAGCAGGGGTCAAGTCCTGGGGAAAAAAGTGTGGGAACTCCCACCCAAGATCCACTCCCCCACCAAAAAGAAATAAACGATACGCTCATATGCACGAACGTTTCAAAAGTGGTATTTTTCATCCAATTTTCATATTGTGTGTATGAAGCTTAACTGTTAGTACATAAAAAAAAAAAAAAAACAATCCTCAATAAGCATAAATACCGTAATTTTCTGAATAATCAGCATTCATTCATTGTGCTTCCATGCAAATGTGAACATCATGTTCTGATCTTTATTGAGGAATGTTATTTTGTATATAGAGTGTTTATGTGGTGAGTTTACACTTTTCATTGAACAGAGTTTGGATAACACAGGGTTAAACAGAAAGGTCATAAATGAACTGCACAATATCTGGACAGAATGCTTGGGGAGATTGTGATGTGTTCCTGCTTAGGAGATGCATGTTAGCTTGGGGGGCTGCAAACTCTGCAGGGCTCCAACACACACTCGCTGCTCAGTGGCGGCTGGTGAAGTTTTTGGATGGGGGGCGCCAGACCCCGCCCATCATGACCCCGCCCATCATTTTGGCCCCTCCAACTTCTCATAAAACACGCCCCTTATGTAATCTGAAAAAAAAATGGCGTGGGTTCCCCCCTCCGAGGGCATACCAGGCCCTTAGGTCTGGTATGGATTCCAAGGGGAACCCCCTACGCCGAAAAAACGGCGTGGGGGTCCCCCTAGATCCACACCAGACCCTTATCCGAGCACGCTACCCGGCCAGCCAGGAAAGGGGGTGGGGACGAGCGGGCGCCCCCCCTCCTGAGCCGTACCAGGCCGCGTGCCCTCAACATGGGGGGGTGCCTTGGGGGAGGGGGGCGTGCGGCCCCCCACCCCAAAGCACCTTGTCCCCATGTTGATGAGGACAAGGGCCTCTTCCCAACAACCCTGGCTGTTGGTTGTCGGGGTCTGCGGGCGGGGGGCTTATCGGAATCCGGGAGCCCCCTTTAATAATGGGGCCCCGGATACCGGCCCCCCACCCTATGTGAATGAGTATGGGGTACAATGTACCCCTACCCATTCACCTGTGAAAAAAAAGTACAAAAAAAACACAACACAGGGTTAAAATATTTTATTGCACAGCTCCGGGGGTCTTCCGTCTTCGGGGGTCTTCTCGCCGGACTCCTCCGCTATCTTCTTGTAGTTCTTTTGCTAGCGGAGGAGCCCGGCTTTCTTCCTCGCCGCCGGCCTCTTCTCCCGACTTCGGGGGTCTTGTCCCCCTCTTCGGTTCTTCTGCCGGGCCACCGCGCCTTCTTATAGCTCTTTTACAGGCGGTGGCCCGGTCTTCTGTCGCCGCCGCCGCCCGTTCTTCTTCTTCTCCTTCTTCTCCAGGAGATGTTGCCTCGACGATCTCCCTGGCCGGAATGCCAGGGACGCGCTGCGCTGCCACTTATATAGGGACAATGGGGCGGTGTCACATGGGTTGATGTCACATGGGTTGGTCACATCGGTTGATGTCACATGGCGACTGTGACATCAACCCATGTGACCAACCCATGTGACATCAACCCATGTGACACCGCCCCATTGTCCCTATATAAGTGGCAGCGCAGCACGTCCCTGGCATTCCAGCCAGGGAGATCGTCGAGGCAACATCTCCTGGAGAAGAAGGAGAAGAAGAAGAAGAAGAACGGGCGGCGGCGGCGATAGAAGACCGGGCCACCGCCTGTAAAAGAGCTATAAGAAGGCGCGGTGGCCCGGCAGAAGAACCGAAGAGGGGGACAAGACCCCCGAAGTCGGAAGAAGAGGCCGGCGGAGAGGAAGAGCTACAAGAAGATAGCGGAGGAGTCCGACGAGAAGACCCCCGAAGACGGAAGACCCCCGGAGCTGTGCAATAAAATATTTTAACCCTGTGTTGTGTTTTTTTGTACTTTTTTTCACAGGTGAATGGGTAGGGGTACATTGTACCCCATACTCATTCACATAGGGTGGGGGGCCGGTATCCGGGGCCCCCTTATTAAAGAGGGCTCCCGGATTCCGATAAGCCCCCCGCCCGCAGACCCCGACAACCAACGGCCAGGGTTGTCGGGAAGAGGCCCTTGTCCTCATCAACATGGGGACAAGGTGCTTTGGGGTGGGGGGGCCGCACGCTCGTCCCCACCCCCTTTCCTGGCCGGCCGGGTAGCGTGCTCGGATAAGGGTCTGGTGTGGATCTGGGGGGGACCCCTACGCCGTTTTTTCGGCGTAGGGGGTTCCCCTTGGAATCCAAACCAGACCTAAGGGCCTGGTATGCTCTCGGAGGGGGAACCCACATCAAATTTTTTTTCAGAAATTTGGCGTGGAGTTCCCCCTTCAGAGCTCATTCTCTGATTGGCCACGGCAAAAGTCGCCTGGCCTGGGGAAACCTTTCTGGCTGTGAAAGCTTTTTGCATTCATTCAGCTAAATGCATGAACATTCTCAACAAAGTAGAAACTAGAAAGCCTTTATGCGGTGACTCACCTGTCTCACTGTCTGGCAGCTCCGCTCGGGCTAAGGAACGGAGCTGCCGACGTCACTTCCGGGTTTTGTGAAGCAGCCGAAAGCCGGAAGTGACTGCCTGTCTAAGAATGACAATGCTCCCGCCCGTAGAATCACAGTGATTTTACGGGCGGAAGCTAGTCGGCGTTCTGCAGTGCGCCGCAAGGCGGGTTTTTAACCCGCAAATGAAGCGCCATGGATGCAATCTTGTCATCGACGTGGCGCTTCTCATAGTGCACTGTGACCGGCGCCACAGTACACTATGTCAAATTGTTAAATTACATTTTTTTTTTTTAAATGTCTTAAAGGGCCGGTCTTTTTATTTTTTTTTAACTTTTTTTACTTTTTTTTTTTTTACACCTAGGGAGAGGGGGGGCGGCGCCCGGGGCCCCCTATGGACGGGCCGCCACTGTCGCTGCTATTCCAACCATTCACATATTTCCACATAAACTTCCCTCCTGGCATTAAACTTTGCCAGGTATTGTGCTCAGCTTACCACCCCAAACTGATATTCCTCCCTCAGCACACCTCTCTCCCTGCATGTCCTGTGAGCAGAATAGTTTATCTACCCATCAGCTAGCTGTGATTTACAAGTAGATCGAAGTGGAACCTGTAATGGGGCCCCCTGCAGGACTTGAGCCCTGGTTAGTAGTGATTTTTTTGTTACATGTGGTCTTGTGCAGATAGAAAAAAAAAAAAAGTTGACTGCGTCCAGGAACGATTTACTGCAGCTATCTGCACATAACTGCAGGCAATCACAGTGTACTATTTCTCCTGCAGATAGCAGCGGCAACAAGGAAAGAAAAACAATAAGAAGCACATCAGAAATGGCAAGAATTTTCCAAACGCAGCTAAACGCAGCCGCATGTAAAAGAAGCTAAACGCAGCTAATCGCAATGTACAACTGCAAGTGAATTCTCTGAATTTCAGAACAAAACATGCTTTTAACAGTGGCAGAACATCCGCCCGTGTGAAAGGGGCCCCATAGCCGATTTGAATGCTGCCTTTGCATTTTTTAGGTCCCTCTAGCAGTACAAATGTCAGTTTCCTGTATCTGAAATATTCAAATATACCTTTACCACTCTCACTATATTGAGAGGAAGTAATAACTTTCCTTCTGCAGAACAAGGTTCTGGTAAAAGGAAGGTAAGAAATGTCTTGATTCAAATGACAGCTAGATCCTTTTAGGAAAAAAAGACTAGGTGAGGATTTAACATCACCCTATCCCTAAGAATAATTAAGTATGGCACCATAAAAACGAAAGCTGTCAACACTGAAACTCTCTTGCGGAAGCTACCGCAAGCAAGAACACCAATTCCCCCGTTAGGAGGATCAACAGAATATGGTGCATCGGCCCAAGGTGTGGCATTGTCGGATTGTACCCTGAGAGAGCAATCCCGCAAACTATATGCCCAGGCCGTTAAGCCAGACGTACCATTGGAAGTTCTAGAATGTTGACTGTCAAGGCTCTCTGAGCTTGACCACTTCCCCTGGGTATGCCTAGGTTAGGATCTACTTGTTCTAGGCACCCCAGAATAATGTTTATAACAGCCTTGAACGAAACTGAGCATAGGGAACCACTTTGAATGAAGCCATCTTCCCTAGCACCTTAGAAAAAGTAACAAACTCTTCCTTGCCTTGACCCTTTTTTGGGCTTAGTCCCAAACACTCCAAGCTCCTTATTGACCGTAAGAAAGTACCTTTAGACTGGCATCCCAACCCAGGAGTTCCAGATACTTGACCATACTGGACCACCTAGGTCCAGCCATGCTACTGACTTGATCTATCAGCAGCAGATTGCCTTGGTGTGCCATTACGGCTATACCCTGGGCCTTTACCCCAGGCACAGTGGCTAACCCGAAGGGCCAGACCACCAACCGGAAGAGGTGCTGTTCCCCTGCGAATCGCAGCTGACCTCTGTAGCCCATGCAAATAAACACATATGCAAACAACCCATATGTGTAGGAGGCCGGTATTAACGCCATATGCCTCTATGGAAGCGTGCGTTCACGGAAGCATAAATTCATACAAATAAGTTTTAGGCAAAACAAGAAAGTGTGCGCTGTATACATGCATACCTATAACACGTGTGCTATGGAACAGGCATCTTGCAAGCATGTGTTTTATGAACGTGTTATGCAACATTACACAACATGTACCCATGAAGACACGTTATTCCTATGAACATGTATATTTAAGGAAAACTTGAATTAACATGCCTCGTTATGCAACCATGCCAATCTAGGCGCTCATGCATCCTTATGTGATTTTGCATTTTTTATATGATCAAATATTTTATGCATTATAACCACTACTGTGTGGACCTGTAACCTTGCGTGACCAAGGACTCTTGTGCGATCCAGCACCCTTGTGCAATCCAGCATTTTTATGGGATTTTAGGCATTTCTGTGCAAACAAGCACTTTAACCATTTACAGACCAGAGTATTTTGCTGGTCAAAGACCAGACCACTTTTTGCGATTCGGCACTGCGTCGCTTTAACTGACAATTGCGCGGTCATGCGACGTGGCTCCCAAACAAAATTGATGCCCGTTTTTTCCCACAAATAGAGCTTTCTTTTGGTGGTATTTGATCACCTTTGCGGTTTTTATTTTTTACGCTATAAACAAAAATAGAGCGACAATTTTGAAAAAAACACATTATTTTTTACTTTTTGTTATAATAAATATCCCCCAAAAATATATAAAAAAACATTTTTTCCCTCAGTTTAGGTCGATATGTATTCTTCTACATATTTTTGGTAAAAAAAATTACAATAAGCAATTATTGATTGGTTTGCGCAAAAGTTATAGCGTTTACAAAATAGGGGATAGTTTTATTGCATTTTTATTAATAATTTTTTTTTTACTAGTAATGGCGGAGATCAGCGATTTTTATTGTGACTGCGACATTATGGCGGACACATCGGACATTTTTGACACATTTTTGGGACCATTGTCATTTATACCGCAATCACTGCTACAGTTAGGGCCATATATATTTGGACACAGGCACAATTTTCATACTTTTGGCTCTGTATGCCACCAGAATAAGAATTAAAACAAAACAATCCAAATGAATTTGGAGTGCAGACTTTCAGCTTTAATTCAAGGGATTGAAGAAAAATATATAGTACACATTTTAGGAACTGCAACCATTGTTATACACAGTCCGCCCATTTTCAGGGGCTCAAATGTAATTGGACAAATGAATATAATCATAAATAAAATGTTCATTTTTAATATTTTGTTGAGAATCCTTTACTGGCAATGACTGCCTGAAGTCTGGAACCCATGGACATTGCCAAAGCTTGTGTTTTCTCCTTTCTGATGCTTTGCCAGGCTCTAACTGCAGCTGTCTTCAGTTGTTCTCTGTTTGTCGGTTTTTCTGCCTTTAGTTTTGCCTTCAGCAAGTGAAATGCATGCTTAATTGGGTTGAAATCAGGCGATTGACTCAGCCATTGCAGAATATTCCACTTATTTTCCTTCAAAAGCTCCTGGTTTGCTTTTGCTGTGTGTTTTGGATCATTGTCCATCTGTACTGTGAAGCGCCGTCCAATCAACTTTGCTGCATTTGGCTGAATCTGAACTGATAATATATCTCTAAACACTACAGAATTCATCCAGCTGCTTCTGTCTTCTGTCACATCATCAATAAAAACCAATGACACAATGCCACTGGAAGCCATGCATGCCCATGCCATCACACTGCCTCCACCATGTTTTACAGATGACGTTGTGTGCTTTGGATCATGAGCTGTTCCAAGCCTTCTCCACACTTTTTTCTTCCTGTCATTCTGGTACAGAATAATCTTTGTTTCATCCATCCAAATAATGCTTTTCCAGAACTGGTCTGTTTTTTTAGATGTTTTTTGGCAAAGTCTAATCTGGCTTTTCTATTGTTCAGTCCTATAAATGATTTGCACCTTGTGGTGAACCCTATGTATTTGCTCTTGTGAAGTCTTCTCTTGATTGTAGACTTTGACAAGGATATGCCCACCTCCTGGGGAGTGTCCTTCACTTGCCTAGATGTTGTAAATGTTTTTTTTTTTTTTACCATACAGAGGATCCTGGGATCATCCACCACTGTTGTCGTAGATGCCCAGGCCTTTTTATGTTGCTGAGCTCACCAGTGCATTCTTCTTTCCTCAAAATGTAGCAAAATGTTGATTTGGCTACTCCTAATGTCACTGCTATCTCTCTGAGGGATTTGTTTCGTTTCTGAAGCCTTGCAATGGCCTGTTTCACTTGCATGGATATCTCCTTTGAACACATGATGTAGGTTCACAGCAATAGATTCCAAATGCAAATACCACACTTAGAATACACTCCAGACCTTTTACCTGCTTAATTGATGAAGAAATAATGAAGGAGTAGCCCACACCTAGCCATGAAACAGCTTTTGATTCAATTGTCCAACTACTTTTGGTCCATTGAAAAAGGGGGGGTGGCTATTCTTAAGAGCTGTAATTCCTCAAACCCTTTCTCTGATTTGGATGTACATACCCTCAAAAGAAACCTGAGAGTGTGCACTTTAAACCCATCTTCATTATATAACTATAACTTGAATATGTTTTGGTAAATACCTGAAAAAAAATCAAAAATTGTGCCTGTGTCCAAATATATATGGACCTAACTGTATATAAATGCACTGATTCCTGTGTAAATGACACTGGCAGTGAAGGGGTTAACCAGTGGGTGGCAGTGTAGGGGTTAAGTGTTCCTAGGGGTGTGTTACTAACTGTTGGGGGCTGGGCTTTCATTTAGTGAACACTGATCTTAGCTCCACTCACATGAAGCAGAGATCAGCGTCACTAGTTGTTAGGCAGAATGGAGAAATACTGTTTAAAACGGCATTTCTTCATTCGGCCGCCTCGTGAGACGATCGCGGGTATGCCCGCGGCTATCGAGTCGGCGGGTCCCGCAACCGGACTCACAGGGGTCCCGACCAGCACGGGAGCAAGCCGCCGGCGGCGCGCTCACGATGGCAGGGTGGCAAATTTCAAGGGACGTACAGGTACGCCCATTTGTCTGCCCGTGTCATTCTGCCGACCTACATCGGCATGCGCTGGTCGGGAACTGGTTAATGTAACCAAGTGTCCTCATGCAACTATGTAAAAAACAGAAAACATGTATCTTTATGTGATCAACAAGAACATGCTCTGTTACTTGTTTTACCCACATGATGTACATTCCGAACTCATGTATTTTATTTTGTCTCAATAATTTTTATTCAATTTTGTCAACATACAATATGTGAAGAGCATTTGACATACATGTATACCATCCACTTTGTGAGAAAAGGAAACATTTGGGATGTGGGGCACACACAGTGATGTAGACACCGTAACTGTAAGGTAAAGTAGTATCACGGATCTGACTGGTAGACTGGGTCAGTTATATCTGTGTAACTCGGCTGCAGCACTAGGGAGGGGGGATGCTCCACCCGGGCACCCCCTGAGGGATCTATTCTGTGCCCGAGAAGAGTCATCTGCCCCTCTCCGCAAGTTGGACTTTGAGTCTTAAATTCAAAGATTAGGAGTTGAATAATGGGACTAAGCTAGGAGAGCTGACCCAGTCCTCCCATTGTTGCCACATGTAAAGGGTTCGTGTTTTGGTACCATGTCTGAGTGCTAGTACCGCTTCGTGTAAAAAGTGTGCATGGGTAGTTTGTACTACGTCAAGTAGAGTAGGTGGGGTAGTGATTTTCCATTTCCGTGCTATACTGAGACGTGCTGCTAGTAGTATGTGTCTTATTATATTTTTCGACGGATTTGGGAATTTTTTTATAGTCAGGGAGAGGAGGGCTATGTAGGGTGTTTCTGTGATTGATTGTTTGGTGACATCAGAGATTAATCTGAATACTGAGTGCCAGTAACTTGTGAGTTTGGGGCAGTTCCAGAAAGTGTGAAGTCCCCTTTGTGTCCACAGTTCCTCCAACATGTACCATCATTAGTTATGTCAAATTTGGATATTTTGTCAGGAGTCAAATACCAATGGTAGGTCAGTTTATATGCCAGCTCCCATAGGGAAGCGCAGCAGGTAGCTTTATATGTGGATTGGCAGGCCCATTGTTCTAATATGAATTTGTGGTCTAAGACTCTTTCCCATTGTAAAATTGCTGCCGAGCTAGTAAATGTAGATTTATGGTGGAGTAATTTATAGAAGAGAGAAATACCTTTTTGTTGTACTGTGGTGGATCTGAGGAAGATCCAGGCTTCTTGGGAGAGTGTGCACGTCCATGTTTTAAGGGAAGCAAGGCAGTGTTTGGTGTGGAGATATAGGAAAATATCAGAGTTCGGGAGTAAGTATTCTTTTTGGAGTACGGGAAACATTTTTATTGCATTTTTATCAATCATGTCCGATAGATAGGTTATGCCCCTGGTTTTCCAACCTGAATAAGATGTTGATTGCATTAGAAGATGTAAGGTCTCTATGGGTATAGGAATTTTCGACCTATTTGAGTGGGTGGTCATTGAATGAATAAACTGTGCCCAAATTTTGGTAGTCGCCACTATGGTCGGAGAGAGTTTGCTAGGGAGTTTTGCTCCGAGAATAGTTGCGAATAACCAGGAGGATAGGTTTCCTCCTGGAATTAGAGAGGCCTCCACTCTCCCCCATAGGGTGGTAGGGGGAGAGAGTGGGAACCACTCCTTAGTTTGTGTGAGGATAGATGCCATGTAGTTGTCTTGGAAGACCACATAGCCTGTGCCTCCGGCTAGTCTGTGTTTAATTAATTGGGCGTGTCCACATCTGGCTTTTTTACCCTGCCAAACAAATTTAGATAGTATGAAGTGATTTGAAGTAGCTAAGGGGGAGTGGGATGGGTAAAGTTTGGAATAGATATAGTATTTGGGTGAGATGGGACATTTTGAACGCTGCCAGATGCCCCATCCAAGAGAACTTGAAGTTTGCCAGCCTGGTAAGGTCGGTTTGTAGTTTGGTGCGAATCAGTAAGTAGTTAGCTGCAAACAGTGATTTTGTTGATTTAGTTAGTTGAATGCCTAGGTATGATATGCTATTTTCTGCCCATGAATAAGGGAATTGTTCTTTGAGTCGAGTGCTAGTGGGAGTGTCTAGGCCTAAATCCAATACATACGATTTAGTGTCGTTAATTTTGTAATAGGAAATGTCACTGAACCAGGCGAGCGTTTTCTGGATCGCAGGGAGTGAGCGGTCAGGGTCAGTTATCATAAGGATTACGTCATCCGCAAACATGCTAATTTTATGGTCTAAGTCAGCGAGGGGAATGCCAGTGATTTCGGTATTAGTTCTTATTCTTTCAGCAAGGGGTTCCATGACTAGATTAAAGATTATGGGCGATAATGGACAGCCTTGTCTTGTGCCATTGGAAATTTGGAAGGGTGAAGAAAGCGTGTCTGCCGAGAACACCCGGGCCGAGGGAGAAGAGTACAAGGCCATTATTGCATCCTGTATTGGGCCAGAGAGTCCAAATTTAGTCAATACTGCTGACAGGTATCCCCAGTGGACCCTGGGACAGGAGGATCGAAGGGAGTTTAGTCGATTCTGCATGATGGATAATATTTAATAGTCATCTAGTGGCGTCCAAGATTTGGCGCCCTTTGGTGAACCCCGATTGGTCCAAGGAGATAAGGGAAGGTAGTATGTTATCAAGTCTGTTGGCTATCAGTTTCACGTATATTTTTAGGTCAAGGTTCAGTAATAAAATGGGGCGGAAGTTTTTAGGAGATGTAGGTTCTTTGCCAGGTTTGGGTAGGGTCACGACCATGGCAGTAAGAATTTCCTTCGGGAAGGAGGCGGATTTGACTGCCAGATTGAATGTTTGGGACAGTGTAGGGGCTAAGATGTCTTTGAATCATTTGTAGTATTCCCCAGTGAAGCCATCTGGGCCTGGGGATTTGGAGCAAGGAAGCCTATTTATTACTGATATAATCTCATCGACCGTGAAAGGCGAATTTAGTTCTGAGAGTTGTTGATGTGATATAGACGGGAGGGTCAGGTCGTCTAGGAATGCTTGAATTAAAGTAGGGGAGGGTTGGTTGATGTTCGGATCTTCCTTGAGGTTGTAAAGATCTCGATAGTACGTACTAAAGGCGTCGGCTATGGATTGCGGTTTAAGGAGTTTTTCTTTCTTTTTTTTTTTTTTTTTTTTTTTTTTAGTTTTCAAAAAGCTTTATTGAAAATAAGAAATGGAGTACAGAGTAGGGCATGAGAGAAAAAGAAATAAAATAGAAGAAAACATACAAAAGGGATTACAGACATATCCCAGGTAAGCTACAACGTCAATATGCCACAGTGACAAGGAGCATAATATTCATATAAGTGCTTATAATTAAAGGTACATTCCAGTTCCCCAATCCAGTTCCCTATGTAGAAAGGGAGCTGCAGGGGGGAGGAAGGGGGAGGAGGAAGCGAGAAGAGGTAGAGGAAAGCAAGAAAGGTGGATGGCAGCAGAGAAGTAGAGTTAGTACATAGTTAGTAAACATTGTTGTCTGTCATCGTGTCAATCACATCACAGTGGGTTTAGGTTATTCTAGGAGAGTGTAATTCAGTAAGGGTACTTCAGTATGGAGGTTAGCACCGGGGGGGAAGATTACAATTTAATCAGGTGCAGGGTTTAGCTCTAGGGTCAGAGAGCCAGGGCTTCCAGTAGGTATGGAATTTACCCAGGGACATTTGCGATTTTGCAAAAAGGTGTTCCATCAGCAGGTGTTCATTTAAAATAATAATGACATTGCTGATAGTGGGAACAACGGGTTGCTTCCATTGGCGGGTTATAGCTAGCCGAGCTGCTATGAGAATTTGTGTAACAATAGGTCGGAAGGATGGAGGCCAGGTCAAGATGTCAAGACCAAATAAGGCCATCTGCGGGGTGATGACACGCGACAAGCCAGTTAATCCATTAATGAAGTTGGTGATGTCCGTCCAAAAATTTTTTATGAAGGGACATCCCCACCAAATATGAAGTAAATGTCCGTCTGCATTGCAATTTCTCCAACATTTGCTGGAGTGAGTAGGGAAAATGCGGGCGAGTTTTATGCCCCGTACACACGAGAGGACTTATGTCCGACAGACTTCCAAAGGAGTTCCGCCGGAGTTCCGCCGGAGTTCCGCCAGAGTTCTGACAGACTTTTCGGCCGAACGGACTTGGCCACACACGATCACACTAAACTCCGACGGATTCGAACGTGATGACGTACGACCCGACTCGAATAAGGAAGTTCATAGCCAGTAGCCAATAGCTGCCCTAGCGTCGGTTTTAGTCCGTCGGAGTAGCATACACACGAGCGGATTTTTCGAAGGGGACTGGGTCCGGCGGAGTTCCGTCGGGAAAATTTGAAGCATGCTTCATTTCTAAAGTCCGTCAGACTTTTGCGAAGCTAAAGTCCGTTGCAGCCCACACACGATCGGATAGTCTGACGGACTCGGTCTGACGGACTTTGGATGTTGAAAAGTCCGCTCGTGTGTACGGGGCTTTATAGGCGTATGATACCAATTGTACAGGATTTTAAGGACAGTTTCTCGGTGGGATATATTCCTTGAATATCTGGTTGTTAGGTGGATTGCTCGATACCAATCTGCTGATGGAAGATGAAAGTTCAATTTGGCCTCCCAGTGGGAAATAGCCGGAGGGTTGGCGGGTTGAGACTGCTGGACCAGAAGGGTATAAAAGCAGGAGATGCCTCGGATTTTGATGTTGGGCGAGGAAAGAAGCTGTATGATGGACTTGGTGGAGGTGCAGGTGGACGTTGGTATGGAGGCGAGAATGTGACGTACTCTCAGGTACATGTAGAAGTCTTTGTGAGGAAGAGAGAATCTGCTTGTGAGCTGTTGAAAGGAGAGGAGCTGGGAGGCCTGAAATAGGTCTCCTATAGTCCGAATGCCATGCGTTATCCATCTTTGTACAGGTAAATCTGGGGAGAGGAAGGAAATCGCTGCGAAGGGTAGCTGGTGAAGAGCATAAGGGTGAATTCCCCCTGCGTATTGTAGCAGGGATTTCCAATTGGTCAGAGTTGCGTTCAAAGTGGGTAGAGAGGATTTATTGGGGTGATAGCCCAACCATACAGCAGCCAGAAGGTGTGAAGGCTCTTGTATAAGGTCTGTTGCTTCAATGAGAGTCCAAGGTAGTAGTGAAGACATATTCCAGAGTGTCCTGGATTGGTCGAGCAATGTTGCTTTATAGTACAGTTTAAGGTTGGGCACTCCCATGCTAGCAGTCTTCGTCGGTGTGTAGAGCGAGGAGGCTTTAACTCGTGGTTTGCGGCCTGACCATATGAATTTGTTAATCAGTCGTTGTAGACCAGCTATGTCAGATTGAAGCATTGGTATCGGCAAAGTTCTGAACATATAAAGAATATGTGGTAATAGGAACATTTTAGTAAGAGCTATTTTGCCTGTCCATGAGGTCTCTACCTGTAGGAGCGAAGTAGTAAGATCTTGTAGTTTCTGGGTGAGCCCAGCTAAGTTAGTACGCAGTAGTAGAGAGGCGGAGGTCAGCTGAATGCCCAAGTAGGTCAGAGAGGAGTTGGGAGCCCAGGAAAACGGGGATATCGAGGAGATATTGAGTTTGAGCTGCGGGGGCAAAGTAATCCCTAGCATGGCAGATTTAGAGTGGTTAATTTGTATAGGGAGATAAGGCTGAATTGCTGTAAAAGATCACATAGCGGGGGCAGAGAGCACAGGGGATCAGTGAGCCAAATGAAGATGTCGTCGGCGTATAGCCCAATTTTGTGTGCAGTGGGACCTATCTGTAGACCGGCTATGCTTGGGTGTGTTCTAATTGCTTGCGCTAGTGGTTCAATGACCAGCGCGAAAATGAGTGGGGAGAGGGGGCAGCCCTGACGGGTCCCATTTGTGATGGGGAATGGGGAAGACAATAGTCCCGATGTTAAAACTCTTGCACTTTGGGAGGAGTATAGGCCTAGGATGGCTTGTTTGAAGGAGCCATGGATGCCAAATTTTTGTAGGACAAGGTCTAGGTAGAGCCAGCTAACCCGATCGAATGCCTTCTCTGCATCAAGAGAAATCAGCAGAGAAGGCACTCGGCGGTGCTCCGCCCAATGTATCATGTCTATGAACCTGCGGGTGCCATCTGAGGCTTGTCGTAGGGGAATAAAGCCCACCTGGTCAGGGTGTATCAGGTTGGGGATAAATGATGCTAGACGGGAGGCTAGTAATTTGGCATATAGTTTTGTGTCCGTGTTCAGGAGCGAGATGGGGCGATAACTCGCTGGATCATGGGAGGGTTTACCGGGTTTGTGGATGGTGGTTATAGTTGCTTCAAGGGATTCTGATGGGATCTGTCCGGTGGATAGGAAGCTATTAAAAGTATTACAAAGGTGGGGTGAAATTTGATCCCTATAAGTTTTGTAGTATTCATTAATGAAACCATCTGGACCAGGGGCTTTATGCAAGGGAAGCTCGTTGATCGCTTTAAGAATTTCCAGGTGAGAGAATGGTTTGGCTAGATCTTCAAGTTGGGAGGGGGTTATCGAGGGGAGTTGTAGGGGGGTAAGGAATGTCTGGATCAATTGTGCGGAGGGCTGCGGTTCAGAAGTAGATTGAGAGAGGTTGTACAGTTTGGAGTAGAAGGTTCCGAATTCATTCGCAATGTCTTTGGGATTGGACAATTTGTGGCCCTGCTGATTTAGTAGGAATGGGATTTTATTCTGAGCTGCTTTTTTCTTGTATTGTTGGGCTAAGTGTTTCCCCGCTCTGTTGCCTTGAGAGTACCAGGTTAAACAAAGCCGTCTGAGATAGAAGTCATGACTTCTTTGAAGGAGCGAACTTAGTTCATTCCTCAGAGAGCTAAGGTTGCCTGCATTTACCGTGGTAGGTTGTTGTTTGTTTACTTTTTCAAGAGTTTGGATGCATTGCAGTAGGGCATTGATCGCAAGTGACTTTTTTCTTTTCCTGGGCTCCCAGCTTGAGGAAAATACCCCGAATGACTGCCTTGTGCGCGTTCCAAAGAGTGGCTGAATTGGAGACAGAGCCTTCATTAGAGGTAAAGTAAGAGGTTATTTAGGACCCAATCTGTTCCTTGATCTCTTTTACATTGAGTAATGCTGCGTTCAGACGCCAGATTGTGTGTCTAGAGGTAGGGGGCGACAGGGAGATGGAAATAGAGATTGGCGCATGGTCCGACCAGGTGATAAGACCAATAGTTGCTTTGTTAATTTTTTGTAGCAGGATCTTAGAGACCAGGAACATATCGATCCGAGAATAAGATCTTTGTGTATGGGAATAGAAGGAGTAGTCCCTCTCTGTACCATGCAGACATCGCCATGGGTCATGAAGGTCCTCTTTGGAAACTAAGGATGACAGTGCGGAGGATGATTTACGGTTTGGGTTGGAAGAGTCTACTTGGTGGTCTAAGATTTCTTTTAAATCTCCACAGAGAACAATTTCATCCTTTGGGTAAGGTTGAAGCTTGAGAATAAGTGTTTTAAGGAAGGATTTCTGGTGGGTATTAGGTGCATATACGTTAACAATGACCAGTGGTTGGTCGTTGAATGTAGCCAACAGAATGAGGAATCTGCCCCCAGGGTCGACTTCTACGTGCCTCAGGGCAAAAGCCACCGAAGAGCGAACCGCAATCATCACCCCCCTCGTTTTAGTTTCAGCGCGGGCATGGAAATAGTGGGGGAATAATCTGGGAGTGCACTTGGGGGAATTAGATTCTGAGAAGTGGGTCTCCTGTACGCATAATATACCTGCTTTCTGATTTAGAGCTTCACGACATAGGAGAGATCTTTTAAAAGGGCTATTGAGGCCCTTAGCATTAAGGGATACAATCGTGAGCAGCATTTCAGAGGGGTGGTAAGGTTAAATAGCGATCGTCTGCACAGTACCAGGGGGGGGCAGTCTCGAGGAGCAAGAGGAGAGGGGGAGCAAAGAGTAAGAGAGGGGAGAGAGGAAATAGGAGGGGGGGGACGGGCGAAGAGAGTGGGGGGGGGGGAAATAAGCGTTGCACGAGTTATTGCAATATACAGTAGTGAATAGGCAGTAAGCTGGATCAGAGCGGGCAAAACGGGCCCGATCTGAGCCAGCGGAGTTAAAGCTATGAAAGCAAAGCAGTAATAAAATGACGTATCTTATATAGGAGAATCAGGTAGAACTGCAAAATATGCAAAAAATAGAAACCAATAAATGTGCTTAGCACATCAACAATTGTGGAGCGTGGAAGGAACAAAACATCTGCTTCCACTCCTCCACACCATGACAAAAACTGTAAAACTTATTATAAGTAAGGAACCATCTATAAAGAGTAAGAACAGTTAACAAGTAATAGAGTGCTGCGTGTTACAGGCAAGTGACTTGCAGTTAGGCCAGAGCGTGGGGCTCCTACAGATTAGCAATCTTTGAGGATGGCCTTACAGGTGGAGTGCGGAGAGGCGCCTGAGTTATCAGGCCCCAGTTAAGAAGCTGCTTGAGGCCCTCCTTAGGCGATAACATAGCAACTTGTTGATTGCGATGAGAGACAATGAGTTTAACAGGGTATCCCCATTTGTAGGGAATTTTTTGTTCGTTGAGAACAGAGGTAACTGAGGAGAAGGCCCTGCGGGCTTGGGAAATAGAGACACTCCATGGAAGGGGTCTGGAAGCGAGCGCAGGGCCCTAGCTGCTCGCATGATCTCCTCCTTGACATGGAAAAAATGCACCCTGGCTAGGATGTCTCTGGGGACAGAGTCTGGGAGGTGCTGCGGTTTGTGGATCCTGTGTGCTCTGTCTATAAGCATGTCTTGTGTCGTCAGCGTAGGCACTAGTTTGCGGAACATTTGATGTAAATAAGGCACGATTTCTGAGGCTGCAAGCGATTCAGATACCCCCCTCACCTTAATATTGTTCCTCCTCGAGCGGTCCTCGAGGTCCGCGATTTTAAGACGGAGCTGGGTGACCATGGCAGCTTGCTCATCCTGTACATTCACCATACTATTGTAAGCTTAAGTGGCTTCTGACAGATGTTGTTCTATGCGGTCAGTGCGTTGCTCTAGTGAGGTGACTTTTTCCTGCATATGGTTGAGAGAAATTTTTAAGTCTCTGTGCAGCTCAGTTTGTAGGGACAGCAGCATTGCTTTAAGTGAGTGTTCAGAGGCTGGATTGTCTGAGGTGGGATACTCAGCAAGGGACTGTGTAGCTGGGTTGTCAGGGCCTGTGGTACTACAGGTCCCAGCGCCATGCTGCTTCTTAGTGGGAGGCTGTTTGTCAGGGGAGAGTGATGGAAACTCTGCTAGCCTCTTACCTCTGTCCCCAGGGGAGATGGAGTGCTCTGTGGTCTGATCCATCCCTTCTTCCAGGGCCTGGAACGATGGAGGAGCTTCCACAGGGCTGCCATGAGGGAGCCTCAGGTTTCCCGGGTCCCGGTCGGCGCCATTTTGAGAGTCCTGCTGCGAGGGCCTCATATAGAAATCGAGGAGTCTGCGGGGTCCTTTGAGCTTGCCCTTCTTCTTGGACATAATCCGGAGACTTTCCAGTGTGTGTCGGTTCGGGCAGTGGGAGACGGCTATTATCGCTGTAGTGTGGTGTGGAGGAGCGGAGCCGAGCGTTCAAGCGGCCATCTCTCTCAGCGGCCAGGCCACGCCCCCCGTTTAAGGAGTTTTTCATTGGTGTGGGGATGGTGCAGAAATGGGATTTTCGTTTTGTTTCTGTGTCCTTTGACCTTTAGTGACATTGCTTTACCTGCCTTATTACCTGTGGTGTATGAAGTGGCCTTGAGTATTTTATAAAAATGTTCATGTCCTTCTAGGAGAAGGGACCTCAATTAATTTTGTAATGTGAATATTTTAGATTGTAGGAACTGGGAGGGATTTGTTTTATTTAGGGATTCATTGGTGGCAATATCAGCTGCGAGTTTGTCTAGTCTCTGGGTTCTTTGTTTTTTGGCTTTAGCACCCATTTGAAGGAACACCCCTCTCATAACTGCTTTGTGGGCATTCCACACCACCACCGGGTCAGATACTGAGGATTGATTGATTAAGAAGTATTCTTCCAATTGTTGCTTGATAGGAGTGGAATATTGTGGTGTGTTAAGGAGATAGTTGTTTACTCTCCATATGAAGGAATCAGGGTGATGCGAATCATCAGAGATAGTGAGGCTAATGGGGGCATGGTCTGGCCAGGTGGTGGTGTGGATGCTGGAACCCAAGGTCTTCTGAAGTAAACGTTTGTCAGCCAAAAACAGATCAATACGTGAGTAGGTGTTGTGACGCGGCGAGAAAAATGTAAAGTCCCGCTCGCTCGCATGACAACACCTCCACACGTCATACAAATCATTGGATGCAATAAAAGACTCTAAAGGAGATGCATATCTTTTAGACCCTGCTGTGGAGTCCATTGTGCTGTTTGGGACTAGATTCAAGTCCCCGCAGAGCATTAAGTGACCCTGTTGGACTTTCCTCGCACTTCGCAGTGTCTTCCTAAGAAAGTTCATTTGGCCTTGGTTTGGGGCGTAAATGGTAACAAGGGTGTAAGGTACATTGTTGATGATTGTACAGTTCGAAATAATATAACGGCCTTCCGGGTCAGCAAGATATTTCTGCAATGTAAACAGGACAGTGTTCTTGATGGCTATTAGGACTTGGCGTTTCTTCTGAGAGAAGGAGGAGTGGAAGACATGTGGGAATAGCCTGTGCTGGCATTTAGGGGATGCGCCTAAAGCAAAGTGGGTTTCCTGGACACATAGTACATCGCAGTTATGGGCAAGTGCTGATTTCCATAGCGAGTTACGTTTCACAGGGTGGTTGAGCCCTTTTGCGTTGAGGGAAAGGATGGTGAGTCCCATGGTGTGCTGGGAGGTTGTGTGGTAGCAGAAAAAGTACTTACAGTTGACGATTGCAACTAATCAGATGTCAGGAGACCAGCTGGTGCAGATGTACTGGGTGTGGACAGTACTCGGAAGTCCAGGCGAGAAGATAAAATACGATGCTACAGATACAAGGAAAAGACAAGTTAGGATTTGCGGTAGACAGTTTGTCTTGGGGGGAGACTGTGTGTGCCTGAAACTCTTGGAGGTCCAGGTATGGCAGAAGCCGTGAACTGAAAAGAGAAAACAAAAAAACAAAACAAATGACACACAAGTATGTCAGTGGTTAACCGCTCATTTGAGCAACTGACTAAGTTAGGGGAAAAAGTTCAACAGGTAGGTATGTAATCGCAGATCAAGACCGAACTAAAACAGTCGCTTATCTTTGTAATATGGGCTGATCACTCAACGGTGGGTGTTTTTGTGTTTCTCACGGTTAAGTCCAAAGGTAAATAGATTGGGTTTCCCGTTAGGATCCAGTTGAGGTTGTGGAGGATCTGGTAGGATTCCCCAAGCATTGAGGAGCTTCAAGCCCCCCTCCAAAGTGGAGATAGTATGCGGTATATCATTGTAGGTGGCCAAGATGGTCGCTGGGTGGCACCATTTGTAAGTGATCTTGTGGTTGTTCAAGGCCTTAGTTATGGTTTTTAATTGCCTCCGCATTTGTAGCGTATACTGAGAGAGGTCACCGTGCAGTTGGATATTGGAGTACGGTGCAGGGAGTGGTGATAGCTCTCTAGCCTTTAGAAGTATTTGTTCTTTCGCCTGAAAGAAGTGGACCCGAAAAAGCACGTCTCGGGGTACATCCGCTTCAAGATGGCGGGGTTTTAGTATTCTGTGTATACGATCAATAGTGAGCTCAATTGGGGAAAGCTCAGGAAGTATGCTAGAAAACATTGTGGTCGCAAAGTTGTGGAGTTCTTTGGGCTGGATGGACTCTGGGATCCCGCGTATTTTGACGTTATTTCGTCTGGAGCGGTCCTCGAGGTCCGCGATTTTAGCTTTGATCCAGAGAGACTCATCTCTTTGTTCGGAATATGCGTCTACTAATTCATTGACCGTGTCAGTACATTCTCCCATTTTGTTTTCCATGAACTGCATTCTATTGTCCATGTGTTTCATTTCCAAGGAGAATCTATTGATCAGGGACGATAAATTGGTCATAAGGGAAGATTGTAAGGATAGAAGCATATCCTTCATTGTTGTATCCAGCACAGGTTGCCCTGTGGTCGGGAATTGTGCTATTGAGGATTGTAAAGCAGAAATAGCAGAGTCATTATGGAGGCCTGTACTCACTGTGTCTGAGGCCTGGTTGTTGGGATCCATCTGCATCTTAGATTTCACCGGGCTCTGGGAAGCCGGAGTGGAGGGAGACGTGTCAGGGGGGTAGGATAACAGCATATCAGCTTGTATTTCCCGTGGATGAGCATCCAGGAGATCCGTGTAGCTCAAGGAGTTTTGCGCTGTGCCGGCGGTGCCATCTTGGGCCTTGCGGCGGGGCTGGAAGGAAAAGGACTCCAGTCTTATCAGGCCTCTTTCCTGGAACCGCTTGCGGGACATCGTTGTGGCGGAGGCTCGGGAGAAGCGAGCGAGGCTCTGTAGGGCTATTTGCGGCAGTACGATCGCCCGGTAGTCGCTGATTGTCTGGTCTGGGTAGCGGAGCTCTCTGCTCAGGCGTCCATCTCCATGCGCGAGCAAGCCACGCCCCCCAAACTCATGTATTTTATGCAACATGTGGACTAGTAAAGAGGAAGTTATCCTCCGCCAATGTGCGTTTCCGTAATCATGTGATTTAACCATTTGTGCATTAGCAACAATGCGCACCAGCAACTGTGCATCCCAGCAGTTGTGCATTTGGCTAGCTTGAAAGCAAACACCTGCATGAGGATCCTATGGAGGTTTTTTAGCCTGATAATCAAGCATCTTTATGCAGTCAAGCCTCTTTTTTTTTTTTTTTAAACACAAAACATGTCCAAACATGCATTTTGTATACACATGATCATGTATCTTTATATAACCTATTTGCTTAAGCAGCAACCTTGCGTTTCAGCAGCAACTGTGTAATCTAGCACTGTGAGATCCAGCCACTGTGTATTTCAGCATCTGTGCTTTTTAAGTAACTATGTGACCTTAGTAAATGTGTAATTCAGCATTCATCTGTGTGTTTAGCAACAGCACACATTAGCATCTGTATGTATTTAGCAACTGTGCGATTTTAGTCTGTAAGCAAGCACCTGCTCAACTGCAGTTGGACCTATACTTATACCTATAGGATACCAAGCACATATGCAGTATGCTTAAACCTTCCAAAGATGTATTATAACAACAAGCAATTCAAAACTGCAGGCACGTATATTATGCTGTTCCTGCCCTCAAGCAGACAATGACACTTTTAAAGTGAACTGCTAATTACATGCCCCAGCATATAATCGTGACTTGTCTGTACCTGTTCCCAAGCTGGCACTCACACACTCATGGCCCACTGTTCTGTCTCCAATTCCGTCCGACCTGTCAGCACAAGGTAATGGCTGCCCTTCTTCCTGCCTACAACAATAAGCTAGGAGCAAATCTGCGCCCTCTAGAGGCTGGGGAAAAAACAGCAGCCTGCCTGAGCCAGAGTACAAGCATGATCGTGGCCACCGGGAAACAGACAGTCAGAACGCTCTTAATAGAGACACTGCAAACAAATGCTGACTCACCATTCCCCACTGCAGGGCACTGCTGGAATATCACAGCAACCTAATCTTCACCCATCACGGTGGGTTGGTGTCATGCCAGACCTTCAAGGACAAAGTCCCCTCTGTACGTAAGGTCCACTGCTTTGGGCCATGTATAGCACCCTGCCAGAGCAAACCTGTGGTATAGCAATGTGACCAAGGTGCTGGATCTCAGGGCCCAGCTCTCCTAAGAGAAGCGTTACAGGCAAAACCTTGTTCTTCGGTATCGAGGCACCGGGAACCATCCACTTTAGCTTTTGTTTTTGCTCTTTGAATGGATCCGATAGCGTAGCCCCTGACCATGTTCAGGTCATCTAAGGAGCACTCATTAACCGTGACCTAACACCTTAGACACTGGCGAAAAAACTGAGATATTCCATGTAGGGGAGGGGTCATATAGGGAGCAAACTTCCTGTCTAATTTATTACACCAGTGTCCAGCACCTGAAGGTGAGATATAACCCACTTAGTAATTACTATGAGCCTCTGTGTCCTGTGATGTACGATAAAGAAAAACTAGTAAGCCACATCCTCACAGCTGCATGCTGTCTTATCGCCCTAAACTGGAAATAACACCCCCCCCCCACTCCTGAGACCTTATACGCCAGAATTAAAGATGTGGAGCTGATGGAGAAGAGGACGGCCAGAATGCAAGACAGGCTGGATGCCCATGACAAGGTATGGGAGCTGTGGCACCTTCGGGAGGACCCACCATGACCAGGTAAATGAGCTGCTACAATGACCTCTTCCTTCTTTTTCTATCCCTCTCTTTCTCCTCCACTTTGAGTACTCCTGTGACTCTCACTCTCTTATATAGGATGCTACACATCATTACATGACATTAAAATGCATATACAACAATTTGTGTTTGACTGTTGCTATCTTAGGACATACTGAAAGAAAATTTGAGTATATGTCTTAAAAATTAATGCATGATACAATTTGTACATTTTCATTCTAAGTATTCCTGTACTGCAAATGCTAATAATAAAATGTTATTTGGAAAAAAAAGTTAGCTAAGTTTGTAAGGATACTGTCTGATAATGGAGGAGGAATGTTCAACCCTGACAGTACACATTTTGTTCCATAAAGAGAGCATAAAACTAATACATAACAACATCAATTTTTTATGGGGGGCAATAGGATGGGGTAATTTGAAGGGGGCAGTATAATGGGGAAATTTGATAAGGCAGCTTTGATGGGGCAATTATGATGGGGCAGTATTATGGGGCAATTTTGATGGGGGCAATAGGATGGGGCAGTATTGATGGTGGCAGAATAATGAGTCAATATGTTGGGGCAATTTTGATGGTGGCAGTATGATAGGAAAATTTTGATAGAGCAATTTTGATGGGGCGGTATAATGGGGCAATTTTGATGGGGCAATATGATGGGACAGTTTTGAAGGGGCAATATGATGGGACAGTTTTAATGGGGGGAAGTTGATGGGACAATAGGGTAGGGCAATTTTGGTGGTGGCAGTATAACGGGACAATATGGATTGGAAAATATAATGGGGCAATTTTGATGGGACAATATAATGGGGCAATTTTGATTGGGCAATTTGATAGGGCAGTTTTGATTGGGCAGTTTTGATGGGGCAAATTTTATTGGGGCAGTATAATGGGGCCAGTATGATGGGGTAATTTTGATGGGGGAAATAGGATGGGGCCGTTTTTATGGGGCAATATGATGGGGAATTTTTTATGGGGGCAATTTGATGAGGCAGTTTTGATGGGACAATTTTGGTGGTGGCAGAATAATGGGGGCAATTTTGATGGGGGCAATATAATGGGGAAAATTTGATGAGGTAGTTTTGATGGGGCAATTTTTTTTTTTTTTATTGTTTATTTCTTTATTTGACATATTACAAGTTATAACAGACCAAGTTACAATATCAGTTTTATATTTTACAGTTTTGTTTCCTTATACCGCTAATACATCATATTCTCGTTTTCCTATTTATTTCAATTGATCCGTGCAAAACAACTTTTTATATTTTTCTCTTATTCTTACTTGCCACTATCATATATACTACCTAACCATCCTTTAGACACAAGTATTTACAAACATACACACAGACATAAACACAAAAAAAAACCAAAAAATAAATAAATAAATAAAAAAATATAAAAAACACACGCACTCTCCGGGCGAAAAATCCATAGCGTAGTTTCCATAGTGAGTTATATATCACAAGCTGACAAAGGAGGAGAATGTTTATACCCACATCTTCCTTTGAATACTGCTTTTACTGTCCCACTCAAACAGAAAAAGAAAAACTATACTAACCACTCAATACAGACTCCCCCATTACCAATGAGGGTGGAGCTACCCGTGGATCCGATATCCATCGTTTCCATATTTTAATCCAGTTATTGGATTCTCCCCTATTGCAACCAATTTGTTGTTCTTTCAAGATGTTTTCATTTACCTGAAGACGCCAGTCCTCAAGTAAAGGTGCATTCGAAGATATCCACCTTAGAGCAATTAACTTACGTGCAATAAACAATAGTCTGGTAACTAATATCATCACCTCCCTGGGAAAGAAACCTTCCTCGTCCAAATATCCTAGTAGACATGTCATAGGGGTCCTGTCGATATGCGTATTACATGTAGCATTGATTGTATTAACCACCTCTCGCCAATATCTAGCCACTTTTGGACAATTCCACATCATGTGTATTAAATCCGCTGGAGACTTTTGACATCTAGGACACTCTGGAGAATCGCGTCTGCCCCACTTAAATAATTTAACTGGTGTTCTATATACCCTATATATTATAAATAGTTGCGTCAGGCAATGAGCCGGTGATAATGATACTAGGGGTACCCTTCTCAAAATTATTTGCCAGTTTTCATCTGAGATGTCCCCTATGTCTCTCTCCCAGCCTGTTCTACCCGGGCTGACAACTTTATCCTGATATAGTCTCATCAATTGACCATATAAAGACGAGATCAAGCCCTTTTTTTCCTCCCCCCTTGCTAATGATGTTATAAGTGGGGTAGGTTTTATCACTATCTTTTCCCTTCTAAACTGAGTTTGAATCGCATGCCGTAATTGTAAATATTTATAGAAGTGACTAGAAGGCAGTTGAAAGGATTCTTGCAGGTCCTGAAAGGAGCGCAGAACGTTATGTGTAAACATCTGTTCTATATATTGAAGCCCCTTAGAGTGCCAGCTTTCGAATCCCTCCAATTTATATAGTTCTTTGTATTGCTTATTCCCCCAAAGCGGGGAGTATTTTGAGACTCCTTCAAATTTCATTATACTCCTCATTTCCTTCCAGACTCTATTCATAAGTGTCGTTGTTAGACCCCTACCGGTGTTACCCAGGGCTCCGGATTCCAACTGAGCCACAAGATTATATCGAAAACTGTTATTTAACAGTAAAACCTGTATGGGGTCTTCCCAATTACTTTCCCCCCAGCCTGCAAAATGCTGAAGCTGGGAGGCTATGAAGTAGAGTCTTGGCTGTGGTACCGCTAATCCACCCCAATCCCTTGCCCTCTGGAGAATTGATAACTTAATTCTCGGGGTTTTTCCTTTCCACAATAGCCTACGAAATATTGATTCTGTTTTTTTGAACCATTTTAAAGTTATCCATATCGGTGAATTATGGAGTATATATAACAATTGAGGGGTCCAGATCATTTTTATGAGATTTGCACGGCCTACCACCGATAATGGCAATTTGGTCCACGCCATGCTCTTAAGTTGAAATTTATTATTTATTGATGGGGCAATTTTGATGAGGGCAATCTGATCGGGCAATTTTGATGAGAGCAATAGGATGGGGCAATTTTGATGAGGGCAATATGATGGGGCAATTTTGATGAGGGCAATAGGATGGGGCAATCTTGATGGTGGCAGTAGGATGGGGTATTTTGATGGGGGCAGTAGGATGGGGCAATTTTAATGGTGGCAGTAGGATGGGGCAATATGATGGGGCAATTTTGATGGGGGCAATATGATTGGGCAGTTTTTATGGGGCAATAGTATGGGGCAATTTTGGTGGTGGCAGTATAATGCGGAAACTTTGATTGGGATAATTTGATGGGGCAGCTTCTGCAAAAGGTATTTGCTTTTTAAACAATGCTAATTGTAAATGATATCCCTCTTTCTGTGCAGATGTTTTATATATATAAAGGGGAGGGTAGGGTTCCATAGCTAAGGGGCGGGACCTTCCTCTGACACTGCTGTTGCTATGGAAACCCAACCTACAACCTATTACACAGCTCATGCTGCTCTGAGCATGTGTGAGATCTGGAGGTGCATGCTGGGTAACCATGGAATACAGGAAGAGATACAGTCTGGCTTCAGATGCCCACACATGAGATGGCGGCGGCCTGCTGGGACTTACAAAAGTAAAAAAAATGCTGCAAAAACACAAAGCGGCCCTTGAATTACAGCGTACCTTTACTAGAATACATGAATCATGAGTATTATAGGGGGAGATTTATCTACAAAGTAACATTTCTCCCGCAGCATGGCTTTATATATACACAAGTGCCTTAAAAGCCCCCCTTAGGGGTATTTGTTTCTAACAAGTTTTTGGATGTGGCACTACTGAGAGGAAATCCTCACCGACTCCATTTCTACAATTACCGGGATAAAGTTGTTAGTTTTCTGTATAAAGTGTATTAATAGCAATTCATTATTCTGCAGCACATTGTTCCAGCACTGAGGTTGTGGTAGTAGCAGACATATATTCTATGTAGTATTTGCTTTGTATTATCATTTTTGTTGTGTAATTATTATTTGGAAGTATCAGGATCAGGTGGTTAGGTGGTTTGTTACATAGTTACACAGCCGTATAGTAACACTGGGGTTGTGGTAACACTTACCTCTGTCTGCAGGTAGGTTGTCTGTCTGTGTAATATAGAGCAGAGCTACACTAGTTTGTTATTTAGTGTATAAAATATGTACAAAGATAAAGAATGACAGAAAATACAACAAAGACAAAAGGACAGACACAGTCTGGCTGTGAGAATAAAAGAGAAATAAACTTTTTCTGAGGATTATCCTGTGACAGGAACATGTCAGGAACATCCGCTATTCACCGGTTAGACCGGCACCATGGGAATCACCCCGTCCATATCTCAGGATCCTCAATTTATGGATGTGGGTGGAGTTTAGCCATCAGCCAATGAACCCTGGAGGGTGTTCCCTGCCCAGCCCACAAGCCGGCCCTGTGTTCTGAAGGAACCAGAGATAAATGGACCATGAATGGTTCTGATGGATGAGGATTGGATTTCCAACACTGGCATGTCAGTCTGATCCCAACAAGACCAATCAGTGCTTGTCTGGTGTGATCAGACCCCATAGAACCATTCTGGGGGTTTCTCCTGGATTCTATCCTCACTACACATACAATGTTATATGTACATGTACCCCAACATGTCTACAATCAGGGGCAATTATTTCCATCTCTCTGCAACTCATATTTTATTTTGTATGAGAGATAAAATAGATTCCTCTACAGGGTCTTCTCCCTGTATCGGCCTTGTCCCCTGCTGGGCTTGTAGATGAAATGACTAGGACTTCTCTTTGAGGCTCAGTGAGGTGACACTTTTATATCTACAAGGATGGGGGATTTTATTGGCATCTAGGGGTCACTTCTGGTCTAGAGACTCGCTCTATCCTTCCAGATTCTAATTGAGGACCATCTGTCTATGATTGGTCACTGAATGAAGAGAATACGGAGTCCTGTGCGTCTTCTGGTCTGTTTTAGGTCTAAAATTCAATCCAAAATTCAGGCTGAAATCAGACTTTAAGTGGTGAATGGAGATGCACCGGACCCCCTGCTGTGAGCTGCTGTGACCTCCTGTGTGACCCCAGTCAATGTCTAATCTCTGATAGTCAGTGGAGGGGGGAGGGGATGAAAGCCAATAACAGCGATTGACCTGAAGGACTATGATGGGAACTCCCAGTGTAACCGGCCAATCAGAAGTCTGTCTTTGTATAAATTTCCTCTAGGTGACATGTCTGGATCCCTCACATAGAAGATTTATACCAGAATCCTGCAGAATATTATATCATTTATAGGATAATTCTCACCCCAGAGTCTGCAGAGTACAGCCAGGATGTCTGAGACCCTCGCATAGAAGTTTTATTCCAGAGTCTTCCAGATTATTCTCTGATAAATCCAGTGTGGTGAGGGATCGATTATTGATAAGAATGGATCGGAGATCATCACAGTCAGAGGAAGTCACACCACAATCTACCAACCTGTAGAGACAATCCAGACACAAGATATTATATTATAAGATGAATATGAGGAATTATTCCCATTTAGTGAAAAGTAACATAACATCACTAGAGCGGAATATCAGGATATACAGAATGTTATACAGAGGAAAGATCTTGCTATTAGGGAATCTGATAAAAGTAAAGGTGTTGTAGTACTTATGTCTACACAGTATAAAGAGGGGGCGCTGTGACCGCTTAGTCACCCCCTTATGTACTCGGTTATTAAGCAGGACCTCACACAGTGTCTCATACAGAGACTACTGAAATTGATAGATAAAGGAAAGGATCTGGGGGTTTATGAAATAAAACAGCAGAATGTCTGATGGTGGATACCCCAGTGACCCCAATATTCCATTATTCCATCACCATCATCATTTACATTATTTACATTGTTGTCCTATTGGAGCTCATTTTTTAACGACCTTGTTAAATCTTTTTAAAAATAAAATTATTTTTGAATTACTTATACATTGTTGATTCGATCCACTAAGGCCGCGTACACACGGGCGGACTGTTCGCCCAACTTAGTCCGCTGAACAGTGTTTCAGCGGACAGTCCGCTCGTGTGTGGGCTTCAGCGGACTGTTTCAGCGGACAGTTTGACGAACAAAGTCTTACGGAATTTCCGTAAGACAGTCCGTTCAAACTTGGTTTTGTCCGTCCAAACTTGGTTTCAGCGGACAGTCCGCTCGTGTGTAGGCAAGTTGGACGGACTAAGTATCGCGCATGCTCAGAAAGGGTTTACACGGCCGAAGGTTGCATTGCAGTGTATAGGACGTCATATTTCTAGTCCCGTCGTACGTGCTGTACACGTCATCACGCACATTTTCAGCGGACTGTTCGTTCATCGTGTGTGGTCAAGTCCGTTCATGCTAATTTTGGACGGACTGTCTGTCGGATTGTTTGACGAACTAAGTTGGGCCCGTGTGTACGCGGCCTAACTCTGCTGCCTAAAAATCCAATTGTTGGGGGAGCATTTCCCATTTTCCATATTTTCAGGGTGAGCAGCACTCTCTAACCTGTACTGGTATGTGTCTTTCCCTTGTTGTAATATTCCATCACCTTCCTAAAGTCCACCAATCAGGAGTTCCCATTGAAGATCACCGGGTTATGGCAGGAATAGGATCCCTTATAGAGAATGTAGGGGGGAGGGGTGGATATACATTTCCAGCCTTTAGCGCTGAAACTTCTGGGATATATTAGAGATACAAGTACTATATTGGTGGATATTCCACATTTACAATGGGATTCTATATTCACATGGGGGGCACTTCACATTAAAGCACTTTATTCTTCCATCCCCCATTCTTTAGTATCTCCAGCAATCAGATATTATCTCCATAGATATAGATCACATACTAGGATGTTACAGGAATTATTACAGAGGATGTAAAGGATGAAGTTTTTTTACCTTAACTACTTCAGCCCCGGAAGGATTTACCCCCTTAATGACCAGAGCACTTTTTACAATTTGGCATTGCGCTGCTTTATCTGGTCATGTAACGCTGTACACAAAGCAAATGTGCGTCCTTTTTTCCTACAAATAGAGCTTTATTTTGGTGGTATTTTATCACCTCTGGGATTTTAATTTTTTTGCAATATAAATGAAAAAAAGATTGAAAATGTTGAAAAAAATATATTTCTACGTTTTGTTATAAAAAAAATCCAATAAACATAATTTTAGTCATACATTTAGGCAAAAATGTGTTCAGCCACATGTCTCAGCTAAATAAAGCGTATATTTGTTGGTTTGCACAAAAGTTATAGTGTCTACAAACTAGGGTACATTTACTGGAATTTACGCAGCTTTTAGTTTATGACTGACTATCTCATTTCATGAGGTGCTAAAATGACAGGGCAGTACAAACCCCCCAAATTACCCCATTGTGGAAAGTAGACACCCCAAGCTATCTGCTGAGAGGCATGGGGAGTATTTTGCAGATCCCACTTTTTGTCACAAAGTTTTGAAAATGTAAAAAAAATAGAAAATCTATTCTGTTAAAGACTGTACATTTATGTATCCATACATTGAGATTCTGTATGGACTTTTTATGTCTGTTTATATGTTGTTTTTACAAATCTTTTGAATAAATATTTTTTTTATGATAAGAATAAAAAAAATTTTGCATTAAAAGTCCCACTGTACCTGAGGTACTGTTATTCCTTTATTTAGGGATTTTACTTAATTTTTTTTCTAGATTTCCTTTTCTTTCTTAATTTTCCCAAACAAATGAGATCTGCAAAATACTCACCATGCCTATCAGCAAATATCTTGGGGTGTCTACTTTCCAAAATGGGGCCCGGCTTGTCTCACTCTGCTCCAGCCTGCTGCTGATCTTGCATCACCCAGCTCACCGGATCACTGACCTACATCTGCCAACCGCATTCCTGTCTTCCCTGGTGATCCATCATCCACCCATCTGTGCCAGCTACCACAGATCTCACAGGCACTCTTACCTCGCTGTGCTCTCAAGGCTACTGTCCCAACTCCAGTGGCTCCTGAGCCAGGGCTGTAAGAGAGGTCTCCTCCTACAAGTCAGGCTGTATGATAAGGTACGTAACAGTATCAAACAGCCATGTCTGAGCCTGCAGGAGGAACCTCACCAGTGATGGAGATTTGTCAGTACCTCACAGCTCTCACACAGGCCATGAAATCCTTACAGGAGGGTTACGTTAAGCTGAAAGAACGGGCACAGAATTTAACAGTTCCTACTAATGCAGCTTCTGCATCCTCTGCTGCACCTACACAGACTGTCTCCACTCCCTCAGCGGTGATGCCACAACCCCAACCCAGAGTCCCCACTCCAGAGAGATTTGCAGAGGAGCAAACTAAATTCCGGGCCTTCCGCAACGCATGTCAGCTTTATTTTGCTTTGTAACCGCAAACTTTTTCATTAAAATCCACCAAGGTGGGATTTTTTTTTTAAACCAAGAAAAGGTTTATTGTGCAAAAATAGTCAGGTGCATAACTATTGCAGCAATATAAATCAGGTGTAGTCATTATAATTAGTATTATCATTATAATACAGCTTCTAGGTATAAACAGTTGTATAAAATCAACTAACTGTACAAATATATTATTATTGATTTTGGTGGTGCTGCATAAATTGACAACAACATTTACCATTGAACTTGTATTATGGAAACTATTGTAAAGCATTGAACCTGTAACGGTAGATAGGTAAGAGGGAGAACAAATATATCATCCGTTTCAAGGCACATAGGGCGAGAATCGAACATTACCCTCAATACATGTTGTTATTGATATTGGGATTCACCATGGTTCCATCAAGAGTAATTGCTATAAAAGTTAAACATTATTACCGGCATTTGGAATCTGTCTTCTAATCTGCCAAATTACATTTGTAACAGTCCAACTTTGACCAACTGGGTTGGACCTAGTCCTTGTTAAGGATAAGCCAAACACTCCCCGGTTCGGTTCGTATCCAGAAAATGCGAACAGACCGAACGTTTGTGCAAACTCTCGAACACGGTTAAAGTCTATGGGACTTGAATGTGAGAAATCCAAAATTCACATTTTAAAGGCGAATATGCAAGTTATTGTCCTAAAAAGGGTTTGAGGACCCGGGTCCTGCCCCAGGGGACATGTATCAATGCAGTGATTTTAATAATGTTTAAAGTGAAACAGTAAAAGTGTAATATTCCTTTAAATTTCATACCTGGGGGGTGTCTATATTATGCCTGTAAAGGGGCGCATGTTTCCCCTGTTTAGAACAGTCTGACAGCAAAATTACAGTTCTAAAGGAAAAAAGTCATTTAAAAGTACCCGCGGCTATAATGAATTGTCAGTCCAACAATACACATAAAAGTTCATTGATAAAAACGGCATGGAATTTCCCCACAGGGAAACCCCAAACCAAAATCTTTTTTTTTTAAATGCGTGGGGGTCCCCTAAATTCCATACCAGGCCCTTAAGGTCTGTTATGGATAGTAAGGGGAACCCCGCGCCCAAAAAAAAAAAAATGCCGTGGGGGTCCCCCGAAAAATCCATACCAGACCCTTACCTCAGCACGCAACCTGGCAGGCCGGGGACGAGAGAACCCCCCTCCTGAACCATACCAGGCTACATGCCCTCAACATTGGGAGGGTGCTTTGGGGTAGCACCAAGACAAGAAGATGGAAGAAGAAGTGGAAAAAAGAAGACATTAATAAAAGGACTTGTCAAAAACCGCCTTTTGTGTTTTTTAACCTATTTGACACTTTTTTGTGAAATGGTAGGGGTACATTTGTACCCCATTACCAATTCACACAGGGGGGCTGGATCTGGGGGTCCCCTTGTTAAAGGGGGCTTACATATTCTGATAAGCCTCCCGCCTGCAGACCCCCACAACCACTGGGCAAGGGTATTGGGGATGAGGCCCTTCTTCCCATCAACATGGGGAAAAGGTGCTCTGAGGCTACCCCAAAGCACCCTCCCAATGTTGAGGGCAAGTGGCTTGTTACGGTTCAGGAGGGGGGTCGTTCTCTTGTCCCCTCTCTTTTCCTGCCAGATTGCATGCTCGGATAAGGATCTGGTATGGATTTTTGGGGGGATCCCACACTTTTTTTTCATTTTGATGCGGGGTTCCCCTTAAAATCCATACCAGACCTGAAGGGTCCGGTATGGATTTTGAGGGGGACCCCCACACATTTAAAAAAAAAAATTGGTTTGGGGTTCCCCTGTGGGGAAATTAAATGCCGTTTTTATCAATTAACTTTTATGTGTATTGTCAGACCGACAATTCCTTATAGCCGTGAGTACTTTTAAATGACTTTTTTCCTTTACAAATTTCATTTTGCTAACAGACTGTTCTAAATACGGGAAACATGCACCCTTTCCAAGCATACTATAGACACCCCCAGGTACGAAATTTAAAGGAATATTTCACTTTTATTGTTTCAGTTTAAGCATTATTAAAATCACTGCTCCCAAAATAACGTCCGTTTTTAAAACTTTTTTTTGCATTGTTCTATGTCCCCTGGGCCAAGTCCTCAAACACTTTTTATGACAATAGCATGCACATAAGCCTTTACAATTAGCACTTTTGATTTCTACCATAGACTTTTAAAGGATGTTCCACGACTTTTGAATTTGCCGCGAACACTCAAAATTGTTCCCTGTTCGACGAACTGGTGAACAGCCAATGTTCAAGTCGAACATAAAGCCCATTTCTAGTTGGTGGTACCAGAACACTGTAAGCCCTCAAAGTTACTCTTGGTGGGCGCTGGAACGGGCCTTGCTATGAAATATTATATCAAGAATTGTAATTACATGCCCCTGTGGAACAGGGTCAGAAAAACTGGGCCTTTGGTGGTGATGTGGTAGTGTTGCCACAACACTATATGCCCTCACAGTTACTCTTGGTGGGCACAGGAATGGGCCTTGCTGCAAAATATTAAACATTGTAATTACATACCCCTGTGGAACAAGGGCAGAAAAATTGGTATTTAGGCACTGGTGCTGGTGCCACAACACTGCAACCCCTCACAGATACTCTAGTTGAGTGCAGGAACAAGCCCTGGTGCAAAATATTACAGCAAAAATTGTAATTATATGCACCTGTTAACCACTTGAGATCCACGCTATAGCCGAATGACGGCTACAGCGCGGACCTCCTTTGCCGGGACTACGTCTATTGACGTCGTCCCGTGCACGAGCGGCCTGCTCGCCCCCTGAGGGGCTCGCGCGGCGCGCTCTGTGATCGGCGAGTCTATGAGACTCGCCTGATCACTGATCCGAGCAAGGGGTCGATCCCGACCCCTTATCACGTGATCAGCTGTCAGCCAATGACAGCTGATCATGTGATGCAACAGAGCCGGTAATCGGCTATTTCTCCTCCTCGCGCTGACAGCGCGAGGAGAAAAAAAAAGAGCCGATCAACGTCGGCCATGATCGGGACATCAGTCCCGATCACGGCCAGCCCTGCCAGTGCCCACCTGCCCCCTGCCAGTGCCACCTTAATAAAACCTAAGTGCCCCCCGTTAGTGCCACCCAGCAGTGCCCACAGTGCCACCCAGCAGTGCCACCCACAGTGCCCACAATCTGCCTCAACAACGGTGCTGCACCCCAGTGCCACATACCCGTGCCCATCAGTGTCATCTACCAGTGCCCAGCAGTGCCACCTATCAGAGCCACCTATCAGTGCCCATCAGTCCCATCTATCAGTGGTACCTATCAGTGCCCCTTAGTGCCACCCATCCGTGCCACCCATCCGTGCCCATCAGTGCCACCTTATCTGTGCCCATCAGTACTGCCGTATCTGTGCCTATCGGTGCCACCTTATCTGTGCCTATTAGTGCCGCCTTAACTATGCCTATCAGTGCCCGTCAGTGCAGCCTATCAGTGCCCACCAGTGCAGCCTATCAGTGCCCACCAGTGCAGCCTATCAGTGCCGCCTCATCAGCGCACTTCAATGAAGGAGAAAAATGACCTGTTTGCAAAATTTTATAACAAACTATTAAACATGATTTTTTTTTTTGCATCTTTTTTTTGTTTGTTTAGCAAAAAATAAAACTCCGAGCTGTAATTAAATACCACCAAAAGAAAGCTCTATTTGTGGGAAAAAAATGATAAAAATTTCATTTGGGTACAGTGTTGTATGCCCGCGCAATTGTCATTCAAAGTGCATCAGCGCTGAAAGCTGAAAATTGGTCTGGGACTGAGGGGGGTTTAAGTGCCCAGTAAGCAAGTGGTTAAACAGGAGCAGAAAAATTGGGCCTTAGCCCCCGGGGTGGTGCCCAGAACTGAAAATGTTCTTACAAGCTATCAACATGAACACTGAGGAGGAATAGGATAGTCACTCAGCATAACAGGATAGTCACTCAGCATCAGCATAAGCAGTCTTGAAGGGATCTCGCATTCATGAAAAAAATATTCGGTTACATCAGCATCAGGTGCTTGGTAGCTGGTGATCCAAAACTGATTCATTTTATGAAGATCAACCGAGTCAGTGGACTGGCACACAGTCAATCATGGTCAAAAAGGGTTTACAAATAAAGGCAAAACCTACCAGATCTGTAGCTATTTTATCTGTTCTACAGAGTTTGTAGTCTATTGTTTGATCTGCCTATGCAGTTTGCACTACGTGGGCAGAACCATACGCACTTTGAGGAAGAGGTTTGGGGAGCACCTCTGTCTCAGAAAGGCAGGAGACGACACGCACAGTGTTCTCCTACACTTCCTCAAAAAACATGACCATTCCTCGTCGGGCCTCAGGGTCTGTCAGAGGGAGACATATTGGATTGATATATTGGACTCCCTTGCCCCTGGAGGCCTGAATGAGGAAATAGAGGTGAGTAGTCGAATCTGAGTGCTTTTCTATATATTCCTTCCTTCATCCACCATTTTCACAATATTCTTATCATTACTATTCATTTTTGTTGTCAGGTCACCTAGAGCCCAGGTGACAGATGCGCACCGTAGGCCTTAGGAGTCCACCGCAAGGTTATGGACCCTACGGCTGACTGCTGCGGATAGGGGTCAAGGTGATATGAAGGCAGGGCCGCCAGAACACCAAGATGGATCCCACCGGGGTTAGAGCGTAAGATTCCCTGGGGCGCGGAGTCTAAGAGCCCGCAGGTGTTCACCAGAGCCTCGAGTGGTGAGGATGGACTTGGCTGCAACTGGCTCCAGGTCGTGACCCCCAGGGTCCCCCAGCTCATACCCACAGTAGGCAACAGGAGGATAGGGATGTGAGGGACAAAGCCAAGGTCGGGGCCACAAGCAGACAAGAATAGTCAGTGACACGCCAAAAGGTCAGGATCACAGGCAAACAGGGATAGTCAGGACACGCCAAAGTCGGTAACGGAAAACAGTAGAAGAGCACACGGCAGGTAACAGGAAGCTAACACACAAAGGTTGATCAGCAGGATTGGCTAGCAGTGCACAGGTTAATATAGAGTAGTCTGATAGGAGCTAGGGTGGAGCCATGCCAGAGGATGGATTATAAAAGCAGTCAGGTGAGGCTCAGCTGGTCTCTAGAAATGAACACATGGAGACAGGTAAGCAGACGAACTCTATTGCATAACCATGACAGTACCCCCCCTCTTACGAGGCCACCCCCTTTCCCGCCTGGGACCAGGTTTAGAGGGGAACTTCAAATGAAACTTCCTCAACAGACGAGGTGCAAAGACCTCGGAAGCCGAAATCCACAACCTCTCCTCAGGACCAAAACCTTTCCAGTGCACGAGGTACTGGAGAATGCCTCTACAGAGTCGGGAATCCAAAATTTGGCTAACCTCTTACTCCTGATCATCCTCAGAAACCGGTGCTATGGTAGAGAGAGGACGAGAGAACTTATTGAGGACTAAAGGCTTCAGAAGGGCAGCATGGAAGGAGTTAGAGATTTTGAGGCTTTTAGGAATCTTGAGCTTGAAACAAACCAGATTTAGTTTAGAAATTATGGTGTATGGACCAATGAATCTTGGGGCAAATTTGAGAGAAGGAACCCAGAGTTTGATGTTCTTGGTGGAGAGCCAGACTTTGTCTCCTGGCTGAAGAGAAGGTGGCTTACGCCTGCGACGGTCAGCAAAACTCTTGAATTTGTTGGCAGCTTTCTGGAGGGAATCATGAACGTCAGCCCACATGGAATTGAATGATTCCTGAACAGTAGCCAAAGCTGGAATGTCAGAAGAACAAGTCATAGGAAGAGGAAGCTGAGGATGTCTTCCATAAACAGTGACACAGGGTGTTTTCTGAGAACTGACGTTAACATGATTATTGTGGGAGAACTCAGCCCACGGTAATAGTGATGCCCAATCATCATGATGGGCAGAGACCAAGGTACAGAGAAAGACCTCCAACTCCTGATTAACTCTCTCAGTCTGGCCATTGGATTGGGGATGATAAGAAGAGGTAAAATCCAAGGTAATGTCGAGGGATTTGCAAAAGGCTCTCCAAAAAAGAGAAGTAAACTGCACACCCCTGTCCGAAACGACATGAGAAGGAACACCATGAAGGCGGAAAATCTCTCGTACAAAAATGGGAACCAAGGCAGGGGCAGAAGGGAGTCCAGGAAGAGGAACAAAATGAGCCATCTTAGAGAACCGATCGATTACTACCGAAATGGCTGTAATATTCTCCGACAGTGGAAGATCAGTGAAAATCCATGGCGATATGAGACCAGGGCTCCTTAGGAATGAGCAAGGGCATGAGAAGACCAGCAGGGGCTTGAGTGAAAGATTTAGACTGAGCACAGACGTGACAAGCCTTAACATAGTCTTTAACATCCGAGCGGAGATTAGGCCACCAGTAGTGACGAATGATGAGCAGGAAGGATCAGAGGAACCCAGCATGACCTGCCACCTTGGAATCATGTCCCCAACGAAGGATCTTAGTTCTTAGCTCCGTGGGAACAAAGGTCTTACCAGGAGGAATTTTTGATTCCAGGGTGGTAGAATGGGCAACAATGCATGAAGTAGGAATGATCGGCTCAGGATCAGGGTTGGACTCCTCGTCCAAAGTGTCAAATGACCTAGAGAGCGCATCAGCTCGACCATTGCAGGAACCAGGTTTGTACGTAATCGTGAATTTAAAACGAGAAAAGAAGAGACTCCACCTGGCCTGTCTGGGGTTCAGACGTTTAGCATTCTGTAGGTACTGTAGATTCTTATGATCAGTAAAGATCGTTATGGAGTGAGGGGAACCTTCCAAGAGATGACGCCACTCCTCCAACGCCAATTTAATTGCGAAAAGTTCCCGATCACCAATGGCATAATTTCTCTCTGCCTGAGAATTTTTTTTGGAGAAGAACGCACATGGTTGACGTTTCTTCTCAAAGTCCTGAAGAAGCACAGCTCCCACCCCCATCGAAGAAGCGTCTACTTCAATAAAAAATGGATCCTCAGGATTTGGTCTCCTCAAGAGGGGTCCAGAGACAAAGGCCTGTTTCAGATCGTGAAACACAGAGACAGCCTCGGGAGGCCAGTCTTTGGCATTCGCACCCTTCTTGGTCAAAGCGATAATAGGCGCAGCAATGGAAGAGTAATTCCTTATGAACTGCCTATAATAATTTGTGAAGCCAAGAAAGCGCTGTGTGGCCTTGAGGCTAGCGGGAAGGGGCCAGTTGGTAATGGCTGAGACCATTCCGGGATCCATGCGAAGACCCGCACTAGAAACAAAACATCCCAGAAACAGGACCTCGGAACATTCAAAGGAACATTTCTCCATCTTGGCATAGAGATTGTTCTCGCTAAGGTGCTGAAGTACGGTGCGTACATGGTTTCTGTGAGCAGGCATATTTTCGGAAAAGATGAGAATATCATCCAGATAGATGACAACAAACTGGTACAGTAGATCCCTGAATATTTCGTTGACAAAGTTCTGGAACACAGCTGGAGCATTACACAAACCAAAAGGCATAACCAGGTATTCGTAATGCCCGTCCCTAGTGTTAAACGCGGTCTTCCATTGCTCACCTTCCCGTATTCGAATGAGATTGTATGCACCTCTGAGATCCAACTTAGTGAAAATGGAAGCCCCCTTCAACCTGTCAAATAGCTCAGATATTAGAGGTAAGGGGTAACGGTTTTTAATAGTCACAGTGTTTAAACCTCTATAGTCAATGCAGGGTCTGAGGGTACCATCCTTTTTGGCAACAAAAAAGAACCCTCCTCCTGCAGGCTGTTGTGCTTTTTAAGGACATTTTCCTGCACAATATTTATTAAGTAATTTTTAACGAAGATATTTTTGAGATACAGAATCAATCCATATGACACAGTCTATATATGTGAAACGTATTCACGGAGACAAGTGATCATAAAAAATAGTTACATTTATTGGTTGACAAAAGACAAATATCTACATGAAATTAACATACAGATTGCATTACTTGATCATTTGACAATTAATGGAAACACCCACAAAATGGGAGTGTCGTACTTTGGACTTAATCATCACCATTATCACTTCTCGGTAGAATCAATAACCTTTTGATAATTGACAATTAAACAGAATGTCTGTATTTCACGCGTCCAACCGTTACTATACTGCAGGTAAGTAAGTGGTTAACAATGTGAAATAAATTAGACATTAGTTTGTCAATAAAATTTGGCATCTATGCAAAAAGAAATTTATAATGAAAAAATTAAATTTAGAGAAAAATCTAAAAGGCAGTTATTGATTAGGGAGAAATATTTTCAATAATAGAATATTCAAAAAAATCAATATTTTAGAGAACATAGAATAAATGATAAACATATACTTATCAATATGGTATATTTACCCATTCCGATTGGCTATTAGTGTGGATTGTTGGTTACCAGGAATTTTAAGATGGCTGCCGTGGCTTTCAACCTAGATTCTCTTACAGAGGAATTACTTTGTGTGACCTCCGAGTTCCAAGGAGCAGGGATCTTCATGAATGTAAAAATGTGTATTCATGCATGGTGCATAAGTGTCAGTTGTCTGGGAGTCTTCCAGTGTCCCTTCTCGTCCCTAAGCTTCCCCCTGAGCTCTCTCCCCCAGCTCTCCTCCTTTGACCATCTTTTTAGTTTATTAAATATCCTCTTAGACAAAAAGGTCATAAAATTATACTAAGTTCTGCCCAGAGGGTATGGGTCCCTTTCCTATTGGCAGGCAGACTTAATGATCACCTTTCCCAGTAGTCTCGTGTTTTTAAGGTAATAGCACCTTCAACCACCAGGTGTCTCACATGTGCTTGGTGTTTTATTTCTTTAAGTTAATATTTTTATTTCTATAATATGCGTTTGTTGTTTATATATGTTCTAACGAATATATCTCAAGTGTTCAGGAATGATAGGATAATATAAAATACATAATTTTGAATAATCACTTGCATAAAATGGTGATATATATGCATATCAATGTATATCTATTAAACTTTAGTCCATTTATAAAGGACACAGGTTAGATATATATCAAACAATATCACATACAATTATTATCTATATGGATACATGTATAATTCGGGTATCCAATCAATATTTGTTTATCTAAACATAGGTTAAATTCTTATACAGTTATAATCACGATTATATGTTTTTATAATGCTAATTCATTGCTAAAACACTTCTATTTATAATCACACTTTCATATATAATTTCTTTATGACAAAGTTCTTTATATCATTAGATACTAAATTATAGTTGACCTACAAATATCACATATAGTTTGAATTACTTGAAGTATTTTTGAAATATGTCTGCTTGTATATTCCTCTCACACCATGTTTTGAGACCAACTTTGAGCTTCCAATAAATGATTAAATGGCTTAGTTGTGTCCTTCAAGTCTTTACAATTCACACAATCGATTTTGTTGATCTCTCACTTTCTGAGACAATGGGATATTTGTTCTGGTCATTCAGGTTTAATGACTTAGTCACAGGTACTTTTTAAGTATAGCCCAAACCTTGCCATATATATTTGCACGGCTTTCCTTGTCCATTCAAGGAGCTAGATAAGAGTTTTTTTCTGGTGTTTGTGACAAAACATCCCTTTTGTTCAGGCAACACTCAATACAGGCTTGTAGAACTTTAAAAGATAGCTAATCCCTTTAACATTTGGAAAAACCTGTGAGATCTTGTACTTTGCTTTAAAGTTCTCCAAGAGGTCACAGTTCAATAATATCAACACTATAGTTCATCCACCTTTTTTTTTAGGCCTACTGAAATCTCTCATCTCTGCCAGTGAATATTAATTGTATTTCTTCATGAATTCACAACAAGGCGATGAGGATTTCCGGATGAAACCTCTCTCCAGGTTCTCGGCGACATACTCAGACATGGCCTGGGTCTCTGGAATGGACAAAGGGTAGGTACGACCCCTGGGCAGGGTTGCTCCAGGGACAAGGTCAATAGCACAGTCAAAAGATCTGTGGGGAGGAAGCACCTCAGCGGACTTCTTGCAGAACACATGCCGGAAATAGATGTATGCCGCGGGAAGATCGGACGATACAGATGTGGTAGCAATGGGAAGTTTCCTCTTGGGGGTCACCTTGGGAAGACAGGACGAGAAACACGAAGGACCCCAGGCCAGGATCTGCCCAGAGACCCAGTCCACATGTGGCGAGTGGAGCTGTAGCCAAGGAAGGCCCAATACAATGGGGTTAGAGGCCTTGGGTAGGATGAGGAAGGATATCCACTCCTGGTGGAGTATCCCTACCGACATCCTAATAGGTAGCGTCTGGAAACGGATAGGGCCCCCTGGGAGCACAGTGCCATCAATTGCCGAGACTACTAGTGGAGTAGCGAGGGGAGAAAGGGTAAGCTTCATAGAAGAAGCAGTTCTCCAGTCCATAAAATTGCCGGCAGCCCCAGAGTCCAGATATGCTAGGACCGATTGGGGAGAAGTGCCTATATGGAGGAACACCGGAAGAAGGAGACGAGAAGGTGATGTTTCTGGGTCCAATACTCCACCTTCCAAATGTATTAGACCTGAGTGTTTCCCGGACGGAGCGAGCAGGAGTCACGAAAATGACCCTTGCCCCCACAATAAAGAAAAGACACAAGCCCAGAGTTCTGCGTCTAGCACGTTCTTCGGGGGTTAGTCTGGTCCGGCCCAGCTGCATGGGTTCCTCAGCAGACAGAGGATGCTCCACAGGGCGACGGAGAAAAAGCTCAGGCTGACTAGGACCTAGGGGGTGCTGGCGTCTTTTTTCTAAGGACCTCTCCTGGAAACGAATGTCAATCTGATTACATAAGGAAATTACATCGTCCAGACCGGCGTGGATAGTTCTTCTTGCTAATTCGTCCTTCACTCGGTCAGAGAGGTCATGTAAAAAGGTTGCGACCAGGGCCTCATTGTTCCAGCTCAATTCCGCTGTAAGGATACGGAACTGAAGTGCATATTGGCCCACTGAACAAGATTCTTGGCGAAGGTGTAAAAGGGCACTAGCCGCAGAAGAAACCCGAGCTGGCTCCTCAAAGATGTTACGAAAGAGCTTCAAGATGTTGGACAGGCTGGAAACCACTGGATCATTTTTCTCCCACAGGGGCGCAGCCGAGGCTAAAGCTTCAACGGAGAGGAGGGAAATTATATAGGCTACCTTTGCCCGATAAGACAAAGTTTTGAGGCTGGAGCTCAAAATGAATGGTGCATAGGCTGAGGAAGCCCCTGCAGTCCTTGGAGTCCCCAGAGAAACGGGACAGAGCTGGCAGTACTAAAGAATGTGTGGATGCGACTGGTGCGATAGGTGCTGTCGCAGACTGTACTTGAGGCTGCAGGTTCGGGGTCCCCAAGGAAGCCTGTAGCTGCTCGAAGCGGGAAGCCAGATCTTGAAGGAATCGCACCACCTGAGTCTGATTAGATTCCTGGGTTTCAAGTCTCCGAACTATGCCCTGCAAAGGATCGACTGCAGGAAGCGGCACATCAGCCGGGTCCATGGCTAATCAAACTGTCAGGTCACCTGGAGCCCAGGTGACAGATGCACACCGTAGGGCTTAGGAGTGCACCGCAAGGTTGTGGATCCTACGGCTGACTGCTGTGGACAGGGGTCAAGGTGATAGGAAGGCAGGGCCGCCAGAACACCAAGATGGGTTAGAGCGTAAGATTCCCTGGGGCACGGAGTCTAAGAGCCAGCAGGTGTTCACCAGAGCCTCGAGTGGTGAGGATGGACTTGGCTGCAACTGGCTCCAGGTCGTGACTCCCAGGGTCCCCCAGCTCACACACACAGTAGGCAACAGGAGGATAGGGATGGTGAGGGACAAAGCCAAGGTCGGGGCCACAAGCAGACAAGAATAGTCGGGGACACGCCAAAAGGTCAGGATCACAGGCAAACAGGGATAGTCAGGACACGCCAAAGTCGGTAATGGAAAACAGTAGAAGAGCACACGGCAGATAACAGGAAGCTAACACACAAAGGTTGATCAGCAGGATTGGCTAGCAGTGCACAGGTTAATATAGAGTAGTCTGATAGGAGCTAGGGTGGAGCCATGCCAGAGGATGGATTATAAAAGCAGTCAGGTGAGGCTCAGCTGGTCTCTAGAAATAAACACATGGAGACAGGTAAGCAGACGAACTCTATTGCATAACCATGACATTTGTCTTGTGCACATCTGCACATGAGCATATTTTATCAGCCACATATTTATATATCATAGCTATTTAACCACGTCAATAACAGGCACTTATATACCTTCCTGCCTAGAACAATTTTTAGATTTCAGCGCTGTCGCACTTTGAATGACAATTGCGCAGTCATGCTACACTGTACCCAAACTAAAAAAATTTATCATTTTGTTCCCACAAATAGAGCTTTCTTTTGGTGGTATTTAATCGCCTCTAGTATTTTTATTTTGTGCTAAACAACAAACATTTTTTTTTTCAAAATGTTTTTTTTTGGTTTCAGTTACAAAACATGGTAAATAAGTACGTTTTCTCCTTCACTAATGGGCACTGAAAGGGCTGCAGTGATGGGCACTAAGACGGTACTGACGGGCACCGATGATGTGGCACTGATAGGCATTGATAGGTGGCACAAATAGGCACTGATAGGCGTCACGGATGGGCATGGACAGGTGGCATGGATGGGCATGGATTGGAGGCATGGATGGGCACGGATAGGTGGCACGGATGGGCACGGATAGGCGGCACGGATGGGCACTGATAGGCGGCACGGATGGGCACTGATAGGCGGCACGGATGGGCACTGATAGGCGGCATTGTAATGTACAGTATTCGGTACAAAGGGTAAACCGCGCTACTCGAACAACAAAAGAAAGCAACCTATAAGCAGCAACCCTAATCGTAATACTCCGATATCAAACTAAATAGGTGAACAAAAATGAGCTGCGCTAAAAACAAATTAGAAATGAAAAATTAATCAAACACCTAAAACCTAATCAAAACCTATACAAAGTAAGCATAAAAAACAATATTAAATAAACAAAAATGTGATTAGTAAATAGTATATATGAGTACTATCATATCATCATAGAGTGAATAAAGTGTATACTAGATCTGAAATGAAATTAGTATAAATAATATAAAAAACACCCACAATAATTAATGTAAATTGAAACAAAAATAATAATGTGTGCTAAATCTAAACGAATAATATTGACAAAAATAATATTCAAAAACCATAAAGAGTTCATATGTGATAAAGGAAAAAATAATACTTTTAGTCCAAAAATATTATTATTGATTCTTCAAACTTGATATTAAGGTGAAAAAAGAATATCCACAAATGCGTGTATGTAGAAAATATTCAAAACAATCCTCCACCAGTGAGAAGAGGGGCCGCTTACCAGAGCTTTAGATCCCAGTGTTAGTGAGATCAATAAGGCAACAGCACAGGGGTTTCTGGGTGAACCGTCACAGGCATCCCACCATCTATATCTCCAATGCGAAGGCTCCAATACGAAGGCTCCAATCGAGGAACGAAGGTGTCGTAGATTGCTGACACCACGCTGTCTCTATCTCCAGTACGAAGCCTCCAATCAGGAAACGAGGGTATCGTGGATCATATATAAAAGATCAAAGACACTCGCATAGCGTAAAACCACTTGGTTTAATAAAGTAGAATTTAAAAAAAATTTACACTCACATACGTAAAGAAAAAACGATCACATAAAAAACGAGCCGGCCGGACTCGTGTGCCGCCCGCACTTCCTGGTTGGGCGTAGAACGCGGAGACGTCAGAACGCCTATCTCCCATTGTATCTCCTATTGTACGGATGGATGCCAATAAGTGCCAAATATTCAGGGCTGTCTTTAAGGCAGGGCAAAAGGGGCAGCTGCCCTGGGCCCTGTCATTGTTGTGGGGCCCAAAACAGCTGCCTCATACTTGCCAACTATCCAGGTTTAAATTCCCTTGTCCCTTGAAGTTTTATTCCTGTGCTGTGTCCCGATATCTCAGTGTGCAGTGCTGGTACTAATGCTGCCCAGCTCTGCCCTATTGTTGTGTGCAGATGACTCACCTGCAGATCCTATGTTTACATGTAAATAACCGGCATTCGTATGTAAATAGCGGCGACAATACAAAAGTAAATAGCTGCGGCCGGCGGCACTGATACGCAAATAAAGGCGGCATTCCTATGTATATCATGCTCCCCTGCTGTGAGGAGATGATGTGCTGTAATGTCTATCAACTAATCAGTGAGCCGTAATGTGTGCTGTAACCTCTAGCAACTAGTCAGTAAGCAGTAATGATATGCTGTAACTGCTTGCAACCAATCTCAATTGCTGCCTGATCTGATACAGAAAACTGATTTTAAGTCTAGCTGCTATTTATTGTATGTCTCAGAGAAGGTGGAGAGGGAAATTGCATGGGGGGGGGCAAGACATTTTTTGCCCAGGGTCCAATCTATATTAAAGACGGCCCTGCAAATAATGCATGCCAATCAGTGATGCCCATTGTGGGCACTGACTGGCATCTCTGGTGGTCTAGGGTGGCATACCTGGTGCTGGGCATCCCTGGGGGTCTGGTGGCATCCCTGGTGGTCCAGTGTGGGCATCCTTGGAGGGCTGTGCTGATAATCGATCAGCACAGACCGCCCTGTCAGAGGAGCAGCTGATCGGCTCTCCTCTACTCGCGTCTGATAGATCAATGGCTCTTCCTATTTACACTGTCATCAGCTGTGATTGGACATGGCTGATCACTTGGTAAAGAGTCTCCGTCAGAGACTCTTTACCAAGATTGTAACAACGATCGTTGTGAGGCGCGCATTGGATAAATATCCTGATCACATCATATGACGTCCAGTCAGGATATTGAAACCACTTTGCCGCTGTCATTCTGCTATATGGCGGGCGGCAAGTGGTTAAGGTTATATTCTAAACACATTTTCTTTATCCAGGTTGTCTCCTCTAGTTTACATCTATCTATTTCTAACAAGACCCCTATGGTCTTCTTTTTCCCACAAGAAAGGAACGTTGTCTGTAGATAGCATTTGTGCAGTACAGTTCCTCTTTTATTAGCTTTAGTATTTTTCTACTTTTTGTCCCTTCCCCCCTTTTAATCAGGTTCTCACCAATATAATGCCTAATCACATGGCCACGAGTTTTCAGTCAATTGTGTAGTAAATAATATTATACACACACACACACATATACATATATATATATATATATATATATATATATATATATATATATATATATATCATCCTTCATTACAATCTGTTTTCAGGTTTTGTTTTCTCTTCACTATTAACACCAGCACATTTATTTTATCCCGTCCCTCTTTTAATTAATTTCTGTTACCCCATCCATTTGTCATTCATGGTGGCGAAGCAATCTACATTTTACTATTACCAGTACAACACGCATCTTTTTTCCCTCTCTTTCTACTCAGATGTTGAAAGCTTTTTAATTTGTTTTTTTATTACATTTTACAATTCAGTACTTATTGTATGTCAATCATTTTTTTTTATTTTCAATGTTATGCTATGAGTGACCGCTCTGTCAACCAATGAGCTGTGTGTCATTATGATCTATCAGCGCTGCCCTATCATAGCCTTATTTGGTGTTACATGCGTGAGACCTGCCTCTAGGTGAGATAGAGCCGAGAGCAGTGAGCCCTCAGGAAGCAATAGGGACCTGATGGGATCATTGACATCAAAACCCCTCAGTTACCCAGGTGTTGGAGCTGGGATGCCACAAAGTAAAATCTGGCATGCGGCACAGCTAGACCCCCTTGATATTTAGTTAGCTGTAGAGTATGTAAACAAATCCATGCTGACTTGTTACCCCATATTAAATCTCTGAACTGGGTATCTATTTGGGTAAACCATTTGTGTGGTATCCATATAGGGGCATTGTGGAATATATATAAAAGTTGTGGGGCCCACACCATTTTAATAAAATTTGCCCTGCCAGAGAGGTAATTTCGTCTTTCAACTTCATCTGAAATTTATGGAGTAAGGGTACTAAGCTTAGTGTAATATACTGGTTTGGGTCTGGAGTTACCTGTATACCGATATAGCGGAACTCGCCAACTGTAATAATGTCTCTTGCACAAGCAGGTAGAGGATTGTGGCATGGGGTCCAGTGGCATAAGCACTGACTTATTCCAGTTAATACTGAATCCAGACAGCTCACCAGAGTCAGCAATTAAACGCATTACATTCTTCAAGGAGGTGTCTCCTAAGAAAATCAATGTGTCATCCGCTTATAGAGAAATTACATCATGGTTAAGTCCTCGAAGGAAGCCTATGATGTTTTTCAATTCTCTGACATGTATGGCTAGAGGTTCAAGAGCCAGAACTCTGGCCAACAGCTTAATGACAAATGTAAGTAATGAAATAGGTCTATATGCATCTGGAGATAGGGCATCCTTGCCAGGTTTCAAAAGTACTACAATAAGTGCCTCACTCATAGAGGGGGAAGTCTCCCAGTTTCAAAGGCCTTGTCATAGACTTGCAGGAGTATTGGGATTAATTGTGCTGTGTAGTGTTTATAAACTTCCGCTGGCAAGCCATCGGCACTAGGCACTTTTCCATTTTGAGCATGGACCAATGCCTCTAGGGAGCTCCTCCTCAGTCAGTGGGACATTTAATTGTTTTGCGTCCATGGTGGACAAACAGGGTAAAGAGATCCCTTCTTTCTCAGGAGCAGTAAGTCCCCCACACTGTATCCCCAGGGGCCTCGCGCATGGCCTGCAGCCTGCCATGCTCGGCCGCCCTCCTCCACAAAACACCCAATGCTCAGATGCATATCCTCGATTGCTGAGGACAGCTTTAGGACCCCTGTATGCATGGAACTGACCCTGGATCCCTGGCATCCTCAGATTTCTCTATAGACTTACCAGCCCTGCCAGGCTCTGTGCACCCATCCAGCCAGATACTACAAGAGCCTGGGGAGAGCCATGCAGCCTTCAGTACCTATGCATCTAAACTACCTCCCCCTAAAGCCCAGAGACTCTCTCACTCATAGGCCTTCAGCTCCCCCAGGGAACAGGTTACACCACCAGCCACCTATACACAAAAGGTGTACTCCCCTGCCAACCACCACTCTTGAGCAGCAATCATGAGGGACCCCATGCCTGATCAAGCACTGACCTGGGGGGACCCATGGAGCTCATCATCAGGACTAGCATACTCTGCCCAGGGCAATGCTATCTCACATCCTCAACCGATGCCATCTCACCCACCTCCACCACAGCAAACCCCAATGCCAGCCCAAATCCACTCTGTACCCCCACAATGGCACTCATATCTACAGGCGATGCCCACCAAAAAAGACTTCAAGCAGCCAATAGCAAATGTAATATACACATGCCGCTCAGAAATATAGGTGCTACAGTCAGGCCTTAAGCACCTAGCAGACAGGGTAGAGATGGCCGCAGCAGAAATACAGGAGACTAAGCTGGCAGTCCACAGAACCCAACTCCAGGGAGCAGCCCATCACAACCTGCTGAGAGACATGCAATGCCACATGGAGGACTTGGACAGCAGGGGGCGCAGGAAAAACATCTGGGTGAGAGGGGTCCCAGAGACTGAGGGCCCTGAGGACATGCAGAACACTTTGCAGAATGTGTTTAACAACCTCCTAGGTGAGCCTGCCACCAAACATATTAAAATGGACAGAGCCCACCAAGCCCTACGTTCTAAGAGCTCCACCTCCAAACCAAGTGACATCATCTGTAGGATTAGTTCCTGCTCCCTGAAGGAAGGTCACTTTCCAAGATGTCCAAGTGCAACTGTATCCGGATCTCGCAAGGATTACCATGCAAAAATGCAGACTTCTGCAACCCCTTTTGCACACCCTACAAGACAAAAACATTCCCTACTGCTGGAGATTCCCCTTTCGCCTCACAGCTAAACATCAGGGCAAATCCACTGCCCTACAATACCCAGAGGATCTAAACACCTTTTGTGATGTCCTGGGGATCCCTATCCCCAACTCACGGAATGGGATCTTGTCGCCACTCCACCTCTACCGCCCACAATCTGGCAGAAGGTCCCCCATCCAACCGCTCCTTGAACGTGGATGCATCCCACAAAAGCAACAAACATAGAAATGGCTGAACTAAATACACCCCTCTTCATATGTTACCTGCTAATGGACTGACCTGCCATCTAACAAGGTTGGTGAATCCACCCTGGACATTCTTGAATATTTAGTCCCCCCCTTGTGCCCCAGTTTTAATCCCCAGTTTACCTTATGGGCATGTCTCTGATGAGACCCAAGAGAGTAGGAACTTTCATGCTTGTCCGCCCCCCTGGGACTAAAGTTACCATAGTTTTGTTGTTTGTTTTCTATATGACCAATCTAGGGCTCCCTTGCATCCACCTGACCCATCCCCTTGGATTAGGGTGGGGGGATCCCTGGGAAACCATACTGACCTAAGCCTAACAGCCTCTCAAGGTCATGTGACAACATTTTCTCTAATTTCTCAGTGTTTATTGTGTATTAAATCTTCTTTATACCATTTCAGCTACATCTCCTCTTTTTCTTCTCCTGTCCGTCATCGTGTAGCTCACCGCGCAGGTCGTGGAATCGGCCTGGATCTCCTCCTGAAGTAGTTCTGCTCCTGGCCTTCAATTTTTGTAACCTCTTCTCCACAACAGGTAAGATACCCTGACCCTCCCCTTACCCAACACCATGGCAAAAATCCTTTTCCATTTGAATGTTCACGGCCTAAATTACAATATAAAAAGACATCTGGCACTGAGGGAGTTTAGACAGTTAGGCGCAGACATTGTCTTTGTCCAAGAGACACACTTTGATAAAGGGGGCGCGTTCGCCTCCAAACAATTCCCCCAGATCTACCTTTCCTCAGGACCTCATAAAATTGCCAGGGTCACCATACTTAGCCAGCACAGGTCTCCATTCACCTGTTCAGAACACTATAGCAACAGACGTGGCCACTTTGTCATCCTTGGGGGTCTGTGGCAAACACAGAAGGTCACCTTATGTGCCCTATATGCCCCGAACATTAAACAATATAGATTCTTGTCTAAAGTCTTTGCCCACCTCTTTCAGTCTGATCATGGATTCTTAGTGGTGGGGGCGACTTTAACTTAACTCACTCTGAAACTGCGGATCGCCACGTGGTAAGCTCCCAGACATCGTCGGATTGAGCCCTCAGGGACTCGAAGCTCTTCCGCCAACTCTCTAGACGATATGCTCTCTTCGATGCCTGGATGGCTCTCCACCCAGGGGATCGGCAGTACACATGTTACTTGGCAGCCCACCGAACACACTCATGTATTGACTATTTCTTTATCAATAACCCCACACAGAATAACACACTAGTGCGGATACTCGCGATCTCATGGTCTGACCATGCCCCTATCTTGCTTACCTTGGACCTAGGCTCCCCCAACCTTAGGCCCTACAACCGGAGGTTAAAGCAGGATTCCGCTCTTTTTTTATTTTTTTCTTACCTGTCTCACTGGTGGGCGAGTGCTACCTTCGATTGGCATCCACGTCCGGCGTTTATTTGACCCCCGGCGCGACAAATCTTTTCCTCAGGATGACTTATAAAAACCTGCTCTGGTGTTTTCCATTTTAACTGTGGGCGTCTGAAGCCCACAGGCATTTACTTACTGGTATATGATGACGTCTGGCTCCCAGCATGCTCCGCTCCATCTTGCACATGCTCAGTGAGAGCAGTGACAAGGAAAGAAAAACTTTCATTGTCCCCCATGGATTCTTGGGAAATTTCCCAGGGACCATTGCGAGGACGATAGCCACGCCTACTCCCACGGGAGGACAACCCGGATGTCAGCTGAAACATCAGAAATAAAAGGTAAGTAAATAATATTTTTTTTTTTTCAGGGTTCGTTTAGGTAAGTATGCTATCTGTTGATTTTAATAACATGAACTTTCATTTTTAGGTACCAAACCACTTTAAACACATTCCTTTTCCAGCACCTCTCATCAAAAACAGAGCCAACCTCCACCCTAAAATTTTACTTTGCGGAAAAAAACACTGCTGACATCTCCCCCCTACACTCTGGGAAGCCCATAAGGCCATCCTTTGAGGCAGATGTATGGCACTAGGAATGAGCCGAACACCCCCCGGTTCGGTTCGCACCAGAACTTTCGAACGGACCCCAAATTTGTAAGAACGTTAGAACCCCATTGAAGTCTATGGTACTCGAACGTTCGAAATTAAAAGTGCTAATTTTAACGGCTAATATGCAAGATACTGTCCTAAAAAGGGTTTGGGGACCTGGCTCCTGCCCCAGGGGACATGGGTCAATGCAAAAAAAAGTTATAAAAATGGCCGTTTTGGCGGGAGCACTGATTTTAATGACGATTAAAGTGAAAAAAAAAGTGAAATATTCCTTTAAATATCGTGCCTGGGGGGTGTCTATAGTATGCCTGTGAAGTGCCACATGTTTCCCGTGTTTAGAACAGTCCCTGCACAAAACGTCATTTCAAATTGCTTGCGGTTTTAATGTTATATCTGGTTCCTGCAATATGGATGAACTGGTACATTTTTAAAGTGTAGCTCCAGTCAAAAAAAACAATTTTTAAGCTTTTTGGAAAACATAGGGAAGGGTTATCACCCCTGTATAATTTGTTTTGCCGTCCGTCTTTTTTCATCTCACTTGCTGTTGTCTCCTTCCATTTGCAAGTAGGAGATGTTTGTAAGTTGGATGTTTGAAAGTAGGGGCCTGCCCTATATGCTCTGCAGAAATGGCGGAACAAGGTGTTGGTTTTGCCACAACATTGTAAGCCCTCAAAGTGACTCTTGGTGGGCGCTGGAGCGCCCTGCTGTGAACGATTATACCAAAAATGGTAATTACATGCCATTGTTGAACAGTGGTAGAAAAATTGACCTTTGGTGGTTGTGGTGCTGGTGCCACAACACTATAACTCCTCACAGTTACTCTGGGTGGGCACAGGAACGGGCCCTCCTGTGAAATATTATATCAAGAATTGTAATTACATGTCCCTGTTAAACAGGGGCTGAAAAATTGGGCTGCTGGCACTGGTGCTGGTGCCATGACACTGCAACCTCTCCCATATATTCTAGTTGTAGTGCAGGAATGAGCCCTGCCGCAAAGCATTGTATCAAAAATTGTAATTAAACGCCCCTGTTAAACAGGGGCAGAAAAATTGGGCCTTAGGCACGGGTTCTGGTGCCACGACACTGCAAACTCTCCCATATACTCTAGTTTTAGTGCAGGAATTAGCCCTGCTGCAAAGCATTGCTTTAAAAATTGTAATTAAATGCCCCTGTTAAACAGGGGCAGAAAAATTGGGCCTTAGGCACTGGTGCTAGTGCCACGACACTGCAACCTCTCCCATATACTCTAGTTTTAGTGCAGGAATTAGCCCTGCTGCAAAGCATTGCATCAAAAATTGTAATTAAATGCCCCTTTTAAACAGGGGCAGAAAAATTGGGCCTTAGGCACTGGTGCTGGTGCCACGACACTGCAACCTCTCCCATATACTCTAGTTTTAGTGCAGGAATTAGCCCTGCCGCAAAGCATTGCATCAAAAATTGTAATTGAACGCCCCTGTTAAACAGGGGCAGAAAAATTGGGCTGGTGGCATCACCCAGAACCAAAAATTTTCTTCCAACATATCAGCGGAGGAGGAAGAGGATAGACAATCAATATAACAGGACAGTCACTCAGCATCAGCATAAGCAGTCTTGAAGGGATGTGATATTTCTAAAAAAATTATTCGGTTACATCAGCTTCAGGAGCTTGGTAGCTGTGGGTGATCCAAGACCGATTCATCTTGATGAAGGTCAGTCGATCAACTGATTTGGTGGACAGGCGCACCCTGTGATTGGTAACAAAGCCACCAGCAGCACTCAAGGTGCGTTCTGAAAGAACGCTGGATGCAGGACAGGCCAGTAGCTCAATTGCATACTGTGCAAGCTCGGGCCAGTGATCCATCCTCAAGACCCAGTAATCCAGAGGATTTTCGGTGGGAAAGGTGTCCAAGTCTGACCTTGCCCCTAGGTATTCCTGCACCATGTAAATCAGACTCTGGCGATGGTTGCTGGAACCGATCATACCTTGGGGCTGCGGACTAAAAAATTGTCTGAAAGCATCGGTCAGACGGCCACCTTCTCCACCGATCCTTCTGACCAATGCCTCAGCAACACGTTGTCCAAAACGAGGAGTTTGTAACCTTCCAGTCTCTGGGAACGCGTTGTACAGACCTTTCTGCAAGGCCTCCCGGAGATGTCTCATCCTCTGCTCCCTCTGCGATGGCAAGATAAGGTCGGCAACCTTACCCTTGTACCGTGGATCAAGGAGAGTTGCCAGCCAGTAATGGTCCCTCTCCTTACTCCGAAGAATACAAGGATCCTTCCGCAGGCTTTGCAGGATCAGGGAGGCCATGCAGTGTAGGTTAGCTGAGGCATTCCGCCCGGAGTCCTTTGGGTCACTAAGGACAACATGATCTGCAGCTACCTCCTCCCAGCCACGTACAAGTCCACGGGTTTCTTGGGACTGTAAATCATCCCTACAAGACTGCTGCTGCTGCTGCTGATGCTGAGTGCCAGCCTCCACCTCCATGCTGACACAATCATCCTCCTCCTCCTCCTCCTCTTCCTGTGTGATGGGTGGCACAGTAGGAACACTGTCTGGATAAAGGGGGCCTTGAGAGGCAAGGAAATCCTCCTCTTCCTGCCTCTGTTCTGCCTCAAGTGCCCTGTCTATTATTCCACGCAGCGTATGCTCCAAGAGGTGGACAAGAGGTACAGTGTCACTGATGCATGCACTGTCACTGCTCACCATCCTTGTGGCCTCCTCAAACGGTGGCAGGACAGTGCATGCATTCCTGATCATACCCCACTGGCGTGGTGAGAAAAAACCAAGCTCCCCTGACCCTGTCGCGGTGCCGTAGTCGCACAGGTACTCATTGATGGCCCTCTGCTGTGTGTGCAGCCGCTGCAGCATGGCCAACGTTGAGTTCCATCTGGTGGGCATGTCACATATAAGGCGGTTCTTGGGCAGGTTCAACTCCTTTTGAAGCTCAGTCAGCCGAGCACAGGCATTAAATGATCGGCAGAAATGCACACAGACTTTCCTGGCCTGCTTCAGGACATCCTGTAAGCCCGGGTACCTGCCCAAGGACCGCTGCACCACCAGGTTAAGGACGTAAGCCACACAGGGCACATGGGTCAGTTGTCCCTGTCGGAGGGAGGAGAGGAGGTTGGTGCCATTGTCGCAAACCACCATTCCTGGCTTAAGCTGGCGTGGCATCAACCACCTCTCGGCCTGCCCCTGCAGAGCTGACAAAACATCCGCCCCAGTGTGGCTCCTGTCCCCCAAATAAACCAGCGCAAGCACGGTATGGCATAGTTTTGCCTGCGTACTTGCGTAGCCCCTGGAACGCCTATGGAGCACTGCTGGTTCTGAGGACAGAGCACTGGAAGAGGCCATGGAGGAAGAAGAAGAGGAGGGGGTGCACTGCTGGTTCTGAGGACAGAGCACTGGAAGAGGCCATGGAGGAAGAAGAAGAGGAGGGGGTGGAGGAGAGAGGTGGGTCACAACCAATAGTAGCATTTTGGAGGCGTGGTGGCGGAACAACCTCCAACACTACTGCACCTTGTCCTGCATCCTTCCCAGCTGCAAAAAGATGATGAGGGCACTGACTCCACGTGGGTGCCTGGAAGGGGAGAGGAGGAGGAGGAGGAGGCACATGTCCAATGAGGCAGGATGCCCTCCGGGGGCCAGCTTAGGGGCAGCACACCGACTGAATCACACCGCAGAGCTCCGCCTGCGCAGAGCGCTTCCTCTGCGCATTTTTCTAAAAGTTCTTTGGTGTGGGCCTTTTTTGAGACGAGTGCATCAGATCGCACCGCTGCTATTTGCAACATATGTCTCAAGCGTATCTCACGTGGCCAAAACATCAGCCGCTTGGGCACCACATGCTTGACCAGACATATGTTGACCTGCCATGCAGCTCGTTGGCAAGCGTACCTCAAAGACCCACACCAAAGAACAAAGCGGACCTCTCCTTGCTCCTCATCAGCTGGGATCTCCAACCCCACTAGACCTTCAGTCCTCTCTGAAACCTGCTCTGAGAGGAATGAAGGTGTAGAATTAGGTGTGTCACAGCCAAGTGCTTCCAGGCACTCTGCTAGCAATACACCCACGTCCCATTATAGCAGGCAAATGTCCCTGCCCCAGCTGCTGGACCGGCGAAAGAAGTTCACTCTCAGCCATCCACATGCCCAGCGGTTGAATGCTAGCTTGGCTAAATTGCTAGCACTTCAACTGCTGCCTTTTCAGTTGGTAGACTCGGCCCCCTTCCGTGAGTTTGTACAATGTGCGGTTCCTCAGTGGCAGGTCCCCAAACGCCACTTTTTCTCACGGAAGGCGATTCCGGCTCTCTACCGGCATGTGGAAGGCAATGTCCTTGCCTCGCTGGACAGGGCAGTCAGCGGTAAGGTGCATATTACCACTGACTCATGGTCCCGCAGGCATGGACAGGGACGTTTCCTTTCTTTCACGGCCCATTGAGTAACTCTTTTGGCAGCTGGGAAGGATGCAGGACAAGGTGCAGTAGTGTTGGAGGTTGTTCCGCCACCACGCCTCCAAAATGCTACTATTGGTTGTGACCCACCTCTCTCCTCCATCCCCTCCTCTTTTTCTTCCTCCATGGCCTCTTCCAGTGCTCTGTCCTCAGAACCAGCAGTGCTCCGTAGGCGTTCCAGGGGCTACGCAAGTACGCAGGCAAAACTATGCCATACTGTGCTTGCACTGGTTTATTTGGGGGACAGGAGCCACACTGGGGCGGATGTTTTGTCAGCTCTGCAGGGGCAGGCCGAGAGGTGGTTGATGCCACGCCAGCTTAAGCCAGGAATGGTGGTTTGCGACAATGGCACCAACCTCCTCTCCTCCCTCCGACAGGGACAACTGACCCATGTGCCCTGTGTGGCTCACGTCCTTAACCTGGTGGTGCAGTGGTCCTTGGGCAGGTACCCGGGCTTACAGGATGTTCTAAAGCAGGCCAGGAAAGTCTGTGTGCATTTCCGCCAATCATTTAATGCCTGTGCTCGGCTGGCTGAGCTTCAAAAGGAGTTGAACCTGCCCAAGAACCGCCTTATATGTGACATGCCCACCAGATGGAACTCAACATTGGCCATGCTGCAGCGGCTGCACACGCAGCAGAGGGCCATCAATGAGTACCTGTGCGACTATGGCACCAGGACAGGGTCAGGGGAGCTTGGTTTTTTCTCACCACGCCAGTGGGGCATGATCAGGGATGCATGCACTGTCCTGTCACCGTTTGAGGAGGCCACAAGGATGGTGAGCAGTGACAGTGCATGCATCAGTGACACTGTACCTCTTGTCCACCTCTTGGAGCATACGCTGCGTGGAATAATGGACAGGGCACTTGAGGCAGAACAGAGTCAGGAAGAGGAGGACTTCCTTGCCTCTCAAGGCCCCCTTTATCCAGACAGTGTTCCTGCTGTGCCACCCATCACACAGGAAGAGGATGAGGAGGAGGATGATTGTGTGGGCATGGAGGTGGAGGCTGGCACTCAGCATCAGCAGCAGCAGCAGCAGTCTTGTAGGGATGATTTACAGTCCCAAGAAACCCGTGGACTTGTACGTGGCTGGGAGGAGGTAGCTGCGGATCATGTTGTCCTTAGTGACCCAGAGGACTCCGGATCGAATGCCTCAGCTAACCTACGCTGCATGGCCTCCCTGATCCTGCAAAGCCTGCGGAAGGATCCTCGTATTCTTCGGATCAAGAAGAGGGACCATTACTGGCTGGCCACTCTCCTTGATCCACGGTACAAGGGTAAGGTTGCCGACCTTATCTTGCCATCGCAGAGGGAGCAGAGGATGAGACATCTCCGGGAGGCCTTGCAGAAAGGTCTGTGCAACGCGTTCCCAGAGACTGGGAGGTTAAAAACTCCTGGTCCTGGACAACGTGTTGCTGAGGCATCGGTCAGAGGGAGCGGTGGAGAAGGTGGCCGTCTGACCGATGCTTTCAGACAATTTTTTAGTCCGCAGCCCCAAGGTATGATCGGTTCCAGCAACCATCGCCAGCGTCTGATTTACATGGTGCAGGAATACCTAGGGGCAAGGTCAGACTTGGACACCTTTCCCACCGAAAATCCTCTGGCTTACTGGGTCTTGAGGATGGATCACTGGCCAGAGCTTGCACAGTATGCAATTGAGCTACTGGCCTGTCCTGCATCCAGCGTTCTTTTGGAACGCACCTTCAGCGCTGCTGGTGGCTTTGTTACCGATCACAGGAGGCGCCTGTCCACCGACTCAGTTGATCGACTGACCTTCATCAAGATGAATCAGTCTTGGATCACCCACAGCTAACAAGCACCTGAAGCTGATGCAACCGAATATTTTTTTTAGAAATATCACATCCCTTCAAGACTGCCTATGCTGATGCTGAGTGACTGTCCTGTTATGTTGATTGTCTATCCTCTTCCTCCTCTGCTAATATGTTGGAAGAACATTTTTGGTTCTGGGTGATGCCACCAGCCCAATTTTTCTGCCCCTGTTTAACAGGGGCGTTTAATTAAAATTTTTGATGCAATGCTTTGCAGCAGGGCTCATTCCTGCACTACAACTAGAGTATATGGGAGAGGTTGCAGTGTCGTAGCACCAGTGCCTAAGGCCCAATTTTTCTGCCCCTGTTTAACAGGGGCGTTTAATTACAATTTTTGATGCAATGCTTTGCAGCAGGGCTCATTCCTGCACTACAACTAGAGTATATGGGAGAGGTGTCGTGGCACCAGCACCAGTGCCAGCAGCCCAATTTTCCAGCCCCTGTTTAACAGGGACATGTAATTACAATTCTTGATATAATATTTCACAGGAGGGCCCCTTCCTGTGCCCACCCAGAGTAGCTGCGAGGACTTATAGTGTTGTGGCACCAGCACCACAACCACCAAAGGTAAATTTTTCTACCACTGTTCAACAATGGCATGTAATTACAATTCTTGATATATTCGTTCACAGCAGGGCGCTCCAGCGCCCACTAAGAGTCACTTTGAGGGCTTACAATGTTGTGGCAAAACCAACACCTTGTTCCGCCATTTCTGTAGAGCATATAGGGCAGGCCCCTACTTTCAAACATCCAACTTACAAACATCTCCTACTTGCAAACGGAAGGAGAAAACAGCAAGTGAGATGAAAAAAGACGGACGGCAAAACAAATTATACAGGGGTGATAACCCTTCCCTATGTTTTCCAAAAAGCTTAAAAATAGATTTTTTGACTGGAGCTACACTTTATAAATGTACCAGTTGAAAATTACAAACAGATTCTACTTAACACAACAAACCTACACAGTCCCTGTCTTGTTTGCACCGCCTGTATACTGCTGTTCTGAGTATATAGGGCCTGGGGGCCACACATATTTCCTTTTTTTAATATGGGTACGGGGGTTCCCCTTAATATCCGTACAAGACCCATAGGGGCAGGTAATGGGCAGGGGGTGCTACCCATGCCATTTTTCTCAATGATTTTCAACCATATTGCAGGAACCAGATATAACATTAAAACCGCAAGCAGTTTTAAATTACATTATTTCCGTTAAATGTCATTTTTTGCAGGGACTGTTCTAAACACGGGAAACACGTGGCACATCACAGGCATACTATAGACACCCCCCAGGCACGATATTTAAAGGAATATTTCACTTTTTTTTCACTTTAATCGTCATTAAAATCAGTGCTCCCGCCAAAACGGCCATTTTTAAAAACATTTTAGGCATTGACCCATGTCCCCTGGGGCAGGAGCCAGGTCCCCAAACCCTTTTTAGGACAGTATCTTGCATATTATCAGTTAAAATTAGCACTTTTAATTTCGAATGTTCGAGTCCCATAGACTTCAATGGAGTTCTAACGTTCGTACGAATTTGGGGTCTGTTCGAAAGTTCTGGTGCGAACCGAACCGGGGGGTGTTCGGCTCCTCCCTAATCCCGGACTATATAGACACCTCTTTTTGGGACGAGGGATTGACTGGTATCGGACTGGTATCGGACTTTACTGTGGGGGCTGTTGTTTCCTTTTTTTTTTTTTTTTTATATTTATTTATTTTGTATACCCCCCTCTATCCCCGCTTTTTGAGGGTATTGGGGACTATAACAACCCAAAGGGGCGCTGTCTAAGGGGGGGTGTATGCCCCTCAGACAGTTGGCCGAGGCACCAGGGAACGAGGGTCCATGTTGACTAAGTGAGGGGTAGATAAGGAAGTAGTCTGACAGGTAAAGGGATGAGATAGGTGTAGAATTCTCTTTTGTGCTATAGCTCTAAGTATCAGTAACGCCTTACATAATATCCTAAACGGTATGAGGGACTGGGTAGATGCTAGGTGACGTCTGGGAGAGGTACCTTACCCTTTGCCCAGAGCAGGTCCTAGGTTCCCCGGATGTGGGGACTGTGGCATCAGCCCTGGACAATAGATAGACCCCAGGTTTAGGATTAAGGTGCCAATGAAGCTAAGGTTGAAGCTAAAGGTCTTCACTGAGGAGCTCTGGAGTTCTGGGTACTCAGCTTGAATAAGTTAATGGGTTATCTGTTTTGGTTTACTGTTAATACATGTACTGCATACGACAATGTTTTCGCCTGTACTTTATATATAGGTTTTTGTTGTCCACCCGGTAACGGGTGGACTGGTTTCGTGGCGTTCCGGTCTCTGGGGCCCCCCCACGGGTGGGGCCTCGGGACACCGGACTTCTGGTACACCGGCCACAGAGGGGTCCTCACCGAGGTTTTTGGTGGGCAGTCAGGAACCTTTTTGCTCTTGGTTTTCCATCACAGGTACTGGTACTCTGCGGGGGCTCGCTGTTGAGACCCACACTCCTAGCCGAGGGTGGGCCGCGATGGCGGGCTCCACATGCTCTTTGAGTGTCAATGCGGAGGATTCCCCCCCAGAGATTTAACTTGGTTATCTGGAGGGAATGGAGGGCGGAACGATTGTGTTGGTTCTGGTGTTAGGCTTCTTCCCCACGCCAGAGTAGGCTGGCTCCCCCTCTGGAAAGACCCGGTTGGGACTTACAACACCACAGTCCCGCAGGGCTACCCTGCTTAGATAACCGGAGACAGCCTCAGCCTGCTAGGCTAACACCTCTCTACTCTGAGTAGGTGTACTCTTGGGGCGAGAGGAGTGACCCGTCTCTCAACCTATTGGGGTACATGGTCACTCAGGATTTCGGACTGGGGTCTGCGGACCCTTGCTTGAAATTCCGCTCAAGCCCGCTTATCCTCCCCTGCCCACTTGCCCCGCCCTCCTCTCTCCCCTCTTCCTACCCTTGTCCCTCTTTCCCCCTTCTCCACCCTCCCCCCTTACTGCCGCAGACCCTCCCCGTCTACTACTATTTGGGGCGACTCCTACCATGTGGTAGGACACTAAAACACCTTTTAAGATGCAGGATTCGGCTCCTCTATCCCTCAAGGTCTACTCCCTAAATATAAAAGGACTTAATGTCCCAGAAAAACGTAGCAGTTTGCTAACTGAACTCCAGACGCAGAAAGCCCAAATTGTATTTATTCAAGAATCACATTTTAAAATGGGGTCCATACCCTGGCTTTCCAATCACCATTTCCCAACGGTATACCACGCAACTTGTGCTGATTTGAAGACTAAAGGGGTAGCTATTTTATTGGCAAAGACATTTGCATTCAATCTCACTGACCAAATGGTGGATCCAGAGGGCAGAGTCCTCTTTCTGAAAGGTACTTGGAAAGATAAACCCGTGACTTTGGCAAACGTCTACTGCACCCACTCGAAACAGGTAAACTTTATAAAGGAGACCCTACTGAAACTGACCTCGTTCATGTAAGGCTTAGTGATTATGGGAAGCGACTTTAACATGGCCCTAAATCCACTTCTAGACACTTCCACGGGCACTTCGTCCATACCATTCTCAGCCCTGCGACAAGCAAAGTTACAACTAGCTTCGCTCATGCTCCATGACTCGTGGCGTACCCTGAATCCAACGGGGAAAGACTTCACATTCTATTCGGTCCCTCACAACCGATACTCGCGGCTAGATTACCTGTTCGTAGCCCGGAGAGACTTGAGTTACCTACACAAAGCGACGATAGAACGCATGGTGATCTCGGATCACCATCCGGTTACCATGACCCTCCGGTTCCCCCAGAGGGAAACATTCTCAAAAATTTGGAGGTTGGACTCATCACTCCTTACGGACGGAGGGGACGTGGCTACTATTAAACAGGCCATTAGCAACCTTTTTCAACATAATGATACACCAGACGTTTCCCCCATGGTACAATGGGAGGCACACAAGTGCGCGGTACGCGGGCACTTGTTAGCCCTTGCTGCAAAAAAGAAACGGGAACATCAATCCCTGATTTTGGAGTTGACTGCCAAAATCTCCAAATTGGAAGCGCAACATAAATGCTCGAGAGCAGCTAGAGTGGCGGCTGAGCTGTCCGCGGCTCGGGTGCTCCTGCGAGAGGAACTGTACAAAAGGGCGCGGAAACAGCTGTTGAGGTCACAGAAGTTATTTTATGAAAATAGTAATAATCCAGGAAGGCTCCTAGCCAGATGCACACAGAAACGCACCCTTACTCACACTGTTCACCATATAGTAGACAAGGAGAGGGGGATGCATGCGAAAAACGAAGAGATAGCACGTCAATTTCACAAGTACTACAAGGGTCTCTATAACATACAGAAGACTGAACCAGATCTAAGCCCAGTGGGGGAGAGGGCAAGCCTGATTGGAGAGTTTCTCCACCAGTATAGCCCTACGGCCTTATCAAATGAAGACCAGCAAGCCCTTGAGGCCCCTCTGTCCTCAGAGGAATGGTTGGCAGCTCTAAAATCCACAAAACCGGGCAAGAGTCCGGGGCCGGATGGCTACTCTTCTCAGTATTATAAATGCTTCCCAAACCTCTTAGGACACTTTCTGAAGGCCTTTAACTCTCTGATAAGCACTTTGAGCCCTCCACACAGCCTATTAGCAGCACACATTGCAGTGATTCTGAAGGAAGGCAAGGACCTGACCAACGTAGCAAATTACCGACCGATCTCGCTTTTAAATGTAGATGTAAAAATCTTTTCCAAAATTTTAGCGAATAGACTTTCTTATCACGTACCGGCGTGGGTGGGATTGGACCAAGTGGGCTTTGTCCCTGGCAGAGAGGCCAGGGACAATACCATTAAAGCTCTAAACCTACACCACTGGCTGACTTCTACACGCAGCTCAGGATTTTTCCTGTCTATGGATGCGGAGAAGGCCTTTGACCGAGTGGCCTGGGATTATATGGACGCGGTCATGGAGAAATTGGGCTTGGGTTCTTGCATGCAAGCATATATTAAAGCCCTGTACACGAATCCAAGCGCCAGGGTCCGCATCAACGGCCACCTGTCAGAGGTCTTCTCCATCCAGAATGGCACCAGACAGGGCTGCCCCCTATCCCCCTTACTTTACATACTTACACTGGAACCCCTAATGAGATGCATTCATGCAAACCCTGATATAAAAGGAATTGAAGTACATGGCCGGGAATTTAAAGCTGCAGCGTTCGCGGACGATGTCCTTCTCTTCCCCTCTTCTCCCCTAACGACTCTACCTAACCTGATGAATACTGACACAATTCTGACTTATCTCAAATCTGAAAATCAACTTTTCTAAATCTTTCGCCCTAAATATTACCTTGCCCCCACACGTGGTACAACACTGTCAGAGGAATTTCCCCTTTATATGGAAAACAGACACTATTACATATCTAGGCATTCAGCTGCCAAGTAAGCTTGCAGATCTATACAACATAAACTTCCTGACAGAGTTGAGAAGGTTGAGCCAAGACTTGAATAAGTGGGATGTACCCGGAGTCTCCTGGTTTGGGCGTGCAGCAATTTTAAAGATGACAGTGCTCCCGTATATCCTGTGTAAGATGCAGACCATGCCAATCGGCCTGCCACTTTTCTTTTTTGCAATATATAAAAAGCTCTGTAGGACCTTCATATGGGGAACTTGAGGGGCTAGAATTAAGTGGGTGAAATTGGTGCTACCAAAATCCAAGGGCGATATCAGGCTGCCAGACTTACAGAGATATCACTGGGCTACTTAGCTAGCCCGAATTGTAGACTGGAGAGTGCACATTAAATGTAAGGGCTGGGTGCGCTTGGAGAACTTAATGGTTGAATCTGACCTCGGTGCGATTCCATGGTTAGCCAAAAAACACAGAACGATAGGTACACGTACTCACCCACTCGTTAATGCAACCCTAGAGGCCTTTGATCGAGTGTGCAAAGTACATGCAGTCTCAGACAAGGATTGTGCCCTCACCCCTATCAAAGGAAACCCAGACTTTACTCCAGGGCTAGCCAAGGGCTTTCTGTCTCGGGAATGGCCACACAAAGAGATGCAAGCCAGGCACTTCTTCTCGACAGGTAGAATCCTTAGTCAGAGAGAACTGGCAGCCCAGTCGCCAACTAAGTATTTCCCCCTATGGCCCTATATGCAACTTAAACACTATTTAGCCAACTCAGGGGCCAAGGGAAAATTCACAAAAAACCCAACGGCATTCGAGTCACTATGTTTGGGGCCGCCCCCCCAGAGACACGTTATTTCGGTGCTTTATGCCTCCATGTTCCAAGAAGCGCAAAACATCCTACAAGCTGAACATGTCTTTTGGGGGAAGCAATTAAACACTGAAATCTCACACACAAGCTGGGATCGAATCCATTTATATATTCACAAAGGATCGCTGAATGTCCACACTCAAGAAAACGGGTACAAAATCAAGACACTGTGGTACAAAACACCAGAGGTACTCCACAAATACCCTGTAGGGGTATCTACTTCTGGTGAGTAGGATTCCTGGTGGGGGAGCACAGAAGTCACAGTGAAGACTGAATAGGAAGCACAAAAGTCACGTTAAGGATTTTTTTAGGATCCCTTGGACTAATACCATTGAACTTATTTTTTTGGGACTTATTTTCATATATATATATTTTTCATCTTGCATATTTTTTATATATATATATTTTTTGTAACTTATTTTCAGATTTTATTTTTTATTTTATTTTTATTTTTAATTTTTCATTTTCATTTTTATTTCACTATTTTCACTTTAGGTGTTATTGCACTTCGCACATGTTTTTTAGCTTTTATCGCAAAAAGGTTTTGTATTACTGTATTTTCACTTTTTGTATGCACTAATACACACACAATTTTATTTTTAACCGTTTGGGTTCTGGGGTGTGAAACGTTCACACTTTCAGCTATTTGACCTACACATATAATTTTCTTTTTGGTTTCCACTATACACTGATCTAATATCAATATTGTTTGAGGTGTATATATATATATATATATATATATATATATATTTTTTTTTTTTTTTGGCATTACACACTGGTGGGTACACTTATGTGACCCCAGGTTGTTCACTAGTGTACGGGACTTTAAATATATATATATATCTTTATCACTTTACACGGATAAAGGGTTCTTCATTACTGTTGCTAATAGGCCTATCACTGAATGTATTTTGTCGCATCTCAGGCGATTTGATCTTTAATCACATCAGGTTGTACATGTAGTCTGGTACATGTGGTTTTTTGGCCTGTATTTTTAACATACTTGAGAATGTGTGTTTGAATATATATTCTTTAAGGAAGTATTCTGGCTTGTTCTAACACCATTAGTTCCTGATATTTCTGCTGTTTTGTAGTATTAATTTATAATGGGTTTGATTAGTAATCCCCGTCATTAGCAATTTATGTTTTGGGACCTTTTTTCTATGGTGGCCCACAGATTTATTACATTTATTGTTTGATTTAAACCTTTCTTTGGGCGGAGCTGGGGCTTTTTATGGTGTCCTGGCTCTTTATGTGATTCTGGGTTTGCCAATATACAGTGTCATTAGAAGTAGGTTGAGAGGGAATACTGGGCTTTTTGTAAGACCGTGTCCTGCCTCTCCATTCATTTATTCTCCATAAGACCCTTTTGTAATGGAGACCTGTTTTTTAGGTAGCGCCAATTAACCCGTTAATATTTTAATATTTTCACTCTTTAAAAGGAACCCTACTAAGGGGTTTCCTTTTGTCGGGGGGGCAGCAGCCTATGTAGTGTTTTTACATGCAGGTACGTCATATTCATACAGAGCTTTTTATTTGATTTGGTTTAAGCCTCTCCTGGTGCTGAATAGCGCGGTTTTTATATAGATCTTTATTTTTCATTATTACTCTAAGACTGCACTACTGTTTAGTGGAGTTTTTTAAACTGCAGCTATGGATATCTTCGGATATATGGGGAGTAGGAATATTGATATCAAGAGTATCTTTAATCAGGAAGGTGTTACAAATACACAAGATCTATGTGGGCTAATGAAACAACTTAGACATACAATGGAAAAGCAGCTGAGAGTATGGTGGGACATAGCCAGTCTTGAGATGTATATAAACGCCAAAATGACACCCAGAAGTTTGAGATGGGACCTCAATCCAAATGATAATCTTGAAGATACTGAACTCATGAACGAATGGTATTCTTTTTTCAATAGAACTGAAAATGATCTATTGCAACTGATTGTTAAAAGAAGACAACATAAACTTAAGGGGATTGAAATGATTATTTCTGAAATTAAACAATCACTAATACCCTTTAGCAAACATAAAGATTACGAAGAAAAAGAAAAAGAATTACAGGAATCGATTAAAAAATATGATTCAGAAATACAAGCTAAAAAACTAAAGAAGTTCAAGAGAGATGTAATTGATTATAATGATTTTAAAGTTTATAAATGGCAGACAGGCCTTCAAGAGCTCGCAGATGATATCGAATTAATCCATGATAATTAGAGTCCAGACGGTTCAATGGAAATTATGAATCTAGAACAGCCGACAAGTACACCACAACCAATTATGAGAACAAATCGAATATCGAGAGATAGACCACAAAATAGACAATATGGACGTAGGAATGTTCAAATAGATGATCAGAGAAGCCACCAACAAGAGTTATACAGAGGGGATAGTCCAATCACACCTAGGTATAATGTACCCACTAGAAATAGGTACACACCCCTGAGAGAATACTCTTACTCGCAGGACCATAGAGGCGGGTACACCCCTTCAAGAGGAGATTCACATTACGCATTTAGGCAAAACCGAGGAAATCATAGAGGGAATAGTTATCCCCAATCAAGAAATTATAGGGACTATGGGGATTTTCCCAGGAATGGACAACGAGACAGACCTCCAGGGAGATGGACTGCCAAACCATCGTACAGGAATCCAAGATGGAGAAAACAAACAGAGTACAGGGAACCCCAAGGTGCCCCCTATGGTACAATGAACAGAGAAGGACCATCTTTAGATCGCCCGGAGACATATCCCTCAGGGACACCATGGGAAGCCAACCCGGGAACAACTATGTGGAGATACAGGGAAGGAGAAAACGGACCAGGGGAAGTAGAGGAGGAAAGAAGAAACAAAAGAAGAAGAACATAATTGGGAAGGGCATCTATAATCTAAGCGATACAACTTTTGACGATGAAGAGATAAAGATTTCGGATTTAGGGCTAAAATTTGCCCCAGATAAGACATTAGATAAGTTTGAAGCATTCATTGATCTGAAAAAGTTCATGAGGAAACTGAATATTAAGAAACATTTTGCCATTAATATAGGAGGGAACAACAAGAAAGAATCCATATACGTCCAAACTAACCTTAAAAATAAATCTACATTCAATCCAAACACCCCAGGCAATCAATGCATGGGGGCTTTTAGCAAAATGGTGGAGGCTGACCTAAGAAAATTAGAGAAGACGAATTATAGAAAATCTGTGAATATCTGGAAAACCATCAGAGCATTAGGGAAAAAGAAAAATGTGGTCATCAGACCAGCCGATAAAGGGGGGGGTTTGGTTATCCTGAATAAATCAGATTATTTAGATGAAATGGAAAGGCTGTTAAGTATTGAAAATACATATAAGAAGTTGAAAGGCAACCCTAAGCACGAGTACGAGAAAAAACTAGCCATGTTCGTGAAGAAGGGGAAAGAAATGGGAATTCTCAACGATGATGAGGCCGAGTATTTAATTTCGAACTCAACGAAAACCCCGGTGATGTATTATATGCCAAAAATCCACAAGAGGATCATTAAACCACCAGGGAGGCCTATAATTAGTGGAATAAATTCCATTTTTTCACGTTTAGGTGAATATCTGGACAAATTCCTAAAACCCTTGGTCCAAGAAGGTAGATCCTATCTGAAGGACAGTACCCAATTGTTAAGAGAACTCCAAGATATAGGAGATGTTGAAAGGCTCTTGATGGTGACCATTGATGTTAACTCGCTGTATACGAACATCGTACAGCAGGATGGCCTATTGGGCGTTGAAAAGGCTTTATATGAAAATACAGATATGCGACAAGAACAGGTTGAATACATCGTCGAAGGTTTAGAGTTGGCAATGAGTTGCAATTATTTTTGGTACAATCAAAGATACTATGTTCAAACAAAGGGGGTTGCCATGGGAGCCCGCTATGCTCCTAGTGTGGCGAACCTCATGATGAACATGTGGGAGGAGGAGTATATCTACGGTAGGAATATACCTCAGTTGAGGTTCTACCGTAGATATATAGACGACCTCATCATATTATGGGATGGCACCCCAGCAGATCTCGATGTATTCGTGAACAATCTTGACAACAATATTTATGGTTTGACTTTTACTGGTAAATATAGTGAGCATAGTGTCGATTACTTGGACCTTCAAATTTCAAAGAAGGACGGAATTTTTTATACTAAGACATTTTTCAAAACTACGGATAGAAATAGTTATATCCCGGTTACCAGCTGTCACCACCCTAAATGGAAAAACAATATTCCGAAGGGTCAGCTGTTGAGATTGAGAAGAAATTGCCACTCTAAGGAAGATTACCATCGCCAAGCAGACTTGATTATAGAAAGATTTCAGGAAAAAGGATACAAGTTGGAACCTCTATTACAACTAAAGAACAACATTGGAGGTCTAGAGAGGAATTCATTACTAGAGAAACAAAAAAAGAAAGAGGTAAAGAGGGAATTAGCATTTATTACTGGGTTTAATACTCAATATCGAGATGTAGAAAAAATTATTAAAAAATACTGGCCCATACTTCAAGAAGACAAAGTATTATCTAAGGTTCTTCCCAAAAAGCCCTGGTTTGTATACAAAAGGGCCCCTACTTTACGCTCCTTCTTAGTACATAATGCTATTGACCCACCAAGACAAATAAAAATATCGAATGATCTGAAAGGTTTTTACAGATGCCAGAGATGTCTTCCATGTAAAGTCAGCAAGAAACAGCCGAGGAGGAAAGAAACTTTTAAAGCGAAGACAGATTTTAAGGAGTATAAAATAAAAGAATTAATTACTTGCCGGAGCACACATGTAACATATGTTATAGAATGCCCTTGTAATTTGCAGTATGTGGGCAGGACCACACGCCCCCTTTTCATCAGGATTAGGGAACATATTAATAATATCAAGAAAGGGTTTCCAAATCATAACCTTTCTCGTCATTTTGATGAATTCCATAAAAGAGATCCGTCTGGTTTAATATTCTACGGGATAGACTGTGTGAAAGGCAATTGGAGGGGAGGGAATAAAACCACCCTCATTTCGCAGAATGAAACCGCGTGGATATATAGGTTGGGTTCTTTGGTGCCGCGGGGCCTCAACCTAGACATAGACCTCAATTGTTTCATAGCCAACCCATAATTTGTTCTGGTTTCTTTCTTGTTAAGGGGGTTCCCACATTATCGCTAGTCACGCCCTTTAACCGGTTTACATATTTTTTACTATTATCCTTTAATCTGTAAACCCTGACATTATGATATTTGGGGGTGTAGGTATGGAGTAATGGGTTTCTTGGACCATTGTGTTCTAGAACATACTCATTGTGTTCACTCTATTTCCTCCATAATAAGGTTTTAGTATCTGTATTTCTGGGGTATTTCTTCTTCTGTCCCCTGTGTGATGCATATGAGGTTTTTTTTTTTTTCCCCATGCACATTTATATAGGTATACTCATGTGTATCTTTACATGCACTTTCTAATGCATAACCTCACAGATATAAGCTTTGTTGACTATATCTCTGGGTTTCAAACCCCGGGTTTTTCATAAATTATATATTTTTTGGGCATTAAGCGCTATACTTTTAGTATTATTACTACTATTCTTATTTTGTTCTCCGTTTGCTACTTAAAGTCCACAGGATATGGAGAGAAACATATGGTGTATATACAGAGAGAGAAAACACCAATCTTTTTTTGATGTACAGGGAGAAGAAATATCAGTCTGCATATAGATAATAATTTCTTGCATGCATATAGCAAGTATTTAATGGAGATTTCGCACGATGTGAAGAAAATGTCCACTGTGAAGAATTTAGCAGTGTCTTTTACAATATGACGTTAATACTGATCAACTTGTAGCTAGTGAGGATTATTGCGTAAATAGCTGGTCTATAATGTACCGCATATAGTTCTCTTTTCTATTAATCACCTGTGTCGCTTATGGTTTCCTTTTCAATTAACCATCATTTTTTATAAAATCCCTCCTAGTCGCAATGAGGGAATTTTTTCTAGTAGATATTTATGTAAGATGCAAAAACATCTTCATTACACAATGGGTTAACTCTAATTGGATGAATATAAGCTTTCCTTCTTAAACATTCTTGGAAAACTGTACTTCCCCTTTTTTGAGGTTGTTTTTTGAGGTTATTTTTTAATGGCCAGTAATTTACTTAATTATATTATCTGGTTTTAAAAAAAAATTGTTTCTAAAGCCGTTAGAGTATACAATCAAGGTGTTACAATATTGGTGCTGTATTCTCCTTTGGGATAGATCACCCTTTGAGCTGACAGTCCTGAGTGGGATTCCAATATGAGAAATTAGATTTGATCTTGACACGGTTTATAAAAAATTTTTTTACTCATCACCATATATGAGTCGGTCAAAAATAGTCTCATTTTTTATTTTTTATTGTTATTTTTATTTTTATTATATATATTTTTTATCCTTATCTTTTTATATTTTATTTCTTATTTTGGAGTGCATCGAATAGGCTCCAATATTTCTTTTAAAAACGTAGGAGCGAACGTTCTATTCGAGTGTAGCGGGACTATGTATTGAGCCTGTTCGATCCCCAGGGTAAAAGTGTTCTCCCGTATGAGCTTACTAACTTTTGCGTCGGATGATTGCCTGCCCGCTTGTATACTAGGTCTTCCCCGTTGGTGTATGATTGGACCTCGTACTAAGAGTAATGGCCAATCAGATCACCTAAACAAAAAATCTTTTTCTATATAACGCATGCGACGTGGTAGCGTGGTGCCGCCGCTGAAGACGTCTATGACGAAACGCATCCGACGGAACCACGCCGTTACGTCACTTCCGGGTTGCCGTTGGTGTTCTGGTACGCAGGTGGAACGCAAACCGCATATCTATCACACGGTCCCCGAAGGAAGGATTTCTTCTTGCTCTTGAACACTACGGAAAGGGCCCTATCCCAGGGGGAACACAGCCGTAATCTACCACCTCTATAGGGAGGTTTGTTCTGGTTTCATGAACTAGTGTTTCCACTTTTCCGTTTGTGTTCTTAATGATACTACATATGGTCTATGGTAGTTTCTGGGGTTAATCCGGAACTTTTTAGGGGAGATTATCATACTAACCCCCTGATGAACTGTGGTTCTACAATATAGCCCACTTTATGAGAATTGTGGCCATTTAGAACATCTTTTATTTTTTGGTTGTTTATTTTCATTTTTTATTTTTGATTTTTTGCTGTGCTGTTTTTGCCTCTTATATATATTTTTATTTATTGTGCCAATAAACCATTTTTATACGGATTACACTATGGAGGCTTCCATTTTTTTCTCATGAGGACTTGTGGATTCCAAGTTGATACAGGCTCGGGCATCTATCACTAAATAAAGAACGGGATATCTGGAGATTGATTCTTAAGGCGCATAACCCCTGTAGGGGTATCTACTTCTGGTGAGTAGGATTCCTGGTGGGGGAGCACAGAAGTCACAGTGAAGACTGAATAGGAAGCACAAAAGTCACGTTAAGGATTTTTTTAGGATCCCTTGGACTAATACCATTGAACTTTTTTTTTTGGGACTTATTTTCATATATATATATTTTTCATCTTGCATATTTTTTATATATATATATATTTTTGTAACTTATTTTCAGATTTTTTTTCTTTATTTTATTTTTATTTTTAATTTTTCATTTTCATTTTTATTTCACTATTTTCACTTTAGGTGTTATTGCACTTCGCACATGTTTTTTAGCTTTTATCGCAAAAAGGTTTTGTATTACTGTATTTTCACTTTTTGTATGCACTAATACACACACAATTTTATTTTTAACCGTTTGGGTTCTGGGGTGTGAAACGTTCACACTTTCAGCTATTTGACCTACACATATAATTTTCTTTTTGGTTTCCACTATACACTGATCTAATATCAATATTGTTTGAGGTGTATATATATATATATATATATTTTTTTTTTGGCATTACACACTGGTGGGTACACTTATGTGACCCCAGGTTGTTCACTAGTGTACGGGACTTTAAATATATATATATATCTTTATCACTTTACACTGATAAAGGGTTCTTCATTACTGTTGCTAATAGGCCTATCACTGAATGTATTTTGTCGCATCTCAGGCGATTTGATCTTTAATCACATCAGGTTGTACATGTAGTCTGGTACATGTGGTTTTTTGGCCTGTATTTTTAACATACTTGAGAATGTGTGTTTGAATATATATTCTTTAAGGAAGTATTCTGGCTTGTTCTAACACCATTAGTTCCTGATATTTCTGCTGTTTTGTAGTATTAATTTATAATGGGTTTGATTAGTAATCCCCGTCATTAGCAATTTATGTTTTGGGACCTTTTTTCTATGGTGGCCCACAGATTTATTACATTTATTGTTTGATTTAAACCTTTCTTTGGGCGGAGCTGGGGCTTTTTATGGTGTCCTGGCTCTTTATGTGATTCTGGGTTTGCCAATATACAGTGTCATTAGAAGTAGGTTGAGAGGGAATACTGGGCTTTTTGTAAGACCGTGTCCTGCCTCTCCATTCATTTATTCTCCATAAGACCCTTTTGTAATGGAGACCTGTTTTTTAGGTAGCGCCAATTAACCCGTTAATATTTTAATATTTTCACTCTTTAAAAGGAACCCTACTAAGGGGTTTCCTTTTGTCGGGGGGGCAGCAGCCTATGTAGTGTTTTTACATGCAGGTACGTCATATTCATACAGAGCTTTTTATTTGATTTGGTTTAAGCCTCTCCTGGTGCTGAATAGCGCGGTTTTTATATAGATCTTTATTTTTCATTATTACTTCGCCACCTTAAGCCTTCTCTTCTCTATTCTGCTACTGACCACCTATATGATATAATCTCTCCCCTGTCCTGTCCTGACCTTGCCATCTCTGTCTACAACAGTTCACTCTCTTCATCACTAGATGCACTTGCTCCTCTAACCACACACAGAATCAGGCCCCGACCATTACAACCCTGGCAAACTGACAACACTAGAAATCTCAAGAGACGTTGCCGTGCTCTTGAACGGCTGTGGCGTAAAACCAAATGCCTCCAAGACTTCACCATATATAAATCTGCCCTTCTAAAATACAATTCCTGCCTCCATGCTGCCAAACAAGCCTACTTTGTATCTCTTATTAATACTTTGTCATCCAATCCTCGTCGGCTCTTCTCAACTTTTAACTCTCTGCTTCGTCCCCCACCCCCTCTACTCACCAACTCACTCACTGCCCAAGAGATTGCCAATCACTTCAAAGACAAGATTGATGCAATTCGCGAGGACACCTTCGCTGTGCTTACATCTTCCCCACCCAACATACCTGGCCCAATAGCACATTCAACACTCTCCTCTTTTGAATTGGCTACTACTGAAGAGGTTGCAAAACTTTTCTCAGATGCTCACCTAACCAATTGTCCCTTGGACCCTGTTCCCTCACAACCATTAAGGTCACACTCTAATTCTATCCTATGCTCCCTCACTCACATCTACAATCTCTCCCTCTCAAGTGGCACCTTCCCCTCCCCTCTAAAACATGCGCAGATCACCCCCATACTTAAAAAAACCCTCTCTGGACCCCACCAACCTGAACAACTTAAGACCTATCTCATTGCTCCCATTCACCTCTAAACTTCTAGAACGCTTAGTCTACAACCGCCTTAGCTCCTACCTCAGTGAAAATAACCTTCTTGACCCATTACAGTCTGGCTTTCGCTCTCAGCACTCCACAGAAACTGCCTTACTAAAACTCACTAACGATCTACTAACTGCTAAAACCAACAGCCAGTACTCCATACTCCTACTACTTGACCTCTCTGCTGCCTTTGATACTGTTGACCACCCGCTCCTTCTCAATAAACTACATTCCCTTGGCCTCCGAGATTCTGCGCTTTCCTGGTTCTCTGCCTATCTATCACAGCGCTCCTTCAGTGTCACCTACAACTCTGTATCCTCCTCTCCATTGCCCCTTTCTGTGGGGGTCCCCCAAGGCTCTGTTCTTGGACCCCTTCTCTTCTCTATTTATACCTCCTCCCTTGGTCACCTGATAACTGCCCACGGCTTCCAATACCACTTATACGCCGATGACACCCAAATCTATCTGTCTACTCCTCACCTCACTCCTTCAGTCTCCTCTCACATTACTAACCTGCTAACTGACATATCAGCATGGATGTCACACCATTTCCTTAAACTAAACCTCTCTAAAACTGAGCTATTAATAATCCCCCCTGCACATGCCCCCCTCCATGATTTTTCCATCAAAATCAACAATGCAACCATCAGGCCCTCCCCTCACGCCAGGGTACTCGGTGTAATCCTAGACTCTGACTTGTCATTTCAGCCCCAAGTCCAATTGTTGTCAAAAGTTTGTAGATTTCACCTCTGTAACGTCTCTAAAATTCGCCCCTTTTTAACAATTAAAACTACCAAGATCCTCATTCACTCCCTTGTTATCTCTCGCCTTGACTATTGCAACTCCCTTCTCATTGGCCTGCCTCTCCATAGGCTATCTCCTCTTCAGTCTATCATGAATGCTGCTGCCAGACTTATCCACCTTACCAACCGCTCAGTGTCTGCCAACCCTCTCCTCCAATCCCTACACTGGCTCCCAATCACCCAGCGAATTAAATTCAAAATACTAACCACCACATACAAAGCCATTCACAACTCTGCCCCAAGCTACATCACCAATCTTGTCTCCAAATATCACCCAAACCATCCCCTCCGTTCTTCTCAAGACCTCCTACTCTCAAGCTCTCTCGTCTCCTCCTCCCACACTCGTCTCCAGGATTTCTCCAGAGCCTCTCCAATCCTCTGGAACTCGCTACCTCCACCGGTCCGGCTATCCCCTACTCTTGCTACCTTCAGGCGATCCCTGAAAACTCATCTATTCAGGGAAGCCTATCACGTCTCAAACTAATCTCCTACCACTTCCAAAAACTCATTCCCAACAGTTATAACCTTCTGTACCACCTGCCCCACCCTTTTAGATTGTAAGCTCTTCTGAGCAGGGTCCTCTTAATCCTCTTGTATTTAATTGTATTGTCTCCCTTTTATATTGTAAAGAGCTGCGTAAATTGCTGGCGCTATATAAATCCTGAATAATAATAATAATAATAATAATAATAATTTACAGAGCTCAGTAGCTCAAGCTGTAATTTCCCTTCATAACTGAATGACTCAGAGGAGGGGGGGAGTATATTGCTGAAACCAACCGCAGGGACCTCACTGGATATTGTGTGATCAATATGAGCTACAGAGGTCAGTGAGGTCTCGGTCAAACGTGTGTCAGTACCATGTGATTATGTGACATTTATTCAGCATTTCTAAAGTCTGATAACCTCCTTCCATGCCTGCCATGAATATTACAATGGCGGCACACAGTGCTGGTCATACAGGAGCGGTAGCGTTGTGTCGTGTTATAAATGAAGCCGCATGTCGCTGTCATGAGACATCCATGCTTGTCAGTCACCTCCATTCATTTCATGGTTATGTCCAATAATCGCTGGGCATTGGAGGACAGACAGCGGAGGCTCCGGTATCCCAGAATGCACTGGGAAATAATAGAGAAGTAGGACAGAGCAGCTCCGGTCACTTCTGGTTGTATAGAACAGCCGTGTGGTAACTCCAATAGCTTCTGTGTGCCACAAAATCACCAACCAGCTGGCAATACTGACAGTGCCAGGCATTGAATGTGTCACTGCACAGCCAAATACCTCTTCCAATTATATATACTAATCAGCTGAACACAGAAGGATTCATCCACAAAAAATACAACACCAAATACATAGAAAGACAACTGTGCAGCACTACAAGTGAGACTCCCGAAACCTAAAAATAGGATTTTTATTTCAAATGTTTAAACAATCCACACGTGTTTCAGCACAATTATACAGGAATATTACAATGTTAGAAAAAACAATATAAGATAGATATCATCAAAGTGCTCAATATTGCTGAATGATTAGTGAGACCACCCAAACCTTAGCATACTATGTACATGCAAAAAAAAATACTTTGTGGTCGGCCTCTTATGATTGGTGATGTGCAGTGACACCTCCCTTACAGGATAGATATAAAGATAGCTGTGCAGCGCTAGAAGTGAGACTCCCTAAACCTGAAAATGTTAATATTTACATATTTTAAACAAACAACACAAATATACATGATGAAGCCCCGCCTAGGGCGTAACGTGTAAGGTGGAGACGTCATCACGCCTGTCAGATACACTAGGAGAGTCGCTGCTATACTATTATGAAGGAGAGGAGGGTCGCCGGCCACTATGTGCATTCTTACATGGATATATTGTGATTCTATGTGAGGATACAGTGGTGTGAAAAAGTGTTTGCCCCCTTCCTCATTTCCTGTTCCTTTGCATGTTTGTCACACTTAAGTGTTTCGGAACATCAAACCAATTTAAACAATAGTCAAGGACAACACAAGTAAACACAAAATGCAATTTGTAAATGAAGGTGTTTATTATTAAAGGTGAAAAAAAATCCAAACCATCATGGCCCTGTGTGAAAAAGTGATTGCCCCCTAAACCTAATAACTGGTTGGGCCACCCTTAGCAGCAACAACTGCAACCAAGGGTTTGCGATAACGTGCAATGAGGCTTTTACAGCGTCCTGGAGGAATTTTGGCCCACTCATCTTTGCAGAATTGTCCTAATTCAGTTACATTAGAGGGTTTTCGAGCATGAACGGCCTTTTTAAGGTCATACCACAACATCTCAATAGGATTCAGGTCAGGACTTTGGCTAGGCCACTCCAAAGTCTTCATTTTGTTTTTCTTCAGCCATTCGGTGGTGGACTTGCTGGTGTGTTTAGGATCATTGTCCTGCTGCAGAACCCAAGTTCGTTTCAGCTTGAGTACACGAACAGATGGTCGGACATTCTCCTTCAGGATCTCTTGGTAGACAGCAGAATTCATAGTTCCTTTTATCACGACAAGTCTTCCAGGTCCTGAAGCAGCAAAACAGCCCCAGACCATCACACTACCACTATTTTACTGTTGGTATAATGTTCTTTTTATGAAATGCAGTGTTCCTTCTACGCCAGATATACTTGGACACACACCTTCCAAAGAGTTCCACTTTTGTCTCATCGGTCCACAGAATGTTGTCCCAAAAGTCTTGGGGATCATCAAGATGTGTTGTGGAGAAATTGAGACGAGCTTTGATGTTCTTTTTGCTCAGCAGTGGTTTTCTCCTTGGAACTCTGCCATGCAGGCCATTTTTGCCCAGTCTTTTCCTGATGGTGGAGGCATGAACGCTGACCTTAACTGAGGCAAGTGAGGCCTGCAGTTCCTTGGACGTTGTTGTGGGGTCTTTTGTGACCTCTTGGATGAGTCGTCGCTGCGCTCTTGGGGTAATTTTGGGCGGCCGCACTCCTGGGAAGGTTCACCACTGTTCCATGTCTTCGCCATTTGTGGATAATGGCTCTCACTGTGGTTCGCTGGATTCCCAAAGCTTTGGAAATGGCTTTATAACCCTTTCCAGACTGATAGATCTCAATTACTTTCTTTCTCAATTGTTCCTGAATTTCTTTGGGTCTCGGCATGATGTGTAGCTTTTAAGGATCTTCTGGTGGACCTTACTGTGTCAAGCAGCTCCTATTTAAGTGATGCCTTGATTGTGAACAGGTGTGGCAATAATCAGGCCTGGGTGTGGCTAGAGAAATTGAACTCAGGTGTGGACAACCACAGTTATAGTATGTTTTAACAAGGGGGGGCAATCACTTTTTCACACAGGGCCATGATGGTTTGGATTCTTTTTCACCTTTAATAATAAACACCTTCATTTACAAATTGCATTTTGTGTTTACTTGTGTTGTCCTTGACTATTGTTTAAATTGGTTTGATGTTCCGAAACACTTAAGTGTGACAAACATGCAAAGGAACAGGAAATGAGGAAGGGGGCAAACACTTTTTCACACCACTGTATATTACATGTTATTATTAATAAACTATTAATGACCCGAGTATCCCAGCTATTGTGACAAATACAAACAGATGTGGTAACAAGTCACCAAGCGGGTATTATCCTCAGACTGGAAAATCTGTCCTCCAGGGGGCAGGAGAGCGATAGTGAGTATGATGACATGGCGGCTGGTTCTCATTTTATAGAATTATTGTAATATATCCGAAATCCACATATCAGAGGAGATCATTTCCTCTACATCACTTCCCCTTTAGGTTCCTCCCACTAGAAGAACAACCCCTCCCCCAGACATTTCTCCAGCATTCTTATAGTGTTTTCAGAGCTTCATAAACACAATGAAGACACATGATAAATGTCATAGAAGTGTTACTGAGCATTGCTTCCTTCTACATAATCATCAGACATGTGAGCGAGTCCTAAGGGGGTCTATTCCATCCTATTCCCTGCTTGTTAGGAATATGGATTGCCATTCCATATGTACACAGCCTGGTCACTGTTCTACTATAAGGGGAACCCCAAATCCCATGGATGAGATTACAAAGAGAAAGATTCCCTCAGAGAGAGGAGAAGACACGAGAAGAGGACAGGTGATGGAAGATTCTACATGGGTGAGGATGGAGGACACCCAGAGATAGAAGGAGACACTGAGAGACGGGAACAATCACAAGACGTCACATTTCCCCATCACGACACACATCACACATTTCTCTTACTGTAAGTCCTGAATTTCACTCTCCGGGTTCATCAGAAAGGAAAGAGGCTTCCTTTTATATCCTGAAGAGAGGAAATCTTCTTCTTCTTCTTCTTCTTCTGAAGAGGAGGAATCTTCTTCTTCTGCTTTGTCCTCTCCCGGACAATCGTTACTGGAAATAGTACAACCCCAAAATCTAAAAGCCAATAATGAGATAATAATTAGCACCAAGAATGTATGACCTCTGACACCAAGACTAACAATGTAACTAGGGATGCACCGAAATTTCGGCCACCGAAACATATCGGCCGAATAAGGCCTTTCGGTATTTTGCCGAAAGAGAATTCTTGCCGATAATGGCGCCGAAAATCGCGCATGTGCAGTAGCGGTGGAAGAAACTTCGGATAACATCACTCATTCTGTGGGCGGCTTGCACATTCCTCGTGGATAAGACGCCGCACTCGTAAGCACGTTCCCTGCTGAGACGCTGGCACCTTCCCCACGGACGCTCCTCGTGCTTGTGAGACGCTGCTGGGATCTGAGAGACGCTGCTGGGACCCGAGAGACGCTGCTGGGACCCGAGAGACGCTGCTGGGACCCGTGAGATGCTGCTGGGACCCGTGAGACTCTGCTGGGACCCGAGAGACGCTGCTGGGATCCGAGAGACGCTGCTGGGATCCGAGAGACGCTGCTGGGACCCGAGAGACGCTGCGCGGACCCGTGAGACGCTGCGCAGACCCGTGAGATGCTGCTGGGACCCGTGAGACGCTGCTGGGACCCATGAGACGCTGCTGGGACCTGTGAGATGCTGCTGGGACCCGTGAGACGCTGCTGGGATCCGTGAGGCGCTTCTGGGACCCGTGAGGCGCTGCTGGGACCCGTGAGACGCTTCTGGGACCCGTGAGACGCTGCTGGGACCCGAGTGACGCTGCTGGGACCCGTGAGACGCTGCTGGGACCCGAGAGACGCTTCTGGGACCCGAAAGATGCTGCTGGGACCCGAGAGACGCTGCTGGGACCCGAGAGACGCTGCTGGGACCCAAGAGACGCTGCTGGGACCCGAGAGGCGCTGCTGGGACCCGTGAGACGCTGCTGGGACCCGAGAGACGCTGCTGGGATCCGAGAGACGCTGCTGGGACCCGAGAGGCGCTGCTGGGACCCGTGAGACGCTGCTGGGACCCGAGAGGCGCTGCTGGGACCTGTGAGACGCTGCTGGGACCCGTGAGATGCTGCTGGGACCCGTGAGACGCTGCTGGGACACGTGAGACGCTGCTGGGACCCGTGAGATGCTGCTGGGACCCGTGAGATGCTGCTGGGACCCATGAGACGCTGCTGGGACCCGTGAGACGCTGCTGGGACCCGTGAGGCGCTGCTGGGACCCGTGAGACGCTGCTGGGACCCGTGAGACGCTGCTGGGACCCGTGAGACGCTACTGGGACCCGTGAGACGCTGCTGGGACCTGAGAGACGCTGCTGGGACCCGAGAGACGGCTTCATAGAGGGCTGCACATAGCATACTGAAGTAGAAGAGTGGGCACTGTCCCTCCTGGATACTACTATTCACCGGTGAGCAATGCATTGCCTTTTTGCCTTAAACTGACAAACAATTCAACTAATTTTATTTTACTATACTACTGAAACTGTCATAGCAGTCAAACAACATGTATTACTTACTACTTAGCCTTTGTGCCATGCAGTATGGTATTCATTTTGTCTGTCTGTCTGTCTGCACTGCAGTACATCTGACTTGTAGCAAAAAAATATATATATAAAACTGATTTGAAATGGAATGGCATGCTATTTATTCTGTAGTACTAGTATACTATAAAAAAAAATGTATGCCCTTGTTGTCATTGAATTTGTCATTTTGGTATAGTATAGCACACTGACATGACAGCAAGCACATGATTTTTTAAAACATGACAGTACGCAATATAATATATTATATTTAATAACTATATATTATATATTTTATTGTGTACTGTCATGTTTCAACAAATCGTTTATAACTTAGTTATAATACTACGCTGACAAATGCAATGACAAAATGCGCATGAAGTTATAGTATATTATACTGCAGAATAGCTCAAAAAATTAAATATAGCATGCAATCAATCCATTCCATTTCAAATGAAATTGAATCAGTGCAATTATATTATCTTTTTGGTTCAAGTCAGATGTACTGCAGTGCAGACATGTAACTACCTTGCATGGCAAGAGCTGCAGCGTTTAAAAAAAAAAGTGATAGTTTATTTTTTAAAGCTGCCTCCTGGGGTTTATCTTTTAAATTGATTTCGTCCTTTTTTTCTTTTTTTTTTCCCTGAGATTTCACTCCCACTATAGATCATTTTATGCTATTAATCTGCGCTACCAACAAAGGTGGACCATGTCTGCAGTGTGGAAATATTTTAAAGTTTCTGATAAAGACCCCAAATTTGCAATCTTTAGTCTTTGTTCAGCAGAAATTTCAAGAGGGGGTACAGTGCCAAGGCATTTTTCAACAACAGGTTTGATACACCACCTGAAAACACATCAGCCAGTTCAGCATTTAGATTACAAGAAAGCAGTGCCACTTCCAAAAAGTGATTCAGGCTCAACACCATCTGTGGCCACGGTCTTTGAAAAGGTTAAAAAATTTGCACTGACCATAGTGGACAATACAGCATGTTTCCTGAAGAATGGGCAGACATGTGAAGGATTACCTCTTGGCGAAATCTATTGGATGGAAGGCAAATGGAAGGCAAATGGGGTGGCTACGAGTGGGCGTGTATGTTTGAATGAAAGGCTCACACACAGACAATGCTCTCTCTGTTTACAGCAAAGAGCCTCTTATGAGGCTGGGTTTCTGCTAACCTGATGATTCGGCCATCTTGAGGCCTACTCTGGATGATGGCTCCAGCCTAAACCTCATGGTGAAGGCCCTCTCCTGGTCTGAGCCTAGCACATGCAGCAAAGCCTCACGGAGGGCCTTGTGATAAGTATCTTTCATATTCTTGTATTATATGTTCTGATTGTAAGCTTTGTGATATTGTAATGTCTTTTTAATACTTTATGTTAGCTTTCCTAATTTCTTAGGAAATAAATAAGATAGTGTTTTACTAGCAGCTGTGTGTGTTTTCATAAGTAACTTTATATCAGTGTGCCTAGTAGGGTTTTATAAACTAGATAACTATGGGAAAAGACAAGTTAATAGTAGTTTGTAGAGTACATAATGTCCTTCAAGACCAGACTGTAGACTGTGTTCCAGGATGTCTCCGCTCATACCCAGGGGCCGGAAAATGGTGTGGTCTACTTTATGACTAGGGATGAGCCGAACACCCCCCTGTTCGGTTCGCACCAGAACCTGCGAACAGACCTAAACTTCGTGTGAACTTTAGAACCCTATTAAAGTCTATGGGACTCGAACGTTCACAATCTAAAGTGCTCATTTTAAAGGGTAATATGCAAGTTACTGTCCTAAAAAGTGTTTGGGGACCTGGCTCCTGCCCCAGGGGACATGGATCAATGCAAAAAAAAGTTTTAAAAACGGCCGTTTTTTCAGGAGCAGTGATTTTAATAATGATTAAAGTGAAACAATAAAAGTGTAATATTCCTTTAAATTTCGTAGCTGGGGGGTATCTATAGTATGCCTGTGAAGGGGCGCATGTTTCTGGTGCTTAGAACTGTCGCTGCACAAAGTGTCATTTGTGCAGGAAAAAAAGTCTTTTAAAATCACTTGCGGCTAAATTGTCGGGTCTCCGTAATACAGAGAACACTCAATGAGTGTTCTCTGTATTAGCCGACAATTCATTCATTCATTCATTGATTAAAAAAAAAAAAAAAAAAAGCGTGGGGGTTCCCCTAAATTCAATCAAAAGGCCCTTCAGGTCTGACATGGATATTAAGGGGAACCCCGTGTCAAATTTAAAAAAAAATTGACGTGGGGGTCCCCCCAAATATCCATACCAGACCCTTCAGGTCTGATATGGATATTAAGGGGAACCCCGCATCAAATTTAAAAAAAAATTGACGTGGGGGTCCCCCTAAATATCCATACCAGACCCTTTATCCGAGCACGCAACCTGGCAGGCCGCAGGAAAAGAGGGGGGGACGAGAGAGCGGCCCCCCCTCCCTCCTGAACCGTACCAGGCCACATACCCTCAACATTGGGAGGATGCTTTGGGGGTCTGTGACCCCTCAAAGCACCTTGTCCCCATGTTGATAAGGACAAGGGCCTCATCCTCACAACCCTGGCCGTTGGTTGTGAGGGTCTGCGGGCGGGGGGCTTATCAGAATCTGGAAGCCCCCTTTAACAAGGGGACCCCCAGATCCCGGCCCCCCCCCTGTTTGAAATGGTAAGGGGGTACAAAAGTACCCCTACCATTTCACAAAGAAAGTGTCAAAATGGTTAAATAAGACAAACACACTTTTGAAAAATTCCTTTATTAAAAAAAAAAAAAATAAAAAAAAAATTCCAGCGGTGCTAATCCACTCTTGCTATCCAGCGACGGGTCTCCGGGGTCCAGCGATGGATGATCATATCCAGCGCCGGGGGATCTCTCAGTCCAGCGCTGTCCATACCTCCTTCTTCTGTCTCCACTGCGGAGACAATGCAGAGAGCCGAGCGATGACATTTCTTATATTGGGAGGGCGGGGCCACCCGTCACCTGACCCCGCCCCTCTGACGCAGGAGAGGGAAGCCAGGGGTTCCCCAGTGACGTGTGGGTGACCCCGCCCCCTCTGATGTAACGCAGGTTTCCGTTACATCAGAGGGGGCGGGGTCACCCACACGTCACTGGGGAACCCCTGGCTTCCCTCTCCTGCGTCAGAGGGGCGGGGTCAGGTGACGGGTGGCCCCGCCCTCCCAATATAAGAAATGTCATCGCTCGGCTCTCTGCATTGTCTCCGCAGTGGAGACAGAAGAAGGAGGTATGGACAGCGCTGGACTGAGAGATCCCCCGGCGCTGGATATGATCATCCATCGCTGGACCCCGGAGACCCGTCGCTGGATAGCAAGAATGGATTAGCACCGCTGGAATTTTTTTTTTATTTTTTTTTTTTTAATAAAGGAATTTTTCAAAAGTGTGTTTGTCTTATTTAACCATTTTGACACTTTCTTTGTGAAATGGTAGGGGTACTTTTGTACCCCCTTACCATTTCAAACAGGGGGGGGGCCGGGATCTGGGGGTCCCCTTGTTAAAGGGGGCTTCCAGATTCTGATAAGCCCCCCGCCCGCAGACCCTCACAACCAACGGCCAGGGTTGTGAGGATGAGGCCCTTGTCCTTATCAACATGGGGACAAGGTGCTTTGAGGGGTCACAGACCCCCAAAGCATCCTCCCAATGTTGAGGGTATGTGGCCTGGTACGGTTCAGGAGGGAGGGGGGGCCGCTCTCTCGTCCCCCCCTCTTTTCCTGCGGCCTGCCAGGTTGCGTGCTCGGATAAAGGGTCTGGTATGGATATTTAGGGGGACCCCCACGTCAATTTTTTTTTAAATTTGATGCGGGGTTCCCCTTAATATCCATATCAGACCTGAAGGGTCTGGTATGGATATTTGGGGGGACCCCCACGTCAATTTTTTTTTAAATTTGACACGGGGTTCCCCTTAATATCCATGTCAGACCTGAAGGGCCTTTTGATTGAATTTAGGGGAACCCCCACGCTTTTTTTTTTTTTTTTTTTTTTTAAATCAATGAATGAATGAATTGTCGGCTAATACAGAGAACACTCATTGAGTGTTCTCTGTATTACGGAGACCCGACAATTTAGCCGCAAGTGATTTTAAAAGACTTTTTTTCCTGCACAAATGACACTTTGTGCAGCGACAGTTCTAAGCACCAGAAACATGCGCCCCTTCACAGGCATACTATAGATACCCCCCAGCTACGAAATTTAAAGGAATATTACACTTTTATTGTTTCACTTTAATCATTATTAAAATCACTGCTCCTGAAAAAACGGCCGTTTTTAAAACTTTTTTTTGCATTGATCCATGTCCCCTGGGGCAGGACCCAGGTCCCCAAACACTTTTTAGGACAGTAACCTGCATATTACCCTTTAAAATGAGCACTTTAGATTTCTCCCATAGACTTGTATAGGGCTTTTCGAATTTGCTGCGAACAGCCCAAATTGTTCACTGTTCGCTGAACAGGCGAACAGGCAATGTTCGAGTAGAACATGAGTTCGACTCGAACTCGAAGCTCATCCCTATTTATGACTATGTAACCCGCAGCTACATACATACACTTTTATCGCACGTGCAGCCGCTGACACCTTAGGCCGCATACACACGCGGGGACTGTTCGCTCAACTTTGTCCGCTGAACAGTGTTTCAGCGGACAGTCCGCTCGTGTGTGGGCTTCAGCGGACAGTTTCAGCAGACAGTTTGACGAACAAAGTTTTTCGGAAATCCCGAAAAACTGTCCGCTGAAACTTGGTTTGAGCGGACAGTCCGCTCGTGTGTAGGCTTGTTCGTCAAACAAAGTTCCGCGCATGCTCAGAAAGAATTTATACGCCGAAGGTTGCATTGCAGTGTATAGAACGTTGTTTTCTAGTCCCGTCGTACGTGCCGTTCACGTCATCGCGCACGGTTTCAGCGGACTGTTCGTTCGTCGTGTGTGGCCATGTCCGTCCATGCTAATTTTGAGCGGACTGTCCGCTGAAACTGTTTGACGAACAAAGTTGAGCGAACAGTCCCCGCGTGTGTACGCGGCCTTAGGGAGAGAGAACTGAATTACTACTAGTTCTTCTGATTTAAGTTGAAAATTAAGTCTTCTTAGACTTAGGGCCGGTTCACACAGCGAGGCGAGGCGAGGCGACACGGCTCGCCTCGCCTCGCTCCCGCAAGTCGCCCCCATTCAGTACTATGGAACCGTTCTGAGAGGAGCGACTCGAGTCGCTCCGACTCAGAAAAAAGGTTCCTGTACTACTTCGGGGCGACTTTGGGGGCGACTTGCATTGACTTCTATGCAGAAGTCCTCTGCAAGTCGCCGCTGAGCTCCCCGCAGGTCGCGGCGAGGTAAGTCGGAGACGCCTCGCCGCGCCTCGCTGTGTGAACCGGCCCTTAGTCTTAGTCATTTTATTTTTATATCATTTTATTTCTTTTCTTAATTTATTTTGTTGTTATGGTTCAATGTGCACTGACTGCAGTCTACACTGCAGGATATGCTGTAGTAACTTAAAATTTTGTATTTTATTTTATTTGATTTTTATCTTCTGCTTTATTAAAGTACTGTTATTTTACATTACTGGACTATTCTTTTATTCATAAAATTAATGATTCAGTTGAATATGAATACTATAATGAATAATACTATAAGGCAATTTTATATAAATCATTTTTTTTTAATATAAAAAAAGCCATTTTCAGTTTTGGTGCCGTTTCGGTATCGGTTTCGGACTAGTGTATTTTTAATTTTCGGTATCGATTTCAGCACCAAAAAACCCATTCGTGCATCCCTAAATGTAACCCCCAACATTTCCCTTTCCACATGGTTGCTTTCCCTCCGGCTGTACAGTCTCATACTGGACCTGATGAGGACTTCTCATCGGTGGCTATGAGTGGTCTTTGAAGTCACACTCCAGACAAAACTTAAAGGAGGCCCCTGATATGTATATGGGGTCTCCGGCCTTCCTACACAGGGGTCTCCATTCAGCTTCTGGGAAATCCTGGAACACCACTTTGGTTCCAGATATAAAATGCAGTCCAGACATTTCCATCTCCGCCCACTTCTGCAGACAATTGGCCCCCTCCAATGTTGGGATGATGATGTCACACCCCTGACATTATTTCCCTCCCCCACATCTCTGAACACGAAGCTTTCCCTCCAAATGTTCTGTGTGATAAATGGTATAACTGGGGTCAGGGAAAGGGTTAATGCGGTGTAAATGATGTGATTGTTACCAGAAGTTGTGTAGAAGGTGATATGTGGGAACCACCATTTAGCTCTGGTTCACACAGCACAACATGAAAGTCGCAGCCACTTCCAGCTTGACTTTGGTCTACAACTTCCCGGCGACCAGGTGCGACTTCAAAGCGACTTTACTGAGAAGCATTCCTATGTGACTTTGATGGATCCGTGTTTATAGCATGTTTTGTCACATGACAAAACATGTGTCTGATAACCGTGATTGGGGCGTCATTAACAATCAGGCTGCATTTACATCTGCATGATTCTGAATGCACATCAACCGCACAGAAATTGTGCGCTTTGCCGCACGTTTCAGAAATGCGCTGCGACCGTGTGTCACGCTTGTACTACGAAAATGGTAAGGAGAGCGCGATGCAGGTTTCCAAAAACGTGTGGCAAAGCATGTGTTTTCCTGCAGGTTGTCAGCCATTCAGAAATGTGCAGACCATAGACATGCACACGGGGTGTGCTGGGTGTGCCTGGGCACACCCTAATGTGTGACCAGAGATCTTCTGTAAGATGCTGCAAGAGACTGTATAGGGTGCTGCCTGTGAGACGGTTTCCCATTGAGCAGTCAGGGAGGCATGTAGGAGCCGCTTAGTGCTTTAAACTGTAATCTAATGTCACTGCTTGCAGATAGGAGCTGTCAAAACTCGGGGCTGATGTTGGGGGTGGGTGGGACCAAACAGCTAGCCTATCAAACACGCTGATGTCGAGGGCTGGGTGGGCCACTCCGTGTATGTGACTCCACCCCCTTTCTATCTCTTACATGCCTAGCTGACTGCTCAATGGGAAACTTCCCCTCTCCTAGATCAGTGCCAATTGGTGCCGCCAATCAATTCCCATCATTGCCAACCAATGCCAACTATCAGTGCCACCTGTCAGTGCCCACCAGTGCCACCTGTCAGTGCCCACCAGTGTCACCTGTCAGTGCCCATCAGTGTCACATGTCAGTGCCAATCAGTGCTAATCATTGCGCACCAGTGCCACATGTCAGTGCCCACCAGTGCCACCTATTAGAGACAATCTGTGCCACCTGTCAGTGCCAATCAGTGCTGCTAGTCAGTGCCAACAAATGCCACCTGTCAGTGCCAATCAATGCCCAACAGTGCTGCCTATCAGTAATCAGATTTGCCTATCAGTGCCAACCAATGCCATAAATCAGAGCCCATCAGTGATGCCCATCAGTGGCCACATGTGCTGCTAAGCAGTGAAGCCTATTAGTGCCAACCAATGCCACCTATCAGTGCTTCCAATCATTGCAACATATCAGTGCCCATCAGTGTTGCCTATCAGTGCCCATCAGTGTTGCCTATCAGTGCCATCTATCAGTGAATAATCAGTGCCCATCAGTGCTGCCTATTCATGCCCATCAGTGCCACCTATCAGTAATGAACATCAGTGCCAATCAGTGCTGTCCCTTAGTGCCACCTATCAGTGCCATTGTGCATTGCTGCCTATAAGTGCTGCCATCAGTTTTACCTATCAGTGCTTCCAATAAGTGCCCATCAGTGCACTGAGTGCAAGGATGGGCAGTTGGACTGAGCAGCCAGGCACATTGTCTATGGGGGAGGGTCGGCCTGGTGGGGCACAACTGAAATCTGTCTGTTTATTAATGCCACATGCCGATCTTTAGTAGAATAAGTAATAATCACCACACTACTATTTACAATAAACTACTGGAGGTCAATTAAAAAAGTGTCAGTAAAAGATCTCCCACTAATCTCTGTTATGTGTTCTCACACCACAAATAAAAGTGCAGCGCTAACTTACTAATCAATAACTGATCAATAATGGTGACATCCTCTAATGTATGGAAATCTCAATAAACGTCAATATTACCACAATACCGGCGCTATGTAACGTCACATATAATACACGTCACACTGAAAAAAGACATAAAAATGATGGTGGAAACCCTCCTATAGATATTTACCATACAGATTACCTACCAGTGTGATAATTCCAGTGATATGTGACGTCACATGTAATACACATCAATATGAGAAGAAGACATCTTTTTTATATTATCAGGGATGGTGGAAACCCTTCTACAGATAATTGCCATACAAATTAACTTCAAGTACAACAACTTTAGTTGGGAGGTTCCCACCATTATAGCACTTTGGAATTTTTATTGTTTAGATTGTTACACTTTTATATCTTTTAGTTACTATTTTAACCCTTTCATAACTAAGCCTATTTTTGACATTTTCTGTTTACAAGTTAAAATCCATATTTTTTGCTCGAAAATTACTTGGAACCCCCAATTATATATATATATATATATATATATATATACAGTGGTGTGAAAAAGTGTTTGCCCCCTTCCTCATTTCCTGTTCCTTTGCCTGTTTGTCACACTTAAGTGTTTCGGAACATCAAACCAATTTAAACAATAGTCAAGGACAACACAAGTAAACACAAAATGCAATTTGTAAATGAAGGTGTTTATTATTAAAGGTGAAAAAAAATCCAAACCATCATGGCCCTGTGTGAAAAAGTGATTGCCCCCTAAACCTAATAACTGGCTGGGCCACCCTTAGCAGCAACAACTGCAACAAAGCGTTTGCGATAACGTGCAATGAGGCTTTTACAGCTTCCTGGAGGAATTTTGGCCCACTCATCTTTGCAGAATTGTCCTAATTCAGTTACATTAGAGGGTTTTCGAGCATGAACAGCCTTTTTAAGGTCATACCACAACATCTCAATAGGATTCAGGTCAGGACTTTGGCTAGGCCACTCCAAAGTCTTCATTTTGTTTTTCTTCAGCCATTCGGTGGTGGACTTGCTGGTGTGTTTAGGATCATTGTCCTGCTGCAGAACCCAAGTTCGTTTCAGCTTGAGTACACGAACAGATGGTCGGACATTCTCCTTCAGGATCTCTTGGTAGACAGCAGAATTCATAGTTCCTTTTATCACGGCAAGTCTTCCAGGTCCTGAAGCAGCAAAACAGCCCCAGACCATCACACTACCACCACCATATTTTACTGTTGGTATAATGTTCTTTTTATTAAATGCAGTGTTCCTTCTACGCCAGATATACTTGGACACACACCTTCCAAAGAGTTCCACTTTTGTCTCATCGGTCCACAGAATGTTGTCCCAAAAGTCTTGGGGATCATCAAGATGTGTTGTGGAGAAATTGAGACGAGCTTTGATGTTCTTTTTGCTCAGCAGTGGTTTTCTCCTTGGAACTCTGCCATGCAGGCCAATTTTGCCCAGTCTTTTCCTGATGGTGGAGGCATGAACGCTGACCTTAACTGAGGCAAGTGAGGCCTGCAGTTCCTTGGACGTTGTTGTGGGGTCTTTTGTGACCTCTTGGATGAGTCGTCGCTGGGCTCTTGGGGTAATTTTGAGCGGCCGGCCACTCCTGGGAAGGTTCACCACTGTTCCATGTCTTCGCCATTTGTGGATAATGGCTCTCACTGTGGTTCGCTGGATTCCCAAAGCTTTGGAAATGGCTTTATAACCCTTTCCAGACTGATAGATCTCAATTACTTTCTTACTCAATTGTTCCTGAATTTCTTTGGGTCTCGGCATAATGTGTAGCTTTTAAGGATCTTCTGGTGGACCTTACTGTGTCAAGCAGCTCCTATTTAAGTGATGCCTTGATTGTGAACAGGTGTGGCAATAATCAGGCCTGGGTGTGGCTAGAGAAATTGAACTCAGGTGTGGACAACCACAGTTATAGTATGTTTTAACAAGGGGGGCAATCACTTTTTCACACAGGGCCATGATGGTTTGGATTTTTTTTCACCTTTAATAATAAACACCTTCATTTACAAATTGCATTTTGGTTTACTTGTGTTGTCCTTGACTATTGTTTAAATTGGTTTGATGTTCCGAAATACTTAAGTGTGACAAACATGCAAAGGAACAGGAAATGAGGAAGGGGGCAAACACTTTTTCACACCACTGTATATATATATATATATATATATATATATATAATTTTTTTTTTTTTAGCAGAGACTCTAGAGAATAAAATGGCGATTGTTGCAGAACTTTATGTCACACGGTATTTGCGCAGCGGTTTTTTAAAACACAACTTTTTGGGAAAGGGGACATTTTCATGAATTTAAAAAAAATGAAACAGTAAATTTAGCCAAATCAGCCTAATTCGATACCAAACATGTCACACTTTTATAATTGCACACACTCGTGGAATGACGACAAACTATGGTACCTAAAAATCTCAATAGGCGAGGCTTTCATTTTTTTTTTTCCAGTTACCAGGTTACAAAGGAGGTCTAGGGCTAAAATTATTACACTCGCTCTACGGATCACGACGATACCTCACATGTGTGAACACCGTTTACATATGCGGGCGCGACTTCCGTATGCGTTTTCTTTGCTGCGCAAGCTCGCGGGGACAGGAGTGCTTTAATTTTTTTTATTATTTATTTTAAAATTAATAAAAATTGTTTTAAATAAAAAATTGATCACTTATTGCTGTCACAAGGAATGTAAACATCCCTTGTGACAGTAATAAGTGGTGACAGGTACTCTTTATGGAGGGAATCGGGAGTCTAAAAGACCTTCAATCCGTCCTTTGCACTTCAAAGTATGCAGATCGCCATTTTCAGCGATTCTGAAGACTGTATTTTTTTAATTCCGGCGCCATTGGCAGCCGAATATACGCGAAGTGACGTTATTGATGTCGCTTCCGTGTTTACAATTAGGTAACTGCAATGAAGCCGCTTAATGCTTCATTCCAGTCCCTCCCTAGCCGCCGGAGGCATCGGATGTTTGATCGGGGGTCCCGATTGAACGGGAGTCCTGGTAAGAGCGGCGGGAGGGGGGACGTCCCCTCCCGCTCCCCCAGCATAACAGCCGAGTGGCTTTTAGCCGCATCAGTTGTTATGGCTGGAAAGCTGATCGCCGGCTCTAAAAATCAGTATCGGGATGAAGCCTGCAGGTGCGGGCATCATCCCGGTATAACCCCCAGAAGCCGAGTACGCACATCCGTGTACGCTCGGTGGCAAGGGGATAATGTGAACTTTTGCGCTTGAAGTTCTCAAACATGTCTTTATGGACCTTGCTTTGTCCTCTGGTGCTCAGTCATGTATGAACAGGAAGGGGCCCCAAACTGTTCCCACAATGTTAGGAGCATGAGATGGTCCAAAATATCTTGGTATCCTGATGTCTTAAGAGTTCTCTTCATTGGAACTAAGGGGCCAAACCCAACCCCTGAAAAGCAACCCCCCACCATAATCCCCCCTCCCCCTACACCATAATCCCCCCTCCACCAAAATGATTTGGACCAGTGCACAAAGCAAGGTCCATAAAGACATGGATGAGCGAGTTTGGGGTGGAGGAACTTGACTGGCCTGCTCATTAAAGTAGAGCCATCTCATCCAACATCAGTGCCTGACCTCACAAATGCTCTTCTGGAAGAATACTTCTGGTAATACAGTGTGTATGTATGTGTGTGTGTGTGTGTGTAATTAATAAATATATATATACATATGTACACACACACACACACACACACGTTCATTTGAGCTTTGGGGTGCACGCCTATGGTGCAGATGCCAACAAATGGTATCGTAAGTGCAATGTGTGTTGTGGCACATTTTCAAAATGCACAGCAAAGCATGCTTTTTCTTGCAGGTTGGCGTGCGTTTAAAAACATGAAGATGCAGATGAATGGTAACACAAGTGTGATGCACATTGCCACACAAAACACGCAGCAAAGCATGCATTTTCTTGCGGGTTGCCGTCAGTTGTAAATACGTTTCCATTCATTCACATCTCCACCTTTCCAACTGCACAGCAACCTGCAAGAAAATCCATGCTTTGCTGTGCGTTTCATAAATGTGCGTCACACTTGTGTTATTATTCATTTGCACATTTTGGAATGCATGGCAGACCGCAAGAATACATGCGCTTTGCTGAATGTTTCAAAAACGCACAGCAAGGAGCATTGTTTTTGTGTTACCATTCATTTACATCTACCCATGTGTGGCGTGCGTTGCTGTGCATTTTATAGACATATAACAAAGCACACATCTTCTGTGTGGGTCGCCTCGTATTCAGAAACACACAGATATGAATGCCGGCTGATTGTTAATGACGCCCCAATCACAGTTATCAGTCGCATGTTTTGCTGCCAAGATGCATGACGCTCCATGACTGAGAAGATTCTTGAGCTACTTTGGGGTGTTTGTTGCATGTCGGGCAGAACATTCCAGTGAATGGGCTCCCTATACACAATGTGTGATTACACATGGAAAATACACAAATAATGGGAGTGGGAGTGTGCGTTTCCGCTACGCTCAGGTGTGACTGGGATGTGATTGGAGGAAGATTTTAGGCAGCAAGGATGACCAGGGAGGAGAGGTGAGGGGTAAAGAAGCCTCAGAAGTCGCAGCAAAGTCTTAAAGATTCAGACAAATGTGTGACTTTCTGGGGATTTTACATTGAAGTCTATGGGAGTCGTGCAGCACAAGAATCACACAAAAGTAGTGCAGGAAGTATTTACTTTTGTGGCAGTGACTCAAATCACAGCAATTAAGATAACACCCAATAAAATCTTTGTGTTTTCACCTGACCTGCGACTTTACATGTCATCAGAATGTCGCTGGAAAATTGCTGTAGTGTGAAGCAGGGCTTAGGGCTGAGGAAAGTGTGAGTTCCCAGGACTTCTAACAAGTGTGGTAGATGGAGAACATGTCTGATAATCACCGTTATACTGTATGCAGGTTCCTGCCCATTCTCTGGATTCAGTTAGGATTTCCTCACACTCACTTACTTGACCTGACTCCTGTGTAGCAATGGAGATAGAAGTTTCTGGCACTCTGGACCCACAGTGAGAGAACCAAAATGTAAAGACTGAAAACGTTTTCCCTTCAAATTCTTCAAGCAATAGTTCAGCTGCTTGGAATAATTCCTGTCCATCCACAAGTGATCAGTATCTGAGCTGTACAGCTCCAAACCTGTACAATCAGACATGAATCTCCTAATGAAGTCCTCATCCTGAATCTCATACAGACAGAAGATGGTCTGAGTACAGAAAGTCTGATGACTGCCCTTCATGGCCCATTCCATGATTGCAGGTTTGGCTCGGAGTGAGATGGAGATTCCTGTGATCTCTGAGAATGTCTTCACCGGATTTTCATTTAAGAGACCAAATAGGAATTGTACAGATAATGCTAAATGTGGGTAATGTGAACTGAGGCCACGGAGTGATTCCCCTTTACAGATCTCCGGGAGGAAAGTACCTTCCATAGACCCAGACCCATCATCCAATACATAATAGAGAGCAGCAAGGAACTCCTGTACACTCAGGTGGATGAAGCTGTAGCAGGTCTGGTGACGGATGTCCCAACGAAAGATGTTCTCATTCAGAAATACAGACTCCACCTCATCCAGAGAAAGTCCATGTCTTTCTAGATCTTTCTTCTCAAATAAGATTTGTTGCTTCCAAACTCCCTGATTGGCCAGAGCACACAGCTTCTTCAGACAGGTTTGTTTCCGGTGTACAGACTGCTCCTTCTTGCTGTGATGGGTTAGTAAAACCTCCAGGTAGAGAAGGTAAATTGAAGTCGTTGTACGACACTGAATTACATCCAAATCTTTTCTTATTTCTTGTGTCATTACAGTGCAGACAATCCAGCATGTGATGGGGACGGCACACATGGTGTACACAACGACATTGTCTTTTATTATACTGAGAACCTTGTCTGCATCTTCTTTATTTCCATAGAATTTATGGACAAATTCCTCTTGATCTTCCCTTGTAAATCCCTGGATTTCCACATTGCGATAATCATCAATGAATGTGTTAAGTTTCTCCATGGCCAGTGACCTTGTGGTGATGATCAGAGAAGATTCTGGGAGAACCTGTCCCCTGAGCAAGCTTTGGAGAATTATTTCTTTGTGGGTTTCCATAGAAATGTCAGGACAACCCTCAGATTTCTCCTTCAGAGTCCACCTCAGTTCATCAAACCCATCAACTATGGTGAGAAGTTTTCTCTGACTTCCAGGATCATTCAGAACATACACCAGGTCATCTGAACTCAGTCTGCAGGTTCTGGATAAAAGTCCCACAAGACTTATGTTTTCAGGGATGGTGTTGATTTCTCTACAGCTCAGATAAAACACAAAATTAAACTTGTCTTTGTAGAGATTCCCAGAGGCCCAGTCCAGCATGATCTTCTTGGAGGTCATTGTTTTTCCAATCCCAGCAGGTCCTTCTAACACCACAATCTTAGGGATGAAACCTTCTTTATCAGGGTCAAAGAGGGCCTGGATTGTGGTTGGGGATCTTTTCTCCATGATCTGTAGATGTCTTGTGCCTAAACTCCTTATTTCTTCTTCTTTTCCCTCTTTATTCTGGGGTCCGTTTATCATCAATAAATTGGTGAATCTTTCCTGTAGATGAACAGCCTCCCCCATACAGGAATTATATTCTTTAATCCTCTGGAATTTCTCTTTCTCTTTGTGTTCTTTACTGATGTCTTTATGGGAGAAAAGAGAATATTTTATTCCTCATACACACATGAAATAGTATTTATAAGACAAAGTTGGGAATATTGTATTCTAACCATAAACCCGAAGAATGGAACCCTAAAAGAAGATATCCCATGAAATACAGGAGGACTATGGAAGCATCCAAACTATGGACTCACCATTCAGACCAGAGGCATAAATAGAACCTACAGGGCTCCGATGCAAGAAACCATGAAGGGCACCCCCTAACTGCTGGGGCCCTTTCCATCAGTCTCAGGCCCTTTCCTCTGGTCCCAGGTCCCCTCCGTATAAGGTTGGGTCTCTTTTCTCTGAGGCAGGAAAGAGTTGCCACCTTTAAAAGGGATGAGGTGGCAACTCTAAGGCAGGGGCCCTTTCTGCTTGTTCCTGTCGTGGGGCCCTTTATAAGCCATGATTTAGAATGCTGTGACTTATTATGTGACTTTCAACACAAAGCCACATGACAAGTCAAAACACATTCATTTCAGTGGGTGCTGTCCTAATAAATGTGGCTACAGTCACAGTAACAAAGAAAAAGACAATACTTTTCTATGGCGTTGGTGTGATTTGAGTGGCATAGACTGCAATGTCAAATCACAAAATTGCAAACAAGTCACAGGGAAATTGCAAGCAAGTCGCACAACTTTGGGATCAAAACAGTGTGAACTGAGCAACAGATGAAAAACAAGCTCTGGACTGCCGCACTCTTCAGGAGACAACTTTCTTTTATTGAAAAATCACATCACAGCTCAAACACACCAAACAAGGAAAAATTGCTGACATTTCGCACTATCTCTGAGCCAGGCCTTCTCATCCAACATCAGTGCCTAGCATGCTATGCTATGAATAAGCACTACAGCTAGTGCGAAACGTCAGCAATTTTTCCTTGTTCGGTGTGTTTGAGCTGTGATGTGATTTTCCAATAAAAGAAAGTGGTCTCCTGAAGAGTGCGGCAGTCCAGAGCTTGTTTTTCGTCTGTTGCTAGTGGTAATAGCCAGCACCTGTGGCTTCCCATCTGAAGAGACAGTTTACCGCCTGCATGTGTGCTCCTGGAGCCGTGAGATCCCTTCTCCTTCATATTACAAAGTGTGAACTGAGCCTATGTTCTGCAGTGGGCCCCCTTCCTGCCATCTTGGGCCCCCTACAGTGGCAGAACTCCAGGTCCCGGTCTTAAGTGCAACCTTTGCGACCCTGACAGTTCCACCACTGATCTGGACTACAATAAAAACCCAAATGTTCATCCAGAAGAGATTTCATATGAAATGTGGATGTCCTACTAACCTGATAATCTGTTGTCATGTGTCGTCTTCTTCAGTTTGGCTGGAAATAAGATTAGGCAAGTGATTAGTCCTGACAAACCTCTGAAATGTATAAAATAATAACTAAGAGGGTTATTAGTGTAGCAGATCCTCCCAGACACCATCATCCCACCAACCCTCTGTAGATTGGAGTCTCTCCTCCTCCAGGTGATGGGGAGAGTCTTTGTCTGCCTGGTAACATCTCAGCACATTGCAGTGACATGTGACCATGGTGGGGGGACCAGGAAAGCCCCCAATTCTCTATGCAGGGATTACAGACACACACCTAGAATCTGGAGCCTTGACTCCTCTTTCTGATGACGGTTCAGGTGGATGCATGGGGCACAAGGCTCAGAACCCCGAGCAACAATCATGAGGGTCTCCTAGGAATACAGCTATAAATATGGAGGTTCTGTATAATAGACAAGTGGCTGTGATTGTATTGCTCTGCTCGGCATGCTGAGTGAAGTCATTGTTTTATGGTGACTCACTGCCGGTGTCTTGTCGAAAAATGTCCCCCATCGGATAGTGTCTGCATGCGCATGTAATACTACATTCTGTCACACGCTCCCGATGCTCGTACAACTTTGCAAGGGGCGGTGTGCCTACAGAATGCACACAGCTGGGGTGGTAATAAGGGCGGGTACTTCAATGTTACAATATATCTTAACCCCACCCCCTTGAGCATCGGGAGTGTGTGACAGAATGTAATATTAATTGCACAGTTGCCATGTATACCTCATGATCAGTTGTTCTTTGGAGGCTTTTGGTGTCTCCTTTGTCCTCCGTACTGCGCATGCGCAGTACAGGGCAGACAATATCTGACGGGGGGACCTTTCTAGCCAGAACACCGGCATCCTAGAGAAGTGTTACTCTGCTTCCCTTTTACATTGTTCCTGAACTCTGTAGCCTTTTCCTTCATCCACAATTTTGTACCCAAATGTATTTTATTCTGTAAACTCCCTCTCCGGTGCCCTCCGCCGCTTACCGGAGCTGTTGTAGCGGTGGAGGCGATCACGTCCACTCCCATGTGTGGTATGGAGCTGAGTGAGGGGAAGATGGCCCCCACGCATCTCCATAACATTGCAGGGCGGAAGGGACATCAAAACATCACTTCTTCCCATAGCTCTTAAAAAGAATGTTTTTATTTATTTTTTTGCATTTTTGTGTAAATATGAGATCTGAGGTATTTTTGATTCCATATTTCATATTTAACCACTTCAGCCCCGGAGGATTTTACTCCCTTCCTTACCAGAGCACTTTTTGCGATTTGGCACTGCGTCACTTTAACTGACAATTGTGCGATCATGAGACATTTCACCCAAAACAAAATTGATGTCCTTTTTTTCCACAAATAGAGCTTTATTTTGGTGGTATTTGATCACCTCTATGGTTTTTATTTTTTGCGCTATAAACAAAAAAAGAGCGACAAATTTGAAAAAAAAACACAATATTTTTTACTTTTTGCTATAATAAATATCCAATTTTTATTTTTTAAATAATTTTTTCCTCAGTTTAGGCCAATACGTACTCTTCTACATATTTTTGGTAAAAAAAAAAAAAATAGCGATTATTGATTGGTTTGCACAAAAGTTATAGCATCTACAAAATAAGGGATAGATTTATTGTTTTTTTTTTTGTTTTTTGGTTTTTTTTTTACTAGTAATGGCGGCGATCTGTGATTTTTTTTTTTTTTTTTTTTTTTTTTGTGACTGCGACATTATAGTGGACACTTTTGACACATTTTTGGGACCATTCACATTTACACAATGATCGTGCTATAAAATTGCACTGATTACTGTGTAAATGTGACTGGCAGGGAATGGGTTAACACCAGGGGGCGCTGCAGGGGTTAATATGTTCCCTATGGGAGTGATTCTAACTGTGGGGGAGGGGACTCATAAGGGGAGGAGACCGATCGGTGTTCCTCTGTACTGGGAACACACCATCGGTCTCCTTTCCTCTGACAGGATGTGGATCTGTGTGTTTACATACACAGATCCATGGTCCTGCTGTGTTACCGGTCAATCGCGGGTGCCCAGTGGACATCGCGGCCACCGGGCACACGCACCGGGTCCCAAACGATGCTGATGGTGTGCGCGCGCCCCATAGGCGGCCAGGAATCAGAGGACGTCATATGACGCCCACCCAGGATGGGAGATCCCATCTGTGGGCGTCATATGACTATACGCCGGGGCTGAAGTGATTAAGAAGTCCTGTCATGCTTTTTTCTATTACAAAAGGATTTTAAAATTTCTTGTAATAGGAATAAAAGTGACACCATTTTTAAAAAAAAAGAATAGTGTAAAAATAAAAATAAATAAAAGGTAAAATAAATAAGAAAAATAAAATGTAAACGCGCCCTGTCCCGCTGAGCTTGCGCGCAGAAGCAAATGATTACGTGAGCAGCGCCTGCATATGAAAACGGTGTTCAAACTACACATGCGAGGTATCGCCGCAATCGGTAGAGCGAGTGAAATAATTCTAGTCCTCTGTACCTCAAAATTTGCAACCTGTGGAATTTTTTAAACATCACCTATGGAGATTTTTAAGGGTAAAAGTTTGTCTCCATTCCACAAGCAGGCACATCTTTAAAGCGTGACATGTTGGGTATCAATTTACTCAGTGTAACATTATCTTTCACAATATAAAAAAATTGGGCTAACTTTACTGATGCCTTAAAAATTGTATTTTTTCCAAAAAAAGTGTGCTTGTAAGACCACTGCACAAATGCGATGTGACAGAAAGTATTGCAACAACTGCTATTTTATTCTCTAGGGTGTGTGTGTATGTATATATATATATATATATATATATGTATATATATGTATATATATATATATATATATATATATATATATATATATATATATATATATATATATATATATAATGTTTGGGGGTTCTAAGTAATTTTCTAGAAAAAAAAGCCTGTTTTTAACTTGTAAACACCAAATCTCAGAAAGAGGCTCGGTCCTTAAGTGGTTAAAAAGAAACCTACTGAAAATACACTAATAAGACAATAAGACAAAAACAATTCCAGAGCTCAACTCACCAACTAGTCTGCTGACCAACCAAATTTACCTGTCTAAGTCTGTTAGCAGGAGTTTGGTTAGCACACATTTGCAAACACGTGTGAAAGCTGCAAGGCCTCATCACGGCACCCTGTGTTTAGGGTTGCCACCTGTCCAGGATTCACCCGGACAGTTCGGGTTTGGAATCATGTGTCCGGGTTTCAGACTGTCTGCAACCCGGACACATTATTTAGACTGGCCTATGGCTTTCCAGCAGGTTTTCTGGCTGCAGTTGTCTAAGCTGAGAGTGTCTTTTACTCTCTTTCACACTCCCCAAAGCCAACATTAACAACTCCCCCCCCAAACACATACAGACGGGAGAGGAGAGAGGGCTCGATCTGCACCTCTCCCCCCCCCCCACCCCTCTTTGTCTGCCCACACTCCAATCCCTGGCACTGTGCCTCAGAAAAGGGAAATTTGGGCCAGAAATTTGAAGTCCAGCAGCCTCAGATCCAACTGGATGAGAGGTGTTGACTGTCAAGAGGTGAGTGAGCTCACCATCCATCTCACCATCCATCTATTTGTGATTGAAGTCTCCCCCCTTCACTCTCTTGCCTCTGAGTAAGTACACTAAGGCAAATCAGGGTTCTCAGAGCACCCCTTATATCAGAGTTCCCCTTTACACCAGAGGCCACAGCCTTTCCCCTTACATCAGAGTCCTCTCCGTACATCAGAGTTCTCAGTGTTCCCCCTTAGATCAGGGTTCCCAGCGCATCCCTTATGTCAGAGTCCCCAGAGTTCTCCCTTACATCAGAGTCTTACAGTGAAAGGGAACTCTGCAAATTCAGATGTAAAGAGGAACTCTGTGGACTCTGATGTAACAGGGAACTCTTGTTATTAACTTTATATGATTAGAAATGTTATTTAGTAGCAAAATACTGTATATGTATAGTTTATACTATAAAAAAAAATTGCTGTGCACCGCTAAAGTGTTCGGGTTTGACTTGAAGAAAAGGTGGCAACCCTACCTGTGTTGCTTGCAGTCCTAACACTACAAATGTATAAGATTCCCCACAGTGGAAGCACATGCATGGAATGGATAGATGTGGGACAGGTGAGCCTGGAGACCGTCCAAGCCCCCTTAAAGGAACAGGAGCACACTGGACACCCAGCAAGGGCACAATGGCAGTGAAGGTTCCCAGTGTGTCCCCGGACCATATATACAAACCGTAGCAAAAAACTGGCCACTGCCCACACCTATAACTGGCTTTCACAGTGAGGAGCACATGGAGGGCATATACATATAAGACAAAGACAGTTCCATATCTCAGCTCACCAACCACTCAAAATACACTAACCCTGACCCCAACACAACCTCTGATCCTAAAGCTAAATCTGGCACTGCCCCGGATCAAACCTTGGTCTAGCTATTTTTTTCTTTATTAGAAAGAACACAATGTATTATATAATGTACCCTGTATGTATACAATGTATTATATAATGTACCCTGTATGTATACAATGTATGATATAATATATCCTGTATGTATACAATGTATTACATAATGTACCCTGTATGTATACAATATATTATATAATGTACCCTGTATGTATACAATGTATTATATAATGGATCCTGTATGTATACAATGTATTATATATTGGATTCTGTATGTATACAATGTATCTTTCTCTCCATTTAGAAAATAAAGTAAACACAGGGGTGAGCTGCACAGTAACTCATTACTATGACTGGCAATCAGAGGTTATCACAGCGATCATGTGACAGGGAACTGAGAGTCCCGGGTTTCGATCATTAGTACGATCCCCGGGGCTCTCGGAGAGATCCTTGTCTCTGTGCAACAGTCTCCCAGCACAAAGAGAGTTACACAGATATGTGGCCCCGCAGAATAAAGCCCCCTTTTTTCGTGGGGCCCCATAAGTGCGTACTGTCAGTGGGAAGGGGTTTGTCCAGTTGGAAGCTCCTGATTGGTCACTGGCTTTTCCTGGATGACATTCCTAGTTCTTCCTCTCACAGATATTGATCAGGAATTTGTAGGAAATGGTCATTATAGATGGGAACTCACCATGTTGTGCTCTCCTCTCCTGGAGGTCATTTGCGGGTCCCATCAGATCGATCAGTGTAAAGACATGACTGGTAACATCCAGAGCCCCTTCTTCTCCATATGTGTCTATCAGTATATCCTTGGTGGTGATCCAGTCTGCATTTTCTAGTTTTCCTCGGGGGATGGGACGTTCATCTCCATAGGAGAAATCTGACAATTTGTTCCTAAATCTCTTGAAGTCACTTCCTTTCAGATCCTCCAGAGAATATATGAGAAGATCCCCGGGGGTTTGTTTCCTCTTTCTCAGGACACCAGGAGCCGACCCTGCAGAGAGGACAATCGGCAACCATAAACATTCATCCTGATTGGAGGATTTCTGACACATGACAGCAGATAAGTCTGTACTGGCAGCCAGCAATGCTATAAAGAGCATATAGAAGGGAAAGGAAATTAACCCCCAATATGTCTATATGTACATTATCCTATGGAGGAAAACGTTGGAAAGAATTGCCAGGATCAGCAGTCATACCTTGTGAGGAGGAGGATGAGGAGGAAGAGGTCGCCATGACATCAGGAGATGATCCGAGATGACATCACCTGGAAGGAGAACAAACAATAATAAACTCATTTCTAGTGCAATGAATGGAACCAATAAGGAGGATTTGTTCCTTCCTGTGGATAACAATTGGCTGACTGGTTGTCAAATCAGAATAGATTAGAATTGGATGGATTTGTGTAATTTAAAACCCATAACTATGAGGGTCAATCAGAACCTTCTACCCAGGAATCATCTGATTGGTATATCGGGGTCACAAAGGAATCCTACCCTGTTTAGGGCCACAATTTATACAGACTCATATTTCTAGGTGTCACCTCCACAAATCCCAGTTCCATTTATAGCCAAGACTGGTACTAATCAGCACCAAAATATCAGCCAGTAAGATGTCTATAGGGATGTCAGGTGATAAAAAGGAGAAGACCCCAAAATGGAAGCCGTGTGTGGTCAGCAGAGACCTCCATTCACTAATAGGATGCTTCCAAGAGGATTCTTCAGGAAGGTCGGTATTTATTCATCATAAAAACAGGTTAAAACACAAATAACACATTGCGTGGCTCTTTAGTGACCACTTTGGGGCGGGGCCATAAAATAACATCACAGGGTGGCCCCATCCACTTTGTGATGTCATCGACCCAGCATGACCCATTTGATGGGGCCCCAAACTTTTGACTAATATCCACAATCTGGAAGTCAAAAACAAAACCTCCCCAGATGTTACTGTGGTCACTTCCTTGATTAAACTCTGTACTGAACTCAGAGGGTTGATGGTCCAGCAGCATGATAAATAACTTCTGTCCCTAAATATCTGCCATCATGCCCAAAACAACAAATCAGGGAAACGCCTGGCTACTAGGCACAAGACACAAGGCAAAAGTGATATGTTACCACATCCGAGTATGCTGCAATATATCTCATAACGTTAAAAAAAGGTGCAATTCACAAAGAAACTCTCGTTATGAATTTGCATGCATTATATGTTGGAAAAAAGTGCATGACATCATGCGATAAGTTATGGCAAGCATCTCGCAAGTGTTGGGGTGAATGGTTCACCGTTCGATGAACACCCGAATTTGCAGGGTTTTCTCCAAGTGTTATCCCTGCCACACACCTTTCAATGCACTGAGCGCTGCACAATCTGTGGGCATAGCTTTGCTCAATCTGGGAGCAATGTAAACTGGTTGTTAAGGAGAGGGGACGAGAAGCCGGCCACGGCATCCTTAACAACCGATGAGCCATCTCGCTATGGGTTTCCCCGCTGACAGCTGAAAAAAACAGCCATCAATAGAAAAAAGTGATAAAAAAATTGCCTGAGGGTCCCCCAATCCATACATTATTATTATTATTATTATTATTATTATTATTCAGGATTTATATAGCGCCAGCAATTTACGCAGCGTTTTACAATATAAAAAGGAGACAATACAGTTACAATACAATAAAACACAAGAGGATTAAGAGGACCCTGCTCAGAAGAGCTTACAATCTAATAGGGTGGGGCAGGTGGTACAAAAGGTTATAACTGTCGGGAATGAGCTGATGGAAGTGGTAGGAGATTAGTTGGAGACATGATAGGCTTTCCTGAAGAGATGAGTTTTGAAGGTAGCAAAAGTAAGGGATAGCCGGACCAGTGGAGGTAGCGAGTTCCAGAGGATGGGGAAGGCTCTGGAGAAATCCTGGAAATGAGTATGGGAGGAGGAGACGAGAGAGCTTGAGAGTAGGAGGTCTTGAGAAGAGCGGAGAGGACAATTTTGGTGATGTTTGGAGACAAGATTGGTGATGTAGCTCGGGGCAGAGTTGTGAATGGCTTTGTATGTTGTGGTTAGTATTTTGAATTTAATTCGCTGGGTGGTTGGGAGCCAGTGTAGGGATTGGAGGAGAGGGGTTGGCAGACACTGAGCGGTTGGTAAGGTGGATAAGTCTGGCAGCAGCATTCATGATAGACTGAAGAGGAGATAGCCTATGGAGAGGCAGGCCAATGAGAAGGGAGTTGCAATAGTCAAGGCGAGATATAACAAGGGAGTGAATGAGGAGCTTGGTGGTTTAATTTGTTAAAAAGGGGCGAATTTTAGAGATGTTACGGAGGTGAAATCTACAAACTTTTGACAACCATTGGACTTGGGGCTGAAATGACAAGTCAGAGTCTAGGATTACACCTAGTACCCTGGCGTGAGGGGAGGGCCTGATGGTTGCATTGTTGATTTTGATGGAAAAGTCATGGAGGGGGGCATGTGCAGGGGGGAATATTAATAGCTCAGTTTTGGAGAGGTTTCGTTTAAGGAAGTGGTGTGATATCTATGCTTATATGTCAGTTAGCAGTTTAGTAATGCGAGAGGAGACTGAAGAAGTGAGGTGAGGAGTAGACAGATAGATTTGGGTGTCATCGGCGTATAAGTGGTATTGGAAGCCATGGGCGGTTATCAAGTGACCAAGGGAGGAGGTGTAAATAGAGAAGAGAAGGGGTCCAAGAACAGAGCTTTGGGGGACCCCCACAGAAAGAGACAATGGAGAGGAGGATACAGAGTCCCTTATCCAGGCATGCAGCCTGGCAGGTCAGGAAAGGGGTGGGATGAGCAAGCAGCCACCCTCCTGACCCATACCAGGCCCCAACATGGGGGGGGTGGGGGATTTGGGGCAGAGGGGGCTCTGCCCCCCACCCCAAAGCTCATTGTCCCCATGTTGATGGGGACAAGGGTCTCTTTCCCACAACCGTGGGCTGTGAATGTGGGGGTCCGCAGGTTGTGGGGGTCCCTCAATGTAAATCCATCGTCAATCATGCCGCCCTCTGGACCTGAAATATTAATAAAGAAAGCTCCACCTTCTAGGACGGTCGCCCGCTGAATGCCTCCTCTGCTCTTTGATAGTTCCTATATAGATATGGGCTGGGCCACCTGGAAACATTACCTGGTGGTCCTACCCCCTTGTGACGTCACTGGCCCAGCATGCACCAGCCCATGATGTCAGAAGGGGAGGTGCCACCAGGTGATGTAGCTGGGTGACCCCACCCCTTCCTTTATAAGAAACATCAAAGTGCAGAGCAGGCATTTGGTGGGAGGCCAGCCTAGGAGGCAGTGCATTTAGCTCTTTTTGATTTGATTGATTTTTTGGGTCAACAGGCGGTGTGATTGACAATGGATTTACATTGAGGGACACTTTTTTATCTTTTATTTTTTAATAAAGGAATTGTCAAAAACTTGTCTCTTGTGTTTGTTACTTTTTCACCCTTTTTCGGTGAATGGTAGGGGTATGATATGGGGCCCCTTGTTGAAGGGGGCTTCCAAATTTCATTAAGCCCCCATCCACAGACCCCCACAGTTGTGGGGAAGAGACCCTTGTCCCCATTGGGGAAGCTAGGTGTGGGGTGTCTAAGGAAGCCATGTGGGTTGTGGGGGTATCTAGGGAACCCATTTGGGTTGTGGGGGTATTTAGGGAACCCATGTGGGTTGTGGTGTATCTAGGGAAGCCAGGTGTGGGGTATCTAGTCAACCCATGTGGATTGTGGGGTATCTAGGGGACCCATGTGGGTTTCAGTGTATCTAGGGAACCCATGTGGGTTGTGGGGGTATCTAGGGAACCCATGTGGGTTGTGGGGGTATCTAGGGAACCCATGTGGGTTGTGGGGGTATCTAGGGAACCCATGTGGTTTGTGGGGGTATCTAGGGAACCCATGTGGGTAGTGGGGTGTCTAGGGAAGTCATGTGGGTTGTGGGGTGTCTAGGGAAGCCATGTGGGTTGTGGGGTATCTAGGGAAGTAGGGAACGGGGGTGAAGCTCAGATACTACACTTTCTCAGCAAGTTAAAGGTGGAGTTCTCCTTTACATAATAAATAGAAGTCTCTTCTGATGTATGTTATGCCCCACCCATCCCAATGTTCTTGTTTCTCACTAACTTTATCTATGGAAATGTTCCCGTCTCTCACTTACCTTCTCTATGGAAATGTTGGGGTCTGTAGATCTCTTCTTCACATCTCAGGAAATGTCTCTAAGCCCTTGTACACACGGTCGGAGATTCCGACGGAATGTGTCCGATCGGACCATTTTGTCGGATAATCCGACTGTGTGTGGTCTTCATCGGACTGTTTCCGTCGGAGTATCCGACAGACCAAGTTTTCCAACTTGTCGGTAAAATTTTCCTACAACATGATCCGATCGGACCTTGTCCGATCATGTGTAGAGAATTACGATCGGACAAAGTGCCACGCATGCTCAGATCAAATTCCTACACCAAAGCTATTGGCTACTAGCCTGAACGTAGTCCCGTCGTACTGAAATAACGTCATCACGTTCTGAACGATCGGATTTTCCGACAACTTTATCCGACCGTGTGTATGCAACAGTTTCGGACAAAATCCGACGGACAAAATCCGACGGATTTGGTTGTCGGAATGTCCCACCGTGTGTACAAGGGCTAAGACCTGACTTCCTTGAACATCGTATTTCATCTTCCACCATCACAGAACTTCTCATCATTTCTATATCACTTCTCTTTATTTCCACCCACTTTCCTACATCCTCATTTATGAGAGGGGGGTGGCTGCAGAGTGGAGCTCCACCGATTACAGGAAGCATGTGACCTCCACTCCGCTTTTTTTTTACAGATCTTTATTATGAATCTTTGCAGCTGGAGCGCCCCTGTGTATTTAATGTAATAAACAAGAAATAGACAATAGTAGAGGAAGTGGAGGTCACATGATGTGTGTGTAGAGTGGAGCTCCAGTGACTGCAGTCTGCAGCACATACTGATCCATTCTGTTGGGATTTGCAGAAATACAAGAAGAGATTTTTGGGAGGTTTTCTACTCTCTGTCCTTAACCACTTCAATACCCGGCCATAGTCATATGACGTCCACAGATGTGATCTCCCATCCTGGGTGGACGTCATATGATGGCCTCAGTATTTTGCTGCTCCTGCAGGCCCCCGGGGGCCTGCAGCATGGCGATTGTGGATGAGGTGTGTCCCTCGGACACAGCCCATCCCCGATCTGTGGGATTTTCATCCCCATCCACCCCCCCGATACATGTGACCGGCCGTGTCCAATCACAGCCGGTCACATGTACTGTGTCGTTACAGCGCTCGTGCACGTGCCTAGGGCGCATGCAGAGCGCTGATCGGGGATGCGGCTTGTCACCCTGACACAGCCCAACCCCGATCGCAGTAAAGAGCCAATAAAATTGGCTCTTTACCACGTGGCCGGCTGTGTCCAATCACAGCCGGTCACAGAATGTAAACAAACCACGGTAACTAGATGTTACCGGGTTCTCCTCCTCACATACTGATCGTGTGTGAGGAGGAGATTGCGGTAACATCTCATTACCGCCTAGTGTACACCAACACACACTGATTACCCCCCAATAAAGAGGACCTGTCACCACCCATCAAAGTACCTGTCACCACCAAAGTATCTGTCATCACCCATCACAGCCCATCTGAGTACCTGTCAGCCCATCTGAGTACCCGAGTACCTGAGTACCTGTCAGCCCATCTGAGTACCTGAGTACCTGTCAACCTGAGTACCCCAGTACCTGAGTACCTGTCAGCCCATCTGAGTACCCAAGTACCTGTCACAGCCCATCTGAGTACCTGAGTACCTGTCACATTCCATCTGAGTATCCAAGTACCTGAGCACCTGTCAGCCCATCTGAGTACCCGAGTACCTGTCCCAGCCCATCTGAGTACCCCTGGTACCTGACTACCTGTCCCAGCCCATCTGAGCACCTGAGTACCTGTCCCAGCCCATCTGAGTACCCGAGTACCTGCCCCAGCCCATTTGAGAACCCGAGTACCTGTCAGCCCATCTGAGTACCTGTCACAACTCATCTGAGTACCCGAGTACCTGAGTACCTGTCACAGCCCATCTGAGTACCTGTCACAGCCCATCTGAGTACCTGTCACAGCCCATCTGAGTACCTGTCACAGCCCATCTGAGTACCTGTCACAGTCCATCTGAGTACCTGTCACAGTCCATCTAAGTACCCGAGTACCTGAGCACCTGTCAGCCCATCTGAGTACCCGAGTACCTATCCCAGCCCATCTGAGTACGCAAGTACCTGAGTACCTGTCCCAGCCCATCTGAGTACCTGAGTACTTGTCCCAGCCAATCTGAGTACCCGAGTACCTGTCACAGCCCATCTGAGTACCAGTCACAGTCCAACTGAATGAATGAATGAATGAATGAATGAAATACTTATATAGCGCACAATGCGAACTGAATCGCCTCTGGGCGCTGTGGCGAGCTTTGATCATCTGCTAAAAGAGGAAGGTCTTGAGTTTTTTTCCTAAAAGCCAGGTGATTTTCTTCCAGGCGGATGTTGATTGGTAGAGCATTCCATAGCCAAGGCCCTTGGACAGCGAATCTCCGATCACCCTTGGATTTATACCGGGCTTTGGGCACGAGGAGGAGGTTTTTGTTGGCTGATCGAAGACTGCGGTTTGGTGTGTAATGATTTATTTTCTCCATTAGGTATTGCGGAGCTTCTCTATGCACGCATTTGTGGGTGAGGCAAAGGGTCTTGAACATGATCCGATTTTTTACGGTTAGCCAATGTAAGCTCCTCAGTGAAGGAGAAATGGATTCCCAGGGTTTTTTTCCAGTTATCAGCCTTGCCGCCGTGTTTTGGATCAGTTGTAATCGCGCAAGTTGATATTGTGGTAATCCTATGTAAAGCGAGTTTGCGTAGTCCAGTCGTGAATTAATGATTGTTCTAACTACCACTGCTTTGTCATTCTTTGGGATAAAAGGGATGAGTCTGCGAAGCATGCGCAGCAGATGGTGAGATCGACTGACTACAGATCCTATTTGCGCATCCATTGACATTTGTGCGTCTAAAATAACCCCGAGACTCTTCGCTTTGGTCTTTGGGGAGATAGTCTGCCCAAAGACGGTTGGTGGAGACCAGGAGGTTTTGTTTGTGGGCTTATGATTTGGGTGTAAGATAAGAAGCTCTATCTTTGATTGGTTCAGCTGGAGGGAGTTGGTGGTCATCCAGTCCTCTATTGATTTGAGGCAGTTTTCAAGTTGTTGTTGGTGATCTTTTTTTCCATTGATCCGGAAATAAAGTTGTGTGTCGTCAGCGTAAGAGTGGAAGCAGAGATCTGAGCATCTGATGATTTGAAGGAGTGGGCGAATGTAAATGTTGAAGAGAACGGGTGACAACGGAGAGCCTTGAGGGACTCCGCAGGTGACTGCCCGAGTTTCGTAGAGGAATTTTCCTAGTTTCACTGTCTGTGACCGATTTCCTAGGAAGGACGCGAACCAATGGAGATCTATGTCTTGGACTCTGGCTACTTCTGTGAGGCGGACGAGTAGAGTATTGTGATCTACTGTATCAAACGCTGCACTTAGGTCTAGCAGTATGAGGAGACACGGCTCTCCGTCATCTGCTGCTTCGAGGGCGTCATCCCAAATCTTGAGGAGAGCTGTTTCTGTTCCATGACCCAGGCGGAAGCCTGATTGCAGCGGGTCCAGGAGTTTGTGAGTATCCAGGTGAAGTTGTAGCTGATGTACTACAGCTTTCTCCATGATCTTAGAAATGGTGTTGAGGCTTGTAATCGGCCTACGGTTGTTTGGATCCTGAGGGTCCAGGTTTAGTTTCTTGAGTAGAGGTTTGACGATGCCTTGTTTGAGGATGCTGGGAACAATCCCTTCGTGGAATGATCGGTTTATGAGGTGGGTTATGGTTGGAGCCACGATGTCGGAGCATTCTTTCAGTAGTTTTGTGGGGATGATGTCAATAGGTGAGGTACTGTCACGCAGTTTATTAATGATGTTTTTTGCGGTGTCTACGGTAATTGGGGATAGTGAAAATTTTGGCGGTTGCAGTATGTTGGTGCGGACATCCTCTTTATGTATTTGCTGGCTGAGGTTGGATGTTTTCTTCTGACAAATTGTTTCCCTGATGGTTTTGACTTTATCGATGAAAAAATCCGACAGTTTGTCACAGTAATCCTGGGATTCGCTTTCTGGGGGTTCTAGACACACCGGATTCATTGATTGATTAACCAGTTTAAACAGTTCCCGTGGTTGGTTTGCGGCCGTTGAGATTGTATATGAGAAGTGGTCCTTTTTGGCTTTGAAGATTGCTTTCCGATAATTCTCTGTCAGACCTTTGTAGTTAAATAGGTTTTCCTCGGTGGGATTTCTTCTCCATGTTCTTTCCGCTCTTCTGCGTTCTTGCTTTAGTACGGAGAGGGAGCTATTAAACCATCCAGCATTTTTCTTCCTGATGAGAGCCCTGCGTTTTGGTGCTACCGAGTCTGCTGATTGCAGTAATGCCTTGTTCAGGGAGTTGAGTGTTTCCTCCGTAGAGTGGTTTAAAGTTATTGTAGATATTTTTTTGGACAGAGTGGTTTTGAAGGCTTCGGAGTACAGTTTTTTATGTGATCTGGTCCATCTGGTCCGTTGTTACAGGTTTCCGTTTTGCGTTGGTGATGTTGGTAGTGATTTTGAATTTGATGGCGTGGTGATCCGTCCATGGCAGAGTTATGTTGTCGAGTATGTTGACGTCGATGTTCTGTTTGAAAATGAGGTCCAGGGTGTGTCCTGACCCATGCGTGGGAGTCTTTATCAGTTGCTGTAGACCCAGTTCTTCTAGTTGATTGATGCAGGCAGTCGCGATGGGGTCTTTAGGCTCGTTTGCCCAAAGGTTGAAATCTCCGAGTGCCAGGAAATTTTTGAATTTTAGGGTGTGCATTGCAAAGGATTCCGTGAAGGGTGAAAGAAGATTGGACTTTGGTCCCGGTGGTCTGTAGCACAGTAGAATATGAGTGGTGTCATGGGGTGTTGGTTGAAAATGTAGCGTCAGGGTTTCCATAAAAGACACTGGGTTCTGAGATGATGGTTTAGTGAGATCCAGGTGACCTTTAAAGATCACTGCTAGGCCTCCTCCTTTTTTCCCTATCCGGTGTTCGGTTAGGATCCTGTAGTTTTCCGGCACCAATTCGGTGAGGATGGTGTTGCAGTCAGAGGTTAACCAGCTTTCGGTGATGAAGAGGCAGTCTACATTGTTCTCGATGATGAACTTGTGTACTTCCAGTCTATGTTTGACTGCAGACCTGGCGTTAATCAAGGCGCAATCTAATTGTAGTGGTCGAGTAGATGTCTTCCTGTGGTTGGGAGCTGGTTGTCGTCCGGTTTTTAACCACTTGCTTACTGGGCACTTAAACACCCTTCCTGCCCAGACCAATTTTCAGCTTTTGGTGCTCTCACACTTTGAACGACAATTACTCAGTCATGCAACACTGTACCCAAATGAATTTTGTGTCCTTTTTTTCCCACAAATAGAGCTTTCTTTTGGTGGTATTTGATCACCTCTGGGGTTTTTATTTTTTGCGCTATAAAAGAAAAAAGACCGAAAATTTTGAAAAAAAAACACATTTTTCTTTGTTTCTGTGATAAAATTTTGCAAATTATAATTTTTTTTTCATAAATTTTGGCCACAATTTATACTGCTACATATCTTTGGTAAAAATAACCCAAATTAGTGGATATTATTTGGTCTTTGTGAAAGTTAGAGAGTCTCCAAGCTGTGGTGCAAATCGCACAAAATTGATCACACCTGATGTACTGGTGGCCTATCTCATTTCTTGCGACCCGAACAAGTCAGGAAAGTACAAATACCCCCCAAATGACCCCTTTTTTGAAAGTAGACATTCCAAGGTATTTACTAAGATGCATGGTGAGCTTTTTGATGTTGTCATCTTTTTCCCACAATTCTTTGCAAAATGAAGATTTTTTTTTTTTTTTTTTTCCTCACAAAATTTTCAATGTAATAGGTTATTTCTCTCACGTGGCATGTGTATACCACAAATGACACCCCAAAATACGTTCTGCTACTCCTTCTGAGTATTATGATACCAAATGTGTGAGACTTTTACACAGCCTGGCCACATACAGAGGCCCAATATTGAAATAGCACCATCAGGCGTTATAGGAGCATAAATTACACATCTTATTTCTCAACCACCTATTACAGTTTTGAAGGCCCTGGAGCACCAGGACAATGGAAATGCCCACAAAGTGACCCCATTTTGGAAAGCTAACACCCCAACGTATAATCTATGAGGCATAATGAGTGGTTTGAATGGTTCATTTTTTTTCCAGAAGTTTTGGGAAAATGTGGAAAAAAATGAAAACGCATTTTTTTTACGCAAAGTTGTCCATTTATAAGATATTTCCAACACATAGCATGTACATAGCAAAAATGACACCCCAAAATACGTTCTACTACTCCTCCTGAGTATAACGATACCAAATGTGCGAGACTTTTACACAGCCTGGCCACATACAGAGGCCCAATATTGAAATAGCACCATCAGGCGTTCTAGGAGCATAAATTACACATTTCATTTCTCAACCACCTATTACAGTTTTGAAGGCCCTGGAGCACCAGGACAATGGAAATGCCCACAAATTGACCCCATTTTGGAAAGCTAACACCCCAACGTATAATCTATGAGGCATAATGAGTCGTTTGAATGGTTCATTTTTTTTTCCAGAAGTTTTGGGAAAATGTGGAAAAAAATGAAAACGCATTTTTTTTACGCAAAGTTGTCCATTTATAAGATATTTCCAACACATAGCATATACATAGCAAAAATGACACCCCAAAATACATTCTTCTACTCCTCCTGAGTATAACGATACCAAATGTGTGAGACTTTTACACAGCCTGGCCACATACAGAGGCCCAATATTGAAATAGCACCATCAGGCGTTCTAGGAGCATAAATTACACATCTTATTTCTCAACCACCTATTACAGTTTTGAAGGCCCTGGAGCACCAGGACAATGGAAATGCCCACAAAGTGACCCCATTTTGGAAAGCTAACACCCCAACGTATAATCTATGAGGCATATTGAGTCATTTGAATTGTTCATTTTTTTCCAGAAGTTTTGGGAAAATGTGAAAAAAAAATGAAAACGCATTATTTTTACGCAAAGTTGTAAATTTATAAGATATTTCCAACACATAACATTTACATAGCAAAAATGACACCCCAAAATACGTTCTACTACTCCTCCTGAGTATAACGATACCAAATGTGTGAGACTTTTACACAGCTTGGCCACATACAGAGGCCCAACATGCAAGGAACACCATCAAGTGTTCCAGGGACACATAGCATGCACATACCAAGAATTACACCCCAAAATACATTCTGCCGAGAAAAGAGTAAACAAAAGATTACCTGTGGTTTTAGCAGCGCAGTTGTCCACAGGATGATAGCACTGGTCCAGGCAGCAGACAGGGACTTGGTCAGCAAAAGTGAACACAATTTTCCAGGCAACAGGCAGGTATACTGTCCATAGTCAATATTGGCAGCAGGCAGGGATACTGTCCATATACAGTCCAAGGTCAGTGCAGGCAGAGATCGTCAGCATTGCCAAAATATTGGTCCTGGTAGTAGGCAGGAACATGGTCCATCCATGTGGTGTGGTCAGTTCATGCGACAGGCAGAGGCATGATGGTATAGGTCCTACAGGCAGCAGGCAGAAGTAGGGCCTTGTTCAGGACAGAATGGGGATAGGGGTAGAGGCTTCTCCCACCCAAATCTCTTTGAAGCCTCCGAGTCTCCAGACCCTAGGAATGAGAAAACAGGAAATTGTCTTCTTCATCCAAAAAATCTATTCTGGAGCCCCTCACATATGTGAGACCCCTGTTATGAATCCCACTAGTCCACTGAGAGGGTACAAGATCAGTCCAAGAGGCAGGCAAAAGGCATGGTCAAACAGTCCAGGGTCAGTTCCAGATCAGGCAGAGGTATGTACAGAATCAGTAGGCAGAAGCATGGTTGAATAACAGTCCAGGGTCAGTTCCAGATCAGGCAGAGGCATAAACAGAATCAGTAGGCAGAAGCGTGGTCGAATAACAAGCCAGGGTCAGTTCCAGATCAGGCAGAGGTATGTACAGAATCAGTAGGCAGAAGCGTGGTCGAATAACAAGCCAGGGTCAGTTACAGAGCAAGCAGAGGCATAAGGGGTTTGAAGGTAAATGGCAGGAAGTGAGGGTTAGGGTTACCATACTTCACTAATAATTCACTAAAGTATGGTAACGGCGGAAACAGTCACCTATGCAGAGGCCTGGTTGGGAAGGGCATTGGGCACAGTGATAAGTGGTGTCTCTTCTCACTCCTCGTTTGCTGCACACCCGACATCTTTTCTGATGTCTTCGGCCTGTTGGTCTGGAAGGGATTTTGTCAGGAAAGTGGCGTTCAGAGAGTCTGCTAATTACATCGGATCGAATGTTTTGTGGCGGGCCGTTGGGGTATATAAGGGCAATGGTGATTTCCTCCTGGTAGCCAAGGAAGGGTATGGGTCTTTCTGTGGACTTACGATAAATGACATAGGTGTTGTATATGGCCAAATTAAAGAAATAAATTGCAATTTTTTTATACCACTTGTATGTTCTTCTCATGGCAAGGTAGGGTTCGAGCATCTGGTCGTTCAAGTCGACACCCCCCATGAACATGTTGTACTCATGTATACAAGTGGGTTTTTGTATTGGGCCATCCCTCCTGGTGATCTCAACAAAAGTGTTGTTGTGGATCGAAGAAAGCATATAGACATCCCTTCTGTCCCTCCACTTCACAGCCAAAATTTCCTCGTTCCGTAAGCTCGCCGCTTCGCCTTTTCTTAGCCTTTTGTTGACGAGGCTTTGAGGAAAGCCCTTCCGGTTCGTTCGTACGGTGCCACATGCTGGAGTTTGCTTTCTATGGAGGTTGCGGAACAGGGGTAAACTTGTATAAAAATTGTCCACATAGAGATGGTAGCCTTTCTCAAGGAGTGGGTTTATGAGTTCCCAAACAACTTTTCCACTCGATCCAATGTATTCGGGGCAATTAGGGGGATGTAGCTGGGTGTCCTTCCCTTCGTATACCATGAAGGAATATGTATACGCTGTGGCTCGATCACACAACTTATACATTTTCACCCCATAGCGGGCCCTTTTGGAGGGAATAAATTGCTTTAGGCCCAGCCTGCCAGAAAATGTTATCAGGGACTCATCCACACATATGTGTTGGTCTGGGGTAAACAACTGGGGGAAAATCTGAGAAAAGTAATTTATCAGTGGCCGAATTTTGTAAAGTTTATCAAAATTCCGGGGGAAGGCACTGGGTATTGTCATTAAAGTGTAGGAATCTCATTATCGTTAGATATCTGGTCCGGGACATTATTGAGGAAAAGATGGGCATGTGATAGATGGGGAGGGTTGACCAATATGCACGTATTTCATTTTTATTGTTTAGTCCCATACAAAATGTGAGGCCCAAAAAAATTTTAAACTCCTCCACTGTTAGGGCTCTCCACTCGTAGGGACGGGCATAAGAGGACGTTGGGTTACTTTCAATAAATTGTTGGGCATATAGGTTGCACTGGACCACAATGGATTCAAGCAAGTCCTCTGTAAAAATTAGGTGGAAAAAGTCCATCGGGGAAAAATTTTGTGTGTCCACCTGGACTCCTGGGTTGGCAGTGAAAGGGGGAACGTTGGCTTCTCCTGAGTTAGGAGGAAGCCACAAGGGGTTCTGGAGGGAATAGGGAAGGCTGGCATGGGACCTAACCCTTTGGGGCCGAGTTGACACCCCACTGGTACGTGGCCTTTGCCGAGGTACTGTGGTGCCGGTGGATGGCACTGAGTTGCCGGTGGATGGCTCTGCGGTGCTGGTGGATGGTACCGCCTCCTCACCAGTGCGCCTTCGTCTGACGGGCGGACTATCATCTTCCTCCTCTGAGGCTGTCATGGTACCACTGCTGAGGACAGGCTCGTAGTCCACGTCAGAGTCACAATCTGAATATGAGGAGGAATCCGAAGCGGAAACCTCCCCGTTGCTCTCGTCGGCTGCAAGGATATCATATGCCTCCTCCGCTGAATACAATCTTTGTGACATCTTTATTGATCACAAACGGCACTGACAGGCGATGCTGATGTGGCAGGTGACACTGACAGCACTGATCACAGGTGACACTGACGACACGTGGCACTGGAGGCAGATGGCACTGGAGGCAGATGGCACTGGAGGCAGATGGGGCTGACAGATGGGGCTGACAGATGGGGCTGACAGATGGGACTGACAGATGTGGCTGACAGATGTGGCTGGCAGACAGATGTGGCTGACAGATGTGGCTGACAGATGTGGCTGACAGATGTGGCTGACAGATGTGGCTGGCAGATGTGGCTGGCAGATGGCACTGGCTATTTGCTCTGGCAAATGGGGCTGGCAGATGGCACTGGCGCTGGCACTGGCGCTGGCACTGGCGCTGGCACTGGCGGTGGCACTGGCAGGTGGCACTGGCAGGTGGCACTGGCACTGGCAGGTGGCACTGGCACTGGCGGCACTGGCGCTGACGGCACTGGCGCTGACGGCACTGGGGCTGACGGCACTGGCGCTGACGGCACTGGGGCTGACGGCACTGGGGCTGACGGATGGCACTGGCGCTGGCAGGTGGCGCTGGCAGGTGGCACTGGCACTGGCGGCACTGGCGGCACTGGCGGCACTGGGGCTGACGGCACTGGGGCTGACGGCACTGAGGCTGACGGCACTGAGGCTGACGGCACTGGCAGGTGGCACTGGCGCTGGCAGGTGGCACTGGCGCTGGCAGGTGGCACTGGCGGCACTGGCACTAGCGGCACTGGCGCTGGCGGCACTGGCGCTGGCGGCACTGGGGTTCACAGGTGGCACTGGCAGGTGGTAGGTGGCACTGGCGCTGGCACTGGCGGCACTACTGGCAGATGGCACTGCTGACAGATGGTACTGGGCTGACTGATGGCACTGGGCTGACAGTTGGCACTGGGCTGACAGTTGGCACTGGCACTGGGGCTGACAGATGTTAGTCACAGTATAGTATACAGTGTAACACTCACAGATCCTCTCTCTCCTCACACGCTGTCTCTGTGTGAGGAGAGAGAGACACGGCAATGGGAGATGATCTCATTTGTTTACATTTGAGATCATCTCCTATTGGCAGCTGTGATCGCTCTGTGAACGGCCGCTTTGATTGGCCGTTCACGGCGATCTGTATTCGCCTGTCTCTGGGAGACACGGCGGATACAAAACTTCCGCGATGCGCGCCCCCGGCGGCGCGCATTACGGAAGTAAACACAAAGCCGTCCAGGGACGACAGCCCGGACGAACCCGCCTGCCCCACGACCGTCATTCGGCTATAGGGCGGGCGGGAGGAGGTTAATAGTTGTTCTCTTTGAAGTATTTTTTGTATACCTGAGTACCTGTCACAGCCCATCTGAGTACCTGTTACAGTTCATCTGAGTACCTGTCACAGTCCATCTAAGTATCTGTCACAGTTCATCTGAGTACCTGAGTACCTGTCACAGTCTATCTAAGTACCTGTCACAGTACATGAGTTCCTGTCACCAGCCCATCGGAGTACCTGAGTACCTGTCACCAGCCCATCGGAGTACCTGTCACCAGCCTGTCGGAGTACCAGAGTACCTGTCACCAGCCCGTCAGAGTATCCGAGTACCTATTTGTAGTCCATGCCTCATAGAATACACATTGGGGTGTTTGCTTTCCAAAATGGGGTCATTCTGTGGGTAATTCCATTGTCCTGGTGCTCCAGGACCTTCAAAAGTGTGATAGGTAGGAACGAAATGAGATGTGTCATTTATGCTCCTAGAACGCCTGAAGGTATCACTTCCATGTTGGACCTCTGTAAAATGGCCAGGCTGTGTAAAAGTCTCACACATGTGGTATCGCAATACTCAGGAGGAGTAGCAGAATGTGTTTTGGGGTGTAATTTTTGCTATATACATGCTATGTGTTAGAAATATCTTATAAATGGACAACTTTTGTGTAAAAAAAAAAAAAAAAAAAAGATTTTAATTTTCTTTCCACGTGTTCTGGAGATTTGTGTAAAAAAATAAACCGTTCAAAAGACTCATAATTCTTCATAGAATATACTTTGGGGTGTTTGCTTTCCAACATGGGGTAATTCCATGGGTAATTTCATTGTCCTGGTGCTCCAGGGCCTTCATAAATGTAATAGGTCGTTAGGAAATTAGAGGTGTAATTTATGTTCCTAGAACACCTGATGGCGCTCCCTGCATGTTGGGCCTCTGTATGTGGACACGCTGTGTAAAAGTCACACACATGTGGTATCGCCATACTCAGGATAAGTAGCAGAATGTATTTTGGGGTGTAATTTTTGCTATGTATATGCTTTGAGTTAGAAATATCTTATAAACTGACCACTTTGTGTAAAAAAAAAAAAAAAATGTTTTCATTTTCTTTCCGCGTTTTCCGAAGACTTGTGGAAAAAAATGAACTGTTCAAAAGACTCATTATGCCTCATGCAATATATATGTTGGGTTGTTTACTTTCCAAAATGGGGTCATTTTGTGGGTAATTCCACTGTCTTGGTGCTCCAGGGCCTTCACAAATGTAATAGGTCGTTAGGAAATTAGAGGTGTCATTTATGCTCCTAGAACCCCTTACGTTGCTCCCTGCATGTTGGACCTCTCTGTGTGGCCAGGCTGTGTAAAAGTCCCACACATGTGGTATCGCCATACTCGGGAAGAGTTGCAGAATGTAGTTTGGGGTGTATTTGGAAGTATGCATATGCTGTGTATGAGAAATAACTTGTTATTATGACAGTTTTGTAAAAAAAAAAGCAAAAAAAAAAACATTCTTCTTTTTCCCAGGAATTGTGGGAAAAAATTACAACTTCAAAAAACTCACCATGCCTCTTACTCTTGGACTGTCTACTTTTCAAAAACGGGTCATTTGGGGGGGTATTTGTACTTTCCTGACATTTCAGAGCCTCAAGAAATGAGATAGGCCATCAGTACATCAGGTGTGATCAGATGTGATCAATTTTCAATGATTTGTACCATAGCTTGTAGACTCTATAACTTTCAAAGAGACTAAATAATATCCACTAATTTGGTTTATTTTTACCAAAGAGTTTTTATTTTTACCAAAGAGATGTAGCCATATAAATTTTGGCCCAAATTTCTGAACAAAAATGACTTATTTGCAAAATTTTATCATAGATACTAAAAAAAAGTGTTTTTTTTACAAAATTTTCACTCTTTTTTCACTTATGTCGCAAAAAATAAAAAACCCCGTGGTGATTAAATACCTCCACAAGAAATCTCTATTTGTATGAAAAAAAATATATATATAAAAATTGTGTTTGGGTACAGTGTTACATGACTGAGTAACTGGCATTCAAAGTATGAGAGCGCTGAAAGCTAAAAATTGGTCTGGTAAGGAAGGTGTATAAATGCCCTGTATTGAAGTGGTTAAATTAACTTTGTAAACTGGATTTGTTTATAAAAGTGATTGTCTAACATTTACCAATTTCTATTTCTGGTGATGATGGAAGTTGATGTTTATGTTGGAAGAAGAATACAATCCATGTCTCTAATCACAATCTCATTGTCCTTGTTTGCTCCACCTTCATATCAAAAAAAATGTAGATATGAAACAGATTCACTTGTGCTCTGTGAACCCAAACATTAGAATCAAACACTATTAAGTGAGAAAATTGTATAATCAATCACAACTTATTCTTAAAAAGTGCAAGTGCTAATGCAGTCCCAAAAAGATAAAATTTGATGCCCGATTATGTAAAGACTTTCAAAGTGTACTCTTCACACATGCAACACCACCACCACCGTGAAACTGGAGGAGGCTTACCGGTAGGCTTGGACTTAGCTAGGCATATGCCCCCCAATCATGTAGGCTTATATATGCTTATATATGGAACTTGGGCCGATAGATATAGGTAGTCCACACATTCAGCTTGCACCGCAACATTAATTTGGCAGAAGCTTGTTATTATCCAGTAGAAGATGGAGTAGTGGTATCATACATAAAACCGTGGAGATAGAAATCCAACATAGCGTAATATTGTCATACAAAATGGCATTTGGATGTAATCGATCCCCCAATATACTCAACGTATGTTTGTAATAACCAAGCCTTGCTCTCCACACGCTGGCAGGCAATGAGCTATCATCAACCAAGCCTCTCCTTGAAACTGAGGCTTGGCCGCGCTCACTTCCGGTTCAGCGTCTGTATTCCAAGCCTCGGCCACCAGACATCTGGCGCTCTAAATAGAAAATGTCGGCCAGAATAGTACACATTCAGTGTATTATTGGCCAATCATGGCACGTAGCACGAGCGAGGCCTGGCTTCGACATCATTCAACAAGTTATTATCATAACTTGTCGCAAACATACCAGTGAATTGGATGTGCTACCCTAACAGCCCAGTCGTTAGTCCAATAAGGAAAAAATAAATAAATAAAAAATAAAAATATAAATAAATATAAAAATTGTATGAAATAAATATAAATAGAAACTGTAAACAAAAATATAATGAAAATAAAACTTAAATAAAAATACAATTACAAATAAGGATAAATGCTAATAAAAAAAAAAAAAAGAAAGATATATAAAAATGCAAATGAAAATTAAAATGTAATGCAATGAAAAATTAAAATATGTATAAATAAAGACATTTTAGAAGAAATATATATAAAAAAATATATATATATAAAGAAATTATATTAAGAAAAGAAAATAAAATATATATAAATATAAAATAAAATTATAAAAAAGGGAAAATAAATAGGAGTTTCACTAGGCACATAGACACACACCAAAAATCCAATGGTTTACACCCAATGGAGATAAAAAGATATTTTATAAGTATATCCCAACCCAAGGAAAGACAGGGGATAATTACACTTATATTGTATTAGTAAAAATACCTAAATGTCTCCTATATCAGGCTTGGGGTTGTGTTGGCTACATAACAAATGGGGTCATCATGTACAATCTATTGGGTACATTATTTGCAAAAGGTAAATTAAAAAAATTCAATGATCCATGTTGCTTACAATTTAAAACTAAAAAGTTGTAAAAGAATATAGTGCGTCTATTTTAATTATACATACTACCGCATTCGTGAAGATTATCCCTTCTGACTTATAAGTCTACCTCACAATGCAATATATATTACCACTATTAACTTTATAGTAACCAACTTGGACTATATCAACCCCCCATAAAAACACCCTATAAATTGGGTCAAAGGGAGGGTGAAAATGATCACCCTTATTCGTTAAATAAACTCATAGATATAAAATATAAAAAATATAAAAGAAAAGAAAAGAAAAGTCATTCAAATAGTCAGTAATTCATCTCCACTAGGATCTATTAATGAAGGAGTTGATATCCCATAGTGTTTGATTCTAATTTTTGGGTTCACGGAGCACAAGTGAATCTGTTTCATATCTACATGTTTTTTGATATATATATGTTTACACGTATATTTTAAATTTAACATTTTGGTATAGCGCTACACATATTTTTCCTTTTAGATTTTCTATGCTTTTTGTCTAGAGCTGTGTCGGCGGCTTAATCAAAGTTTGTGTCACAGCGCAGTATGCACCAATTAATTACTCCACCTTCATCCCAACTATCAGGACCAAGACTGAGACACACATCCATCTCCACACACACAATGTTTTATGGTTCAATGGAATGTCGGCATTAAACCTCCATCTTCCTGAAAATCATATCTATGGTGCAAATATTATCCACTTACCGACCACCCGGCCGCATTGTACTGGACAACGACAGATGGCCCTGTACTGAGGATGGGGGAGCTGTACTGAGGACAAGGGGAGCTGTACAGAGGATGTGGGGTGCAGTACTGAGGACGGGGGGCATGGTAATGAGGACGGGGGGCATGGTAATGAGGACGGGGGCATGGTAATGAGGATGGGGGGCTCTGTACTGAGGATGGGGGTGCTGTACTGAGGACGGAGGGCACTGTACTGAGGACGGAGGGCACTGTACTGAGGACAGAGGGCATTGTACTGAGGACGGGGGGGCGCTGTACTGAGGACGGGGGGGCGCTGTACTGAGGATGGGGGGTGCTGTACTGAGGAAGGGGGGTGCTGTACTGAGGAAGGGGGGTGCTGTACTGAGGAAGGGGGGTGTTGTACTGAGGAAGGGGGGTGTTGTACTGAGGACGGGGGGCACTGTACTGAGGACAGGGGGCTCTGTACTGAGGATGGGGGCTCTGTACTGAGGATGGAGGGCTCTGTACTGAGGATGGGGGCCTCTGTACTGAGGACGGGGGTGCTGTACTAAGGATGGGGGTGCTGTACTGAGCATGAAGGCCTCTGTACTGAAGACGGGGGTGCTTTACTGAGGACGGGGGCTCTGTACTAAGGACAGAGGGCACTGTACTGAGGATGAGGGGCTCTATACTGAGGATGGGGGCCTCTGTACTGAGGACGGGGGTGCTGTACTAAGGATGGGGGTGCTGTACTGAGCATGAAGGCCTCTGTACTGAAGACGGGGGTGCTTTACTGAGGACGGGGGCTCTGTACTAAGGACAGAGGGCACTGTACTGAGGATGAGGGGCTCTATACTGAGGATGGGGGCCTCTGTACTGAGGACGGGGGTGCTGTACTAAGGATGGGGGTGCTGTACTGAGCATGAAGGCCTCTGTACTGAAGACGGGGGTGCTTTACTGAGGACGGGGGCTCTGTACTAAGGACAGGGGGCACTATACTGAGGATGAGGGGCTCTATACTGAGGATGGGGGCCTCTGTACTGAGGACGGGGGTGCTGTACTGAAGACGGGGGCCTCTGTACTGAGGATGGGCCTCTGTACTAAGGATGGGGGGCACTGTACTGAGGACGGGGGATGCTGTGCTGAGGATGGGAGTGCTGTACTTAGGATGGGGGGCTCTGTACTGAAGACAGGGGTGCTGTAGGCAAAGCGATGTGCTTGTACTTCTCTATCTACTCCCAGGTTTAGGGTGCGCACATGTTCACCCCACCCCTGACTCCCGCTGTGATTGGACAGAGCGTCCCGGCCAATGATCACTACAAGTTTCACCCTTCACATTAGTGCAGGCAGGTTTTTTTTTTTTTTTCAATATAGATAGAAACCTGCGAGCTACCATTAGAGACGACCAACCTAGATTACAAGTACCATAAGGTATAGTGTTGAGAAATAAAAATGATAAATGTGGAGGAAGAACCAATACACAGCAGCTTAGTACATAGTTACATAGTTAGTCAGGTTGAAAAAAGACACCAGTCCATCCAGTTCAACCACAAATAAAAAAAGTCATTAGTATTAATCGCTCTCCCATAATCTGTGAAAAAAAGTATATAAATAAAATAAAATGCAGCGCTATGTGATATTAACCTTACTAGTGTGACTATAAATACCATAAATAGGTGCCGCGACACTTACATCCAAGTTATGAGGAAAAAGAAAACAATAATATATGAATAATAAAAAAAATACATCTTTGTGTCAAGCAAGTTCACAGTGAAATAATTAATTAATATTGAAGTATCATCAAATATCAAAAAAATATTATTATATATAATAATGTCCCATAAGGTGACTCTTGTGATGATGATCCGGGTAATAAGATCAGTGACTTCCCACACGTGCTCCCCTCCCCCCATGTGACTGCACTCCCCTGAAGGAATGTGACCGCACAATCACGTTTGGTCTACAAAAGTAGCTGAACCACCTCTCTCGCTCTAAGTATAACGAGCTTTACAGGATCCCCCTGGTGGTATAATCCAGAGATGTTTTCCTCAATTTAAAGAAAGAAAAAGGCTGGATAGTGATTTATTGTTTGAGTATAAATTTATTGTAGGTAAAAAAAACATCCTCAGGGTCCTCACATTTCACAGGTGCTTCCAGTGCATCAAACTATAGAAAACATTCAGTATAAAAATCCTATCCAAACGGCTGGTAAACTGGTGTGTATCAGCAGCTTGCTCAGAGAGCATGTAACTGTCTCCTCCACTGTCCTGGCCCCTCCCCTACGCAGTATGACACAGGGCTTATCACGTGTCTTTCTCAGGGGGATCCCCACAATAAATTTATACTCATACAATAATGCACTATCCAGCCTCTTTCTTACTTTAAATTGATGACAACATCTCTGGATTATACCACAGGGGGGAGGGGAGCACGTGTGTGAAGTCACAGATCTTATTACCTGGATCATCACCACCTTATGGAATGTAACTGGATGGCCCCGCCCCCTCTGATACCACAGGGAAGCCATTGGGAAGACCTTGTGTGTCAGAGGGGGGGGTCACCCGGGTACGTCACCATGGAGACAGATCTTTATTTATTTTTTGGTTCGTCTGCGAGAGAAGAAGATGAATGGACTTCGTGGGACATTTTTTTTTTTTTTTTTTTTTTTTAATAAAGGACTTGTCCCAAAGTGTGTCTTGTGTTTTTTAAAATATTGACACTTTTTTGTGAAATGGTATGGGTACAATGTACCCGTTACCATTTCAAACAGGGAGGGGTGGGATCTGGGTGTCCCCTTGTTAAAGCCTCCCGCCCGCAGACCCCCACAACCACCGGGCAAGGGTTGTGAGGCCCTCATCCCCCTCAACATGGGCACAAGGTGTTTTGGGGGGACCCCAAAGCACCCTCCCCATGTTGAGGGCATGTGGTCTGGTACGGTTCAGGAGGGGGGCGCTCTCTCATCCTCCCTCTTTTCCTGCAGCCTGCCAGGTTGCATGCTTGCATAAGGGCCTAGTATGGAATTTGGGGGGACCCCCATGCAATTTTTTCTAAAATTTTGGTTAGGGGTTTCCCTTAATATTCATACCAGACCCAAAGGGGCTGGTAATGTACTGGGGGATCCCATACCGTTTTTTTAATGACTTTTATCTGTATTGCCGAGACCTGACAATTCATTATAGCCTCTATTACTTTTAAATTACTTTTTTTAATTTAGAAATGTCATTTTGTGCAGGGACGTTCTAAACACGGGGAAAAAGCCCCACTTTCCAGGCATACTATAGACACCCCCCAGGTATGAAATTTAAAGTAATATTTCACTTTTATTGTTTCACTTTAAGCATTATTAAAATCACTGCTCCTGAAAAAAAAACTTCTGTTTTTTAAAAACTTTTTTTGCATTGATCCATGTCCCCTGGGACAGGACCCAGGTACCTAAACACTTTTTATCACAGTAACTTGCATATAAGCCTTTAAAATGATCACTTTTGATTATTCATGTTCATGTCCCATAGACTTTAATGGTGTTCGTGTGTTCAAATGAATATTTTGCCTGTTCGCACGTTCTGCTGCGAACCGAACCGGGGGGTATTCGGCTCAACCCTACTAGTAAGGTTAATATCACATAGCGCTGCATTTTCTTTTATTTATATACTTTTTTCACAGATTATGGGAGTGTGATTAATGCTAAGCTGCTGTGTATTGGTTCTTTCTCCACAGTTATCATTTTTATTTTTCAACACTACACCTTATGGTAGTTGTAATCTAGGTTGGTCTTCTCTAATGGTAGCTCGCAAGATTTCTGTCTATCTATATTGAAAAAAAATTGCACCCTGCGCTAATGTGAAGGCTGAAACTTGTAGTGATGTAGTAGATGATTATTATTTAGTTATTATTATAATGTAATTTCCCACAGCAACCCGATTCTTCCAGAAAGATGCATACTTGCAACAGATGACAAAATCCAACAGATTAAATATGACAATGAACAGTAGCCTTCAGAGTCCCATTTGTCCTAGACAATATCTAGACCTGTGGCTTCCATCTTCATGGAGAATGAAAAGGCTGACTGCCAGCTTGAATTGTCCACCTGAAATACTAGTCTGACACTGGGGGGTTTCCGAATACCCCCTCAAGTCTAATTACCATCAATAAATACTTCTTCTATGGTTCTTTATCATCCTTAAGTATGTTATATAGTAACATAGTAGGTGAGGTTGGAAAAAAAAAAAAGTCCATCAAGTCCAACCTATGTGTGTGATTATATGTCAGTATTACATTGTATATCCCTGTATGTTGTGTTCGTTCAGGTGCTTATCTAATAGTTTTTCTTGAAACAATCAATGCCCCCCGATGAGACCACCGCCTGTGGAAGGGAATTCCACATCCTTGCCGCTCTTACAGTAAAGAACCCTGTACATAGTTTAAGATTAAACCTTTTTTCTTATAATGTTAATGAGTGGCCACGAATCTTGTTAAACTCCCTTCTGCAAAAAAGTTTTATCCCTATTGTGGGGTCACCAGTACGGTATTTGTAAGTTTAAATCATATTCCCTCTCAAGAGAGAATAAGTTCAGTGCTCACAACCTTTCCTCCAGACCCTTTATTAGCTTTGTTGCCCTTCTTTGTACTCACTCCATTCCCAGTACATCCTTCCTGAGGACTGGTGCCCAGAACTGGACAGCATACTCCAGGTGCGGCCGGACCAGAGTCTTGTAGAGCGGGAGAATTATCTCTTTATCTCTGGAGTTGATCCCTTTTTATTGCATGCCAATATTCTGTTTGCTTTATTAGCAGCAGCTTGGCATTGCATGCCATTGCTGAGACTATCATTTACTGGGACCCCAGGTGCTTTTCCATCCTAGATTCCCCCAGAGGTTCTCCCCCCAGTGTATAGATTGCATTCTGATTTTTGCCACCTAAATGCATTATTTTAAATGTTTCTACATTGAACCTCATATGCCATGTAGTTGCCCACCCCATTAATTTGTTCAGATCTTTTTGCATTCTTTATAAAGTCTGAATGCTGATGATGATCCCTCGGCCTTGTATGTTTGAAGGCCTTCTCCTTCGCTTTTATATGCATTTTTACATTGAATTTAAGCCATCCAGGACTTTTGTTCGCTCTTTTAAATTTATTACCCAATGGGATGCATTAGCTAATTCCCTTATTTAATATGCTCTTAAAGCAAACCCATCTCTCCTCCGTGTTCTTTGTTCCTAAGATTTTATCTCAATTTAAGCCTCCTAGCAAGGTTTGTAGTTCAGGGAATTTGGCTCTTTTGAAATTCAGTGTCTTTGTATTGCCCCTTATGTTTCCTATTTGGGTGATTTATACTGAAGCCAATTGCCCTGTGGTCGCTGTTCCCTAAATTGCCCCGTATTTCCACATCTGTGATCAGATCTGTATTGTTGGTAATCAGTAGATACAGTAACGCTTTATTTCTAGTTGGTGTGTCTACCATTTGACCCATAAAATTGGTCTGTAAGACATTTAGGAACTGGCGAGCCTAAAGCCCCGTACACACGAGAGGACTTATGTCCGACAGACTTCCGAAGGAGTTCCGTCGGAGTTCTGCTGGAATTCCGACGGAGTTCTGACAGACTTTTCGGCCGAGCGGACTTGGCCACACACGATCACACTAAACTCCGACGGATTCGAACGTGATGACGTACGACTCAGCTCGAATAAGGAAGTTCATAGCCAGTAGCCAATAGCTGCCCTAGCGTCGGTTTTAGTCCGTCGGAGTTGCATACACACGAGCGGAGTTTTCGAAGGGGACCGGGTCCGGCGGAGTTCCTTCGGGAAAATTTGAAGCATGTTCCATATTCTAAAGTCCTTCGGACTTTGGCGAGTCAAAAGTCCGTTGCAGCCCACACACGATCGGATAGTCTGACGGACTCAGTCCTTCGGACTTTGGATGTTGAAAAGTCCGCTCGTGTGTACGCGGCATTAGATGAATGTGTGATTCCCTCTGGATGATGATTCCACCTCCTCCCTAGCTCCCTTAGTGATGTCATCTCTCACATTCACTTGTACATTATTCTTTATATATAGGCATACCCCTCCTCCTTTTTTACCCTCTCTATCCTTGTGATAAAGGGCATACCCTTGAATGGTTGCCAGACAATCATGAGAGGTGTTGAACCAAGTCTTTGAAATTCGCACAAAATCCAAATCCTCCTCGTACAACAGTATCTCTAGTTTACCCATCTTGTCCGCAAGGCTCCTGGCATTGGTGAACATGCCACGTAGTTTAGACCGGTCGCATATTATCCTCTTATTGGTTGTTCTGAGATTGCAACTAGGACTTGCTACTATACTTACCTTGGGTTTATGTCCCCAATACTACCCTCTGGAATATGTTCCACGCTGACTATCTCTACCTCGGTACCCTCCCCCCATCACCTAGTTTAAAAACCCCTCTAACTTTTTGGCCATCTTCATTCCCAGCTGATCTGCACCCTCCTCATTTAGGTGCAGTCCGTCCCTTCTATAGTACTGGTGATCTACTGAGAAGTCGGCCCAGTCCTCCAGGAACACAAACCCCTCCTTACTACACCAGCACTTCAGCCACTTGTTTACTTCTCTAATCTCCCTCTGCCTTTCTGGTGTGGCTCGATGTTCCAGTAGTATTCCTGAGAATACTACCTTGGAGGTCCTTTTCCTCAGTTTAGCTCTTAAGTCTCTAAAATCATTCTTTAGGACACTCCATCTGCCTCTGACTTTGTCATCGGTGCCAACGTGACAGATCTTCTCAGCCCCTCCCAGTAATCTGTCCACCAGATCTGTGATGTGCCGAACCTGAGTGCCCGGTAGACAACATACTGTTCGGTGCTTCTGGCCTTTGTTACAGATTGCCCTCTCTGTCCTTCTAAGAACTGAGTCCCCTACCATCAGAATCTGTCATTCCTTTCCCTTCGCTTCCCCCACTCTCTCTGGAGGAGTTCTTTCCTTGGGCAGCTAGAAGAGTCCCTCAGCTCCAGCAGCGCTGGTTTCATCAATGTCACTTAATGGAGCATACTTATTGGGATGCTCCAGCCCTAGATGGGCCTCCATGGCACTTCCCCCACTACCCTTCCTGACTATCACCCATCTACGTTCATGGCTCTCCTTTAGTATGGAGGGACTTCTCAGTGCTGACAGTTGCTTCCCCAGATTCAGAACCTGGGCTTCCAGGGAAACAATGCAATTACATTTTGCACAGCAGTATTCACCTCTCGATCGGATGATCAAGGGAAAGATGTACAACAAGTCGCCTCTCCACACCCACCGGGCATCGTACCTATTACATTTAATGAGGATTGGGGATTATACCCTGTCCAAATTACCTGACAACTAGCTTCCTGACACTAATACTCAAAACAATACACAGGTACTCGCAGAATTATGTGCACTCGCAGAATTATGTGCACTCACAGACCACTCACAGAACTACGTGAACTCACAGACCATTCGCAGAACTACGTGCACTCGCAGAAATACATGCACTCGCAGACCACTCACAGAACTACGCGCACTCAGAGAATTACGCGCACTCGCAGAACTACGTGCATTCGCAGACCATTCGCAGAACTATGTGCACTCACAGAACTATGTGCACTCACAGACCACTCGCAGAACTACGTGCACTCACAGAACTACGTGCACTCACAGACCACTCGCAGAACTATGTGCACTTGCAGAACTACATGCACTCACAGACCACTCGCAGAACTATGTGCACTCACAGAACTACGTGCACTCGCAGACCACTCGCAGAACTATGTGCACTCACAGAACTACGTGCACTCGCAGACCACTCGCAGAACTATGTGCACTCACAGAACTACGTGCACTCGCAGACCACTCGCAGAACTATGTGCACTCGCAGAACTACATGCACTCACAGACCACTCGCAGAACTACATGTACTCGCAGACCACTCGCAGAACTACGTGCACTTGCAGACCACTCGCAGAACTATGAGAGAAGCACGGATTAAGGAATGCAATAACATAAGGAGTGCTGGGCATGGAAGTGTGTATGAGGGACACACGGGGTTAAGCTGGATGGGTGGAGCTGAGAACAAAGGTTTGCAGGAAGCAAGCTCAGTGTAGGGGAGGAGTCATATAAAAGGGAGGGGTGGGGCCTTAGGGGATCATTCGGATCCCAGCGTGACACAGAGGAGGCAGTTTTTGGAGGACGTCGGCGGGACAGGCGAGGTGCCGCTGCGCACGCGGAGGTCTCGGCCTCCGGCGCGTATCTCTCCAGAGCCTACACCTCGGCCACCTCGTGACTCCCTTAGCCCGGGGGAGGACCGTTCGGTCCCCCCTGGCAAGATGACCGGTACTCGGCTCTCCCTGGTCTGGGCGGTCGCCACGCCGCCGACCGGAGGGGGGCGGGGCTTCGCGGTCGCATGGCGCTATGAGGGGGGGGAGTGCAGGGGGCTCGGGGTCTTGCCCTATGGGGGGAGCACATGGCGAGGGGACCACGGTGGGGGGATGGGGGGTGACGCGCGGGGGCCTCTTCTCCAAGGTGGGGGCGGGCGGGTCAAAGGGGGCCACCAAGGTGCCTGGCAGAGCTGGTTTCAGACGCCAGCATGCTGGGGGCGGTGGGGGGCCACGGACCTTGCAGGCTGATCCGGATCGCACGGACCGGGAGGACCACTAGGAGCACAGGGGGATGGCGGCGTCCCCGGTGCGCGCTGGGGAGGACGGGTCCGAGAGTGAGATGTCCCAGGAGGAGGAATTTTCCACCGCAGCTCCTGGACTGGTGCAGGTTGGCGGGGCCACGGTGGGGCCAGGAAAGTCGCCCGATTCTACTTTGCTGGCGGAAGCCCTGTGGGGTTTGCTGGGGGGGATCATGGGGGTTCGGGGGCCCCGGTGTCCCGGGATGGTGAGGGGGGAGCTTCCGTAGGTCCGTCAGGGGGGGGCGGGGCAGGTTGCCTCGGGGGGGCCCTCGGGTCAGCTGCAGGAGCTATTGGGGGGGCTGCAGGCCCTGGTGGGTAGGTTTACAGGGGGCTCGGGTACGCCGCAAGTGGGCCCCTGGCTGGCTCAGGGGCCGGGGGGTCCGGGGCTGCGCCGGTGGGGGACGTCCCAACCGCTGTGGCGTCGGGGGGTGTGGACGTGGGGTCTGGGGGCTCGGGGGTTCCCCCGGTGGCCACGGACCCAGGGGCGCGGGCTGATGTGGTTAGGATCGCGGATGCTGCCCGGTGCGAAGTCTATGTTTGCTTTGAGGGCCCGTTGGGGGTGCATCTGAAGCAGGAGGTACGGGATAAGATCGGCAAGGGTGAGTATGTGGAGATTTTCTCTTTGCTCCCCCTTGAGAAGTTTAACCTGGATAGGGTCAAGCCGGACAGTTCCAAGAAGGACGACGAGGAGAAGCGTAGGTATCGGCTGATCCCGCGCACTTTTGCGAATTGGCTTCAGGCGTTCGCAATCTTGGCTAGTGTGATAGGGGAGAAGAACCCCGAGCACTGCTCGGAGTTGTTCTGTTATATGGATGTGATTGGTGAGGCTTATCGGGTGTATGGGGGGTGACGCGGCTGCGCTATGACGAGCAGTTTCGGCAGCGTAAGGCGGTGCGGGCAGAACTGCGCTGGGACCACAAGGACATAAGCCTCTGGATGAGGCTTATGTCTGCGGTGTGGACGCCCACTCCGTTTCTTCAGGGGGGGGGCGGGAGTGCGTCGTCCTCGGGGCTGCCGGCCGGAAAGAAGTGGGGGGTGTGCTGGCCCTTTAATGAAGGTGCGTGTAAATTCGGGGGCGTGTGCCGATTCAAGCACGAGTGCTCCGGCTGCGGCGGCAACCATGCCCTGTCCCGCTGTTTCAAAAAGGGTAAGCGCGCCGGCGAATCTGCTCACAAAAGGGATGACGCCGGTGAACCTGGGAAGGATGCTTCCTTTCCTAAATAGGTATCCGGATGGTGAAGCGGGGCGGGGGTTGATTTCGGGTTTTCGGGACGGTTTCAGGATTCCTTGTTCATTGGCGGGGGTGCCGCCGATGGCTAGGAACTTGCGATCGGCTTTGGATCACCCGGGGGTGGTTGACGAAAAGTTGGGCAAGGAGGTGGCGCTGGGCCGGATGGGCGAGCCTTTCGAAGTGCAACCGTGGGGAGACCTGGTGGTTTCCCCGCTGGGTGTAGTTCCTAAGAAGGAGCCGGGGAAGTTTCGCTTGATTCATCATCTGTCTTTTCCTAAAGGGGGGTCAGTCAATGACTTCATTGACCCTGATGTGTGTACGGTCTCCTACACGTCTTTTGATGCGGCGGTTCGGTGGGTCAGGCGGTATGGTTGCGGGGCTCTTATGGCCACGGCGGATGTGGAATCGGCGTTTCGATTGCTACCGGTTCACCCGGACAGCTTCCGGCTGTTGGGGTGCCATTGGCAGGGCAAGTTCTATGTGGATTTGTGCCTGCCCATGGGTTGTTCCATTTCCTGCGCCTATTTTGAGGCTTTTAGCTCATTTTTGGAATGGGTGGTGAGGGACGTTTCGGGCCTGGAGTCGTTCATCCACTATTTGGATGATTTTCTGTGCGTGGGCCCGCCTGCCTCCAGTGTGTGTGCGATTCTTTTGTCCATGTTGCAGCACATTGCGGACAGGTTTGGGGTACCGTTGGCGGGGGACAAGACGGAAGGCCCAGTTACGGAATTGAGTTTTTTGGGGATAGTGATTGATTCGCTGGCAATGGAGTGTCGATTGCCGGAGAATAAATTACTGGGTCTGCAAAAGGAATTGGCGGGGATGCAGGGACGGCAGAAGGTTCAGCTTAAGGCCCTGCAGTCCCTGCTAGGCAAGCTGAATTTCGCTTGCCAGATCATCCCGATGGGCCGGGTGTTCTGCCGACGGCTGTCGGGGGCCACTGCCGGGGTGACCGGGCCTAACCATTTTGTGCGTTTACGGAAGGAACACAGGGAGGACTTGCGGGCGTGGCATGAATTTTTGGCCTCGTATAACGGGCGGGCCATGTGGATGTCGGGGCCAATGAGCAATTTCGATGTGGAGTTGGTCACTGATGCGGCTGGGTCTGCGGGTTATGGGGCATTTTTTCGGGGACGGTGGAGTGCTGAACCTTGGCCGCGCTCGTGGGAGGTTGCGGGGTTGTTGGGCAATTTGGTGCTACTCAAATTATTCCCGGTGGTGTTGGCTTTGGAACTGTGGGGGGAGGATTTTCGTAATTTGAAGTTGCGCATCAATTGCGATAACATGGGGGTGGTTCAGGTCATCAATCGGATGACTGCTTCCTCACCCCCGGGCATCCGGCTGCTGCGGCAACTGGTATTTCGGTGTTTGAAGCTCAATGTTTACGTTTATGCAGTACACATACCTGGGGTGGAGAATTCCTTGGCTGACTCGCTCTCGTTTTCAGTGGGACAAGTTCCGGCAGCTGGCGCCGGGAGCGGAGGAGTCGGGGGCGCCTTGCCCCGGGTGGATGTGGGAGCTGCCATTGGAGTCGCCGCAGGTTGGTTAAAGAGATCATTGAGTGAGTCTACGTGGTCCGCCTATTCTAGGATGTGGGCGGAATGGTGGGCGTTACTGCAGGAGGTTGGCGTGGCTGGTCGGGGCTCCGACCAGCACTGGGTGGTCTTGTACTGGGTGGCTCGGAACATCGAGATGGGACTGTCGCCTGCGTCTATTTAGCGGAAGCTGGCGGGGTTGGCCTTTTTGTTTAAGCTGTGGGGGAAGCGGGACGGGACTAAGGATTTTTGGGTGCGGCAAACTTTGAAGGGGTACAGGAAGGATCGGAAGGGTCAGGATGTGCGCCAGCCGGTGTCGTTCGATAATTTGGTGGCGATTTGTTCTCGGCTGGTGGACATTTGTTCGTCTGCTTACGAGGCCGTTCTGTTCACGGCGGCTTTTTCTTTGGCGTTCTATGGGGCGTTTAGGATTGGGGAGTTGGTGTGTCGCTCGAAACGGGTTGCTGGGGGATTGTTGGATCAGGATGTACAGGTGGCTGCTGATCGGGTGAGTATACGGTTGTGGAGGTCCAAGACTGACCAACGGGGCAGGGGAGTGGTGATTACACTGCTCGCCTTGCCGGGCTCGACTGTGTGCCTGGTGGTGGCGGTATGGGCTTTTCGGGCGGTGCGGCCGGCGGGGTCGGCCCCCTTTTTGTTGCATGCGGAGGGCTCTTTTCTCTCCAGGTTTCAGTTTGTGTCGGTTTTTCGGCGGTGCCTGCGGGCGGTGCCTGCGGGCGGTGCCTGCGGGCGGTACCTGCGGGCGGTTGGGTTGGATGACCGGGAATACGCGTCACATTCTTTCCAGGTCGGGGCGGCCACGGAGGCTGCCCGATGTGGGCTGGATGAGGCGGTTGTTCGCCGGATTGGTAGGTGGGAGTCTAGGAGGTTCCGATCCTATGTCCGGCCGCATTTGATCCTGGGATAATTCGGAGTGTGGCCGGGAGTGTTTGCTGTTGGGGTTTGGGGAAGTACTGGGTTTGTGTGTATTACGTTGGTTGTTGTGTTATTTCTTCTGTTTTTTCATTCCAGATGGAGGTTCTTCATGCCTCGTTTGGATCCTGGGGCATTCGTACGTGTGCTGGGGGGCCAGGAGAGGTGATTCTCGACCGGCAGGCAGGCAATTAGGAATTCCCAGGCGGGAGGCTAGGCTGATGTGGTTGGGATTCCCGGGCATGCGGTGGGAGCGTGTTATGCGGGAGGTTGAGCGCTTTGCTTTGAGGGACAGGCCCCCGGATGTGTTGGTTATTCACGCTGGGGGCAACGACCTGGGCGTCCGGAAGGTGAAGGACATTTTGGCGGACATTAAGGCGGACCTGTTGCGCTTGCGGGTCCTTTTCCCGGGTACCATTTTGGTATGGTCGGACATTGTAGCCAGAACGCTGTGGCGGTGGGCTAGGTCATTGGTTAGCATTGAGAAAACCAGGATCAGGGTGAATAAAGTGGTTGGGAGGTTTGTTGTTCAGAACGGTGGAATTGTGGTTCGGCATCGGGAGTTGGAGGTGAACGTTGGTCTTTATCTTCGAAAGTATGGCGTTCACCTCTCGGACGTGGGTATCGACCTTTGGTCGTTGGGTTTGCAGGAGGGAATACAGAAAGCTCTTCGGGTGTGGGGTGGCCCTCAAGGGTGAGGGGGTCACCCTTTTGGGCTGTGGCGGTGTGTTTTCTGGTGGTTTCTGACGGTAGACAGGTACTCAGAAGGGATCTGAGGGTGTGGGGGGCTCATCAAACGATCGGCCCCTCTGGGTATTCCTGAACGTTGGAGGGAATATGGTTATGTTCACTGGCGGAAGTTGTCTCCGACCGGTCACAGGTGGAGGCCTTTGGGAAGTTGGTCAGGTGTACCACAGTGATTTGGTATTGGCTTAAGTGGGGTCACCGTCAGAGATCACCAGAATGGGCAGTTAATGTTATTTAATGTTGTTTAATTTTAATAAAGTTATTTATATTTATATAGATTTATATATTTATATATTTTCATATTTACAAGTTATTGGAGTGAATTTTTGAGTTATGTTTAATAAAGGCTGTTGTGGCCAGTTTACTCCAACCTATGGTGTGATCTCGTTTATAATATGGGAAGGTATTGGTAAGGAATAATATAAGGGGAACATTCAGACTACACTAGTCATGTACTCGCAGAACTACGCGCACTCAGAGAATTACGCGCACTCGCAGAACTACGTGCATTCGCAAGACCACTCGCAGAACTATGTGCACTCGCCGAACTATGTGCACTCGCCGAACTATGTGCACTCACAGAACTATGTGCACTCGCAGAACTATGTGCACTCGCAGAACTATGTGCACTCGCAGACCACTCGCAGAACTACATGCACTCGCAGAACTACGTGCACTCGCAGACCACTCGCAGAACTACGTGTACTCGCAGACCACTCGCAGAACTACGTGCACTCGCAGACCACTTGTAGAACTACGTGCACTCGCAGACCACTCGCAGAACTACGTGCACTCGCAGACCACTCGCAGAACTACGTGCACTCGCAGACCACTCGCAGAACTACGTGCACTCGCAGACCACTCGCAGAACTACGTGCACTCGCAGACCACTCGCAGAACTACGTGCACTCGCAGACCACTCGCAGAACTATGTGCACTCACAGAACTACGTGCACTCGCAGAACACTCGCAGAACTACGTGCACTCGCAGACCACTCACAGAACTATGTGCACTCGCAGAACTACATGCACTCGCAGACCACTCGCAGAACTACATGTACTCGCAGACCACTCGCAGAACTACGTGCACTTGCAGACCACTCGCAGAACTATGTGTACTCGCAGACCACTCGCAGAACTACGCACACTCAGAGAATTATGCGCACTCGCAGAACTACGTGCATTCGCAAGACCACTCACAGAACTATGTGCACTCGCAGAACTATGTGCACTCACAGAACTATGTGCACTCGCAGACCACTCGCAGAACTACATGCACTCGCAGACCACTCGCAGAACTATGTGCACTCACAGAACTATGTCCACTCGCAGAACTACATGTACTCGCAGACCACTCGCAGAACTACGTGCACTCGCAGACCACTCGCAGAACTATGTGCACTCACAGAACTACGTGCACTCACAGACCACTCGCAGAACTATGTGCACTCGCAGAACTACATGCACTCACAGACCACTCGCAGAACTACATGTACTCGCAGACCACTCGCAGAACTATGTGCACTCGCAGAACTACGTGCACTCGCAGACCACTCGCTGAACTATGTGCACTCGCAGAACTATGTGCACTCGCATACCACTCGCAGAACTACGTGCAGTTGCAGACCACTCACAGAACTACATGCACTCGCAGACCACTCGCAGAACTAAGTGTACTCGCAGACCACTCGCAGAACTACATATACTCACAGACTACTTGCAGAAATATGTGCACTCGCAGAACTACGTGCTATGTAAACAATGTACCTTTTGATTAACAGGCCATACCTAGATATACTTGCATAAGATCAACACATCAAAGGGTCATCAGCTGTAGTGATGGCCGAACGGTTCGCCCGGCGGTCGTTTCGCGGCGAATTTCCGACTTTCGCCGTCCGCGGGTTCGAACGCCTTTTTCCGTCGTTCGCCCCGGCGGACTTACGTGTTTAATGTATACAAGAACTTTAACCTTTCGTGACACGTTTATCATGTGTTACAGGACAACCAATTGAGACATGACAGCTCATGGACACTTGGACATTCCCCCTAACCTATAAATACACCCGATCCGGTGGCCATTTTACATTCTTTCTTCTGTCACTGTAGGGAAAGGATCCTGTGTGGAGTAGGGACAGAGAAAACGCTAGCTATTTGGTACACAAAAGTTCTTTTCAGGACTGGTATAGGTGTTAGGTCAGCAGCCTGAGTTTCTTTTGTCAGTTTAGATAAAGGGACAGAGCGCTGTATGCTGCTATTTTAGGGACAGCTCAGCCAGATTAGTCTTTCTTCATCATCATCATCATCATCATCATTAGCTGTTACTATCAGGTCCACAAAAGAGCTGTTCCAGCTAATCGTTCCAGCCTACTCTTTTTTGCCAATTTGTATAGGGACAGGCAGGAAGCAGTGTTGTCAGGCAGTGAGGATAATTTTAAAGACTTGCTGTTACTATTAGTTCCACAAAGGTTCTTTTCAGGACTGGTATCAGTGGTACGGTAATAGGCTTGTACACGTATAATATTCTTTCTTCCAAATATAGAAAGAATATTATACTTGACTGCTGCCCTTCTGCTGCAGTCTGCTAATCATTCACAACTCACTTGTTCCACAAAGCTCTTTATCAGGACTGGTAACTTGGTCTGTCTAGGGTGCTACGGTACATAGGCTTGGGTGCGGTACAGTCTGCTGTTCTGTAAGGACCGCTATCGGTCCACAATACATAGGGTTGCCGTGCACTACTGCTGACCGCTGCCCTATACTGCAGCAGTCCTTCAGCGGTATAGGGACTGACGCACAGTCTGCTAAACACTAATACACAACCTGCTTGGTCCACAAAAGTTCTTATAAGGACTGGTAACTTGGTATAGGGTGCTACGGTACATAGGCCTGAGTGCGTTACAGTCTGCTGTTCTGTAAGGACCGCTATCGGTCCACAATACATAGGGTTGACGTGCACTACTGCTGACCGCTGCCCTATACTGCAGCAGTCCTTCAGCGGTATAGGGACTGACGCACAGTCTGCTAAACACTAACACACAACCTGCTTGGTCCACAAAAGTTCTTATAAGGACTGGTAACTTGGTATAGGGTGCTACGGTACATAGGCCTGAGTGCAGTACAGTCTGCTGTTCTGTAAGGACCGCTATCGGTCCACAATACATAGGGTTGCCGTGCACTACTGCTGACCGCTGCCCTATACTGCAGCAGTCCTTCATTGGTATAGGGACTGACGTACAGTCTGCTAATCACTAACACACAACCTGCTTGGTCCACAAAAGTTCTTATAAGGACTGGTAACTTGGTATAGGGTGCTACGGTACATAGGCCTGAGTGCAGTACAGTCTGCTGTTCTGTAAGGACCGCTATCGGTCCACAATACATAGGGTTGCCGTGCACTACTGCTGACCGCTGCCCTATACTGCAGCAGTCCTTCAGCGGTATAGGGACTGACGCACAGTCTGCTAAACACTAACACACAACCTGCTTGGTCCACAAAAGTTCTTATAAGGACTGGTAACTTGGTATAGGGTGCTACGGTACATAGGCCTGAGTGCAGTACAGTCTGCTGTTCTGTAAGGACCGCTATCGGTCCACAATACATAGGGTTGCCGTGCACTACTGCTGACCGCTGCCCTATACTGCAGCAGTCCTTCAGCGGTATAGGGACTGACGCACAGTCTGCTAAACACTAACACACAACCTGCTTGGTCCACAAAAGTTCTTATAAGGACTGGTAACTTGGTATAGGGTGCTACGGTACATAGGCCTGAGTGCAGTACAGTCTGCTGTTCTGTAAGGACCGCTATCGGTCCACAATACATAGGGTTGCCGTGCACTACTGCTGACCGCTGCCCTATACTGCAGCAGTCCTTCATTGGTATAGGGACTGACGTACAGTCTGCTAATCACTAACACACAACCTGCTTGGTCCACAAAAGTTTTTATAAGGACTGGTAACTTGGTATAGGGTGCTACGGTACATAGGCCTGAGTGCAGTACAGTCTGCTGTTCTGTAAGGACCGCTATCGGTCCACAATACATAGGGTTGCCGTGCACTACTGCTGACCGCTGCCCTATACTGCAGCAGTCCTTCATTGGTATAGGGACTGACGTACAGTCTGCTAATCACTAACACACAACCTGCTTGGTCCACAAAAGTTCTTATAAGGACTGGTAACTTGGTATAGGGTGCTACGGTACATAGGCCTGAGTGCGTTACAGTCTGCTGTTCTGTAAGGACCGCTATCGGTCCACAATACATAGGGTTGCCGTGCACTACTGCTGACCGCTGCCCTATACTGCAGCAGTCCTTCAGCGGTATAGGGACTGACGCACAGTCTGCTAAACACTAACACACAACCTGCTTGGTCCACAAAAGTTCTTATAAGGACTGGTAACTTGGTATAGGGTGCTACGGTACATAGGCCTGAGTGCAGTACAGTCTGCTGTTCTGTAAGGACCGCTATCGGTCCACAATACATAGGGTTGCCGTGCACTACTGCTGACCGCTGCCCTATACTGCAGCAGTCCTTCAGCGGTATAGGGACTGACGTACAGTCTGCTAATCACTAACACACAACCTGCTTGGTCCACAAAAGTTTTTATAAGGACTGGTAACTTGGTATAGGGTGCTACGGTACATAGGCCTGAGTGCAGTACAGTCTGCTGTTCTGTAAGGACCGCTATCGGTCCACAATACATAGGGTTGACGTGCACTACTGCTGACCGCTGCCCTATACTGCAGCAGTCCTTCATTGGTATAGGGACTGACGTACAGTCTGCTAATCACTAACACACAACCTGCTTGGTCCACAAAAGTTTTTATAAGGACTGGTAACTTGGTATAGGGTGCTACGGTACATAGGCCTGAGTGCAGTACAGTCTGCTGTTCTGTAAGGACCGCTATCGGTCCACAATACATAGGGTTGCCGTGCACTACTGCTGACCGCTGCCCTATACTGCAGCAGTCCTTCATTGGTATAGGGACTGACGTACAGTCTGCTAATCACTAACACACAACCTGCTTGGTCCACAAAAGTTCTTATAAGGACTGGTAACTTGGTATAGGGTGCTACGGTACATAGGCCTGAGTGCGTTACAGTCTGCTGTTCTGTAAGGACCGCTATCGGTCCACAATACATAGGGTTGCCGTGCACTACTGCTGACCGCTGCCCTATACTGCAGCAGTCCTTCATTGGTATAGGGACTGACGTACAGTCTGCTAATCACTAACACACAACCTGCTTGGTCCACAAAAGTTCTTATAAGGACTGGTAACTTGGTATAGGGTGCTACGGTACATAGGCCTGAGTGCGTTACAGTCTGCTGTTCTGTAAGGACCGCTATCGGTCCACAATACATAGGGTTGCCGTGCACTACTGCTGACCGCTGCCCTATACTGCAGCAGTCCTTCATTGGTATAGGGACTGACGTACAGTCTGCTAATCACTAACACACAACCTGCTTGGTCCACAAAAGTTTTTATAAGGACTGGTAACTTGGTATAGGGTGCTACGGTACATAGGCCTGAGTGCAGTACAGTCTGCTGTTCTGTAAGGACCGCTATCGGTCCACAATACATAGGGTTGACGTGCACTACTGCTGACCGCTGCCCTATACTGCAGCAGTCCTTCATTGGTATAGGGACTGACGTACAGTCTGCTAATCACTAACACACAACCTGCTTGGTCCACAAAAGTTTTTATAAGGACTGGTAACTTGGTATAGGGTGCTACGGTACATAGGCCTGAGTGCAGTACAGTCTGCTGTTCTGTAAGGACCGCTATCGGTCCACAATACATAGGGTTGACGTGCACTACTGCTGACCGCTGCCCTATACTGCAGCAGTCCTTCAGCGGTATAGGGACTAAGAGTTTTGTCACAGGGTGATTTAAAAAATGACAGGCAGAGGAAGAGGCAGGCCCTTCCGCAGGGGTGGTAGGGGTAGGGCAGGAGCAACAGCCTTGAGCCAAAGTGGGAAGTTGCAGAAGGTGCGTTCAATTACTTTAAAGGACGCACCAGACTTGGTTGAGTGGCTCACTCAGCCTTATTCTTCTGCACCCTCCTCATCCTCTCGATCTGCACCCTCTTCTTCACTCTCTGCTATGTGCACCCCCAAAGACACTACCACCAACAACACCACCACCACCACATACCTTCCGCTTGAGTGCAAATGGGGGCCTTCATGCTCCAGTGTTTTAATAGGGACCCCCGTATAAAAAGCATGAGGGTCAAGGACCAGTACTGGGTGGCAACGTACTTAGATCCCCGGTACAAACACAAAATGGCGGAAATGTTACCGCCGTCGCAGAGGGCTGTCAGAATGCAGCACTTCCAGGCCTTGCTTCGAGAAATGCTGCATTCTGCTTTTGCGTGCGCTGGCAGAGGAGCAATTCCCACTCCCAGAGAAGGAGTTGCGGGTACCAATCCAACAGCGCCTGCAAGAAGAGGCCGGTTTGAAGATGTGTTGGTGACTTCGGATATGAGGTCATTCTTTCAGCCGACCCATCGACAGGTGTCATCCGGATCCAGCATCAGGGAACGCCTAGACCGTCAGGTGTCCGACTACATTGGGTTAACGGCCGATGTGGACGCTCTGAGGAGTGATGAACCCCTAGACTACTGGGTGGGCAGGCTTGACCTCTGGCCAGAGCTTGCCCAATTTGCAATCGAACTGTTGGCTTGCCCCTCATCCAGTGTCCTGTCCGAAAGGACGTTCAGCGCAGCAGGGGGGATTGTGACCGATAAGCGTACTCGCCTAGCTCACGACAGTGTTAACTACCTCACATTTCTAAAAATGAATGAGGCATGGATCTCGGAGGAATTCAACACATGTGATCAGTAGACCATGTATATGTCTATAAACAATTTTTGGAATCAAGCACACAGACCTTCTTAATTCATTTGGCTCACTTCCCTGACCCAAAAAAGCACACCGTACTATATGCCCCTACCCTCCTCTTTGAAGAGGTTGAGCGGTGTCATATTTCTACTGGGGCTGCTTATTATGAGGGGTTCCCACCATCCCTGTGCTGTGCTGACTTCCTCCTGGGTGTTCTTATTATGAGGGGCTCCCACCATCCCTGTGCTGTGCTGACTTCCTCCTGGGGGTTCTTATTATGAGGGGCTCCCACCATCCCTGTGCTGTGCTGACTTCCTCCTGGGGGTTCTTATTATGAGGGGATCACACCATCCCTGTGCTGTGCTGACTTCCTCCTGGGGCTGCTTACGGTGCTGCTGTCAGCGCTGTATGTCACGGAGCTGCTGTCAGCGCTGTATGTCACGGAGCTGCTGTCAGCGCTGTATGTCACGGAGCTGCTGTCAGCGCTGTATGTCACGGAGCTGCTGTCAGCGCTGTATGTCACGGAGCTGCTGTCAGCGCTGTATGTCACGGAGCTGCTGTCAGCGCTGTATGTCACGGTGCTGCTGTCAGCGCTGTATGTCACGGAGCTGCTGTCAGCGCTGTATGTCACGGAGCTGCTGTCAGTGCTGTATGTCACGGAGCTGCTGTCAGCGCTGTATGTCACGGAGCTGCTGTCAGCGCTGTATGTCACGGAGCTGCTGTCAGCGCTGTATGTCACGGTGCTGCTGTCAGCGCTGTATGTCACGGAGCTGCTGTCAGCGCTGTATGTCACGGAGCTGCTGTCAGTGCTGTATGTCACGGAGCTGCTGTCAGCGCTGTATGTCACGGAGCTGCTGTCAGCGCTGTATGTCACGGAGCTGCTGTCAGCGCTGTATGTCACGGTGCTGCTGTCAGCGCTGTATGTCACGGAGCTGCTGTCAGCGCTGTATGTCACGGAGCTGCTGTCAGCGCTGTATGTCACGGTGCTGCTGTCAGCGCTGTATGTCACGGAGCTGCTGTCAGCGCTGTATGTCACGGAGCTGCTGTCAGCGCTGTATGTCACGGTGCTGCTGTCAGCGCTGTATGTCACGGAGCTGCTGTCAGCGCTGTATGTCACGGAGCTGCTGTCAGCGCTGTATGTCACGGAGCTGCTGTCAGCGCTGTATGTCACGGTGCTGCTGTCAGCGCTGTATGTCACGGAGCTGCTGTCAGCGCTGTATGTCACGGAGCTGCTGTCAGTGCTGTATGTCACGGAGCTGCTGTCAGCGCTGTATGTCACGGAGCTGCTGTCAGCGCTGTATGTCACGGAGCTGCTGTCAGCGCTGTATGTCACGGTGCTGCTGTCAGCGCTGTATGTCACGGAGCTGCTGTCAGCGCTGTATGTCACGGAGCTGCTGTCAGCGCTGTATGTCACGGTGCTGCTGTCAGCGCTGTATGTCACGGAGCTGCTGTCAGCGCTGTATGTCACGGAGCTGCTGTCAGCGCTGTATGTCACGGTGCTGCTGTCAGCGCTGTATGTCACGGAGCTGCTGTCAGCGCTGTATGTCACGGAGCTGCTGTCAGCGCTGTATGTCACGGAGCTGCTGTCAGCGCTGTATGTCACGGAGCTGCTGTCAGCGCTGTATGTCACGGAGCTGCTGTCAGCGCTGTATGTCACGGAGCTGCTGTCAGCGCTGTATGTCACGGTGCTGATGTCAGTGCTCTGTATTACGGTGCTGCTGTCAGTGCTCTGTATCTCCTGCACCCTCTTGTTTGCCTACCCTGGTCCCTGACCTTCCCTCTCCTCCATTGCCTTCATTAGCTCCATAGTCCTGAATTGTCAGAACAATTTCCCAAATAAAAAAAAAATGCTTGTAGTTATCGATCCCAAATTCACCTCATACATGTATTATGCTATTGTCCAGGTGGTGGGACTACGTGCTACCCCCTAATAATTACCCCGTGGCCGCAAATTCGACCTAAAGGTTTGCGAAATTCGCCTCCCATTGAAGTCAATGGAGCCCGCGGCGAACGGTCGTTTTCGCGAACGTTTGTGCCCGTTCGCGTTTCGCGTTCGCGAAACGTCCCGTCGGAAGTTCGTCCATCACTAATCAGCTGTCCCTCTGATATGTTAAAATTGAGTTATCAACTGAATTCTGGCTTTGTCAATATGTCAATATTGTACTATATGTCTACACATATATCCTACATAAATTGGCCAACATATTACAACAAAACTGAGATCTGGACTGCAGCACATAGGCTAGGTCTGGGTCAAAGGCAGTGGTTTTGATGCACAAAATGTCCCGCAGGTGAGAGTCACTTAATCTTGCCCTCACATGGTTCTTGTTAAAGTTGATAGCAGAGAATGTCTTCTCACACATATATGTTGGACCAAACAAGCTCAGCATTTTCTTAGCCAATGTTCAAATCTCTTGAAACCGGCTCTTATCCAGTAGGCGGTAAAAATTCACAAGAGAAAGCTGTTGGTGATGATTGCATAACTCACTGTCCCAATTCAGCTCAATGAGCCCGAGCTGCAACTGATCTGGAGCATCATCAGGGTCACCAGAGAATGGAGAGGAGAAAAGTGAGTCCCGGAGCAGAGAAGAAAAAAAGACATGAGCGTAGGGACGGCATGACAGTGCTGGACAGCATAGTTGTGGCCGTTTTAAGAGTTATCGCCCTTTTAAGAAAAGGGGGAGGAGCCAAGATCGGGTGGAGCGCATAGCTGGACTATAGGAGAGGGGGAAGTGATGTCAGTTACAGAGCAGCGGAGGAAACAATTGGACACATCCCCCTCACCGCTCTTCACACTCTCTCCCCACACACTGAACATAGCAGTGATGGAGAGATTCATCGCACAATTAAAAGTGGTGGTTGCCGTACAGGGCGCGGACTGGCTGCAGGCTCAGTTAGCAGCCATATCGGTGGACGGCGGAACGTGGGACCCATCGCAGAGGCAATGGCACAGTGGGTGGGGAGCCTAGCACAGCACACATCTCTGCCCCCCTGCCCATTGCAGATGTACAGAGCAGGCAGATGGGGCTGCGGGGGAGGAGCAGAGCGGCCAGCAGGCCCAGAGACAGGACACTGAACATCGGGAGGCTGGCCAGACAGCAGGGATGGCCAACAGTCCAGCACAGTCCAGAAAAGGTTCTGTGAAGAGCACAGGGTTGAGGGCGAGCGACAGCAGAGGTCAGAAGACACATGCCCAGCCAGGTAGTAGGCACAGGAGTCTGTCACGATGGGCAACAAGCGGGTCTGGCAGGACGGCACGGAGAGAGGGCCACAAACAGCACTGCAGACCCACGGCAACCAGATCGGGTCCATCTGCAGCGGGTGGTCGGCTGGAATGAGGTCAGCAGTGACAGATCGGAGGGTGAACTGTCTGGGTTGGAAGGAGGTGAGGACCAGGGACATCCAGCAGCGGTGGTTCCCGGAGTGGCGACTGATGGGCCCAGTCCTGGGCAGCCCAGTGAGTGTGACTCTTCACTTTCTATTTCTACTTTTTTGCATAGTCTGTTGGGTCAGGGTAAGCAGCCAGGGCAATCAGGGACAGGTGCAACAGCGGGGGTGGGGGGGACAGGACTAAGCCCGTCAGGCCAAAATATACAGAACCCCAGACAGGCAACATGGGTCTCTGGGAGTTATTGGTAGGGCTCAAAGAGTTGGTACAATGCATTGATTCAGGCACAGGAGGTAGTTCGGCGCAGGCATGGGCACCGACTCAGGCCACACCGATGGCAGCAGGCACCCCCTGGGTGCCCATCTGAAGACAGAAATCAAAGAAAAAATTTGGAAAGGGGAATACATGGAGATATTCACATTATTGCCATTGGAAAAGTTCAAACTGGACAGGTTGAAGCCAGAGGAAAGCAAGAAGGAAGATGAAGAAAAACGGAGATACCAGTACCTTTTCCAATTGGCTACAGGTGTTTGCCATATTGGCGAGTGTAGTAGGTGAATAGACGCCCAAACACTGTTCAGCACTGTTCGTTTACTTGAAGGCCATTAGTGAAGCGCACAGGACGTATGGCGGTATGGCTTGGTTAAGGTACGACAGTTTAGACAATGGATGGCTGTATGACCGTCCCTACACTGGGACAATAAGGACATAAGTCTGTGGATGAAGCTGATGACAGCGGCACAGGCTCCTAATCAGTTTTTTCAGGCAGGGGTCGGAGGTTCGGCAGCCTCAGGACAACCGACCGATAAGAGATGGGGCTTTTGTTGGCAGTTCAATGAGGGCACGTGTAAATTTGGGACAAACTGTCAATTTAAACACTTGTGTTCAGGCTGCAGGGATCCCATGCACTGTCCAAGTGCTTTAAGAGAGGAAAAGCACATGCCGGAGAGTCTGCGAGTAAGAGGGAAGACGCCAGTGCGGCTGGAAAGGATGCTTCCTTTCCTCAGTAGATACCCTGACCGAGCAGCGGTGAACATATTAGAAGCCGGTTTCACTAGTGGTTTTAGAATACCTTGTTCATTGACGACATTCCCGCCCGAGGCTAAGAATTTACGGTCAGCCCTGCTTCATCCAGCGGTGGTTTCTGAAAAACTGGGGAAGGAAGTTACTTTAGGGAGCATGGCCGGCCCTTTTAGTAAGGTGCCGCTTCCGGATCTCTCCGCTGGCAGTGGTTCCCAAAAAAGAGCCCAACAAGTTCAGATTGATCCACCACCTTTCCTTTCCAAAAGGTGGGTCAGTCAATGATTCCATTGCCCCCGAGGAGTGTGCAGTAACATACACTTCAGTAGCATGGGTACGGCGGTATGGGCAAGGGTCACTGATGGCCAAGTCAGACATCGAGTTGGCTTTCTGGCTATTGTCGGTGCATCCTGCCAGCTTTCAGCTGTTGGGGTGCACATGGAATGGTGCTTACTACATAGATCGTTGCCTGCTGATGGGATGCTCCATCTCATGTGCCCTCTTCAAAACGTTCAGCTCCTTTTTGGAATGGGCTGTTCAGGATGTTTCAGGTATCAACTCAGTCACACTATTTGGATGATTTTTTATGTGTTGACCCGGCGAGTTCCAATTTCTGCGCAGTCCTGTTAGGGACTTTACAACATCTGGTGGAACATTTCGGGGTTCCTTTAGCTCTGGAAAAAATGGAAGGCCCCACAGCAACAATTAAGATTCTGGGAATCGAAATAGACTCCATTAGGCCGGGTGCCGAGGGACAAGCTGGAGAAGTTGAAAAATGAGGTGCGAGGGACAATTGGGGTACACATGTTACAACTACATCAACTACAATCCTTGCTGGGGAAGCTGAATTTTGCTTGCTGTATAATTCTTTTTTTTTTTTTTTTCAAAAAATTTTTATTCAAATTTTTATCAAACAGTTACAAAACAATGGTTACATATTTTGAGATAAGACACTTTTGTAGTATAGAAATACAATTGGCTGTCAAAGTGATAGTGAAAATGACAAACTGTTGGAATACTTCGTTAAGAAATCGAAGAGAATGAAGCGAGACACAATATACTAAGGTCAGATAAACTAAAGTCAAATAAAGAAAAATAAAATAAAATAAAATATAATAAAATAGATTCTATTGCATAAGTACATAAGCCGAGAAAGAAACAAACGGTTATTCCCTCCTAATGTGAGGGTAGATATCACTGGGTCAGGTAGCATAGATAAATTACAGAAGAAGTCAGTACCTTAAAAAGCATCAGTATTTAAGGAATGAGCATGACATTAATATTATAGTCTATACATCATTGAGTCTAATATGCATAAAATCATCTCCGGACACCCCTACTGGGATCTGACTGTGACCGGCGACGGAATCGGTTAGGAATTCCTATAAGAGTGAATAACACCCACCTGTCAATGACAGCATTATATGATTAAGTCAAAAAATTATACAGGACAGTTGTCCTCTGGAAAGGAGGAAAGAGAATATAGGGGGGAGGGGGGAGGAGATTCGAAAGAACCAAGGAGTTACGGGAGAGGCGAAGTGTGGTGTACATGAGGGGGAATGTGAGTTAGAGTAGGTTGGGTTTGTCCTGCTAGCCCAGAAGATCTAAAGTGTTTCCAAACAGCCCAAGTTTGCCCATAAATGTTCGGGGTATCTTTAGCCTGATGGATGAGTTCTTCCATTTCCGAAATTTTGTCTACCCTTTTTGTCCAATCAGCTATGGTAGGTGGAATAGTAGATCTCCAAAGCGCCGGGATGCATAAGTTGGCTGCATTAATGAGGTGGATGGTCAGGGATTTAGTATATTTCCGGGTTATATTAGGGCCATAATGTAGTAGGAATCGGGCGGGGGTAAAATCAGGGGAATAGGTGGTAATTTGAGAGATCAATCTGTGTATTTCCTTCCAAAACACTTGCAGTATGGGGCATTCCCACCATATATGCAGCATAGTGCCCAACGCGTTATTGCATCTCCAGCATGTCGGGGGAACCGCTGTGGCGAATTTGTGGATCTTGTCAGGGGTTCTATACCATTTAGCATAAATTTTGTATCTATTTTCCTGAGTTGAGACGTTTACAGACCCCTTGTGTATATTATGATAAATCATTTCCCAATCTGCCGGTGAGATATCTAGGTGCAAATCTGATTCCCATTGTTGCACCATTTTGTCCGATTTAATCTGGTGTGATGAGAAAAGGAGCGAGTAGACCGTGGAGATAACATGTCTTTGAGGTTCAGTACTAGCACAAAGAGATTCAAAGGGTGTAAGATCTCTATGCCATTGAGCACCAGGCTTCGAATTTTGGAAGAAGTGTCTCAACTGCAAGTATTTGAAGAATGGGATGTTGTACTCTGCTAAGGTGGAGACCATACTTTGATGTGAAAGGAGTACGCCCTTATGGAAAAAGTTAGAAGCTCTAGGTTTAGGGCTAGATGTATTAATGTGTGGTGAACGAAGAGGAATATCCGGTAGAAATTCAGGGTTTTGAGTCAGTGGAGTTAGTGGACCATACGCAGGAGCCAGCTTCAGAGGTGAGCAAGCTTGGTGAAACCGCAGAAGGGAGGCTTGTATACAGGGGTGATTGGAAAGCTCGCGTGGAATGTGGGATTTATGTATCCATGGTAGATTGTCTAAAGGGAGGCAAGAGAAGGCTTGCTCCAGTCCAACCCAGTCTTTGTGGGATACATGGGAGTGCCAATCTAGAATTCTATTTAAGTGACATGCTAGATAATATTTATGCAGATCTGGGACTCCTAGACCTCCAATGTTTTTGGGGAGCTTAAGTTTTTGCCAGCTAATTCTAGGGTGCCCAGATTTCCAAATAAAAAGTCTACACAAGTTATTGTAAGAGCGAAAAAAGGAAGATGGCAAAGTAATAGGTATAGCTTGAAGCATGTAAAGAATCCTTGGTAAAATGTTCATTTTTAGAATGGCCATTCTTCAAAACCATGAGAAGGGACCAAGTTTCCATTTCTGTAGGTCAGCTTGAATAGAGAGAAGTAGCGGCTGAAAATTTTTAGCGTAAAGGGATTGCAAGTTAGCCGGGATTTGTATGCCCAGGTAAGTAATGGAATCCCTTTCCCATTCAAAGGGAAAATTGCGATTACATTGAGCCACCAAGGAGGGTGGTAGAGAAATGTTGAGAGCTTTGGATTTATTGAAATTAATTTTTAAGTTAGAAAGGTATTGGAAGTATTTAAAGTCACTTAATAAGTTGGGAATAGAGGTAATGGGGTCTGACAAGAAAAGCAGGATGTCATCAGCATAAGCTGCTATTTTGTACGTTTTGTGTTTAATTTAATCCGGGTTGTCTCTGAGTTTACGGAGTAAAGGTTCCATCGTGAGAATGAAAATTAGGGGTGAGAGGGGGCATCCCTGCCGTGTACCGTTGAGGATGGAGAAGGCGTTCGACAGGCGGCCATTGATATTAATTTTAGCTGTGGGGGATGAGTAGAGTACCATTATCATCCGCAATAAATGTTGTGGGAATCCTAATGTTCTAAGGGATTCCTCCATGTAGTCCCAAGCCACCCTGTCGAACGCCTTCTCCGCGTCAAGGGATAGCATAAAGCCAGGAGTGGTCGAGGTGGTGAGCCAGTGGTGGATATTAATCGCTTTCGTGGTGTTGTCCCTCGCCTCTCTACCAGGGACAAAACCAACTTGATCCATATCGATTAGTTGAGGGATGTGGGGCAAAATACGATTGGCTAAAATTTTGGCGTAGATTTTGGGATCCACGTTAAGTAAGGAGATGGGGCGATAATTATTAACTAATAATGGGTCTTTGTTGGGTTTAGGTATGAGGGTGATATGAGCTTCTAAAAATTCTTTTGGTAAATCTTCGGTAATTGGGAGATGATTGAAGGTATTGGTCATATGAGAGAGTAAGTGTTCTTGAAAAGTTTTATAGTAGCCTAGAGGGAAACCATCGGGTCCTGGGCTCTTTCCGGGCTTCATTTGTGTCATGGCATTTAGAGTTTCAGCGACAGAGATTGGGGCATTTAAGGCTTCAGATTCCTCACTAGTGAGGGGGGTGGGGGCATATTGTTGCAAGAATGAGCGAATAGTAGTCTCTCGATCTGTCAAAGAACTAGGTTGATGAGGGAGGGGGAGGTGGTATAGCTCAGAAAAATACTGGACAAATTTGTCCATAATATCTTCCGTCTTTGAAATTTTATCACCTCTATTAGTTCTGAGTTTGTGTATAGTGTGAGTTGCCTTTTTAGCCTGAAGGGCTCTAGCTAACAACTTGCCTGACTTATTACTGTGTTCGTAGAAGAACTTCTGGGAGAGGGCAAAATTTTTTTTCATTTTCTTGTGAAGTACCGTCAGAAGTTCTTCTCGTGTGTTGATCAATTCCGTTAAAATATCCGCGGCCAGGGAAGCTTTGTGTTTTTTTTCCAGAGTGTGTATGCGTTTAGTTAAAGCTTCAATGTGAGCTTTTCTAAGTTTATTTCGTGAAGCGGACAAGGACATAAAGTCTCCCCTAATAACGCATTTATGAGCAGCCCATATTGTAGTCGGGGTAGAATCTCCTCCGGAGTTCTCAAAGAAGTAATTTGACAGGTTGTTGGAGATTGATTGGACGATTTCGGGATCTGCTAGTAGTGAGTTATCTAGGCGCCAAATGCGAGTGTGTGCTTTGATATTTGGGAAATTCAGTGTCATGGATATTGGGTTGTGATCCGAGATGATTTTGGGTTCAATGGTTGCTTTAGTCAAAAAAGACAGTTCATTTTGGGATAGGAAGAAATAGTCCAATCTGGAATATTTGTTGTGAGGAGGTGAAAAAAAGGTGAAATCTTTCACATTGGGATGTAGCGTTCGCCATGTATCATGGAGTAAAAGATCATGAAATTGTAGTTTTATTGCACGTAACGTTTTATAAGCTATTGTGGTGGTGCCAGATGAGGAGTCAAGGGAGGGGTTGAGGGCAACATTGAGGTCTCCGCCTACAATGAGAGTACCGGATTTAAATAGGGAAAGGTGTTGGAAGGTGTCTCGAACGAAAGTAACTTGATGAGTATTTGGAGCATAAACATTAGCCAGGGTAATGGGTTCGTTGTGAAGCGAACCTTTTAGAAATAGAAACCTACCCTTTTCATCTTTCAAGACTTCATCAACCTTGAATGGACAGTGTCTGGAGATTAAAATAGAGACACCTTTGGATTTGGCATCTAGATTAGGAGCGTGAAAGGCTGTGGGAAAGTGTTTGCTGAATAATTTGGGAATGGTATCTGCTCTAAAGTGAGTTTCCTGGACAAAAACAATCTGCGCTTTGGAGTGATGTATTGCTGAAAGGAATTTTGTAAGTTTTTCAGGCGTATTGAGACCTTGGATGTTAATGGAATAGAGAGGGAGCTGTAGGTGGGGAGGGGCGTCTGGATGCAATGAGGAAGATGATGTGGGGTTTATGTTAGCCATCAGTTGGGTTGTGGGGGGGAGTAGTGTGGTAAGGCTGTTTTAAAAATGTCAAAAAAAAAAAAAAAAAAAAAAAAAAAAAAGGGGGGGGGGAAGGAAGGGGGGGAAAGAAGGTACCAAACCGATGAGACAATAAGGTTAGGGGCAACCCCTGTCTCTAATAAATGAGGATCGGTATATGTACAATGTGGCAACCGCAGATCCTACCTAAAACCGGTAGGACCTACAGTAGACACACACTGAGTGGGGGTTCGCACCAGTCTAGCCAGAGAGATGGACAGGAGGACAAAGTAAAGAGAAGATATGAAACCAAATAGGGATATACGACACTGCTATGCTACCTCACAGTAATATTAGAGAATTATGGAAGAAAACCTTGCAAAACAATAAGAGGGGGTACGTAAATATTAGTCGAGAGTACCCAGTTGGCTATCTATATTATAAGAAACTTCAAGGTATCATGGCGTTTCAATGTGAAATCCTCTGGGATGAAACTTCCAGCGAAAAACCATTGAAACCCATCGACATATATATGGGCTATGCTAATCCCGTTTGAGCGGGATGAGGAACAAGCCCCACTGAACAACAACTTGCGATAGAAAAATATCTCTGATGGATATTACTAAGGTTATGTAATGCTTATACACTAGCAGAATTGATCAGTATAACATATTGAGTACAAAAACCGTCTGTAACCCCGGAAAGGGATATGTTGATTAAACCTATAACAGTTAAACCAGGATTGAAAACCAGGAGGACAAAATAGGAAGTAGTTATAGCCATTTCTAAATAGCTGAAAGCTAAACCTGAATAAATTGAACATAAGTGTGAGGAAACAGAGTTCAACACAGAACCGTCAAACATATATAACTGCCCGGAGGGTACATAATGCCTGAGAGTCCACAAGCATTATCTGTGTGGTTGACAAGAACCGTAGATTACCCTATGTAAGTATAGGAAAGACACTAGTACTTGCAAATCAAAGCAGTGGGAGCGACTTTGCACATCAGGTACAGAGTGTGAAGCAGTTAGGATGTGAACCCGGTGAACAAACGAGAGACTGGGCGGGCTCGATGCTCAGCTATGAAGGACGGAAGAAAACAGGACGCATTGGTGTTTACGTCATTTGATATGAGTCAGTCATCCCGGTGCGTGGAATTATGGGGATTGTAGTAGCCGTCATATCATGAACATTGTCAAGCGTAGTGATACAAACTTACATGGGTAAAGTTAGACTGCATAGGGATATATTAACATCTTGGGTAATTGAACAGTTATCATACCTCCGTAGGGAATGTCTTACCGATTGTAGAGGTGTATGGTTTAAACGCTAAATAGCCTGCATCAGGAGGTAAAATAAAACAGAAAACGTGCCCGAAGTGAGGTGAGCAACAGACGAAATAAACTGCAAGAATAGACCATGTCCTGCGAGGAATAATTCAAGCTAGCAGGGAATTGACGGGCATCCGTTATCGCGATCAACGATCCCTTCTAGCTCTCCGAGCATTTGGGGTGGAAGTCGGGCTATAGGCACGGTGAGATCCTCGAGGTGAGTTGCGAGTGTCCGTGGCTGATGGAGATCTGCGCCGCCGAGAGGAGCAGGGTTGCGCATCCATTGGTTCAATAGATGGAGAGTATTTTTGTACCGCCGAACGCCTGAAGTCTGCAAACCAATTCGGTACTTCCACCAAAGGGATGTTTAGGCTGTTGCAGAAGTGAGGTAAATCTTCTGGGACTCTCAGATTTGCAGAGCGGCCCTGTGCTGAGGCCGAAAGGCAAAATGGGAATTTCCATTTGTAGAGGATGTTATGTGCTCTAAGCACGTCCAGTAGAGGTCTCAGGTCCCTCCGATGTTGCAGTGTAATGCTGGAAAGGTCCTGATATATTTGAATAGAAGAACCCTCATGAGTAATTTGCGGCGTCTCCCTGGCATTTTTGAGGATATCTTCTTTCAGTTTGAAATCTTGTAGACAACAGATAATATCCCTTGGAGGATCTGTGGGTCTACCTTTAGGTTTTAATGCACGATGGATTCTATCCATAGCAATGGGGGTAAGTGGCGGTCTGTTCAGTAAATTATTAAAGATGCTGGTAACAGCCGTTACCGTGTGATCACCTTCGAACGTTTCGGGGAGACCCCGCACCCTTAAATTATGTCGTCTTCCCCTGTTGTCGAGGTCTTCCATATGGATATGAACCGATCGGAGTTGTAAAGTATGTGTGTCCACATGTCGTGTCGTTTTCCTAATTTGGGTTGCTTGTTTAGAGAGATCGTCTTCCACGATTAGTACCCTCTCAGTCAGGGAGCGGATATCCAGGCGGAGTTCCGAAATGGCCGTCGATAGTGTGTCCTTGATGTCCGCAGCGATGGTTTTCAGATCATTTATGTTAAGTTGCGGTTGTGAGGATATTCCGGTCGGTTGAGAGAGATCGGGATCTCCTCCCGGCGTAGAGAGGGGAGATCTTGGCGGGCTGCGGTGAGGAGACTGTTGCTCTCGCCTGAGGCCTTGGTGAGACGTCGCCATGTTCCCCCTGTTCGCTCGGAACAAATCCGGAATAGTATTCGTGGAAGTGCGTGAATTCCCTCGGGGAGAACGGGAACGTGAGGTCGAAGAGTTTCTCGAGGCAGTCCCCATTAGATAAGGCGTGAAAAGAAACGGTAACCTCCGGTAAACAGATAGCTTTGTCGTGAGGTAGCGGGAGCGCGGGGATTAAGCGTCCATATTCCAGTCAGACCAGGCCACGCCCCCCTGCTGTATAATTCTTATGAGTAGGGTCTGCCGCCGGCTGGCGGCAGCCACCGCGGGGGTCCGGGCGTCAACTCACTTTGCGAGTCTCAGTAGGGGATGACGGGTTGATTCCGAAGTTAGTCAGTGATTCCAGTCCCCCATGCCGGTATCCACACAGTACCCCAAACAAATTGGTCCAAACAGAGTATTCCTCACCCAGCCAACCTCAGAGAATATATCCGCCGCTGGGGAGAGGCCTGGACTGACTCTTCTCCCTGGAGTCTTTTCAGACACTGGAGAGAAGACAGGGTGACTGGGCTCACTCCATCAAGCTGCTGGGGATGTTGGCGATCGCCCAGCATCCCTGGGGTATACAAGTGTAGACTGAAATTCCATCCATCGATATCAGCTCAAGCTGCAGTTTTGTGTAGGAACCAGTAACATTCTGTCCTGTTAGCACTTCAGCTGAGGACCCCACATCATCCACTCCAGCTGACTTTTGGGGAGTCAGGCCAACTACCCCAGCTACCTGGAACTCTGCAGCCATTACCAGTGCTGGGCAGAGGTTGGTAGCACTCTGCCCAGTTGCCAGCGCTTCAGCTGAGTTGGTGTCACCATTCTGGGGCGCTGTCTGCTGTTGGAACTCCCTTTCACTGGTATTGTCTCCCAGGTGCATGAACCCTTGTTGGGGAGGGAAAATGTCTGCTTCTCCTCCCTTCATCTCTGAAATCCACTGGGAGAGAGGGACCATCACCTTCTCACTGTGGGCCTCCGAAACTGCCAAGGGTCTGGAGCAGGGGTCTGCAGTACTCTGTCCTGCTGCAAGTACTGGAGCAGGTGATGCGTAATCTATGACATCCTCTGATGAACAGTCCATTAAGTCCATAAATTCTGTAATCTGTGGCTGGAGAGATGGGCCAACTACCCCAGTATCCTGGAACTGCACAGTTGCTGCCAGTGCTGGGCAGAGATTGATAGCACTCTGCCCTGTTGCCAGCCCTTCTGCTGGGGGCTCCACATCATCCTCTTCAGCTAACTGTTGGGGCAAGAGGCTGGATTCCTCCACTCCCAAACTGTGTAGCTGCCATTGGGGAGGTGAGCTGGCTGCTTCCCTTTCTGTTCCCTCATCTGGCTGCTGGGATGACATGTCTGTGGTACTGTCTCCCAGGTGCACGGATCTATGCTGGGGAGGAAAGACTGCTTTCTCCACTAGAGATGGATGAACTTCCGACGGGACGTTTCGCAAACGTGAACCACGAACGCAGCCAAAAGTTTGCGAACCGCAAAGTTTGCAGCGGGCCCCATTGACTTCAATGGCAGGCGAACCTTAAAAACCTACAGGTCATATTTTCAGCCACAAAATACTTACTAACTGTGCACACATAGTCCCACCACATGGTCACTGACATAAAAAATGTATGAAATGAATCGGGGATCGACAACGACAAACATTCTTTTTTTATCTGTGAAATTTTGACAATTCAGGACTCATGAAGGCAATGGAGGAGAGGAAAGGTGGAAAGGTGAGGGCAGACTATGAAGGGGGTGCAGGAGATTATCACCAGCACCGTGATTAGGGATGAGCCGAACACCCCCCTGTTCGGTTCGCACCAGAACCTGCGAACAGACCTAAACTTTGTGTGAAATTTAGAACCCTATTAAAGTCTATTGGACTCGAACGTTCACAATCTAAAGTGCTAATTTTAAAGGGTAATATGCAAGTTACTGTCCTAAAAAATGTTTGGGGACCTGGGTCCTGCCCCAGGGGACATGGATCAATGCAAAAAAAAGTTTTAAAAACGGCCGTTTTTTCGGGAGCAGTGATTTTAATAATGATTAAAGCGGGAGTCCGCCGGGAGTTCTGCCGTTTTTTTTTTTTAAAGCCAGCAGCTACAAATACTGCAGCTGCTGACTTTTAAAATGATGACACTTACCCGCCCAGCGCGCCCGCGATGTTTGCACCCGAAGCCGATCTCTCGATCGTCTCTCGTGTGCTGCCGCCGCCATCTTGGGTATGGGAATCAGGAAGTGGAGCCTTTCGGCTTCATTTCCCGGTTCCCTACTGCGCATGCGCGAGTCGCGCTGCGCAATAAGGATGGTCCCACTGCCTCTGGGATCCGTGTGTTTCCCAGCAGGCAGCGGGGGACTTTCAGAAAGGGGCGTAGATCTACGCCCCTTTCCGCAGATAGCTATGCCGGAAGTGGGTGCAAATACCTGTACTATACAGGTACCTGCACCCCCCTCCCCCCTGAAAGGTGCCAATTGTGGCGCCGGAGGGGGGAGGATTCCAATGAGCGGAAGGTCCACTTTAGGATGGACCTCCACTTTAAAGTGAAACAATAAAAGTGTAATATTCCTTTAAATGTGGTACCTGGGGGGTGTCTGTAATATGCCTGTGAAGGGGTGCATGTTTCTGGTGCTTAGAACTGTCCCTGCACAAAGTGTCATTTGTGCAGGAAAAAAAGTCTTTTAAAGACACTTGCGGCTATATTGTCGGCTCCCTGTAATACAGAGAACACTCAACGAGTGCTCTCTGTATTAGCCGACAATTCATTCATTCATTGATTAAAAAAAAAGAAAATGGATATTAAGGGGAACACCGCATCAAATTTTAAAAAAAAATTGATGCAGGGTCCCCCTAAAAATCCATACCAGACCTTTTATCCGAGCACGCAACCTGGCCGGCCTCAGGAAAAGAGGGGGTACGAGAGAGCGGCCCCCCTCCCTCCTGAACCGTACCAGGCCACATGCCCTCAACATTGGGAGGATGCTTTGGGGGTCTGTGACCCCTCAAAGCACCATGTCCCCATGTTGATGGGGACAAGGGCCTCATCCCCACAACCCTGAGCGGTGGTTGTGGGGGACTGCGGGCGGGGGGGCTTATCAGAATCTGGAAGCCCCCTTTAACAAGGGGACCCCCAGATCCCGGTCCCCCCCTGTTTGAAATGGTAAGGGGGTACAAAAGTACCCCTACCATTTCACAAAAAAAGTGTAAAAATGGTTAAATAAGACAAACACACTTTTGAAAAATTCCTTTATTAAAAATAAAAAAAGGATTCCAGCGGTGGTAATCCACTCTTGCTATCCAGGGACGGATCTCCGGGGTCCAGCGATGGATGATCATATCCAGCGACGGGGGATCTCTCAGTCCAGCACTGTGCATACATGCGTCTTCTGTCTCGACTCCGGAGACACTGCAGGGATCCCAGCGCCGACGTTTCTTATATTAGGAGGGTGGGCCACCCGTCACCTGACCCCGCCCCCTCTGACACTGGTGAGGGAAGCCAGGGGTTCCCCAGTGACGTATGGGTGACCCCACCCCCTCTGATGTAACGGAAACCTGCGTTACATAAGAGGGGGCGGGGTCACCCATAGGTCACTGGGGAACCCCTGGCTCCCCTCACCAGTGTCAGAGGGGGCGGGGTCAGGTGGCGGGTGGCTCCGCCCTCCTAATATAAGAAACTTCAGCGCTGGGATCCCCGCAGTGTCTCTGGAGTGGAGACAGAAGACGGATGTATGGACAGCGCTGGACTGAGAGATCCCCCGTCGCTGGATATGATCATCCATCGCTGGATAGCAAGAGTGGATTACCACCACTGGAATATTTTTTTTAATTTTTAATAAAGGAATTTTTCAAAAGTGTGTTTGTCTTATTTAACCATTTTTACACTTTCTTTGTGAAATGGTAGGGGTACTTTTGTACCCCCTTACCATTTCAAACAGGGGGGGTGGGATCTGGGGGTCCCCTTGTTAAAGGGGGCTTCCAGATTCTGATAAGCCCCCCGCCCGCAGACCCTCACAACCACCGGCCACGGTTGTGGGGATGAGGCCCTTGTCCTCATCAACATGGGGACATGGTGCTTTGAGGGGTCACAGACCCCCAAAGCATCCTCCCAATGTTGAGGGCATGTGGCCTGGTACGGTTCAGGAGGGAGGGGGCCGCTCTCTCGTCCCCCTCTCTTTTCCTGCGGCCGGCCAGGTCGCGTGCTCGGATAAAGGGTATGGTATGGATTTTTAGGGGACCCCCACGTCAATTTTATTTTTTAATTTGATGCGGTGTTCCCCTTAATATCGGGTCTGGTATGGATATTTAGGGGGACCCCCACGTAATTTTTTTTTTTTATTTGACACTGGGTTCCCCTTAATATCCATATCAGACCTGAAGGGCCTGGTATTTGAATTTAGGGGAACCCCCACACTTTTTTTTATCAATGAATGAATGAATTGTCGGCTAATACAGAGAACACTCATTGAGTGTTCTCTGTATTACGGGAGCCGACAATATAGCCGCAAGTGATTTTAAAAGACTTTTTCCTGCACAAATGACACTTTGTGCAGGGACAGTTCTAAGCACCAGAAACATGCGCCCCTTCCCAGGCATACTATAGACACACCCCAGGTACCACATTTAAAGGAATATTACACTTTCATTGTTTCACTTTAATCATGATTAAAATCACTGCTCCTGAAAAAACTTTTTTTGCATTGATCCATGTCCCCTGGGGCAGGACCCAGGTCCCCAAACACTTTTTAGGACAGTAACCTGCATATTACCCTTTAAAATTAGCACTTTAGATTTCTCCCATAGATCTGTATAGGGTATTCCCGGCTTTTCGAATCTGCCGCGAACAGCCCAAATTGTTCACTGTTCGTTGAACAGGCGAACAGGCAATGTTCGAGTCGAACATGAGTTTGACTCAAACTCGAAGCTCATCCCTAACCGAGATAGAGAGCACTGACACCAGCACCATGATATAGAGCACTGACACCAGCACCGTGATAGAGAGCACTGACACCAGCACCGTGATAGAGAGCACTGACACCAGCACCGTGATAGAGAGCACTGACACCAGCACCGTGATATAGAGCACTGACACCAGCACAGTGATATAGAGCACTGACACCAGCACAGTGATATAGAGCACTGACACCAGCACAGTGATAGAGTGCACTGACACCAGCACAGTGATAGAGTGCACTGACACCAGCACCGTGATATAGAGCACTAACACCAGCACAGTGATATAGAGCACTAACACCAGCACCATGATATAGAGCACTGACACTGACACCGAGATAGAGAGCACTGACACCAGCACCATGATAGGGTGCACTGACACCAGCACCGTGATATAGAGCACTGACACCAGCACCGTGATATAGAGCACTGACACCAGCACCGTGATATAGAGCACTGACACCAGCACCGTGATATAGAGCACTGACACCAGCACCGTGATACAGAGCACTGACACCAGCACTGTGATAGAGAGCACTGACACCAGCACCGATATAGAGAGCACTGACACCAGCACCATGATATAGAGCACTGACATCATCACTGACATAGAGAGCACTGACACCAGCACCGTGATAGGGTGCACTGACACCAGCACCATGATATAGAGCACTGACACCAGCACCGAGATAGAGAGCACTGACACCAGCACCATGATATAGAGCACTGACACCAGCACCGTGATATAGAGCACTAACACCAGCACCGTGATATAGAGCACTGACACCAGCACCGTGATAGAGTGCACTGACACCAGCACCGTGATAGAGTGCACTGACACCAGCACCGTGATAGAGTGCACTGACACCAGCACCGTGATATAGAGCACTGACACCGGCACTGTGATGTAGAGCACTGACACCAGCACCATGATATAGAGCACTGACATCATCACTGACATAGAGAGCACTGACACCAGCACCGTGATAGGGTGCACTGACACCAGCACCATCATATAGTGCACTGACACCAGCACCGTGATATAGAGCACTGACACCAGCACCGTGATATAGAGCACTGACACCAGCACCGTGATATAGAGCACTGACACCAACACCGTGATATAGAGCACTGACACCAGCACCGAGATAGAGAGCACTGACACCAGCACCAGCACTGAGATAGAGAGAGAGCACTGACACCAGCACCATGATAGAGAGCACTGACACCAGCATCGTGATATAGAGCACTGACACCAGCACCATGATAGAGAGCACTGACACCAGCACCGAGATAGAGAGCACTGACACCACCCCTGTGATAGAGAGCACTGACATCAGCACCAAGATAGAGAGCGCTGACACCAGCACCGAGATAGAAAGCACTGACACAAGCACCGTGATATAGAGCACTGACACCAGCACCGTGATATAGAGCACTGACACAAGCACCGAGATAGAATGCACTGACACCAGCACTGAGATAGAGAGAGAGCACTGACACCAGCACCGTGATATAGAGCACTGACTAGGGATGAGCTTCGTGTTCGAGTCGAACATACGTTCGACTCGAACTTTGGCTGTTCGGCGAATTCCGAACGTTATAGGCCGTTCGCGCCAAATTCGTGTGGCGCTCACGGCCCACAATGCACTGCGTCATCGCAGTGCATTGCTGGCTCATGATTGGCCAAGCATGCACTGTGACCCCGCATGCTTGACCAATCACAGCGCCAGCAGCGAGGAGAGCCATGATTGGCCAGCGTGGCGGCCTAGTGTGGTGTGTTGGCATCTGAAGCAGTTAGTGGGTGTTCTGTGTACCTTCAACACAGTACGCACCGATCGTTATCGGCCGATTTTCGATCTTGCTCTTCTGTAGTGGTTGTTGTCTGCTTGCCCTAACCGCAGTATACACCGCTATATTCACCTCACCTATATAGCGAGTGATCTATCTTTTATAATAGAGCTTGCAGTCAGTAGTGTTAGGAGCTTGTGCGTGCTGTCTGCGTGCTCTGTACCCAGTACACACCGCTATATCCACCTACATAGCTCTTCTCTATTTGAGCCCACTTGCCATCTGCAGGGGTTATTGGAAGTTGTGTGTGCCTCCAGCACAGCACAGTATACATCTGTATATACCCCTTTATCTCTGGTGTTCTACAATAAAGGCATCTGCAGGAGTTAGTGGGTGTTGTGTGACTCCAGCACAATATACACCTGTATCTACCGTTTATTGCTGTTCTCTAATAGAGCCATCTGCAGGGCTTAGCGAGTGTTGTGTGACTCCATTACACTGCTGTTTTACCCAACTCCCTTCAGGCCATTACCATGTCTGGAAGGCCAGCAAGGCGAGGCAGACAGGCGCGAGCCAATAAAAGAGGGCAAGCAGGCTCTGTGTCTAGAGACAACAGTGCTGGTCGTGGACGCGGTGCATTGTCATCAGCACGTGGCCATGGGACACGCTTGTCCTTCTTTTTGGCAGCTGGACATGTTGAACCGCAACATGCCAACGACTTGGTAGAGTTGATGACAAAGCCCTCTTCATCCTCCTCATCCTCTCTCACCCAGTCTCAGGGTACTAGCAAAGCAGCTGCCAACGCATCGTCTTCCCTCCTCTCAATGTCATCATCAGTGACTCCTTCCCTAGACCCACCACGTCCTCCTGAGGAGTCTCCTGAACTCTTTGAGCACAGTGTTGGGTACATGCTCCAGGAGGATGCCCAGTGTTTTGTAGGCTCTGATGATGACACTCAGCTAGAGGAAGGCAGTAGCGTGAGCGCAGAGAGAGGATGCTCAAGAAGGACAGCAATCTGGCAGTCATGTTCCACAAGCTGCAGCATACTGCCAGGTTTGCTACAACGATGAAGAGGGAGGGGATGATGAGGGCACTGACTCCACGTGGGTGCCTGGTAGGAGAGAGGAGGAGGAGGTGGAGGAGGAGGCACATGTCCAACGAGGCAGGATGCCCTCCGGGGGCCAGCTTAGGGGCAGCACACCGACTGAATCACACCGCAGAGCTCCGCCTTTTATTCTAAAAGTTCCTTGGTGTGGGCCTTTTTTGAGACGAGTGCATCAGATCGCACCGCTGCTATTTGCAACATATGTCTCAAGCGTATCTCGCGTGGCCAAAACATCAGCCGCTTGGGCACCACATGCTTGACCAGACATATGTTGACCTGCCATGCAGCTCGTTGGCAAGCGTACCTCAAAGACCCACACCAAAGAACAAAGCGGACCTCTCCTTGCTCCTCATCAGCTGGCATCTCCAACCCCACTAGACCTTCAGTCCTCTCTGAAACCTGCTCTGAGAGGAATAAAGGTGTAGAATTAGGTGTGTCACAGCCAAGTGCTTCCGGGCACTCTGCTAGCAGTACACCCACGTCCGATTATAGCAGGCAAATGTCCCTGCCCCAGCTTCTGGACCGGCGAAAGAAGTTCACTCCCAGCCATCCACATGCCCCACATTGAATGCTAGCTTGGCTAAATTGCTAGCACTTCAACTGTTGCCTTTTCAGTTGGTAGACTCGGCCCCCTTCCGTGAGTTTGTACAATGTGCGGTTCCTCAGTGGCAGGTCCCCAAACGCCACTTTTTCTCACGGAAGGCGATTCCGGCTCTCTACCGGCATGTGGAAGGCAATGTCCTTGCCTCGCTGGACAGGGCGGTCAGCGGTAAGGTGCATATTACCGCTGACTCATGGTCCAGCAGGCATGGACAGGGACGTTACCTGTCTTTCACGGCCCATTGGGTCACTCTTCTGGCAGCTGGGAAGGATGCAGGACAAGGTGCAGTAGTGTTGGAGGTTGTTCCGCCACCACGCCTCCAAAATGCTACTATTGGTTGTGACACACCTCTCTCCTCCACCCCCTCCTCTTCTTCTTCCTCCATGGCCTCTCCCAGTGCTCTGTCTTAAGAACCAGCGGTGCTCCATAGGCGTTCCAGGGGCTACGCAAGTACGCAGGCAAAACAATGCCATGCCGTGCTTGCGCTGGTCTGTTTGGGGGACAGGAGCCACACTGGGGCGGATGTTTTGTCAGCTCTGTAGGGGCAGGCCGAGAGGTGGTTGACGCCATGCCAGCTTAAGCCAGGAATGGTGGTTTGTGACAATGGCACCAACCTCCTCTCCGCCCTCCGACAGGGACAACTGACCCATGTGCCCTGTGTAGCTCACGTCCTTAACCTGGTGGTGCAGCAGTTCTTGGGCAGGTACCCCGGGTTACAGGATGTCCTGAAGCAGGCCAGGAAAGTCTGTCTGCATTTCCGCCGATCATTTAATGCCTGTGCTCGGCTGGCTGAGCTCCAAAAGGAGTTGAACCTGCCCAAGAACCGCCTTATATGTGACATGCCCACCTGGTGGAACTCAACGTTGGCTATGCTGCAGCGGCTGCACACGCAGCAGAGGGCCATCAATGAGTACCTGTGCAACTACGGCACCAGGACAGGGTCAGGGGAGCTCAGTTTTTTCTCACCACGCCAGTGGGGCATGATCAGGGATGCATGCACTGTCCTGTCACCGTTTGAGGAGGCCACAAGGATGGTGAGCAGTGACAGTGCATGCATCAGTGACACTGTACCTCTTGTCCACCTCTTGGAGCATACGCTGCGTGGAATAATGGACAGGGCACTTGAGGCAGAACAGAGGCAGGAAGAGGAGGACTTCCTTGCCTCTCAAGGCCCCCTTTATCCAGACAGTGTTCCTGCTGTGCCACCCATCACACAGGAAGAGGATGAGGAGGAGGAAGAGGAGGAGGAGGATGATCGTGTCAGAATGGAGGTGGAGGCTGGCACTCAGCATCAGCAGTCTTGGAGGGAGGATTTACAGTCCCAAGAAACACGTGGACTTGTACGTGGCTGGGAGGAGGTAGCTGCGGATCATGTTGCCCTTAGTGACCCAGAGGACTCCGGACCGAATGCCTCAGCTAACCTACGCTGCATGACCTCCCTGATCCTGCAAAGCCTGCGGAAGGATCCTCGTATTCTTCGGACAAAGGAGAGGGACCATTACTGGCTGGCCACTCTCCTTGATCCACGGTACAAGGGTAGGGTTGCCGACCTTATCTTGCCATCGCAGAGGGAGCAGAGGATGAGACATCTCCGGGAGGCCTTGCAGAAAGGTCTGTGCAACGCGTTCCCAGAGACTGGGAGGTTACAAACTCCTGGTCCTGGACAACGTGTTGCTGAGGCATCGGTCAGAAGGAGCAGTGGAGAAGGTGGCCGTCTGACTGAAGCTTTCAGACAATTTTTTAGTCCACAGCCCCAAGGTATGATCGGTTCCAGCAACCATCGCCAGTGTCTGATTTACATGGTGCAGGAATACCTAGGGGCAAGGTCAGACTTGGACACCTTTCCCACCGAAAATCCTCTGGCTTACTGGGTCTTGAGGATGGATCACTGGCCAGAGCTTGCACAGTATGCAATTGAGCTACTGGCCTGTCCTGCATCCAGCGTTCTTTCGGAACGCACCTTCAGTGCTGCTGGTGGCTTTGTTACCGATCACAGGGTGCGCCTGTCCACCGAATCAGTTGATCGACTGACCTTCATCAAGATGAATCAGTCTTGGATCACCCACAGCTACCAAGCACCTGAAGCTGATGTAACCGAATAATTTTTTTTGAAATATCACATCCCTTCAAGACTGCCTATGCTGATACTGAGTGACTGTCCTGTTATGTTGATTGTCTATCCTCTTCCTCCTCCGCTGATATGTTGGAAGAACATTTCTGGTTCTGGGTGATGCCATCAGCCCAATTTTTCTGCCCCTGTTTAACAGGGGCATTTAATTAAAATTTTTGATGCAATGCTTTGCAGCAGGGCTAATTCCTGCAATAAAAATAGAGTATATGGGAGAGGTTGCAGTGTGGTGGCACCAGCACCAGTGCCTAAGGCCCAATTTTTCTGCCCCTGTTTAACAGGGGTGTTTAAAGCGGTTTTGTACAGAAAATTGCAAGTTCATCCTATTCAAATGGCTTTGGAACATAGATGCAGTTATGACCATTGAAATAAAATAATATGCAGTATTTACCTTTAATTTTTAATGTTTATGCCGACTTCTGGGCTCTCCTCCCGTGGGAGTAGGCGTGTTTATCGGCTTCGCAATGGTCCCTGGGAACTTTTTTAGCTATTTCCCAGGAATCAGTGGGGGACACAGTCATGCCGAAATCTCGTGAGATTTCGGAAGGAGGACGCCGGTCACGTGACGAGGGCATGTCCGAAATTGCCATTTTGAAAGTGGGCAGGCAGCTCTATCTGCCATTACCACTATAGCACACGAGGCAAGAGGAAGGAAAACAAAGAGGACACTCAATGAGCATGTGCGAGATGGAGCGGTGGATGCTGGGAGCTCAGCGTCATCGCATCCAGGAAGTAAATGCCTGTGGGCTTCAAACGCCCACAGTGAAAATGGAAACCGCCGGACTGCTTTTTTAAAAGCTTTTCTTAGCATTGAAATCGTCATGCCGGGGGTTAAAAAGACGCCGATCATGACTGCAAAGACACCGTAGGAATCGCCCACCAGTGACACAGTTAAAAAAAAAAAAAAAAAACGGCAGCGGAATCCTGCTTTAAGTACAATTTTTGATACAATGCTTTGCAGCAGGGCTAATTCCTGCAATAAAACTAGAGTATATGGGAGAGGTTGCAGTGTGGTGGCACCAGCACCAGTGCCTAAAGCCCAATTTTTCCGCCCCTGTTTAACAGGGACATGTAATTACAATTCTTGATATAATATTTCACAGGAGGGCCCGTTCCTGTGCCCACCCAGAGTAACTGTGAGGACTTATAGTGTTGTGGCACCAGCACCACAACCACCAAATGCCCAATTTTTCTACCACTGTTCAACAATGGCATGTAATTACAATTCTTGATATAATCGTTCACAGCAGGGCGCTCCAGCGCCCACCAAGAGTCCCTTTCAGGGCTTACATTGTTGTGGCAAAACCAACACCTTGTTCCGCCATTTCTGCAGAGCATATAGGGCAGGCCCCTACTTTCAAACATCCAACTTACAAACATCTCCTACTTGCAAATGGAAGGAGACAACAGCAAGTGAGATGAAAAAAGATGGACGACAAAACAAATTATACAGGGGTGATAACCCTTCCCTATGTTTTCCAAAAAGCTTAAAAATATTTTTTTTGACTGGAGCTACACTTTAAAAATGTACCAGTTGAAAATTACAAACAGATTCAACTTAACACAACAAATCTACACAGTCCCTGTCTTGTTTGCACCGCCTGTATACTGCTGTTCTGAGTATATAGGGCCTGGGGACCACACGCATTTCCTTTTTTTAATATGGGTACGGGGTTCCCCTTAATATGCGTACAAGACCCAAAGGGGCTGGTAATGGGCAGGGAGGGCTACCCATGCCATTTTTCTCAATGATTTTCAACCATATTGCAGGAACCAGATATAACATTAAAACCGCAAGCAGTTTTCAATGAGGTTATTTCCGTTTAATGTCATTTTGTGCAGGGACTGCTCTAAACACGGGAAAAACGTGGTACTTCACAGGCATACTACAGACACCCCCCAGGCACCATATATAAATGAATATTTCACTTTTTTTTTCACTTTAATCGCCATTAAAATCAGTGCTCCCGCCAAAACGGCCATTTTTAAAAACATTTTAGGCATTGACCCATGTCCCCTGGGGCAGGAACCAGGTCCCCAAACCCTTTTTAGGACAGTATCTTGCATATTAGCCGTTAAAATTAGCACTTTTAATTTCGAACGTTCGAGTCCCATAGACTTCAATGGGGTTCTAAAGTTCGTACGAATTTGGGGTCCATTCAAAAGTTCTGGTGCAAACCGAACCGGGGGGTGTTTGGCTCATCCCTAATCTTGAATATGCTGTCCAGTTCTTGATACCTTTCCTCAGAAAGGATGCGCTTAAACTTGTGTAGCGGCCACATCTCGTTGAATAGCGGCCTTGACTTTATAGGCTTGCCAGTTACCTTCTCTTGGCCTGCTCTTCCACTTCTAGGGGTTTCCAGGGTTGATACCTAACGACTTGCACATGGACACAGATGAAGTCATTTTTCAAGAGGTTTATGTTGCAGTAAGAACTTTCAAATAACACAGTCTTAGGGAACAGAGGGCACGGGTGAAGAACTCAGGCACCTTGAACTGCAGGTCTAGCAAAGTCTCTATTTCCACCCAGAGAGTAGCCACTCGCAGCTGGGTATTTCAAGGCTGTCGAACACCCCATGACTGGGACCCCTCACGGGGCTACCCCGGTCCTGGAACCAGAACAGATCACATGGGTCTCACAAACAACTCTGGAACCCTGAACACGTGACCCACACCCCCTTAAGTACCCCTTCCCAGACTCCTCAGCGGGCCCGGCACTCCCACTGATTGGCTCAGAGAAGGCCGATACCTAAACATCCAACCAGACCTGGTTCTGGCCTGTCACGTGCACCTCACCGTTCACATGACCAGGCAGAACTTCCAAACACAGCCTGGGCAGACTGGTGTTAAGGCCTACCTACACAATTAACCCTCAGGAACCTTTAGTGTTCTGAGGCCAAAAACTAAATTTACATGCATATGACATCTGATCCCAAATGTCATCCGCTACACTTGAAAGAGTCCAGAATAAGGCAACAAAGCTAATAGGGGGGCTGGAGGACCTCAGTTACAAGGACTACTTATAAAAAATAATGTATTCACCGTGGAGATAGAGTGCTTCAAATGGGATATGATTGTAATATACAAATCTTTTAATGGTGACTCCAGCATTTGGAGGAATCTTTTGTACCTAAGGACTGTAACAAAGTCACCATGAAGTTGGATGAGAGGCGGTTCAATCTTAAACTGCATAAGGGGTTGTTTACTGTTGATGGTGTCAGTGTCAGAAACTATGAAATCAGGCAGAGACAGAAGTACAGTTAAATTACAATTGTTTATTAATAAAAGTAAAAAGAACAAACGTAGTCAAAATGTAGCCAAAGTTCAGAAACCTGAATGGATAGTTAGCCAAGCCAGAAGTCAGGGATCAATGTAGTGGAACAGCAAGCAGAATCTGGAGCCAGGAGGGATGTCAGCAAAGCAAATCTTGAACAGGATTGCAGGACATAGTTTCCGTGATGTTGACCAAGGTGAAGGCAGAGATCCTCTGTACTGGACTGCTTAAGTAGGCAGGACTGATAAGCAGGATATCATCAACAGCTGTGTAACTGTGGAGAGATAGGAGCTGGCAATTAGCCAACAGCTGAGAGAAGGAAGGGCTGATCCCAGCCCTGACAGTCAGAAGGAAGTGGAGATAAATTAACCACTTGAGATCCGCGCTATAGTCAAATGACGGCTACAGCGCGAATCTCAATTTCCGGGACTACGTCGTCCCCTTTAAGAGCTCCCCGCGCGCATCGGGAAAAATCTGTGTTGGCCGTGTCCCCTGGACACAGCCAATCACAGATCGCTGTAAACGGCCAATCACAGCGGCAGTTTACAGCGCGATCGCCGCCTCCAATGGGTGATGATGTCAAAATGTAAACAAATGAGATCATCACCCATTGCCGAATCTGTCTCCTCACACAGCGATAGCGTGTGAGGAGAGAGATAGTGTGAGTTCAAAAAAGTTGAGTGTTTTGTGCCATCTGTTGCCAGATCTACCCTGCCAGTGCCCAGATCTACCCTGCCAGTGCCCAGATCTACCCTGCCAGTGCCCACCTGTGCACCGCCAGTGCCCCATCTGTGCATCGCCAGTGCCCGCCAGTGCCCATCTGTACCAATCGGTGCCCATCTGTGCCGCCTCAGCAGTGCCCATCTGTGCCGCCTCAGCAGTGCCCATCTGTGCCCATCTGCTGCCTCATCAGTGCACATCCGTGCAATAAATCAGTGCACATCTGTACCGACCCAGCAGTGCCCATCTGCCGCCTCAGCAGTGCACATCCATGCAATAAATCTGCACATCTGTGCAATAAATCAGTGCACATCTGTGCCGACCCATCAGTGCCCATTTGTGCCACCTCAAAAGCGCCCATCTGTGCCACCTCAAAAGCGCCCATCTGTATAATCAGTGCACATCTGTGCCACCTCATCAGTGCACATCTGTGCCACCTCATCAGTGCCCATCAGTGCTACCATGGCTAAACGTGTCTTTTCCGCTGAGGAGGCGTACCAAATTATTTCCATGGCCGACGAGAGCAACGGGGAGCTCTCCTCTTCAGATTCCTTTTCAGATTTGGATTCTGAAGCCAACGTAAATTATGAGCCAGTCCTCAGCAGTGAAACACTGACTGAATCCGAGGAGGAAGATATCCGGCCCATCAAACGAAGGCGTTCTAGTGAGGCAGTGTCGTCCACCAGCACCGCAGTGCCGTCCACCAGCACTGCAGTGCCCCAGCAAGAAAGGCCAAGTACCAGTGGGGTGTAATCTCAGCCCCAAAGGGTTAGGAGCCATGCTGGCCTTCCCTATGCCCTTCAGAACCCCTTGTGGCTTCCTCCTAATTCAGGAGAGGCCAATGTTCCCCCTTTCACCGCCCAGCCAGGAGTCCAGGTGGACACGGAGAATTTTACCCCAATAGATTTTTTTAATTACATTTTTACGGAGGATATGTTGTCGTCAATTGTGGCCCAGTGCAAACTGTATGCACAACAATTTATTTTGCAAAATCCGACCTCTTATTATGCCCATCCCTACGAATGGAGGGACCTAACGGTGGAGGAGTTCAAGGTTTTTTTAGGCCTCACATTTAATATGGGACTCAACAAAAAAAATCTATTACGTACCTACTGGTCAACCCACCCCCTCCACCACTCACCGCTCTTCTCCGCGGTAATGCCCAGAACCAGTTATCAGATGATCCTGAGGTTCTTACATTTCAGTGACAATTCCCAGTGCCTTCCACGAAATGATCCAAATTATGACCGGCTTTACAAAATTAGACCAATACTGAATTATTTTTCAGAAATATTCCCCAAATTGTTTACCCCGGACCAACACATATGTGTGAATGAAGCAATTTATGCCCAGCAAAAGGGCCCGCTATGGGGTGAAGGTCTACAAATTATGCGACCGAGCCACAGGGTACACATATTCATTCATGGTGTACGAAGGGAAGGACACCCAGCTGCAGCCCCCCAATTGTCCGGACTACTTGGGACCCAGTGGAAAAATTGTTTGGGACCTCATATACCCCCTACTGGATAAAGGCTACCACCTGTATGTAGATAACTTCTACACATCTCTGCCCCTGTTCCACAACCTTCACCGGAAGAAGACGCCAGCATGAGGCACCGTAAAAAAGAATCGGAAGGGCTTTCCTCAAAGTCTTGTGAACAAGAAGCTGCGAAAAGGAGAAACCGCAAGTCTGAGAAACAAGGAGGTTCTGGCAGTAAAGTGGAGGGACAGAAGGGATGTGTATATGTTATCTTCTATCCACAACGATACCTTCGTGGAAATCCCCAGAAGGAATGGCCCCGTAAAGAAACCCAAATGCATTTCCGAATACAATTTGTTCATGGGAGGAGTCGACTTCAACGACCAAATGATGGAACCATATCTTGTCACAAGACGGACATACCATTGGTACAAAAAAGTAGCAATTTATTTTTTTCAATTGGCCATTTATAATTCCTATGTCATTTACCGCAACGCCACCCAAAACCCCAAACGTTTCTTTGGCTACCAGGAGGAAGTTTTCACTGCCCTTATTTTCCCAAACGGCCCACCAGAAAATATCCGATCAGACGTTGTTAGTCGAGTCTCCGAGCGCCACTTTCCTGATAAAATCCCCCCAAACCAACAAGCCAAAGACGTCAAAAAAGATGTAAGGTGTGTACCAGAGCAGGAGTCAGAAGAGACACATCTTATTATTGTGCACAATGTCCTTCCCAACCAGGCCTCTGCATAGGCGACTGTTTTCGGCGTTACCATACTTCAATAAATCTTTAGTGAAGTATGGTAAACATAATCCTTAGTTCCTGCCTTCATACACCTTCACACCCCTTATGCCACTGCCTGCTCTGTAACTGACCCTGGCTTGTTATTTGACCACTCTTATGCCTGCCGATTCTGTACATACCGCTGCCTGATCTGGAACTGACCCTGGACTGTTATTCGACCATGCTTCTGCCTAACGATTCTGTACATATCTCTGCCTGATCTGGAACTGACCCTGGACTGTTATTCGACCATGCTTCTGTCTAACGATTCTGTACATATCTCTGCCTGATCTGGAACTGACCTTGGACTGTTTGACCACGATATTTGCCTGCCTCTTGGACTGATCTTGTATTCTGCAACTGGACTAGTGGGATTCAACACGGGGTCTCACATATGTGAGGGGCTCCAGTATAGTTTTTCTGGAAGAAGAAAACAATTTTCTTTATTTTCTTATTCCTAGATTAGGGTCTGGAGACTCGGAGGCTTCAAAGAGATTTGGGAGGGAGAAGCCTCTACCCCTATCCCCATTCTGTCCTGAACGAGGCTCTACTTCTGTCTGCTGCCTGTAGAACTTACTGCCATCATGCCGCACTGACCACACCACAAGGACCTGCTTACTACCAGGACCAATATTTTTGGCACTGCTGACATCTCTGCACTGACCCTGGACTGTAATATGGACAGTATCCCTGCCTGCTGCCTGAAAAACTGTGTTCGCTGTTGCTGACCAAGTCCCTGCCTGCTGCCTGGACCAGTGATATCCTCCTGTGGACAACTGCGCTTCTAAAACCACAGGTAATCTTTTCTTTACCCTTTGCTCAGCATAATGTATTTGGGGGTGTAATTCTTGGTATGTGCAGGCTATGTGTCCCTGGAACGCCGACGGTGTTTCTTGCATGTTGCGCCTCTGTATGTGGCCAGGCTGTGTAAACGCATGTGGTATTGCCATACTCAGGAGGAGTAGTAGAATGTATTTTGGGGTGTTATGTTTGCTATGTAAATGCTATGCGTTGGAAATATCTTATAAACCTACACCTTTGTGTAAAAAAAAAAAAAAAATGCGTTTTCATTTTTTTCCACATTTTCCAAAAACTTCTGGAAAAAAATGAACCATTGAAAAGACTCATTATGCCTCATAGATTATACATTGGGGTGTTAGCTTTCCAAAATGGGGTCATTTTATGGACTTTTTTCATTGCCCTGGTGTTCCAGGGCCTTCAAAACTGTAATAGGTGGTTGAGAAATGAAATGTGTAATTTATGCTCCTAGAATGCCTGAAGGTGCTACTTCAAAATTAGGCCTCTGTATGTGGTCAGGCTGCGTAAAAGTCTCACATATGTGGTATCGTTATACTCAGGAGGAGTAGGAGAATGTATTTTGGGGTGTTATTTGTGGTATGCACATTCCGTGTGGGAGAAATAAGCTATTACAATGAAAATTTTGTGGAAAAAAAAAAAAAAAAAAAAAAAAAATCGGAATTTTGCAAAGAATTGTGGGAAAAAATGACAACTTAAAATAACTCACCATGCCTCTTACTAAATACATTGGAATGTCTACTTTCCAAAAAGGGGTCATTTGGGGGGCATTTGTACTTTCCTGGCTTGTTAGGGTCTCAAGAATGGAGATAGGCCTTAGTACATCAGATGTGATTTTTTTTGCAAATCTTTATGATTTGCACCATAGCTTGTAGACTCTATAAGTTTCACACAGATCATATAATATGCAAAAATGTGGGTTATTTTTACCAAAGATGTGTAGTAGTATTAATTGTGGCCAAAATTTATGAAGAAAAATTGCTAATTTGCTAAATTTTGTCACAGAAACGAAGAAAAATTCATTTTTTTTCAAAATTTTCGGTCTTTTTTCATTTATAGCGCAGAAAATAAAAAACCGAGAGGTGATCAAATACCACCAAAAGAAAGCTCTATTGGTATGAAGAAAAGGACAAAAAATCATTTGGTTACAGTGTTGCATGACTGAGTAATTGTCATTCAAAATGTGAGAGCACTGAAAGCTGAAAATTGGTCTGGGACTGAGGGCGGTTTAAGTGCCCAGTAAGCAAGTGGTTAATAAGCAAACAAATGAACGGCACCCACCACCACAAATAACACCACAAACTGCCGTAAAACAACACAACACTGAGAGAACTAAAAACGACACGTGAAGAGACTGGAAAGAGACAGGAAAGTGAGTCCCACAGCTAGCATCCACAAGGGGGAGGTAGGCGCAGGGACGGCATGACATGTGCTGGACTGCACAGTCGTCGTCTTAAGGGGTGTGTATGGCCGTTTTAAGGGTTAGGGGTGGACGGAGCCAGGGGCGGAGCCACGGCACCCATTACGTGCTAGCAGAGACAATGCTAGCAGTTGGAGAGCGGAGGAGGAAGCAATCAGACGTACCCTCCCGCTCTGTGCATTTGAAAACCGAGATGGCAGCGGCGCATTTTCTGGCGCAGTTGCGCTCGGCAATGGATACACAGGGCGCCGCATGGCTCCAAGAACAAATAGCGGCCATGGCGGCGGACGGAGGTGCGGCGGCCAGCGGGGGAGCGGTGATGACACCTCGGGCGCTGTGTTCTCAGCCACCCGAGCGGTAAAGCCCGGATGTCGATCCGGGGGGCCCCCATGGAGCTGCTACAGGGACGGATTGGAGGGGGATCGGAGCGGTGGCTCACCCCCAGCTGCAGGACACCCCAGCCTCCACCCCATCGGGGGTCAGGAGCAGCAGGTATGCCACGAGGGGGGTGAGGAGGAGGGGCCCAGACACTGCAGTGGAGGAGGCCAGTTTTTCCCAGGTTTCCCCCCCCCACCAGCCCGGCGCAGATGTTTGGGGCGCAGCACAGACGCCAGAGGGACGGGGGCGGCAGGTCCATCTGGACAGCGGGGGCAGGAGGCTCAGCGGGTGGGGGGCCGGGCGTCAGGCGTGCCCCCCAGTCCCAGCCCAGGCAGCGGACAGCGGAGGGGGGGCCAGGGTGTTGGGCGGCCATCCAGTGCAAGTGGAGGTGCAGCAGGCAGCCGGCCTGGACGGTGTGGTCAGGAGGGTCAGCAGGTGTGGGACCAGGCATCAGGAGCAGCCCCCAGTCCTCGACAGACCAACTTTGGGCAGAGGAGCGGCTAGAGGGCCAGCGGGGTGGTCGCGGAGTCGCTGGACAGAGGGAGTCGGATGGACCGGCGGCGAAGGTGCATGTCGCCAAGGTGGGTGGGCGGAGAAGCAGGAACTCTCTTCCACAGTGCACCAGACCCCAGGATGAAGGAGCAGGCTTGTCCGGGATTCGCACCCCACGCCAGCAGCAAGTGGTCGCAGACGGGAGGTCCGAAGGCGAACTGTCGGAGTCGGATGGAGAGGGAGATCGTGGTCGGTCGTCTCCGTTGAGTCCGATGTCGGCGGCTGTGAGGCCCGGTCCTGGGCAGCCCGGTGAGTGCGAATCTTCTGTTTCCATTACATCCTTGTTACATGACTTGCTTGCACAGGGTAGTTCGCGAGAGGGGGAAAGGGCCGGGGGGCGGAAGTAGTCCTGCCAGCGTCAGGGGAGAAGGACACGCATGTGGGGCAGAGCGGCCTGGGGGGTCTGCTCTTGGGGCTCAAGGAGCTGGTTAGGAAGTTCGAACAAGGGGCGGGTGGTCCGGCACAGGCGTGGTGCCCGGCGACTGAATTGGGCACTGGTGCGGTTGTGACCGGGGTGCAGGCACCCGCGGGCGCTTCGGGGGCACCTGCCGAGCTTCCGGCCAGCTCGAGGGAGGTCGGGGAGGCGGCTAAGGTGCCGGAGAAGGGCACGGATGCGGTGCGGCTGGGGGACGCGGCAAAAAGCGAGGTCTACGTCTGCTTTGAAGGCCCGTTGGGAGCCCATCTGAAGCCAGAGGTGAAGGAGAAGATTTGGAAAGGTGAGTATATTGAGATCTTCACCCTGGTGCCGCTGGAAAAGTTCAACCTGGATAGGTTGAAGCCCGAGGAGAGGAAGAAGGAGGATGAGGAGAAGCGTAGGTATCGGTTGATCCCTCGTATCTTTGCTAACTGGCTGCAGGCGTTCGCTATTTTGGCCAGCGTGGTTGGGGAAAAGGCTCCGGAACACTGTTCCACACTGTTTGTATACTTGGAAGCCATCAGTGAGGCACATAGGACTTACGATGGTACAGCATGGCTTCGGTATGACGAGCAATTCAGGCAGAGGATGGCAGTCCGACCGTCGCTTCGCTGGGACCATAAGGACATTAGCCTATGGATGAAGTTGATGACGGCTGCGCGGGCACCTAACCAGTTTTTTCAGCCAGGGGTCGGAGGTTCAGCAACCTCAGGGTAACCGACCGAAAAATGTTAGGATTTCTGCTGGCAGTTTAATGAGGGCTCCTGCAAGTTTGGGGCCAACTGCCGATTCAAGCACACGTGTTCTGGCTGCGGGGGATCCCACGCTCTGGCAAAATGTTTCCGAAAAGGAAAGGGTCGTCCCGGAGATCTTGCGAACAAGAGGGACGACTCCGGTGCGGGTGGCAAGGATGCTACCTTTTCTGCGTAGATATCCGGACCAGGTTTGGGGCACGCCTGCTGGCGGACGGTTTTACGTACGGTTTCAAGATCCCTTGTTCTCTTACAGCCGTCCCGCCATTGGCAAAAAATTTGAAGTCTGCGTTGCTGCACTCGGCGGTGGTTACCGAAAAATTGGGAAAGGAAGTTGCATTGGGCCGCATGGCCGGCCCTTTTCAGACGGCGCCCCTTCCAGATATGGTGGTCTCACCACTGGGGGTTGTGCCGAAGAAGGAGCCCAATAAGTTTTGGTTAATTCACCACCTGTCCTTCCCAAAAGGGGCGTCCGTCAATGATGCCATCGCCCCGGAGGAGTGTGCGGTGTCGTACACTTCTTTTGATGCGGCCGTGTCGTGGGTTCGGCGCTATGGCCAAGGGACTATGATGGCAAAATCAGACATCGAAACGGCTTTTCGGCTTCTGCCGGTGCACCCTGCTTTCGGCTGTTAGGCTGTCTGTGGAATGGGGGGTTTTACGTCGATCGGTGCCTGCCGATGGGGTGTTCGATTTCGTGAGCCTTTTTCGAACAGTTTAGCTCCTTCTTGGAATGGGCAGTTCGGGAGGTGTCGGGCATCAACTCGGTCATCCACTATTTGGATGACTTCTTATGTGTTGGCCCGGCAGGCACCAATGTCTGTGCAGTTCTTTTGGGGACGCTACAACACTTGGCGGAGCGCTTTGGGGTTCCGTTGGCTCCGGAAAAAACGGAGGGCCCCACGGATTGCATTGTGTTCTTAGGAATTGTGATCGATTCAGTGAAGATGGAGTGTAGGCTGCCGGTGGACAAGCTTGAGCAGCTTCAGGCAGAAATTCGAGGGACCATGGGGATCCGGAAGCTGCAACTGCGCAGTTGCAGTCGCTCCTTGGAAAACTAAATTTCGCACGTCGGATTATGCCAATGGGCCGTGTGTTTTGCCGCTGGCTGGCGGCCGCTACCGCTGGTGTCCGGGCTCCCACGCATTACGTGACCCTTACGCGGGACTATAGGAAGGACCTGAAGGTTTCAAAAGAATGTGTGCTCAGACCTTACAGATCCCAGGCCGCGCTACGGAGGCTCAAATGAGATGTAGGCATAAATAGAAGGGCTCACAACCAATGTCACCAACCCTAAAAGTTACTACCCCCTAAGGGGATCCAACCAGAATCAGAGGAGGTTATTAATAAAAGGGGTTCGGCGCCACTGTAAATTTGCTCAAATGGGGTGTGTACATAAAATAGAGGTACGCCTCCACCATTAGCCTATCACAAAGCCACAAGAGGTGTCATATAGATATCAGATCCTATCTAGAGGAGTACATATATGAATTACACAGGAGGAGAGAGGGAAGGGAAGTACATATATAACCCACCTAAAGCTAACTACTACTAATATGCAGAATATAGAAAATAGAGACACACTGCCAACAATATTATACAACAATTCCTGAACACAGCCAATCAGGTACCACAAAAGATGGCTATAAATAAGACCAAGCTTGACTACGTAGACACAAAACTAGACAACTACGTAAGCAGCGGAAATTAGTAATATGGTAAATAACATATGCATAGCGTGCAGCAGTGAAAAATATGTGGTAAATAATAAAATATTAATATACCACTAAATTGATAAATGTGTTGAAAAATTAACACAGTGAAGTTAATTGCATGAATAAAAATAAATAAAGTGAAAATACGGTGAACATACAGTGTAATATACCCTCAAATAAATATGTGATAATACCAGGAATGTAAATCCATAAAATAGGAGATATTACATAAATAAATATTAAATAAATCAATGTGATAATTATTACCCAAGAAAATGCATATAAATCTCAAAGTTAGCCCCAGATAATCTATTAAGAGCTATAAATGCAGTCCAAAAAGTGAAAAAAAATATATTACTAGAAAAAATAAAAAAATGAAAAATTAGTAATTAATAAGTCCACAAAATCTTCACAGCAAAAAGAGTGCAGTAGGTGGAAAAGTGACTGGTGCCCAGGAACAGATTTTCAGGTGACTTTCATGCTCGCCCCTTTTAGCTCCCCACTCACCAAAACTATGAGCCCACACAGGGCAGTCAGGCCCGTAGATATCACACTGCTGGCGTAGATGCGCTGATGAGAGATTATTTGCAGAGATTGTAGTCCACTCAAGTCCTGATGAGCAGGTGAGACTGATATTGGTATTCAGAGTTTCCTCAAGGAAAAAAGAAGGGGGGAGGATTCCATAGTTTAGTAATTCCAACAAAGGTGTGTAGTTTTAAAAAACCATAAACTTTTATTCACACATCGGTATTCAGACAGAGATGTGTTTTGCAAAAATAAAAATATAATAACAAAAAATGTAATAACAGAAGGTCAATATATAAAATGAGCTAAACTACAAAAAAAAAATGTTTACAAAATTTTTTATTTATGGCATTCACAGAAAATGCCAGACAGAAAACCCTTTGGGGGGTATATAATGTACCACCCCAGTATGACACAAAGGGTAAGTATCGGTACCAAGGAATAAAAAATATATATGATTAAAAAAACCAAAAATCTATAAAATAAATTTGAAAAATAAAGCTGAAAATAAAAATCAAAGATGCAGAAAAAATGCAAAATGTAAAATATAAGTCTATATATATAAAAGACTGATACTGTGCACAGAGTGTAGGTGGCTAAACGTATATGCACCTCTCCAAAACCATAAGCGTTATAGCGAGCCCTGGTGAGAAGCTTTTTAAGGCGCTGATATTAACCACTTCAGTACAGTGCAGTTACACCCCCTTCCTGACCAGACCAATTTTCAGCTTTCAGCGCTCTCACAGTTTGAATGACAATTACTCAGTCATCCAACACTGTATCCATATGAAACTTGCGTCCTTTTTTCCACACAAATAGAGCTTTCTTTTAGTGGTATTTAATCACTAGTGGGTTTTTTATTTTTTGTGCTATAAATAAAATAAAACCTAAATTTTGTGAAAAAAATGCAGTTTTCTTTGTTTCTGTTATAAATTTTTGCTAATTATTAATTTTTCTTCATAAATTTTGGCCAAAATTTATACTGCTACATATCTTTGGTAAAAATAACCCACATTAGTATATATTATTTGGTCTTTGTGAAAGTTATAGAGTCTACAAACTATGGTGCCAATCACTGAAAATTGATCACTTCTGATCAGGCCTTCAGTACATCAGGTCTATCTCATTTCTTGAGACACTAACAAGTCAGGAAAGTACAAATACCCCCCAAATGACCCCTTTTTACAAAGTAGACATCCCAAGGTATTAAGTAAGTAGCATGGTGAGTTTTTTTAAGTTGTCATTTTTTCCCACAATTCTTTGCAATATGAAGATTTTTTTTTTATTTTTTATTTTTTTTACTAAATTGTCATATTATCAGGTTATTTCTCACACACAGCATATGTATACAACAAATTACACCCCAAAATACATTCTACTATTCTTCCCGAGCACGGCGATACCACATGTGTGAGACTTTTACACAGCCTGGCCACATACAGAGCACCAACATTGATGTAGTACCTTCAGACGTTCTACGAGCAAAAATTACACATCTCGTTTCTCAACCACCTATTACACTTTTGAAGGCCCTGGAGTACCAGGACAATGGAATTTCCCATAAATGACCCCATTTTGGAAAGCAAACACCCCAACGTATAATCTGTGAGGCATAATGAGTCTTTTGAACGGTTCATTTTTTTCCAGAAGTTTTTGGAATATGTGGAAAAAAATTAAAACACATTTTTTTTTTTTACACAAAATTGTCAATTTATAAGATATTTCTAACACATAGCATGTATATAGCAAAAATTACACCCCAAAATACATTCTGCTACTCCTCCTGAGTATGGCGATACCACATGTGTAGGACTTTTACACAGCCTGGCCACATAGTGAGGCCGAACATTGAAGTAGTACGTTCAGGCGTTCTAGGAGCATAAATGACACATCTCATTTCATTCCTACCCATCACACTTTTGAAGGTCCTGGACCACAGGACAGTGAAATTACCCACAAAATGACCCCATTTTGGAAAGCAAACACCCCAATGTATATTCTATGAGACATGTGCTGCAAATAGGTACTCGGGTACTCTGATGGGCTGGAGATAGGTACTCGGATACTCTGATGGCCTGGTGACAGGTACTCGGGTACTCTGATGGCCTGGTGACAGGTACTCGGGTACTCTGATGGCCTGGTGACAGGTACTCGGGTATTCTGATGGCCTGGTGACAGGTACTCGGGTACTCTGATGGCCTGGTGACAGGTACTCGGGTACTCTGATGGCCTGGTGACAGGTACTCGGGTACTCTGATGGCCTGGTGACAGGTACTCGGGTACTCTGATGGCCTGGTGACAGGTACTCGGGTACTCTGATGGCCTGGTGACAGGTACTCGGGTACTCTGATGGCCTGGTGACAGGTACTCGGGTACTCTGATGGCCTGGTGACAGGTACTCGGGTAATCTGATGGCCTGGTGACAGGTGCTCGGGTACACTGATGGCCTGGTGACAGGTACTCGGGTACACTGATGGCCTGGTGACAGGTACTCTGGTACTCTGATGGCCTGGTGACAAGTACTCAGGTACTCTGATGGCCTGGTGACAGGTACTCAGGTACTCTGATGGCCTGGTGGCAGGTACTCTGATGGTTTGGTGACTGGTATTTGGGTACTCTGAAGGGCTGTGACAGGTACTCATATGGACTGTGACAGGTACTCGGGTACTCAGATGAACTGTGACAGGTACTCAGGTACTCAGATGGACTGTGACAGGTACTCGGTACTCTAATGGACTGTGACAGGTACTCGGGAACCCTGATGGACTGTGACAGGTACTCGGTACTCTAATGGACTGTGACAGGTACTCGGTACTCTAATGGACTGTGACAGGTACTTGGGTACCCTGATGGCCTGTGACAGGTACTCTGGTACCCTGATGGGCCGTGACAGGTACTCGGGTACCCTGATGGGCCGTGACAGGTACTCGGGTACCCTGATGGGCCGTGACAGGTACTCAGGTACTCTGACGGGCCGTGACAGGTACTCAGGTACTCTGACGTGCCGTGACAGGTACTCGGGTACTCTGATGTGCCGTGACAGGTACTCGGGTACTCTGATGTGCCGTGACAGGTACTCGGGTACTCTGATGTGCCGTGACAGGTACTTGGGTACTCTGATGGGCCGGGACAGGTACTCGGGTACTCTGATGGGCTGGGACAGGTACTCGGGTACTCTGATGGGCTGGGACAGGTACTCGGGTACTCTGATGGGCTGAGACAGGTACTCGGGTACTGAGATGGGCTGGGACAGGTACTCGGGTACTGAGATGGGCTGGGACAGGTACTCGGGTACTCTGATGGGCTGGGACAGGTACTCGGGTACTCTGATGGGCTGGGACAGGTACTCGGGTACTCTGATGGGCTGGGACAGGTACTCGGGTACTCTGATGGGCTGGGACAGGTACTCGGGTACTCTGATGGGCTGGGACAGGTACTCGGGTACTCTGATGGGCTGGGACAGGTACTCGGGTACAGGCCCGGACTGGCCATAGGGCAGACCGGGCATTTGCCCGGTGGGCCGGGACCGCCCGCGGCCGTCCGTGGCCTGTTGATGATCAGGCTGCACAGCGGGAGGTAAGCGGCGGCCGCGGCCTGATCGTGGGTAACACAGGCCACGGCCGCCGCTCGCCTACCGCCATACGGCCGTGCCTGTGTCCTGCGGAACTGGCGGCTGCATGGGCTGTGCTGTGTGTCTCTCTCACACACAGCTCAGCCTCAGCGCCGACAGTTCCGCTCTCTTCCTCCAGCTGTGAGCGTCCGCGCGGTGGGTAGAGCTTCAGGCTGCTGACACTCTTCCCCCCTCGCTCCCCCTCCCCTTCCCCTTCTCACGTCGGCAGCAGGGGAAGAGAAGGCGTTCCTTTTCGGTAGATTTCCCTCCCCATTGGCCAACACAGAGGGCCAATCAGAACAAACTAGAGGGGCATCATGGGAAATGTAGTCCCAGAGATACATGGCACCATTGGCCTCAGCAGGGTGCAGACTACAGTCCCCAGCATGCACTCTGCTGGGGTGAAAGAGAAAACCCAGAAACAAGCTGAGGAGTGCTTGTAGCAGCTATGGCAAATGAAACAGAGGACTGTGCTGGGGGAACTAATAGCCCCAGCACAACCAGCCACGCTGTACCGCACCACCAGAGAGTGACGCTGGACCGCACCACCAGAGAGAGAGCGCAACGCTGCACCGCACCACCAGAGAAAGAGCGCGACGCTGCACCGCACCACCAGAGAGAGCGCGCGACGCTGCACCGCACCATCAGAGATAGAGCGACGCTGCACCGCACCATCAGAGAAAGAGCGCGACGCTGCACCGCACCACCAGAGAGAGAGCGCGACGCTGCACCGCACCATCAGAGATAGAGCGACGCTGCACCGCACCATCAGAGAAAGAGCGCGACGCTGCACCGCACCATCAGAGAAAGAGCGCGACGCTGCACCGCACCACCAGAGAGAGAGCGCGACGCTGCACCGCACCACCAGAGAGAGCGCAAAGGTGCACCGCACCACCAGAGAGAGCGCGACGCTGCACCGCACCACCAGAGAGAGCGCGAAGGTGCACCGCACCACCAGAGAGAGCGCGAAGGTGCACCGCACCACCAGAGAGAGCGCGACGCTGCACCGCACCACCAGAGAGAGCGGACGCTGCACCGCACCACCAGAGAGAGCGGACGCTGCACCGCACCACCAGAGAGAGCGCGGCGCTGCACCGCACCACCAGAGAAAGCGCGACGCTGCACCGCACCCCCAGAGAGAGCGACGCTGCACCGCACCACCAGAGAGAGCGACGCTGCACCGCACCACCAGAGAGAGCCCCCCTGTACCTGCAGCGCCAGAGGGAGCCACTCTGTACCCGCAGCGCCAGAAAGCAGGTCAGTGTCACTGGGCCATGGACACAATAGGAGACAGACAGTACTGGCATGGCCACAATAGGACTAGGACACTATAATATAAAGGGGACTGCCCCGTAAAAGGGCACTGTAATCATTGCAGTGCCCCTTTTTAGTGCAGTTCCCTTTATATCACAGTGTCGCTGCACATTACAGTGTGGAGGACCAACACCAGCCACCCCCGCTAATGTCTACCGAAGCCACCCCCCCCCCCCCCCCCCGGTCCCTGGAAAGGTTGGCTGCTCAATCTAAAATGCCCGGGCCTATTTTTTTTCCCAGTCCGGGCCTGCTCGGGTACTCTGATGGGCTGAGACAGGTACTCGGGTACTGAGATGGGCTGGGACAGGTACTCGGGTACTCTGATGGGCTAGGACAGGTACTCGGGTACTCTGATGGGCTAGGACAGGTACTCGGGTACTCTGATGGGCTAGGACAGGTACTCGGGTACTCTGATGGGCTAGGACAGGTACTCGGGTACTCTGATGGGCTAGGACAGGTGAAAAAAGAAAAAAATATATCGCGCTTGGGGTAAAACCAAAAAAGCTGCAACCACAACCATCTAATATCTAGATACAAGAAAATACCAACAAATTATATAAAGTTGCGCTAAGATTACATGAAGGAAATAAAAAGTCCAATACAAATAATTAAAAATAAAAAATAATTGAAAGTCCAAAAAATGTGATTATTTAAACCTTCATTAAATAAAATTCAAATAAAGTTCAAATAAAGAAAAAAGGCAATCTCTTTATGAAGATGATGGACTCTTCGTTTTCCTAAAGGGCCAGAAAATAGAGAGACTAATCCTTCTCATGGATTCACTGAATTCTTCTCACACTTCCAATATTTGAAAAAGTTTGACCCTTACCACAATGGGTGGACTTCCAGTCAATGGAGTCGTTAATGCGAGCAGACAGCCCTCTGCGGGGTTCTTTAGTATGCGATCCGTCCTGTTGCGATGTCAGGCGTATGGATAAATGTAGATCTTATGAGGGTGATCAATGTGGATTATAACCAATGCGTGCGTTTTCCTCTCACGAATATCACAGGTACTGGCAATCCGATCACCCTATACGTCTGGAGTTTGTTTGTAGCTCCCCGGTAGGTTTTCCAATATCAGGGTTTTATAACGAGCAAAACCTATGGAAAAACAGAAAAAACTACTCGGGCCTCACGGCCACGAGCAGAGGGGGGGAAAAGACGAGGGACTCCAATCGTGAAAGTACCGTTTGGCAAATGACCATTTATTAAAAAGTTTGTTTAAACATACAGCAGACCAGTGACCGAACGGGTCCAATATCAATAAAAAATAGGTAGTATACAATAGACCGTAAGGCTCGATCAAGTCGGTCTAACTAAACTACATGAAAAGATACATATGTAAAAAAACCGGTTAGAAAAATAAAACAAATATACACCCATGCTAGGGAATATTCAAAGCGTGGTGGTATCAGCACAAACAGCCCGACATGTTTCGTAAAAACTTACATCCTCCTGGGGCACAGGTGATATGCTGATCCATCACATCTAAATAGCATTACAATTAAACCAAGCCTCCATTTCGTTCGAAGGGGGGAGGGTCAGCCTTCCGGTCGGACCAAGCCTCACTTTCGGACGGTAACCATTTTCTGAGAGACCATACAGAACTTAACACTTTATTAACCCCGCTCGGGTCGCCATTTTCCTGGAGACCACAACTACAATCTAAGTCGTGAGCCAAGTGTTAAAACTAAACTAGCAATGAAAATAAAAAATAAAGAATTGAACCTTAATCTTATTCGGGGGAGATGGAGGCTAGCATTCCGGCTAAGCCAGCAGCACCCCCAAACGACCGATTGTTCCTCAAAGAAAAATATATAGATATGAATATGTACCGTATGTTTCATTGGTCGAATCGTTGGTCCCGCCCGGTCCTCATTCTCGTGAAGACCAAATGCGATCCAGATTTCAAACAATGAATATCCATCCCACCTTCTTATAATGGAATTTGTACATAGTCTGCACATCCCCAATTGCAGAGTTCGTATGTAAAGAATATATGACTATTTCTGCTAGATATCACACAATGTACAGTTCATACATATAAAATTGTTAAAAAAAAAAAAAAAAAAAAAAAAAAAAAAAATTGCATGATAAAGAGAAAGGAAAGAGGATGTACTATAATTCATCCTCCTAAAAATATAAAGAAGACCCAAAAAATACATAAGTAAGTAATAAAGCAAAATAAAATATAAGATGAACGGACGTGCCTATAAGGTATAGCCTATATATCTGTTGTAGTGCGTATCCCTCATGCGTTATCTATAAAGGCATTAATTTCTATGTCTACATTTAACCCAAAGGGTCTAAGGCTCTTAATTTTGTATATCCAGCTCATTTCGAGCTTTGAGATTGCCCGCTTTTTAGGGCCCCCTCTCCAAGGTAGCTGTAATTTATCGATCCCCAAGAGGGATGTCCCTCTAGGGTCACGATCATGTATCTCCAAATAGTGTTTAGAGACCGGGTGTCCTTTAAAACCCCTTCGAATGTTACCCAAATGCTCCCCCAATCTCACATGGAGGGGGAGTAGTGTGCGACCCACATAGTGAAGTCCACAGGGACAAGTCAAAAGGTATACCACACCCTCTGTGGAGCAAGTTATAAATGTTTTAATAGGGAAAATTTGTTTATTATTTTCTGAACAGAACTCTGTTGTTTTTTTTACTTTTATCTTATTAATGGAGCACGCACAGCATTTGTTGCATTTGAAAAATCCTGTCAGGTTCTGAAAGAACATGGGCTTGATTGTCGGGGGGTCGCATACATTGGGTGCGATTCTATGTCTAATTGATGGCACACCCTTAAAGACCACCTGTGGTCTGTCAGGGAGTGATGGACCCAAAATTTGGTCGTTTTTGACTATGTGCCAGTGCTTACGTATAATCTTCTTAACTGAGAAATGCTGCTGAGAGAATCCAGTGACAAATGGGCACTGGAAATTACCGTTAGTATTAATCCCCTCCGTCTCCGTTCTTTCCCTAAGCAGAAGGCTACGGTCCATCTCCCGTACCTCCCTCAGTTTCTCTTTTAGAGCCTGTTCCTCATACCCTTTGGCCAATAGTCTCTCCATAAGAACTCCAGCCTGCATATCAAAATCTTCCTCTCGAGAGCAATTACGCCTCATTCTAATGAATTGACTTTTCGGAACCGACTGTAGCCACGCTTTATGGTGGCAACTGTCATGTGGAATGAAAGCGTTACGGTCGGTGTCCTTAAAGAACGTAGCTGTTAGTAAATCATTTCCCTCATTCCAGATTTTTAAGTCCAGAAAGTTAATGGTATGTTGGCTTGCTTCATATTTAAATTCTATCCCTCTATCATTCCTATTGAGTTCTGTCATGAACCCCTCAAGTGACTCTAAGGAGCCATTCCATAGGAGGAGGACGTCATCTATATATCTAGCCCAAAGGGCCAGTTCAGGTCTTTTATCTGAATAGATGATGTCCTCCTCCCATTTCCCCATGAAGAGATTCGCCAAACTGGGGGCAAATTTAGCCCCCATGGCTACTCCTCTTTTTTGGAGAAAAAAATCTCCTGCATGCCAGAAAAAATTATGCAAAGTGGCATATTCTAGGAGCTCCATGATGAAATCCTTCTGTTTATCCAATAAACCTGAATTTTTATCTAGAAAATACTTTACTGACCAAAGACCCCAATCATGTGGAATCACTGTGTATAAGGACGTCACGTCCGCTGTGACCATCCAAGTACCCTCTTGGTATTGACAGTTCTTTAGAATGTTGATAGCATGCCTTGTGTCTTTAATGTAAGCAGGCAGAAGTTTGACCAGAGGTTGTAGAAACCCGTCTATGTATTTCCCGGCCCTTGACGTTAATGAGTCAATGCCGCTAATAATGGGTCTCCCCGGTGGGCAGATCGGGTCTTTGTGTATTTTCGGCAGATAATACATGACGGGTATCCTGGAAGAAACAGGGACTAAAAAAGACTTCTCTTTTTTATTTAAAATACCCGACTCAAAGCCTCGCTTAACAATATCCTCCAGTTCCCTTTTATATTTGAATCTTGGATCCCCAGGGAGTGGAATGTACGTGTCAGTATCTCCGACGATTCTGTTAAGTTCCCCTAAGTAGTCCTCTTTATTTAGTACCACAATCCCCCCTCCCTTATCCGCGGGTCTAATAACTAGGTTGTTCCGGTTACAAAGTTGGTTGAGGCCCATTTGTAATTCCCTTGTTCTTTTTATCTCTTTGATTTTCAGACATTCGAGGTCTCTGAGGACAACGTCTCTAAAAACCTTGATGGATGCAGATAGACCGCCTGGGGGGTTAAAGAGGGATGCGTTACTCAAGCCAGAATGTTTAATACTGGTCTGGTTAATCGCATTCCTTTCTTTTGCATTAGACAGCATATACCTTTTAATGTTCAATCTCCTAGTGTATTTTTGTATGTCCATATATGTTTCAAACTTATTGAGAGCCTTAGGGGGGGGCATATTTTAGCCCCTTATCCAAGACGGAAATCTCAGCCTCACCCCCATAAGATCTACATTTATCCATACGCCTGACATCGCAACAGGACGGATCGCATACTAAAGAACCCCGCAGAGGGCTGTCTGCTCGCATTAACGACTCCATTGACTGGGAGTCCACCCATTGTGGTAAGGGTCAAACTTTTTCAAATATTGGAAGTGTGAGAAGAATTCAGTGAATCCATGAGAAGGATTAGTCTCTCTATTTTCTGGCCCTTTAGGAAAACGAAGAGTCCATCATCTTCATAAAGAGATTGCCTTTTTTCTTTATTTGAACTTTATTTGAATTTTATTTAATGAAGGTTTAAATAATCACATTTTTTGGACTTTCAATTATTTTTTATTTTTAATTATTTGTATTGGACTTTTTATTTCCTTCATGTAATCTTAGCGCAACTTTATATAATTTGTTGGTATTTTCTTGTATCTAGATATTAGATGGTTGTGGTTGCAGCTTTTTTGGTTTTACCCCAAGCGCAATATATTTTTTTCTTTTTTCTCTAGTATTTGGGTAATATCGCTATATTCGCAGCTGGGGATATACACTTTTCAGGATTGGTGTGGTGTTAAACATTAGTGTACTGTTTAGTACGAATTTTCTTTTTTTTTTTTTTTTTTAAATCGATAAGATTGATACCGTTTTTATTCACAAATCGCACGGATTGCAGGATATATCTGATAGATTGGTGTTGTGTTAAATATTAGTGTACTGTTTAGTACAAATTTTTTTTTTTTTTTTTTTTTCTTCTTATCACAGAATTGCAATATATAATCGATAAGATTGATACCGTCTGTATTCACAAATCGCACGGATTGCAGGATATATCTGATAGATTGGTGTTGTGTTAAATATTAGTGTACTGTTTAGTACCAATTTTTTTTCTTTTTTCTTATCACAGAATTGCAATATATAATCGATAAGATTGATACCGTCTGTATTCACAAATCGCACGGATCGCAGGGTTTATTTGATAGAGAATATCACTTTAAATTCACAAATCGCACGTAATCCTTTACTATTATGGACGTCTTTGAATATAGGTCCACTAGGGTTATTAAGACCGATGGAGTCTTTGAAGAGAGGGAACCTGAGGGAGACCTTGGAGGCCTGTTCATGCGATTAAAAAACTTAATGATTTCTGAAATCCATACGCAATGGGACATAGCGTTTTTAGAGCAATACGTGGCAGAATCTATGGTCCCACGGAGCTTAAGGTGGGATGTAGGCCCCCAGAAGGGGGAGTCTGAACTGGAAGACTGGTTTAAATATTTTAATACAGCAGGGGTTCAGTTCCTCATTTTCTTAATGCAGAAAAAGAATAGTAAATTGGGACGTTTAGACACAGAGATTAAACTTATTAAAGATAAACTCTCACCCCATATTGGAAGTGAGGAATATAAAGAAAGATCAGGTAGCCTTAAAAAACTATTAGAGAAAGAGGAAGTCGAGCAAAAGAATAAAAAAAGGAAAAAATATAATAGAGATGTAGGAGACTACAAAAATGGTCTAGTGTTTGACTGGCAGAGTAAAATTATTAACAATGAAGTGGAACCTATGGTCTGTTCAGAAACCATGGAACCTTCCACATCTAACATGAGTCAGGGTAACACTGGTCAGTCTAAGAAAATGGACAATAATCAGTATAGACCTCCGTTGAATCAAACTCAGCGACAGGACAACAATAGAAGGGTGTCCTACAGATCTCCTGAGAGATACTATAAACCACCTCAATTGAGATCAAAGACTCCGGGTTACCCTCCTAAGAACCCCGGAAAAAAATCCCCTTATTGGAAACCTAAAAATAAGAAACCTTTTAACGACGCAAGACAAGGGAACCATTATCCATATGCTGCATTTCCGAACGAGATGTATGGGAATGAATATGGACCTTATGGGAACCAGGGTAACATGTATAGGGAGGATATGTATCAGGAATATAACATCCCAACTCAAAACAGATTCCAAGGTATGAATAATCAAGATACATACTTTCAAAATAGGTCCGACTCGCAAGGGGAACATAGGGGACCGAGAGGTGGGGGTAGAGAGAGAAACCCTTGGTACCAACCCCCATACCCTCAAAGAAGAGAGTCAGAGTGGGGACCTCCTCAATATCCCCGATGGGAGGAACGCCCATCAGAACAGTGGGGTTTTCCCAGGGAGGGACAGAATGTAGAAAGACCTATAGAACCCAGAGAGGAAAGAGAGGTGGACGGAGATCAAAAAGCAAAACGAAAAAGGGAATAAATGGAGAGGGAATTTTCAATCTCAGTAGTGTCACTCTTACTGAGGCTGAGATTTCCGTCTTGGATAAGGGGCTAAAATATGCCCCCCCTAAGGCTCTCAATAAGTTTGAAACATATATGGACATACAAAAATACACTAGGAGATTGAACATTAAAAGGTATATGCTGTCTAATGCAAAAGAAAGGAATGCGATTAACCAGACCAGTATTAAACATTCTGGCTTGAGTAACGCATCCCTCTTTAACCCCCCAGGTGGTCTATCTGCATCCATCAAGGTTTTTAGAGACGTTGTCCTCAGAGACCTCGAATGTCTGAAAATCAAAGAGATAAAAAGAACAAGGGAATTACAAATGGGCCTCAACCAACTTTGTAACCGGAACAACCTAGTTATTAGACCCGCGGATAAGGGAGGGGGGATTGTGGTACTAAATAAAGAGGACTACTTAGGGGAACTTAACAGAATCGTCGGAGATACTGACACGTACATTCCACTCCCTGGGGATCCAAGATTCAAATATAAAAGGGAACTGGAGGATATTGTTAAGCGAGGCTTTGAGTCGGGTATTTTAAATAAAAAAGAGAAGTCTTTTTTAGTCCCTGTTTCTTCCAGGATACCCGTCATGTATTATCTGCCGAAAATACACAAAGACCCGATCTGCCCACCGGGGAGACCCATTATTAGCGGCATTGACTCATTAACGTCAAGGGCCGGGAAATACATAGACGGGTTTCTACAACCTCTGGTCAAACTTCTGCCTGCTTACATTAAAGACACAAGGCATGCTATCAACATTCTAAAGAACTGTCAATACCAAGAGGGTACTTGGATGGTCACAGCGGACGTGACGTCCTTATACACAGTGATTCCACATGATTGGGGTCTTTGGTCAGTAAAGTATTTTCTAGATAAAAATTCAGGTTTATTGGATAAACAGAAGGATTTCATCATGGAGCTCCTAGAATATGCCACTTTGCATAATTTTTTCTGGCATGCAGGAGATTTTTTTCTCCAAAAAAGAGGAGTAGCCATGGGGGCTAAATTTGCCCCCAGTTTGGCGAATCTCTTCATGGGGAAATGGGAGGAGGACATCATCTATTCAGATAAAAGACCTGAACTGGCCCTTTGGGCTAGATATATAGATGACGTCCTCCTCCTATGGAATGGCTCCTTAGAGTCACTTGAGGGGTTCATGACAGAACTCAATAGGAATGATAGAGGGATAGAATTTAAATATGAAGCAAGCCAACATACCATTAACTTTCTGGACTTAAAAATCTGGAATGAGGGAAATGATTTACTAACAGCTACGTTCTTTAAGGACACCGACCGTAACGCTTTCATTCCACATGACAGTTGCCACCATAAAGCGTGGCTACAGTCGGTTCCGAAAAGTCAATTCATTAGAATGAGGCGTAATTGCTCTCGAGAGGAAGATTTTGATATGCAGGCTGGAGTTCTTATGGAGAGACTATTGGCCAAAGGGTATGAGGAACAGGCTCTAAAAGAGAAACTGAGGGAGGTACGGGAGATGGACCGTAGCCTTCTGCTTAGGGAAAGAACGGAGACGGAGGGGATTAATACTAACGGTAATTTCCAGTGCCCATTTGTCACTGGATTCTCTCAGCAGCATTTCTCAGTTAAGAAGATTATACGTAAGCACTGGCACATAGTCAAAAACGACCAAATTTTGGGTCCATCACTCCCTGACAGACCACAGGTGGTCTTTAAGGGTGTGCCATCAATTAGACATAGAATCGCACCCAATGTATGCGACCCCCCGACAATCAAGCCCATGTTCTTTCAGAACCTGACAGGATTTTTCAGATGCAACAAATGCTGTGCGTGCTCTATTAATAAGATAAAAGTAAAAAAAACAACAGAGTTCTGTTCAGAAAATAATAAACAAATTTTCCCTATTAAAACATTTATAACTTGCTCCACAGAGGGTGTGGTATACCTTTTGACTTGTCCCTGTGGACTTCACTATGTGGGTCGCACACTACTCCCCCTCCATGTGAGATTGGGGGAGCATTTGGGTAACATTCGAAGGGGTTTTAAAGGACACCCGGTCTCTAAACACTATTTGGAGATACATGATCGTGACCCTAGAGGGACATCCCTCTTGGGGATCGATAAATTACAGCTACCTTGGAGAGGGGGCCCTAAAAAGCGGGCAATCTCAAAGCTCGAAATGAGCTGGATATACAAAATTAAGAGCCTTAGACCCTTTGGGTTAAATGTAGACATAGAAATTAATGCCTTTATAGATAACGCATGAGGGATACGCACTACAACAGATATATAGGCTATACCTTATAGGCACGTCCGTTCATCTTATATTTTATTTTGCTTTATTACTTACTTATGTATTTTTTGGGTCTTCTTTATATTTTTAGGAGGATGAATTATAGTACATCCTCTTTCCTTTCTCTTTATCATGCAATTTTATTTTTTTTTTTTTTTTTTTTTTTTTTTAAACAATTTTATATGTATGAACTGTACATTGTGTGATATCTAGCAGAAATAGTCATATATTCTTTACATACGAACTCTGCAATTGGGGATGTGCAGACTATGTACAAATTCCATTATAAGAAGGTGGGATGGATATTCATTGTTTGAAATCTGGATCGCATTCGGTCTTCACGAGAATGAGGACCGGGCGGGACCAACGATTCGACCAATGAAACATACGGTACATATTCATATCTATATATTTTTCTTTGAGGAACAATCGGTCGTTTGGGGGTGCTGCTGGCTTAGCCGGAATGCTAGCCTCCATCTCCCCCGAATAAGATTAAGGTTCAATTCTTTATTTTTTATTTTCATTGCTAGTTTAGTTTTAACACTTGGCTCACGACTTAGATTGTAGTTGTGGTCTCCAGGAAAATGGCGACCCGAGCGGGGTTAATAAAGTGTTAAGTTCTGTATGGTCTCTCAGAAAATGGTTACCGTCCGAAAGTGAGGCTTGGTCCGACCGGAAGGCTGACCCTCCCCCCTTCGAACGAAATGGAGGCTTGGTTTAATTGTAATGCTATTTAGATGTGATGGATCAGCATATCACCTGTGCCCCAGGAGGATGTAAGTTTTTACGAAACATGTCGGGCTGTTTGTGCTGATACCACCACGCTTTGAATATTCCCTAGCATGGGTGTATATTTGTTTTATTTTTCTAACCGGTTTTTTTACATATGTATCTTTTCATGTAGTTTAGTTAGACCGACTTGATCGAGCCTTACGGTCTATTGTATACTACCTATTTTTTATTGATATTGGACCCGTTTGGTCACTGGTCTGCTGTATGTTTAAACAAACTTTTTAATAAATGGTCATTTGCCAAACGGTACTTTCACAATTGGAGTCCCTCGTCTTTTCCCCCCCTCTGCTCGTGGCCGTGAGGCCCGAGTAGTTTTTTCTGTTTTTCCATAGGTTTTGCTCGTTATAAAACCCTGATATTGGAAAACCTACCGGGGAGCTACAAACAAACTCCAGACGTATAGGGTGATCGGATTGCCAGTACCTGTGATATTCGTGAGAGGAAAACGCACGCATTGGTTATAATCCACATTGATCACCCTCATAAGATCTACATTTATCCATACGCCTGACATCGCAACAGGACGGATCGCATACTAAAGAACCCCGCAGAGGGCTGTCTGCTCGCATTAACGACTCCATTGACTGGAAGTCCACCCATTGTGGTAAGGGTCAAACTTTTTCAAATATTGGAAGTGTGAGAAGAATTCAGTGAATCCATGAGAAGGATTAGTCTCTCTATTTTCTGGCCCTTTAGGAAAACGAAGAGTCCATCATCTTCATAAAGAGATTGCCTTTTTTCTTTATTTGAACTTTATTTGAATTTTATTTAATGAAGGTTTAAATAATCACATTTTTTGGACTTTCAATTATTTTTTATTTTTAATTATTTGTATTGGACTTTTTATTTCCTTCATGTAATCTTAGCGCAACTTTATATAATTTGTTGGGCTAGGACAGGTACTCGGGTACTCTGATGGGCTAGGACAGGTACTCAAATACTCTGATGGACTGTGACAGGTACTCTGATGGACTGTGATTGACAGGTACTATGAGGGGTGGTGACAGGTCCTCTTTATTGGGTGGGGGGGGGGCAATCAGTGTGATTGGTGTACACTGTATGCGGTAACGAGATGTTACCGCAATCTCCTCCTCACACACGATCGGTGTGTGAGGAGGAGAACCCGGTAACATCCCGTTACCACGGTTTGTTTACATTTTAGTGATCGGCTGTGAAAGGATCACAGCCGATCACGTGGGTAAACAGCCGGCCAATGGCTGTTTACCAGCGTCGGTGATGAGCAGTGTTCCTGGGGAATACGCCGCCACCGACGTGCACGCGCAGCGCGCTCGCGATCGCGCGCATGCGCCGTGCACGTTCGGGGTGTGACCACATGTGATCGGCCGTGACTTCATCACGGCCGATCACGTGGTAAACAGCCATAACGAATGGCTGTTCACCCCCTTCGGTGGCGAGCGGTGTCTCCGTGACACGCCGCCACCGAAGAAACAGGGATGCTCGCGCACGATCGCGCGCATTCCCTGTTTAAACGGGAGGCCGTCATATGACGGCCTCCCGCCGCAATAGATGCGCCGCCTGGCCGTCATTTGACGGTCGGCGGTCAGCATCTAGTTAAAGGATGTTAAATATAATACTAGGCAGCAGGGTTGGATGGACAAGGGGATTCAGTGCATCCGACCAGTCCCCAAGTCAAAAGTCCACTCCGTTCAAACAGGCTAACAACTGGGGGGATGGAGATAGCTCCGCAGTCGGTCCTCAAATGGGGGTGTAGCGCTACCACCTGTATGAAGGCTCACAATGCCCAGCTTTAGCACGGGAGCAAGCACGTAGGCAACCGTACCTAGCGTGCGCTCCGTCCTGCGTTCCACCTAACACACGTGACAATGCGGAAGTGGCGTGATTGCGTCATACGCGTTTCATCATAAGATGTCCTCAGTGACCCTTATGGTGAAACGCGTATGACGCAATCACGCACGCCACTTCCGCATTGTCACGTGTGTTAGGTGGAACGCAGGACGGAACGCACGCTAGGTACGGTTGCCTACGTGCTTGCTCCCGTGCTAAAGCTGGGCATTGTGAGCCTTCATACAGGTGGTAGCACTACACCCCCATTTGAGGACCGACGGCGGAGCTATCTCCATCCCCCCAGTTGTTAGCCTGTTTGAACGGAGTGGACTGTTGACTTGGGGACTGGTCGGATGCACTGAATCCCCTTGTCCATCCAACCCTGCTGCCTAGTATTATATTTAACATCCTTTAATATCAGCGCCTTAAAAAGCTTCTCACCAGGGCTCGCTATAGGGCTTATGGTTTTGGAGAGGTGCATATACGTTTAGCCACCTACACTCTGTGCACAGTATGAGTCTTTTATATATATATATAGACTTATATTTTACATTTTGCATTTTTTCTGCATCTTTGATTTTTATTTTCAGCTTTATTCTTCAAATTTATTATATAGATTTTTGGGTTTTTTAATCATATATATTTTTTATTCCTTGGTACCGATACTTACCCTTTGTGTCATACTGGGGTGGTACATTATATACCCCCCAAAGGGTTTTCTGTGTGGTATTTTCTGTGAATGCCATAAAAAAAAAATTTTTGTAAAAAATTTTTTTTTTTGTAGTTTAGCTCATTTTATATATTGACCTTCAGTTATTACATTTTTTGTTATTATATTTTTATTTTTGAAAAACACATCTCTGTCTGAATACCGATGTGTGAATAAAAGTTTATGGTTTTTTAAAACTACACACCTTTGTTGGAATTACTACACTATGGAATCCTCCCCCCCTTCTTTTTTCCTTGAGGAAACTCTGAATACCAATATCAGTCTCACCTGCTCATCAGGACTTGAGTGGACTACAATCTCTGCAAATAATCTCTCATCAGCGCATCTACGCCAGCAGTGTGATATCTACGGGCCTGACTGCCCTGTGTGGGCTCATAGTTTCGGTGAGTGGGGAGCTAAAGGGGGCGAGCACGAAAGTCACCTGAAAATCTGTTCCTGGGCACCAGTCACTTTTCCACCTACTGCACTCTTTTTGCTGTGAAGATTTTGTGGACTTATTAATTACTAATTTTTCATTTTTTAATTTTTTCTAGTAATATATTTTTTTTCACTTTTTGGACTGCATTTATAGCTCTTAATAGATTATCTGGGGCTAACTTTGAGATTTATATGCATTTTCTTGGGTAATAATTATCACATTGATTTATTTAATATTTATTTATGTAATATCTCCTATTTTATGGATTTACATTCCTGGTATTATCACATATTTGAGGGTATATTACACTGTATGTTCACCGTATTTTCACTTTATTTATTTTTATTCATGCAATTAACTTCACTGTGTTAATTTTTCAACACATTTATCAATTTAGTGGCATATTAATATTTTATTATTTACCACGTATTTTTCACTGCTGCACGCTATGCATATGTTATTTACCATATTACTAATTTCCGCTGCTTACATAGTTGTCTAGTTTTGTGTCTACGTAGTCAAGCTTGGTCTTATTTATAGCCATCTTTTGTGGTACCTGATTGGCTGTGTTCAGGAATTGTTGTATAATATTGTTGGCAGTGTGTCTCTATTTTCTATATTCTGCATATTAGTAGTAGTTAGCTTTAGGGGGGTTATATATGTACTTCCCTTCCCTCTCTCCTCCTGTGTAATTCATATCAGATCCTATCCAGAGGAGTATATATATCTATATGACACCTCTTGTGGCTTTGTGATAGGACCTGAAGGTTTGGCAGGGGTTCTTGGAGTCATTTAATGGCCGGGCGCTTTGGATGTCCGGTCCAATCAGCAATGGGGATCTTGAGTTGTTTACCGATGCGGCGGGGTCCACGGGTTTTGGGGCCATCTTTAAGGGCCAATGGTGCGCCGCTCCCTGGCCAGTGGAATGGTCCGAGGCGGGGTTGCTGAAGAACTTTGTTCTGCTGGAATTGTTCCCCATCGTGGTGGCGGTGAAGTTATGGGGGGGAGGCGTTCAGAAATATGAAGGTGAGGTTTAACTGTGATAACTTGGGAGTAGTTCAGGTGGTCAATCGGCTGACGGCAGCCTCTGGGCCGGTTGTCAGGCTTCTACGACACCTGGTACTGCGGTGTCTACAGGTGAATGCTTTCATTTATGCTGTGCACTTGCCTGGAGTGGAGAACACGATGGCTGACGCTCTGTCTCGTTTTCAGTGGGACAGATTTCGGGGACTGGCGCCAGAGGCAGAGCGTCAAGGGATCGACTGCCCCACGTGGTTGTGGGGCGTTGCGCTGGAGTAACGGCGAGGTGGATTCAGCAGTCTGTGAGCGAGGCGATCTGGAGGGCCTACTCGAAGGTGTGGCAAGAGTGGTCGGCTTGCCTAGAGGTTATCGGCATGGCCACGGGCGACGCGGGCATGGCTCAGGCGGTCTTTTATTTTCTGAGTGGGGCTATGGATAGAGGGGTGTCGGCGGCCACGATTGACCGGAAACTGTCAGCATTGGCCTTCTTATTCAAATGGCAGGGGCAGCGGGATCATACAAAGGAGTTTTGGTTGCGGCAGGCGGTGAAAGGCTACAGGAGGGCACACAGGAGTAGGGATGGGAGGCAGCCGGTTTCTTTTGGCCTCCTTCAGGGCTTGTGCTGGGCGGTAGCCGGTGTCTGCAGTTCAGCGTATGAACAGGCGCTGTTTCGGGCGGCATTCGCCCTCGCTTTCTTTGGGGCGTTGAGGGTGGGTGAACTGGTTAGCCGTTCAAGACAGGCGGTAGGGGGTTTGGCGCTGGGGGATGTGGAGCTGGGCCGGGAAAGGGTTCGCCTCTGGATCCGTCGGTCCAAGACTGACCAAGCCAGAAAAGGGGTTGCTGTGGAGGTGGCTGGGATTGAGGACGAGGATATTTGCCCAGTGAAGGCGGTGGACAGATTCCTAGCGGTGCGGCCGAGGGTCGCGGGCCCCTTTTTCATTCATTTGGATGGTTCTTCACTGTCCAAGTTTCAGTTTGTTTCGATTTTTCATAAGTGTGTAAGGGTATCAGGTTTTGACCCGCTGAATTTTTCTTCCCATTCCTTTAGGATTGGGGCGGCTACGGAGGCTTCCAGGGCTGGTTTGGGTTCTGCGGCGGTCAGGAGGATTGGGAGGTGGGATTCGGATCGTTTTAAATTGTAAGTCCGCCCACAATGGTTAGGTTATTGAGCGGGTTGTGGGGACTGGGTAGGGCTGGTGGGGTAGGCTTAAGTGGGTGATGGCTGTTCTAACCCCCCCCTTTTTTTTTCCTCTTTTTGTTTTGTCGTTTACAGGTTATGAAGTTGGTCTGGTATGGATACTGGGCCATTCTTTTGTTTTTTGGGGTGCGAAGAGAGCTGACATTCGGCCGAACGGCAGACAACTCCGCATACCTAGACAGGAGGCGCAGGTTCGGTGGATTGGGGTTCCGGGCATGCGTTGGAACAGGGTCTTGGGAGAAGTCCATAGATTTGCTAGACTGGACAGGCCTCCGAATGTTTTGCTATTTCATGTTGGGGGCAATGACATGGGTGCTAGGTCTATGAGGCAATTTATCAGGGATATCAAGTGTGATTTCCTGCGGTTTAAGTCAGATTACCCGGGAATGGTCATGGTCTGGTCGGATATGGTGGTAGGTCATCCTGGCGTTGGGCGTTATCTGATAAAAAGGTTGACAGGGCCAGGGTGAAGGTAAACAAAGAGGTCAGCAGGTTCTTCATCAGGAATGGGGGCCTGGCTATCCGCCATAGGGAGTTGGAAGTTGACACCTGGTGGTATTTGCGGAGTGACGGAGTCCACTTGAATGATGTGGGTACTGATCTATGGTCACTGGGCCTTCAGGACGGCATTCAATGAGGACTGTGTGTGTGGAGGTGCCCGAAAGGGTAAGGGGTTACCCCTTTCGGGCTGTGGCGGTTCTGGGGGCTTTAGATGAGGAAGTGAGGTACAGGTAAAAGGCCTGTTGTACCCATCCATGGGATGGGGGTGGTTATGTACTTCCAGGTTACGAGGGTTTAACCTGGAAGGGTTTAAAACGCGTAGGTCACTGCTACAGTTGGTTATAGCCTCCGAGACAGGGGTTGCCGTCTGGAGGTCAAGAGGTTACAGTTGAAGTTGTTGGCAGTGACCATTTTATGTTGTGATGCTACGTACCCATGACCCCTTGGAAAGGCTGGGAAAGTTTTTACCGTATTTAAATGTTGGTATTTATTAAATATTATATTTTGGTTAATAAAAAGTTTAGGCCTGATGGCCATTTACTCCAAAATCTGTCCAGTCGTTTAAGAGGGACAAGGTTTGGGAGGGGGCGGGTAAGCCGGGTTATGAAGGTTCCAGGTAATGTAAAACATAACACTGGGTTGAGTCCTACAGATGTCATGAGAGCTGCGTAAAGGAAAGTAACTGAGCGAGAACCGTGACAAACGTAAGCTGACAAAAGTGAGTAGTGGCAACCGAGGCTGCATGAGAAAACGCAACCTGCCTAGAGAATGCAGGTAACCCAACGTAAGTGAAAGAGCAACAAAGGAACACAAGTTACATGGAAAATGTGAGCGACAAGGGAAATGTGAGTGACATGGGAAACACGCGTGATAAGGGAAAGGCGAGCGACAAGGGAAACATAGGCTACAAGGGAACGTAAGCGACAAGGAAACATGTGCTATAAGGGAGACGTAAACGACAAGGAAGACGTGAGCGATAAAGGAGACGTGAGCGATAAAGGGAAGCCCGGAAACGCAGGCTGGACGTAGGTGCAGGGCTGGCATGACAGATGCTAGGTAGCCCCTATAGGGTTAAACCTAGAGAGAAGGAAGAGGGAGGGGTGGAGCGGCAGGAGAGAGAGAGGAGAGGGCGGAGCGCCATATAAGGAGGGGGAGGAGCTACAACAGGAAGCGTGGGGTCACAAGTTGGAAGTTGCCTGCCCACCCGCCCCTTTAGGTTAAGTTGTTGTGCTGTTTTGTTTTCTGGTCGCTGTCGGGTTTCTCATTTTTCTTGCAGGTTCGGTGGAGGAGGTCGTCATAGCAGTGGAAGGCGGTGTCTTTGGTCTTTGACGGGGTAAAGGAAATTAAGTGATGGAACGGTGTGGGGGGCTCATAGAGGGTATGTGCCCCTTTTGGTGTATCCCAGCGGAAGGGTAGGCTGGGATACGGGTTTGGTGACACTGCGGGAAGGTGGGGTTGTCTCCGGGCTGTTAAACGGCCGGAGGCCTTGTATGGTACAAATTTGGGTCCCGCAGTGGGTTTTGGTTTTGGAAAATGGTAACGTTAAATGGAACCGAGGTACCGTCAAAGACCAAACGACTGGGAGTTGTAATTGCTGTTGCAATATATATATATAAGTATGTTTCTATTATAACATTAAAGTTATTTATTTTATTTTGGTTAAAGTTCTGGTTACATAAAAGGCTGCTATGGCCAATTTATACTCCAAACTCCGGTGTGGTCTATTTTTTGGGAATGGGTAAGGTAAAATGGTAATGGTATAGGTATGGGTAGTAAAGGGAATACTTACGGAAGGGGTAATTACCGAATGCATAGGTCAGGGAGATGTAAGCGATAAGGGAGATGTGAGCGATAAAGGAGACGTGAGCGATAAAGAAACGTGCGCAACGCGGCAAACATGAGTGACAAAGCAAACCTTAGGCCGCGTACACACGCGCGGACTGTTTGCCCAACCTTGTTCGTCAAACAGTTTGGGCAAACAGTCCGCTCAAAATTTGCATGAGCGGACTTGCCCACACACGAGCGGACTGTTTGACGAACAAGGTTGGGCAAACAGTTCGCTCAACTTTTGAAATGAACGGACTCGCCCACGTAAGGAGGAGGCAAATCCGCCCATTTCGAGCGCGTGTACAGGTAGGCGGGGCCCGCGAAGGAGACGTCGCGGGCTCCGCCGCCTTGAATGGGCTTAAAGGGGAACCCCAACGCCGAAAAAAATCGGCGTGGGGGTTCCCCCAAAGTCCACACCAGACCCTTGTCCGAGCACGCTACCCGGCCGGCCAGGAAAGGGGGGCGAGCAAGCGTGCCCCCCCTCCTGAGCCGTACCAGGCCGCGTGCCCTCAACATGGGGGGTGCCTTGGGGAAGGGGGGGCCGCGCGGCCCCCCCACCCCAAAGCACCTTGTCCCCATGTTGATGAGGACAAGGGCCTCTTCCCGACAACCCTGGCCGTTGGTTGTCGGGGTCTGCGGGCGGGGGGCTTATCGGAATCCGGGAGCCCCCTTTAAGAAGGGGGCCCCCGGATACCGGCCCCCCACCCTATGTGAATGAGTATGGGGTACAATGTACCCCTACCCATTCACCTGTGAAATAAAGTACCAAAAAAAACACAACACAGAGAAAAAATATTTTATTGCACAGCTCCGGGGGTCTTCCGTCTTCGGGGGTCTTCTCGCCGGACTCCTCCGCTATGTGTGTGTAGCTCTTTTGCTAGCGGAGGAGTCCGGCTTTCTTCCTCCCCGCCGCCGGCCTCTTCTCCCGACTTCGGGGGTCTTGTCCCCCTCTTCGGTTCTTCTGCCGAGGAGGAGGAGGAGGAGGAGGAGGAGGAGGAGGAGGAGGAGGAGGAGGAGGAGGAGGAGGAGGAGGAGGAGGAGGAGGAGGAGGAGGAGGCGACAGAAGACCGGGCCACCGCCTCAAAAAGAGCTAGAAGAAGGCGCGGTGGCCCGGCAGAAGAACCGAAGAGGGGGACAAGACCCCCGAAGTCGGGAGAAGAGGCCGGCGGCGGGGAGGAAGAAAGCCGGACTCCTCCGCTAGCAAAAGAGCTACACACACATAGCGGAGGAGTCCGGCGAGAAGACCCCCGAAGACGGAAGACCCCCGGAGCTGTGCAATAAAATATTTTTTCTCTGTGTTGTGTTTTTTTTGGTACTTTATTTCACAGGTGAATGGGTAGGGGTACATTGTACCCCATACTCCTTCACATAGGGTGGGGGGCCGGTATCCGGGGGCCCCCTTCTTAAAGGGGGCTCCCGGATTCCGATAAGCCCCCCGCCCGCAGACCCCGACAACCAACGGCCAGGGTTGTCGGGAAGAGGCCCTTGTCCTCATCAACATGGGGACAAGGTGCTTTGGGGTGGGGGGGCCGCGCGGCCCCCCCTTCCCCAAGGCCCCCCCCATGTTGAGGGCACGCGGCCTGGTACGGCTCAGGAGGGGGGGCGCGCTCGCTCGCCCCCCTTTCCTGGCCGGCCGGGTAGCGTGCTCGGACAAGGGTCTGGTGTGGACTTTGGGGGAACCCCCACGCCGATTTTTTTCGGCGTTGGGGTTCCCCTTTAAGCCCATTCCAGGCGGCGGAGCCCGCAACGTCTCCTTCGCGGGCCCAGCCTACCTGTACACGCGCTCGAAATGGGCGGACTTTCCGAGCGGGAACAGTCCGCTCATTTCGAAAGTACAGCGGACAGGCCCACACACGGGCGGACTGTTCGCTCAAACACAGTTTCAGCGGACAGTTTTTCGGAATTTCCGAAAGACTTTGTCCGTCCAACTGTCCGCTGAAACTGTCCGCTGAAAGCCCACACACGAGCGGACTGTCCGCCCAAACACTGTTCAGCGGACAAGGTTGGGCGAACAGTCCGCCCGTGTGTACGCGGCCTTAGTAACAAGGAAAATGTGAGATAAGGAGGGATGAAAGACACATGCGACATGTAAATTGCAGGGAAATTGTAAATTGCATGGAAATTGCACATTGCATGGAAATCGTAAAATTGCATGGAAACTTAAAATTGCATGGAAAAAGTAATTTGCATAGAAAACTTAAATTGTATGGAAACGTAAATTGCATGGAAAACGTAAATGCATGGAAAACATAAATTACCTGAAAACATAAAAACGTGAGCAACGTAACCTGCCTGAGCAATATAAATTGCATGAGAAAAGTAACTAAGAATGTGACAATTAAAAACGATCACCTCAATCTGTTGAAAACCCATAGACGTGATGAGTAACCTGCAGTGGAAACGTGGATAGCCCTGCCGAGCGTAACATGACATAAACTGAAATACGTACCTGAAACGGCCCGAGAAACACCAAACAGACTCCTGACACCTGCAGCAAAGAAGCCAAATCCACCCCTACAGAAAGAAACAAATGCACACAGCAACTCCTCAGGATAAAGTGTATACCTTCAACGTCAGGTTTGAGACACCACCACCCTTGCCAACCGATGTGAGGGAAAAACCCGCAAAGAACGCAACTTCGAGCTCCTGACAGCAACGTCGCTACTAACTGTTTAACATGTGCATGGTAAAACAATGAAACGACTCCTCCCCCCCCCCCCCCCCCCAAGCTGAACAGAAACTACTGAAAAAAATAAAAAATAGAAGCTGAGTAACCGCTATCGCTGCACATCCTGAAATCTATGCCCAGATCAACAACCTGCAGCTAAATAGAACAGCCCCAAAGCTAACTAAGCATGCTAAAACGTGACCAGTAACCCAGAGCAATTGCTGAAAAACGAAGGGAGGGATGGCAAACTTCCCCCTTACCTGCGCCCTTAGCGCACAAGATCCCCGAACGACCACCCTAAGGAGATGACTTGCCGAGAGCATATGCACCACGAGGCTGCCACACATCCTCCTCACTGGAAATGACGCCAGAGTTGCCCGGAAATGACGCCGAGAACCTACGACCACGAGGGAGGAGGCCAAGGAGGGCAGGCTTTATGTGGCCTGACTTCTCCCACAAACACAGGCTTTCAGACATAATAAGTAAAATAAATAAATTGCGGCGCTACCAAAAAATAGAATAAAAAATATAGAATATATCAAAACATATATAGTGCAAAAAAAAAAAGTGAATCCGCCTCACTAAAGTGATAAATGTGCAATATAGGACAATATAATATGTTGCATCTAATAAAATGATAAATGTGCATAAATGATCAAACAATCATGCATAAAATAATGACACAATCCAAAATGCAAAAAAAGGTTGCTGAATTAAATGTGCAAACAATGCAATAATAAATAAATAGTGCTCCTCAATTAAAGTCCATGCAATTGCTTCGTGAGCATATAACAAAGTCCATGCATAAGATTAAAAGTGACTTTCAAACACGTGACTGTCCACCGACTAACTTCAGTGCAAAGCTTGTGTACCACCAGTTTCCCCCAGCCTCTCACCTCAAATGCTTAGTAAACAAGCACTGTATGCAAGCAGAAGCTAATCCATCCTCATCCGTCCAGCAAATAATATGCCCCTGTACACATACGATTAATCCTTTCCCAGGTTCTTCACATAGATCCCATTATAGTGGGCGGTACATAGAGCATGGAATAAAAGGACAGGGGGGCTCTCATGTGTAGTATTCAATATTCACAGTTTAATAGAGCAAATTTTCACTTACATCAAAGCAGAAAACAGCGAGTAACGTAGTACAATCCGAACTTCCGGTCTTGGCCGCGACCGGAAGTGATGAGTGTAACACCACAGCTCCTTCCCTGATGCGTTGCGTCACGACCTCGTGACTTTTTCAGATATATATATATATATATATATATATATATATATATATATATATATATATATATATATATATATATATATATATATATAATCTATATTTTTTATTTTATTTTTTGGTAGCGCCGCAATTTATTTATTTGACTTATTATTCCTTTGGTGCTGAGATCACTATTTTTTTGCTGGCTGCTTCCACACATTTATATATATTTATATATATTTTTACTATACACATTTTTTTAGTTCTTTTTTCTTACACATCCATTATTAGTGAGGTGAAGCGCATTAGTACTTTTCATTTAGGCTTTCAGACATACTGCACAAGATTATAAGAGACTGCGGACATACTGCACAAGATTATAAGAGACTGCGGACATACTGCACAAGATTATAAGAGACTGCGGACATACTGCACAAGATTATAAAGGGACTGCGGACATACTGCACAAGATTATAAGAGACTGCGGACATACTGCACAAGATTATAAGAGACTGCGGACATACTGCACAAGATTATAAGAGACTGTGGACATACTGCACAAGATTATAAGAGACTGCGGACATACTGCACAAGATTATAAGAGACTGCGGACATACTGCACAAGATTATAAGGGACTGCGGACATACTGCACAAGATTATAAGGGACTGCGGACATACTGCACAAGATTATAAGGGACTGCGGACATACTGCACAAGATTATAAGGGACTGCGGACATACTGCACAAGATTATAAGGGACTGCAGACATACTGCACAAGATTATAAGGGACTGCGGACATACTGCACAAGATTATAAGAGGCTGCAGACATACTGCACAAGATTATAAGAGACTGAGGACATACTACATGAGATTACCAGAAAAAAAGGAGGCCAGGTGCGCCAAACTAAGTGCAGCATATAAAATCACTGTTTTATAAATGTAAAAACCAAAGCCAAATGGCTACTCACAAAAGCAGAATACGGGCATATAATGGATAATCTAGGGGGCAGGTACTTCAACGGGCCCCAATGACAGCTTTGCAGAGAGAGTGCACAGAGGACACAGGAGGCTGTATTTGTGCGCTAGCTAACAGAGAGGGGTCGGGGGTGGGAGCTCCACTCAGAACAGAGTGGCTGTAGTTAAAGCAGTGATCGGAGTGGGCGCGTCATGGGAGCTCCACTGATGCGCCCACTCCGATCACTTCTCTAACTACAGCCGTTCTTTTCCGAGGCTACATGGGGCGGAGTCAGCACGTCAGTGGAGCTCCTGGCCCCACCTCCTCACTGCTGGCTAGATCGGGATTACAGCCTTGCACTCTGCAAAGCCGTCATCGGGGCCCCAATTAGCAAGTAGCATGGGCCGCCCCTGTCACCACTGCCGCCCCGAGGCCTGGCCTCGGTGGCCTTGTAGGGAATCCAGCCCTGACTGCAGACATGGTACAGGAGATGATCAGAGACTGCAGCCGTGGTACAGGAGATGGACAGAGACTGCAGACATAGTACAGAAGATGATCAGAGACTGCAGACATAGTACAGAAGATGATCAGAGACTGCAGACATAGTACAGGAGATGGTCAGAGACTGCAGACATGATACAGGAGATGGTCAGAGACTGCAGACATGATACAGGAGATGGTCAGAGACTGCAGACATAGTACAGGAGATGGACAGAGATTTCATTTATGGCTGAACCCAGTGTAAAAGTGTAATGTATCACAGGGTTGTTCTACTCTATTTAAACCAGCTCTGCAAAATCAAATCAGTAATCTTTATTGTCAGTACATCCATGTGACAGAAGACAGCAGCACATCCAATTTCCAAAATAGAAATTGTCTTATGGACAGTGAATTGGTCAGGATTAATGGAGGACAATAAACAGTTAATGGGTCTTCTAGAATGAACTAGCAGGAAATCCTTCCAAAAAAAAAAAAAAAAAAAAAATCACAGAAGCCGTGCAGCGCACACAGAACTCTTGCTAAATAACTGAAAAGAAGCAGAAATGGTTAACAGCCAGCCGCGTGTCACACTGTCACTGGACAGAGAATGCTGAGAAGATCTTGTCAGTGTGCAGGAAAGGCAGCTATAAAAAAAGAAAAAAAAGTGAAGTCCCGGAGCAAAATGACAAAAAGAAATAGGCGTAGGGACAGCATGACTGTGCTGGATTGCACAGTTGCCATTTTAAATGGGGTGGACGCTTTAAGAGAAGGGGTAGGGTAGGGGTTAGGTAAATGGTGGTTGTGTGGTAAGGCAGCTCTTTGGGTTGCTGAGAGAGGAGTTCAGAGAAGTACATGTTTAAAACATGCTGTACCTGTCATGAACTAGATGTGACCAGAACTGTGTGACTGCAACATAGTGAACCAGACACAAATAAGTGAAGGTAAATTTATTAAGCAAACGCATATAAATGTGAACACACCACCAATACAAACTGAGTGAACAAACCAAACAACCAAACAGTGAAGAAAAACAAATAACCAGTATATGTAACAAAAGGGAGTACCAGAATTGTAGTCAAGCCAGGCCAGGGTCATAAATAGGAGGTCAGCAGATGGGGGGACAAGGAGAAAGGGAACAGGTACAGGAGGCAGGATGCAGGAAACAAGGATCAGGAATCAAACAGGCTGCAGGTCAGGGCTCAAGGACAATACCAAGGCAAGGTGTGTATGAACTTGCCGGGTATTTATTATGGCTGCTGTCAGTCATGTGACGCCTGACTGCAGAGGGCAATACCAGCTCCACACTGCCAGGATCCCTCCGCTGGTGGAGGCCAGTACTGCGGACCAAAGATTACATAATTCCAGCAGGAGACACCTGCTGGTGGATCGCAGTACTGCATGCCAAATGATTGATATTACCAGCGGAGGGAACCTTTCCTGACAGTACCCCCCTCAAAGGAGCGACCTCCGGACACTCCAACTAGCAGTTGCTGGGGAAAGTCCATTGCGTCAAGCTGGGCTATGAGCAAAGTCACATCAGGTTGGGTAACGGGCACTTCAAGCAGGGCAGCAGACAGAAGCACATCGGACCGGGAAGCTGGCACGTCAGGCTGGAAGGCGGGCAGCGGCGCTTCAGGCTGGAAGGCGGGCAGCGGCGCTTCAGGCTGGAAGGCGGGCAGCGGCGCTTCAGGCTGGAAGGCGGGCAGCGGCGCTTCAGGCTGGAAGGCGGGCAGCGGCGCGTCAGGCTGGAAGGCGGGCAGCGGCGCGTCAGGCTGGAAGGCGGGCAGCGGTGCGTCAGGCTGGAAGGCGGGCAGCGGCGCGTCAGGCTGGAAGGCGGGCAGCGGCGCGTCAGGCTGGAAGGCGGGCAGCGGGACGTCGGACTGCAAGGCCGGGACATCGGACTGGAAGGCGTCGGACTGCAAGGCCGGGGCATCAGACTGCAAGGCCGGGGCATCAGACTGCAAGGCCGGGGCATCAGACTGCAAGGCCGGGGCATCAGACTGCAAGGCATCAGACTGCAAGGCCGGGGCATCAGACTGGAAGGCCGGGACATCAGACTGGAAGGCATCAGACTGGAAGGCCGGGACATCAGACTGGAAGGCATCAGACTGGAAGGCCGGGACATCAGACTGGAAGGCATCGGACTGGAAGGCACCGGACTGGAAGGCCGGGACATCAGACTGGAAGGCCGGGACATCAGGCTGGAAGGCATCGGACTGGAAGGCCGGGACATCAGGCTGGAAGGCATCGGACTGGAAGGCCGGGACATCAGGCTGGAAGGCGTCAGGCTGGAAGGCCGGGACATCAGGCTGGAAGGCGTCGGACTGGAAGGCCGGGACATCAGGCTGGAAGGCGTCGGACTGGAAGGCCGGGACATCAGGCTGGAAGGCGTCGGGCTGGGGCTCTGGCACTCCGGGCGGGAGCTCTGGCTCTGGCACTCCGGGCGGGAGCTCTGGCTCTGGCACTCCGGGCGGGAGCTCTGGCTCTGGCACTCCGGGCGGGAGCTCTGGCTCTGGCACTCCGGGCGGGAGCTCTGGCTCTGGCACTCCGGGCTGGGACAGATTGGTAGTTGTGGAGGCAGGTTGGGTTAATGGTAAGACCATTTTGGTTGGGAGAAACTTTCGTTTTTTCTTTGGCTTAGCCACTGAAGCTCTGTAAGTGACTGCAGGACTGTAAATAAGGGGTGCAGCAGACTGGAAAGGAGGATTGTGATATGGCAGAGAAGAGGTACCAGTAGCTGGGGGAAGAACTTGTGGGTTTGTAGGCAGCGGAGAGGAGGCAGGTGGGTTGAATGCACCATGTCAGACCATGCTGAAAGTATAGGTTGTACAAACAAGTTTTAAGTCTCCCTGACCAACAAAAGACTGAGCAGATACAATGCACTCAGCAATCACCTGTGGGGAACAGGCTGAGTAGTGTTCACAAAAATCAGCAGGATCATCTTCAAAAAGCCATACTAAAGATACAACCTGATTCATATTAAAAGGAGGAGTGAAATCATCACGGCCATCTGGGATACAGGGCAGGGCTAGCTCAGTACAGATCTTTATCAAAGGCTGCACCTCCTCAAACAATATATAACCCTGATTGACCAGGGAGTGAGCCAAAAGGATAGCTGCAAACAACTGGTCACTAGACCATCCTTTCAAAGCCTGGCGGCAATAATCACCACTCTCAGATGCCAGCAGAGAAAAATAAATGATCTCATCAGCATTCATGTTTGCAACCAAACTGAAGCAAATGGTTCCCCTGTGCAGCCACTTCTGGTCAGGAATGGCCTTGGTATTCTGTCATGAACCAGATGTGACCAGAGCTGTGTGACTGCAACATAGTGAACCAGACACAAATAAGTGAAGGTAAATTTATTAAGCAAACGCATATAAATGTGAACACACCACCAATACAAACTGAGTGAACAAACCAAACAACCAAACAGTGAAGATAAACAAATAACCAGTATATGTAACAAAAGGGAGTACCAGAATCGTAGTCAAGCCAGGCCAGGGTCATAATTAGGAGGTCAGCAGATGGGGGGACAAGGAGAAAGGGAACAGGTACAGGAGGCAGGATGCAGGAAACAAGGCATCAGGCATCAGGCATCAGGCATCAGGCATCAGGAATCAGGAATCAGGAATCAGGAATCAGGAATCAGGAATCAGGAATCAGGAATCAGGAATCAGGAATCAAACAGGCTGCAGGTCAGGGCTCAAGGACAATACCAAGGCAAGGTGTGTATGAACTTGCCGGGTATTTATAATGGCTGCTGTCAGTCATGTGACGCCTGACTGCAGAGGGCAATACCAGCTCCACACTGCCAGGATCCCTCCACTGGTGGACACCAGTACTGCGGACCAAAGATTACATAATTCCAGCAGGAGACACTTGCTGGTGGATCGCAGTACTGCATGCCAAATTATTGATATCACCAGCGGAGGGAACCTTTCCTGACAGTACCCATTCATGTGATGGGAATGGTTTATGGTACTTCCAGGTTACAGGGGGTACCTGGAAGGTTTAAAAGGGGTAAGTCACTCCTAGGTTTGGTAACGTCTCCGAGTCAGGGGATTCCGACTGGAGGCATAAGGTTGAAGTTAAAATAGGTGGTAGCAGTGACCAGTGGGTGGGTGTTTCCTTCCCCCACCCAGGAACCAGCTTAAAAATGTTGAAAGTTGTTGGTAATGTTAAATTATGTTATTTATTAAAGTTTATATTTGTTAATAAAATAAGGCTGGGTGGCCATTTACTCCAAAGCCTAGTCGGGTCTTTTGTGAAGAGGGTTTTAGAGGGTGGTATGTGGTCACGGGGTAGAAGGCATTAGGTTACTGGGCCTAAGTCCTACAAGGTCAAGTACCGAGCAAGACAAGAGGGAGAAGAGAGGACAGATCGGTAACCTGCACACTGCCTGAAGGCATAGATTTCTGGAAGACACTGCAGCCAGTGTACATGTGACATTGCTCCCGAGTCCCACCATCTTGTTCCCATTCAGCTAGTGCTCAGTGTGCTGCAGGACTGGTTTTGCTGAATCTGTGGTCATACCTTCTTCTATCTCATAGACTTCAGATACTGTGTGTTTCTCCTTCCTCGTGCCCCCATTCAGCCCTGCTCCAGCATCTGTGTATTCATGTGGCGGGCTGGGGAGAGTTACACTTCCTGCTGATTGGCTGTGGATGTGTGGGAGGAGCGGAGCAGGTCCTCGCTTTTATTCTCTCATAGAGGAGTACAGAGACTAGGTCTGTCACTGTAAACCAGCCCACTGAGCCATCGGCCTGCCGGTATACTCCCGGTAGTCCCGATGGCCAGTCCATCCCTGGATGTCTCGGATGGGGGGGGGGTTTGAGTGAGTTATGTGTCTCAACACAACCTGTGACAAGTATTCTCAAGATAAAATGAACCAAAAATGATTCCTAGCTGAAACTTTAAATCAGTCTTTCTGTTCACAAAACTATGGGCCCATAAGCTGACCCTCGTTGCCACTTCATTCCCCCCTTTGATCATAATCATAGCAATTAATATGAGTGGGATTAAGCATCACTAAATAACATACAGTTTTTTCTTTCTTTATGGTGGCCCCATTATCAGGCACAAAACTATTCCTCATTGTCAGCTCCAGTCGGGTCTCATTAAGTTATAAAACACCGTAATAGTGACCCTTGGCCCATGGTAACAATAAGAATATAAAAATAGTAAAAATATTAGCACTCCATACACTATAGGGAGAATCAGAAAATAATTAAAACTTGTCTCTGCAGTACTTGAGTTGGTGATCAGGGTATGGTTTACCAGCTTACCGGTGGAGCTAAAGCTCCGAACAGTTAGCCAAGTTTTATAGGGTGCATAAGTGGGGTCATAACAGGTTATCTGATTCTCAACAGCACATATTGAAATAACCCTGAGACTCTTGGCTTTGGTCTTTGGGGAGATAGTCTGCCCAAAGACAGTTATTGGAGACCAGGGGGTTTTGGTTGCGGGTTTATGATTTGGGTGTAAGATAAGCAGCTCTGTTTTTGATTCGTTCAGTTGGAGGGAGTTGGTGGTCATCCAGTCCTCTATTGATTTGAGGCAATTTTCTTGTTTTTTGTGTGATCTTTTTTTCCATTGATCCTTAAATAAAGTTGTGTGTCGTCAGCGTAAGAGTGGAAGCAGAGGTCTGAGCATCTGATGATTTGGAGAAGTGGGCGAATGTAAATGTTAAAGAGAACGGGTGACAAATGAGAGCCTTGAGGGACTCCGCAGGTGACTGCCTGAGTTTCGGAGAGGAATTTTCCTAGTTTCACTGTCTGTGACCGATTTCCTAGGAAGGACGCGAACCATTGGAGATCTATGTCTTGGACTCCGGCTACTTCTGTGAGGCGGACGAGTAGAATATTGTGATCTACTATATCAAACGCTGCACTTAGGTCTAGCAGTACGAGGAGACACGGCTCTCCGTCATCTGCTGCTTCGAGGACGTCATCCCAAATCTTGAGGAGAGCTGTTTCTGTTCCATGACCGGGCGAAAGCCTGATTGCAGCGGGTCCAGGAGTTTGTTAGTATCCAGGTGGAGTTGTAGCTGATGTACTACAGCTTTCTCCATGATCTTAGAAATGGTGTTGAGGCTTGTAATTGGCCTACGGTTGTTTGGGTCCTGAGGGTCCAGGTTTGTTTTTTTGAGTAGAGGTTTGAAAATTCCTTGTTTGAGGACGCTGGGAACAATCCCTTCGATGAATGATCGGTTTATGAGGTGGGTTATGGTTGGAGCCACGATGTCGGAGCATTCCTTCAGTAGTTTTGTGGGGATGATGTCAATAGGTGAGGTGCTGTCACGCAGTTTATTAATGATTTTTTATGCGGTGTCTGCGGTAATCGGGGATAGTGAAAATCTTGGTGGTTGCGGAGTGTTGGTGCAGACATCCTCTTTATGTGTTTGCTGGCTGAGGTCTGATGTTTTCTTCTGACAGATTGTTTCCCTGATGGTTTTGACTTTATTGATAAAAAAATCCGACAGTTTGTCACAGTAATCCTGGGATTCACTTTCTGGGGGTCCTAGGCACACAGGATTCATTTCACTGGATTCACTGGATTATCTTCCGCCATGCGTTGAGCCAGCAGCGTCCAGGGGTGTGCTGGCCGCAGGGCTGCAGTCCATATATCTTCTGCCATGTGTAGATTTAGCAGCTTCCTGGGACGTGCTGAAAACAGGGCTGAAGTTCTTCCTTCTGATTTCTCTGGTCAAACTCAATCTCAAAGGGTCTTGGGGATCTACTGTACTGTGCCAGGAGTCTGTGAGGTCAGCAGCTTGTTTTACCCTAGAATGGTGTATACAGGGTGTCACCTCTGCCACCTAATGGCTGTTGGGGTAGATAGCAGAACACTGTAAGGACCTCTCCATCTTGGCCCTAGTGGGGTTAAGTTCCACTCTTTTACCCACACTGTATCTCCTGGTTTAAAGGGATGTACTGGGTTTGACAAGCTTATAGGAAGTTTCTCCTGAACCCATTTCCCTATGTCTTGCATACTCTCCCCAAGTCTCTGTATCAGTTCACGGTTAACAACCCCTCCTATCTGATGCAAGTCTCCTCTAATGCCTCTAAAAAATGGGTGGGGGCCTACCATATAGTACCTCAAAAAGGGGACAGATTTGTCCTCCTTGTTGGGGTACTCCAAATTCTCAGTAAAGCAATGGGCAACATCAATGTTCATTTCATTTGGGTTTCCTGGCAGAGCTTGGCCAGTTGTGACTTGAGTGTGAGGTTCATTCGTTCAACTTTGCCAGAGTGTTGGGGTCTATATGCGGTGTGTAGTTTCCAAGTAATCTTAAGTGCTGTTGCTAATTCCTGGAAGCACTTGTGAACAAAAGCAGGGCCATTGTCTAAGCCTATGGTGGAGGGGATTCCATATCTGGGGATAATCTCCAGAGTCAGGCATTTAACCACATCTTTTGTAATCTCAGTCCATGTGGCCATGCCTCTACACATCTGCTGGATGTGGCACGTGTCAATGTGGGTAGCCGGGGAGGTGAATATAAAATTGTATCCCATTCAGAAAGTGGGACAGGAAACATGGGGGCCATTATCTGTTGTAGGGGTTGTTGAAATGCTGCATCTCTGGCTGCTTGATCTGTTTTTCTATTTCCTCTAGCCACTCAGGAGTCTCCCTTTTGATGGCCCCTACAGTGTATCACTGCGACTTCAGAGGGGGCCCACACTGCCTCTAATGCCACATACACACGATCAGACTGTACGGCGGACTTAGCCCAGCGGACAAACCACCGGACTTTTTTATGCGGAGGTCCGCCAGACTTTCCGAACCAGCGGCCCTGCGCACACACAAACTGACATTTCCGGCGGACAAGGTCCATCGGACTTTTGGCGGGAGTCCATCAAACTTTTGAAAATTAACGGACTTGCCCACACACGGAGGAAAGTCTGTTCATTTTGAACGCAGCTCCAGGACTAGCGAATGAGGTCTGGGACTGTGACATCATAAGAGGCGGGGACATCACACGGTGACCCTGCCCATTGTCCCTATATAAGTCGCCGCACAACACGTCCCTGTAATTACGGCCAGAGACAGCGTTGAGTCAACATATCAAGGAAGAAGAAGAAGAAGAAGAAGATAAGAAAAGAAGAAAAGAAGAGAAGGCGGCGACAGAAGACCAGGCCACCACCAGTAAAAGAGCTGGAAGAAGGAGCAGAGGCCCTGCAAGAAGAACCAAACAGGGGGAATAGACCCCCGAAGTCGGAAGAAGAGGCGGTGGTGGCGGCGACAGAAGACTGGGCCACAGCTAGTAAAAGAGCTAAAGGAAGAAAGCGGAGGCCTGGCAGGAAGAACCAAAGAGGGGAACAAGACCCCCGAAGTTGGAAGAAAACGCCCCGGCGGCGACGAAGAAGAAAGCTGGGCAGATAGCGGAGTCCGGCAAGAAGACCCCCCAAGACGGAAGAAGACCCCCGGAGCTGTGCAATAAATTATTTTAAACCCTTGTGTGGTGTTTTTTTTTACATTTTATTCACAGATGAATGTACATTGTACCCCATACTCATTCACATAGGGTGGGGGGCCGGTATTCCGATAAGCCCCCCCGCCCGCAGACCCCGACAACCAATGGCCAGGGTTGTCAGGAAGAGGCCCTTGTCCTCATTAATATGGGGACAAGGTGCTTTGGGGTGGGGGGTCCACACAGCCCCCCTTCCCCAAAGCACCCCCCCCCATGTTGAGTGCACGTGGCCTGGTACGGCTCAGGAGGGGAGGCGCTCACTCATCCCAACCACCTTTTCTGTCCGGCCGGGTTGCGTGCTCGGATAAGAGTCTTATATGGACCTTGGGGGGACCCCCACACCGTTTTTTCGGCGTAGGGCTTCCCCTTTAAGTCGATACCAGGTGACGGGGCTAGCGACATGTGAATCTTGCCACCAAAGGTGGCGAAATTGACTTCCTTCGCTAGTCCCGGCTAGCTGGAGCCGCGTTCAAAATGAACGGACTTTTCTTCATGTGCGGGAAAGTCCGTTCATTTCAAAAGTCTGGCGGACTAGCACACAGACGGTCGGCGGCCAATTTTTGAGTCAGGGAAAAAAAGTCAGCCGGAGCCCACACACGGGTGGATTGTCCGCTGGATAGTTTGATCGTGTGTACGCGGCATAACAGTTCTAGTATTTCTGTCCCATATTTGATGCTCTTCCCTCCAGATGTAATAAGTCCTCTCTCCCTATACAGGCCTCATGTGCATGAAGGGTCAGGAAGGCATATTCGGAGTCTACATAGACATTTAGTTTTAGTCCTGCGGCTAGGTGTAATGCTCTGGTTAGTGCAGTTCTGCTTTCTGTGCTGAGGTTCCCTGCGATAAGGCTCCTGTCTCTATTACTGCTTCCAGTGTGACAACTGCATAACCTGCATAATGGACTCCTTCCTTTACAAAACTGCTACCATCTGTGAAGTACTCGATGTCTGGATTTTTCAAGCGGTTTTTCAAGACTGGTCAGCTTGCATATACTTCATCCATTACCTGGAGACAGTCATGTGTTAGGGGCTCTTGTGAGGTGGGGAGCAGAGTGGCTGGATTTAAGGTGTTAACAGTCTCTAAGTGGATTTGAGGATTTTTACACAGCATAAATTGGTATTTAACCATTTGGTTGTTTGTGAACCAATGATTTCCCTTGTAATCCATTAATGCTTGTACTTGGTGTAGACCCGGACATACGTTTCCTGACCCAATGACAACTTGTCATCCTCGGCCACAAGGAGGGCTGCTGCTGCGATGGCCCACAGGCAGGATGGCCAACCCTGAGCTACAGTGTCCAGTTGTTTTGAAAGGTATGCTACAGGGCAGTGCCGCAATCCGCAAGTATTGTGTCAAAATTCCTACTGCTATTCCTTGTTGTTCACTGACATACAAGTAGAAAACATTTTGGCTCTCTGGCAGGCCTAGTGCGGAGGCCTGCATTAGGGAAACCTTAATGTCTCAGAATGCTCTGTTTTGTTGTTCTCCCCATTGAAATGGTTCCTTTTCTTCCCCCCTTTGTGGATTCATAGAGGGGTCAAGTTTTTGTGCAAAGTCCGGTATCCAGATTCAACAAAATCCTGCTGCCCCCATAAATTCACATACTTGCTGTCTGGTAGTCGGGTGGGGATCTGACAAACAGTCCATAGTGTAGGAATTAGTTTAAGTACTTTTGTATTCCTACTAGGGCTTTTTGAGGGACTGGATACTGTTTCAGGCTGACTGGAGTGGCTAATCCTGGTGGGTTGTCTTCCGTCCATAGTCCTGGGATGTCTTGCAGTATACGGGCTTCAGAGGGATGGGGTGATTTTAGGATAGCCTATCCGTTAGATTGGAAGTATATATGTGCTCTGAGTTTAGCAAGTTAGGCCTCATGCACACGGACGTTTTTACAGCCGCTTTTTTGAGCTTTTTTTGCAGCTTAAAAACGGCTGTCCATGTTAGTCTATGGCTTCATGCCCACCTAGGCGTTTTTGAGCTGCAAATGGCATAGGCGTTTTTAAGCTGTAAAAAAAACCCAGGACCAGTGCGTTCTGTGGCGTGGAGCTAGAGCTGTAAAAACGCAAATCGAGGGAAAACGCGCAAAAACGCGCAAAAACGCGCATAAACGCGCACATATTTTCTTTGTTTTCTGAGTGCTATAGCCAAGAGATATGTTTTGCGTAAAAAACGCTACTTAACGCTAACGCTAAAAAACGTGCAAAAACGCTCAAAAACGCCAATGCAAAATGCGGTAAAAATCACGTTTTTAATGACGATTTTTCCAGGCGTCTGAGCTAGCTTTGCAGCCAGTTTTTTAAAACGTCCGTGTGCATGAGCACTAAGTCTCTGCCCAGCAAGGGAATATGGCAATCCGACATGTACAGGAACTGATGTTGGACTTGATGCCCCCCCAAACTACAAAGTCTTTCTATTAGGAAGGGTCTTTTGACTTTATACTTCTGCGCTGCTTGGTTAATTCTGTGTCTCCCCTTAGTATTAAAAAGGGTCAATAAAAGTTGCTGACCGTTAGACCAAGTAAGGTTATGGGTCTGAATTATTGACCAGAGCAAATCTGTCATGGCTTGGGGCTTCTCAGAGTAGGCAGGGTTATTAGTCTTCCAGTTCAGTAAATCTGTTGTGGTAAAAGGGGTATAAACTAGAGTCTGATGTCCCCCCACCGCCTGTTGTCTTAGGGGCATTTGCAGAGGTATTTTAAAAAGACGGGGCAAGGGTCCAGCCATTTGCATTGGGATTTTCTCAGAGTGTAAGTGGAAACTTGATTGGGGGACCCATTGGCTACTACTGAGTTCCCTTTTTCTGTTCTGACTATACCCAGAGTGTTAATAGGAGTATATTTACTGAGATCAGGCATTGACACACTCACTGAATCTGATGTAGGTGGACAATAACTTGAGTCCTCTTGTCTACTGGATGGGCCAATTGGACATGGCTCCGACCCGTTTCTGTCTGAGGCTGATTCCTCCACATATGGGGGGGGGGCTGATCTGTCTCTTTGGGTTGAGACTATATGTGTTTTGTTTGTTTTGTCGGTGGTACTACTCTTGTCATAACCATAATTCTGCACTGTTCCTCTTTTGCAGCTTGTATCCACTTCGGGTCTCTGTCTCCCATTTGTCCGAGGGATGCACAATCATCCGGACGGACATTCCTCCTGACTGACTAACTGGCTGAGGATTTGTCCGAGGGATGCACAATCATACGAATGGACATTCCTCCTAACTGACTGGCTGAGGATTTGTCCAAGGGATGCACAATCATACGAATGGACATTCCTCCTGATTGACTGACTGACTGACTGACTGACTGGCTGAGGATTTACTCCGAGGGATGCGCAATCATCCAAACGGACATTCCTACTGACTGCATGGCTGAGGATTTGTCCAAGGGATGCACAATCATCCGAATGGACATTCCACCTGGAAAGTGCGTCTTGGTCATGTTTCTGTGAGTCTGACCTAATATTCTCAAATAATCGGTCCATAGTAGGGCCAATCTTTCTCACACAATGTTACCAATTTCTCAGGGCTATGTTTTAAATTGCAGCCCTTGGAAAATCCCTTCCTGAAGTTGGAGATCATGGACTGTAGGGGAGATTCAACACTATGTTTCCCTCCCATACTTGTAACCTAGAGACACCAAGACAGACACAGAAGGTAGGGTAAACAATGAGGATTCAGTAAGGGGTCTGAACCCTCGACACAGATAGGGACAATAGACAGCGCTTCCCTCGGTCAGTGGCCTGGACGCAGTCTTCTGGCCAATACATGCACTTAGAGGAGGTCCACTATCGCCTCACCACAAAAGTGATGTCTCATACACACATCAATCAAACCAGACACTCCCACCCAAAAATTACTGACTGACTGGCTGAGGATTCGTCCGAAAGATGGACGGACTCTCGGAAGGTGATCAAACTTCCCTTCTCTCGATCCATCGAGAGGCTGGCTGACTGTCTGTTATCCAAAATCAAAAGTAAAATGACTCTCACCTGTTCCTGTTGGAGCTCCAACTATCTATTTCTCAGGTTCCCAGGTCCTTTTGACGCTACCAAGGTCTTCCACAGCCTTTTGAGACTACGATATAGCCCACAGGGCTGCCCCTCGGACCACTTCTTGGTAGGTCCGGTTGGAAAACAGTGCCACCTGCCTTAACAGGTCACACCGATATTCCCCCCCTCATGGCCAAATTAACCAAATGATGTAGCAGGTGGAATATCGGTAAATGACTTTTTCTGAACACAGGACTCATTTAAGGGAGTTTTATTCCACTTTGGCAAAAGTGGATACAACACCTGACAGACTCTCATCTGAAGAAGTTTAAGTGTTAACAATTACAGCTTATGTTTCCAGTATATGTGGCGTCACAGGCGAATATTTCCTTTATACAAAATTTAACCTTTAAAAACATTCAAACTACTCTTCTTTTTCTATCTTTTTAAATCATCTAACATATCATCGCTCAGGAAGCAAAGCTTAACAGATGTCTCAGATGGGAGGGGGGAGGGGGGGGTTGAGTGAGTTCTGTGTCTCACCACAACCTGTGACAAGTATTCTCAAAATAAAATGTAGCTAAAATGATTCCTAGCTGAAACTCTAAATCAGTCTTTCTGTTCGCAAAACTATGGCGTCAAAAGCTGACCCTCATTGCCACTTCACTGAAGCTACCCCTTATTGCTGGTGTTATTCTGTTTCTGTAACACAGGCATTTGCAGCAGTTAGAGTGAGTGTAGTGGTGCCTCCTGCACAGTATACACATGAAGCTACCCCTTATTGCTGGTGTTGTTCTGTTTCTGTAACACAGGCATCTGCAGCAGTTACAGTGGGTGTAGTGTGCCTCCTGCACCGTATACACCTGAAGCTACCCCAATTGCTGGTGTTCTTCAGATCCTATACCACAGGCAGGGAGCTGCAGTAATTACAGTCGGTGCACTTTGTCATCTGCTCACTGTGCTCCTAAAGCTACCCCAATAGCTGGTTTTCCCATCTCCCTGCAGGCCATTAGTATATCTGGAAGGCCAACAAGGATAGGCAGACAGTCACGAGCCAATAAAAGAGGGCAAGCAGGCTCTGTGTCTAGAGACAACAGTGCTGGTCATGGACGCGGTGCATAGTCATCAGCACGTGGCCATGTGACAATGCTTGTCCTTATTTTCGGCAGCTGGACATGTTGAGCCACATCATGCCAAAGACTTGGTAGAGTGGATGACCAAGGCCTCCTCATCCTCTCTCACCCAGGCTCAGGGTATTGGCAAAGCAGCTGCCAACGCATCCTCTTCCCTCATCTCAATGTCATCAGTCACTCCTTCCCTAGACCCACCATGTCCTCCTGAGGAGTCCCCCGAACTGATTGAGCACAGTGTTGGGTACATGCTCCAGGAGGATGCCCAGTGTTTTGAAGGCTCTGATGATGATACCCAGCTAGAGGAAGGCAGTAGCGTGAGCGCAGAGAGGTGATGCTCAAGAAGGACAGCAATCTGGCAGTCATGTTCCACCAGCTGCAGCATGCTGCCAGGTTTGCTCCAGTGATGAAGAGGGAGGGAATGATGAGGTCACTGATTCCACGTGGGTGCCTGATAGGAGAGAGGAGGAGGAGGAGGCACATCTCCAACGAGGCAGGATGCCCTCCGGGGGCCAGCTTAAGGGCAGCACACCGACTGAATATTTTGTCAGCTCTGCAGGGGCAGGCCAAGAGGTGGTTGACGCCATTCCAGCTTAAGCCAGGAATGGTGGTTTGTGACAATGGCACCAACCTCCTCTCCACCCTCTGACAGGGACAACTGACCCATGTGCCCTGTGTGGCTCACGTCCTTAACCTGGTGATGCAGCGGTTCTTGGGCAGGTACCCAGGCTTACAGGATGTCTTGAGGCAGGCCAGGAAAGTATGTGTGCATTTCCGCCGATCATATAATGCCAGTGCTCGGCTGGCTGAGCTCCAAAAGGAGTTGAACCTGCCCAAGAACCGCCTTATATGTGACATGCCCACCAGGTGGAACTCAACGTTGGCCATGCTGCAGCGGCTGCACACACAGCAGAGGGACATCAATGAGTACCTGTGCGTCTATGGCACCAGGACAGGGTCAGGGGAGCTTGTTTATTTTCACCACGCCAGTGGGGTATGATCAAGGATGCATGCACTGTCCTGTCACCATTTGAGGAGGCCACGAGGATGGTGAGCAGTGACAGTGCATGCATCAGTGACACTGTACCTCTTGTCCACTTGTTGGAGTGTACGCTGCATGGAATAATGGAATGGAATAATGGCACTTGAGGCAGAATAGAGGCAGGAAGAGGAGGACTTCCCTGCCTCTCAAGGCCCCCTTTATCCAGACAGTGGCCTCCCTGATCCTGCAAAGCCTGAGGAAGGATCCTCATATTCTTCGGATCAAGGAGAGGGATCATTACTGGCTGGCAACTCTCCTTGAGGCATGGTACAAGGATAAGGTTGCGGACCTTATCTTGCCATCGCAGAGGGAGCAGAGGATGAGACATCTCCGGGAGGCCTTGCAGAAAGGTCTGTGCAATGCGTTCCCAGAGATTGGGTGGTTACAAACTCCTGGTCCTGGACAACGTGTTGCTGAGGCTTCGATCAGTCACAGAAGGAGCAGTGGAGAAGGTGGCCATCTGACCGATGCGTTCAGACAATTTTTTAGTCCGCAGCCCCAAGGTATGATCGGTTCCAGCAACCATTGCCATCATCTGATTTACATGTTGCAGGAATACCTAGGGGCAAGGTCAGACTTGGACACCTTTCCCACCTTAAATCCTCTGACTTAATGAGTCTTGAGGATGGATCACTGGCCAGAACTTGCACAGTATGCAATTGAGCTACTGGCCTGTCCTGCATCCAGCGTTCTTTTGGAACGCACATTCAGTGCTGCTGGAGGCTTTGTAACCGATCATAGGGTGCGCCTGTCCACCGACTCAGTTGATCGACTGACCTTCATAAAGATGAATCAGTCTTGGATCATCACCAGCTACCAAGCACCTGAAGCTGATGTACCGAATATATATTTTTTTTAAATGTCACATCCCTTTAAGACTATGCTGATGCGTGATTGACTATCATGAGTGACTATCCTGTTATGTTGATTGACTATCCTCTTCCTCCTCAATGATCCCGCTGATAACTTGGAAGAACATTTTTGGTTCTGGGCGCCTTCACCACTGCCTAAGGCCCAATTTTTCAGACAGGGGCATGTAATTACAATGATTGATGGAATGCTTTGCAGCAGGGCTCATTCCTTCACTCCAACTAGAGTATCTGGGAGGTTGCAGTGTCGTGGCACCAGTACCTAAGGCCCAATTTTTCAGTCCCTGTTTAACAGGAGCATGTAATTACAATTTTTGATGCAATTCTTTGCAGCAGGGCTCATTCCTGCACTCCAACTAGAGTATCTGTGAGGGGTTGCAGTGTCGTAGCATCAGAACCAGTGCCTAAGGCCCAATTTTTCAGCCCCTGTTTAACAGGGGCACGTAATTACAATTTTTGATGCAATGCTTTGCAACAGGGCTCACTCCTGCTCTCCAACTAGAGTTCCTGTGCGCTGTTGCAGTGTTGTGGCACCAATTCCTAAGGCCCAATTTGTCATCCCCTATTTAACAGGGGCATGTAATTACAATTCTTGATATAATATTTCATAGTAGGGCCCGTTCCTCTGCCCACCGAGAGTAACTGTCAGTGTTGTGGCACCAGCACCACCAATTCCCAATTTTTCTACCACTGTTCAACAATGGCATGTAATTACAATTCTTGATATAATAGTTCACAGCAGGGAGCTCCAGCACCCACCAAGAGTCACTCTAAGGGCTTACAGTGTTAACTTGTGGCAACACCAACACATTAGGGCCAACTTTCTGCAGAGCATATAGGACAGGCCCCTACTTTTAAACATCCAACTTACAAACGGAAGGAGACATCAGGAAGGGAGATAAAAAAAGACGGACTGCAAAAAAAATTATACAGGGGTGATAACCCTTCCCTATATTTTCCAAAAAGCTTAAAAATAGATTTTTGACTGGAGCTACACTTTAAAAATGTACCACTTCAAAATGACAAAGAGATTCTACTTAACACATCAAACCTACACAGTCCCTGTCTTGTTTGCACCGCCTGTATACTGCTGTTCGGAGTATATAGGGCCTGGGACCCCACGCCTTTCCTTTTAATTTGGGTACGGGGTTCCCCTTAATATCCGTAGAAGACTCAAAGGGGCTGGTAATGGGCAAGGGGGGTACCCATGCCATTTTTCTCACTGATTTTCATCCATATTGCCGGGACCAGACATTACATTAAAGTTGCAAGCAGTTTTAAATGACTTTTTTGCCGATAAATGTCATTTTGTGCAGGGACTGTTCTAAACACGGGAAACACGTGCCACTTCGTAGGAATACTATAGACACCCACCAGGCAGGATATTTAAAGGAATATTTTACATTTTTGTTTCACTTTAAGCGTCATTAAAATCAGTGCTCCCGAAAAAAACACCAGTTTAAAAAAAAAAAATTTACATTGATCCATGTCCCCTGGGGCAGGAGCCGGCAGGAGCCGGGTCCCCAAACCCTTTTTAGGACAATAACTTGCATATTAGCCTTTAAAATTTCCACTTTTTATTTCAAACGTTCAAGTCCCATAGACTTCAATGGGGTTCTAAAGTTCGTACGAATTTTTGGTCTGTTCGAAGGCTCTAGTGTGAACCAAACCTGTGGGGGGGGGGGGGGGTGTTCGGCTCATCCCTAGTCACCACTGTCTCCTCTTCCACGAAAGTGCCCATCCTCCTTCCGGGTATCACGGCTCCGGCGCTGTGATTGGCTGGAGCCACAATGACGTGACTGCCGCGCATGCACGCAAGAGCCGCTGCCAACGCCATGATCGCTCAGTGCCCCTGCGTGCCGCTGTCTATGACGCATGCGCTGTACACAGCGGTGACGGTCTTTTGCAAATATATCCTAAATCATGTAGGTTTAAGAGATATTTCTTGCACCTACAGGTAAGCCTTAATCTAGGCTTACCTGTAGGTCAAAGTGGTCTGTAAGGGTTTACAAACACTTTCAGTATAAAGTTAATTTCTTGTAAAACCACGCATGTCACATTTCTGAAATTATGAGCGTAGTGATGAGTGGATTGGGTTGGGCTTGGAGGAAACAAAGAAAAGCCCAGCCTGAAATCTGCAAATTCCAATCATAGTGACAAACCCAAGAAAAGTTCATGGGCCCCTAATCTTTTTTTTTTGGTCTCCCTGGCCTTTCTGGCCACAGGGCACATACATCAATACAAATAAATAAATAAATAAATATCTTTCAACAGGGAGCAGCTCTTTTAATAAAACTTAAAGGGCAACAATGAAAAAAACTTTAAATCTTTTGTTTTATATATGTGTGTGTATAAATAAAAGTAAATGTTGGGGGGGTAGGATTATAACGGTGCTGTCAACAACTAAATCACAACATATTAAATGAAAATATAATTTATTTTAATTAATACAAAAGGCAAACAGCAACAATCAGAATATAGAAAAATGGTTAAAATCTTTAGTAGAGCATATACAGTACAAGTATTGGGTTTCTGGAGGCCCAAAGAAGGAAAAAGTGGTCACAGGTGAGTGTTGATTCACAACATGTTTTGCCAGTGATGGCTTCCTCAGGGGCCAATGTGAGACCACCACAATAGTAATCCAGCTCTAACATAAGAAGAAATAAAAATAAATATGAGAATACATGAAACGCAAAGAAAAAGATGTCATGACCTCCAGAAAACGCACAGCACATACCTCTATCAGTCCAGAACCAGCAGATGGAAGGAATTCTGGGACTAAAATGCCTCCCCAGGTTAAAAAGACAGAGGAAAAGATCAAAAAAAGCCCCAGCTAGCGGATGATATAGGGGAGACCATTCACAGTTGCAGGGAGTAAATAAAAAAACAGCTGAAAAAGTAAGAAATAAAAAAGTTAATATACGTATATTCTAAACAGAAACAAACAAATGTAAGTCCAATAGAGTGAAGCGCTAATAAAAACTTACTATGCTCATAAATGAGAAATGCATGGGTTTAGGGGTGCCTTGGTACCGATGCGAATATATAGAAGAGACCAAAAGTTTTCCCAATTCATAAGCGTTCAACTTAATGAATACTAAAATGCAAAATTAACCATCATTAGGAGGGAGATATTGTTATGTTATTTGCAAATTTCTTTCAGAGTCAATACAATAGATAGTCCATAAAAAAAGTTTCAAATGGACCACTATATTGAGCTGCAGCATGAAGCACTTTAAAAAAATGCCACATGGCTCAAAAATGTTTAAAGACAAACATAGACAATATGCTGGCTTTAAATAGGGTGCAATCATGCATATTAGAACATCATAAAGGTCATTTAGGAAAAGTTCTCAAAGAGAAGTCAACGCGTAGTATGCACCAATGAAAACAATATAAAGTTAGTAGCCAAAGGCAAAATATTTTTACCTGCGCGTCGGAACCAAAGAGATATGGTCACCCCTAATTTCCAGCCGATTGATCAATGGACTGGCCGGTGTGGTAAAATTTCATGCGACTCCATAAAACTTCCTCACCCCGCCATTCCGGTGAGGCTCCGTCACTCTAACAGCTGACGGCGGGCCTTTACTGCGCATGCGCCAAGTCCGTGATCTGAACGGCGCATGCGCAAGATCGTAAGTTCAGCGGTGGTTAAAAATTATAGACAGAGAAATTCTGGTGGGCGGGCGGAGCTGAACAGATGCTCAGGACGTCAGCAGCAGCCCCGCCCACCCTAGTAACATGCCCCTGAATCTTAAGTGGTGGTGAAAAATCATACTCATGTGGGCGGAGACTTGCGGGTGGGCGGGCGGAGCTAACGATGGCTTTATTATATCATCGGCAGCACCAATATGTATATATTTGTATATATTTATTAAAGCTGAACAATAAGCAGTGTATTTATTAAAGCTGAACAATAAGCAGTGTATTTATTAAAGCTGAACAATTAGCAGTGTATTTATTAGGCTGCTTTCACACTGGGGCTGTGAGGGCATCGGCGGTAAAACACCGCTATTTCTGCGGGTGCTAGCGGGGTGGTTTTAACCCCCACTAGCGGGCGAAAAAAGGGTTAAAACCACCCGCAAAGCGCCGCTGCAGCGGCGCTTTGCCGGCGCTTTGCCGGCGGTATTCCCGCGCTGTCCCATTGATTTCAATGGGTAGGAGCGGTTTAGGAGCGGTGAATACACCGCTCCTTCACCGCTCCAAAGATGTGGCTAGCAGGACTTTTTTCACTGTCCTGCCAGCGCACCGTTTCAGTGTGAAAGCCCTCCGGCTTTCACACTGGAGTGACAGGGGCCGGTTTTTTTCAGGCGCTACACAGGCGCTATTTTTAGCACTGTAACGCCTGAAAACCACCCCAGTGTGAAAGGGGCCTTAAAGCTGAAGAATATGGGCACAATATTGGGGACAGTGTGTGCGTTTGGGGACAGTGGCTGCATTTGGGCACAGTGGCTGCGTTTGGGGCACAATGTCTGCGACAGTGTCTGTATTTGGGCACAGTGGCTGCATTTGGAATGATCACAGTCAATTGCGTGGTAAACGGCCAATGGCTGTTTACCAGCATCAGTGGCGAGCAGTGTTCCCGGGAACACGGCGCCACCAACGTGCCCGCGCAGAGCGCGCCCGCGATTGCCGTGGAGATGTGGGGCGGCCACCAACGTACACGCGCAGAGCGCGCCCGCGATCACCATGGAGAGGTGGGGCGGCCACCGACGTACACGCGCAGAGCGCGCCCGCGGTCGCCGTGGAGGGGTGGGGCGGAACCATCTGTGATCACGCGGTAAACAGCCTCATGGCTGTAATGGGGCCTAGTCCTCATGTGATGGGGACCAAGGCCTGATGTGATGGGGGGTCCTGTGATGTGATGGGGGGTCTTCTGATGTGATGGGGGTCCTGTGATGTAATGGGGCCTAGTCCTCATGTGATGGGGACCAAGGCCTGATGTGATGGGGGGGTCCTGTGATGTGATGGGGGGTCTTCTGATGTGATGGGAGTGTCCTGTGATGTAATGGGGGGCCTAGGCCTGATGTGATGGTAACCAAGGCCTGATGTAATGGGGGGTCCTGTGATGTGATGGGGGGTCTTCTGATGTGATGGGAGTGTCCTGTGATGTAATGGGGCCTAGTCCTCATGTGATGGGGACCAAGGCCTGATGTGATGGGGGGGTCCTGTGATGTGATGGGGGTCTTCTGATGTGATGGGGGTGTCCTGTGATGTAATGGGGGCCTAGGCCTGATGTGATGGTAACCAAGGCCTGATGTGATGGGGGGTCTTCTGATGCGATGGGGGGGGGTCTTCTGATGTGATGGGGGTCCTGTGATGTAATGGGGGCCTAGTCCTCATGTGATGGGGACCAAGGCCTGATGTGATGGGGGGGTCCTGTGATGTGATGCGGGTCTTCTGATGTGATGGGGGTGTCCTGTGATGTAATGGGGGCCTAGGCCTGATGTGATGGTAACCAAGGCCTGATGTGATGGGGGGTCTTCTGATGCGATGGGGGGGTCTTCTGATGTGATGGGGGTCCTGTGATGTAATGGGGGCCTAGTCCTCATGTGATGGGGACCAAGGCCTGATGTGATGGGGGGGTCCTGTGATGTGATGGGGGTCTTCTGATGTGATGGGAGTGTCCTGTGATGTAATGGGGCCTAGTCCTCATGTGGACGTGTGATGTGTTGCCCTGAGTTGCTAGGTCACATGGCTAGCTTCTATCCCAGGGACATCTGGCTGCTAGGCTGCCTGAGGGACATTGTGGGAGAGCAGCGTAGGGTTGGGACTTACAGCTTGTAGTCCAACCAGAAGCAACAGTGCTCCTGTCTGGGAAAACAAGCTGCGGTCGGGAGGTAAAAAGGAACAGCTGTCGCCACAAAGGGACCATACACCGTGGTACCAGAGACCATTGTGAGTAACTAAAGCCATTACCCAAGCAGTCTTCTCACTAACCAGAGATGCTGAAGTGGGAAAACTTGAGTTAGTGCCAAGCCAGGGACCTATCTGAGGAGACGCTTTGAGAGCTCCTTTGAGTGCTGGTCACCTGAGAAGGTCGGAGATGCTACACTGTATCCAAATTAAATTTTTATCATTTTTTTCCCACAAACAGAGCTTTCTTTTGGTGGTATTTGATCACCTCTGCGGTTTTTATTTTTTGCTAAACAAATAAAAAAAAGACATAAAAGTTTTCTCCTTCACTGATGGGGCTGCAGTGACGGGTACCGATAAGGCCACACTGATGGGCACTGATGAGGTGGCACTGATGGGCGACACGGATGGGCACTGATAGGTGGCACAAATTGATTGGCACATCAGGCCTTGGTCCCCATCACATGAGGACTAGGCCCCATTACATCACAGGACACTCCCATCACATCAGAAGACCCCCCATCACATCACAGGACCCCCCCATCACATCAGGCCTTGGTCCCCATCACATGAGGACTAGGCCCCATTACATCACAGGACACTCCCATCACATCAGAAGACCCCCCATCACATCACAGGACCCCCCCATCACATCAGGCCTTGGTCCCCATCACATGAGGACTAGGCCCCATTACATCACAGGACCCCCATCACATCACAGGACCCCCCATCACATCACAGGACCCCCCATCACATCAGGCCTTGGTCCCCATCACATGAGGACTAGGCCCCATTACAGCCATGAGGCTGTTTACCGCGTGATCACAGATGGTTCCGCCCCACCCCTCCACGGCAACCGCGGGCGCGCTCTGCGCGTGTACGTTGGTGGCCGCCCCACCTCTCCATGGTGATCGCGGGCGCGCTCTGCGCGTGTATGTTGGTGGCCGCCCCACATCTCCACGGCAATCGCGGGCGCGCTCTGCGCGGGCACGTTGGCGGCGCCGTGTTCCCGGGAACACTGCTCGCCACTGATGCTGGTAAACAGCCATTGGCCGTTTACCACGCAATTGACTGTGATCATTCCAAATGCAGCCACTGTGCCCAAACACAGACACTGTCGCAGACATTGTGCCCCAAACGCAGCCACTGTGCCCAAATGCAGCCACTGTCCCCAAACGCACACACTGTCCCCAATATTGTGCCCATATTCTTCAGCTTTAAGGCCCCTTTCACACTGGGGTGGTTTTCAGGCGTTACAGTGCTAAAAATAGCGCCTGTGTAGCGCCTGAAAAAAAACGGCCCCTGTCACTCCAGTGTGAAAGCCGGAGGGCTTTCACACTGAAACGGTGCGCTGGCAGGACAGTGAAAAAAGTCCTGCTAGCCACATCTTTGGAGCGGTGAAGGAGCGGTGTATTCACCGCTCCTAAACCGCTCCTACCCATTGAAATCAATGGGACAGCGCGGCAATACCGCCGGCAAAGCGCCGCTGCAGCGGCGCTTTGCGGGTGGTTTTAACCCTTTTTTCGCCCGCTAGCGGGGGTTAAAACCACCCCGCTAGCGCCCGCAGACCGCCGCTAAAACGACGGTAAAGCGCCGCTAAAAATAGCGGTGCTTTACCGCCGACGCCCTCACAGCCCCAGTGTGAAAGCAGCCTAATAAATACACTGCTAATTGTTCAGCTTTAATAAATACACTGCTAATTGTTCAGCTTTAATAAATACACTGCTAATTGGTCAGCTTTAATAAATACACTGCTTATTGTTCAGCTTTAATAAATACACTGCTTATTGTTCAGCTTTAATAAATATATACAAATATATACATATTGGTGCTGCCTTCATATAGAATATATACATAAGAAAATGTACAAATGAAACTTCAAAGAGTCCACAATTCAAATATATATATAGCAGCGCTCAATATGCAAAATCTTATTCAGAAGTTTGTTCATATGTGCTCTTGAAAGAATGGTGATAGAGTCCAACACGTGAAGAGAAGAAAAGAGATCAAAGCCACTTTCCACCTGGCGTTTCTCCACCTTATGTGCTCTCCAAAAACGAACCCCCCAAGGGGATGCACTCACCAGAAAATCAAGGATATATGAGCCTTCAATATACCAGACCACTGAATTCTTTAGTCAGATGGAAATCAAAGATATAGGAGCCTTCACAACTTTAAATTCTTTGGTCGCTTGATGTCACCATAATAGGGTGGTCCAAAGCACATAAAGGAAACAAGATCGTACTGACATAGCGTGATACTGTTTTAAAAACCTTTATTATAGACCCCCCATACAAAATAGGCGTACCAAATATAATCAAACAATTCGCATAGAATAAGTGTACTGTGCCTGTGTTACTCGTGGTGAGCCCCTTCGGTTACCGCGAACGACAGTCCTGTACGCTCGGCTTACTTCCTGGTACCTTGGTAGGTTCACGATCGAGTCACTGGAACGCACACGAAACTTCCGGTGTGTGTTACGCCCTGACGCGTTTCGTCATTTCCGACTTCGTCTCGAGGGAGTAACACACCACGCCGGAAGATAATAGATATACACATCGGGAACCAATGAGAACAAGTATTCGCTGAGAGTGACAAGGGCCACGATCCACCCAGACTAACCTACTGTGATCTGGGTTTCTCGTCACTACGCAGGCACCATCCGATCGTAATCACTGAACCCGATGCTTAGTTAAATAACATGCAATCCGATCTCATTAGACCCGATGTGTAGTTAAGTGACATACAATAAATACAATCTCGCAAATGCATATATGTACACCAGGATCATAATAAAACCAAGTTAACAGGACCATGCTTATCAGTATGCCAATAAACTAGCAAATAAAATAGCAAATAAAACCATGATCCATTATATGCGAATTTCTTATCATATAAATATATAATATCTTAAAATCTAAAAACATAGAAACCAATAAGTAAAAACATCCAACAATGCTTAATAAATATATCACGTTATATCCTATACCTACATGTATAGATATATGTGCCAATTAATGTCCTATATCTAGCTCCTAAAATGATTTAATTTTATTCTACATGGGGCATGCTTAATCAGTGAGGTAAAAATTAACCCTTTTATAAAACGGAAAAATGCCAAAAATAAAAATAAAAATAAAAATAAAGATAAAAATAAATAAAAATAAAAATAAAAATAAAAATAAAAATAAAAATAAAATAAACATAAAAATAAAATAAAATAAAAATAAACAAAAATAATAGAATGATGATAAATAAAGCTAATAAAATCTACAAGAGACATTGGGTAAGAAGCTTAAGTGTCACTGATAAAACAGTTTATATCCAATTCAATGTTTAAACCCTTAGGATTTAAAACGTCAGTTAAAAATATCCAATGGGTTTCTTGTTTTGACAATTCGCGGACTCTATTAATTCCCCTCCAATAGGGTTTAACCTGTTCAATCCCCCAAAAACGCAATTCAGTTGGATCTCTGTTGTGCTGAAGATTAAAATGCAGGGATACATTATGGTCTTTATAACCTATCTTAATGTTATGTATGTGTTCTGCTATCCTAACTTTCAATTTCCTCTTCGTCCTCCCAATGTACATCAGGCCACATGGGCACATAAGGGCATACACAACATGAGTACTATTGCATGTAATGAATTGATTCAGGGTAAATTCTCTGTTGTTCGAGGTAGAAGTAAATTTAACAAGATTTCTAGTAGGGTTCCTAATTTCCCGACATGCTTTGCACTTACGACATGCAAAGAAACCATTTTTATCCCAGAATGTACGAGGAGGAGCCGGTGGATCTACAACTTTTTTTATTATTTTATCGCCGAAACTCGGCGCTTTCCGATAAATAAATTGTGGTCGAGTTGGTAGTACTGGATTCAGCTTTTTATCCAATAAAAGAACAGGCCAATGTTTTTTAAAAATATTTTCCACTTCTTTATACTGTATGTGGAAATTAGAGATAAAACCCCATTCTTTATTATTTATAGGGTTCGTTCTCTTGTCATCCACCGTCGACAGCGGCCTTAGATGCTGTTCTTGCAGACATTCTGTTCTTGGAATCTGCCCCACAAATGCTTTCACATTTGACAGTGAAAATGTCAAAATTGGGCCCCAAGTGTCAATATTTTGTGTGGCCACCATTATTTTCCAGCACTGCCTTAACCCTCTTGGGCATGGAGGTCACCAGAGCTTCACAGGTCACCACTGGAGTCCTCTTCCCCTCCTCATCACGGAGCTGGCGGATGTTAGAGACCTTGCGCTCCTCCATATTCTGTTTGAGGATGTCCCACAGATGCTTAACTTAACATAACTTTCACAAAAAAAAAAAAAACCTTTTAATGTTGAGATTAAATGTATCTTTCTGTGAAATAAAATTTAATTTGCAACATTGTTGCTACTACATAAAATATTTAGTTTTTAAGAATATTAGAATGTGGAATGTTTTGATGTTTTGGTAAAATATATTTTTCTCTGTCACTTTCACTTGTTACTCTCCATCTCACAACAATCTTCTTTACCCAAAACTCACACCGGTGTCTTTACAATCCACAAACAATATCATTGCTGATACAAATTTAAAATGAATCCCATTTTTTGTGCTTTTTATTATTTCCAAATATTCATGATTTGAGCCAAAAAAATGTGATATGTGTACCAACATCAGAAATCAAATGTTAGGCCTCATGCACACGAGACGCAGATGAAACCTCTGCAGAAACGCGCGTTTATAAACGCGCGTTTAGCCGCGTTTGCATGCCGCGTTTAGACGCGTTTAGACGCGTTTGCGTTTAACCGCGTTTATAAAGATAACATCATGTAGACCCTCCCCAAGCTCTCAAAGCATGTTTTTTTAACTATTTCTGCTATTTTGACCAGAGTGAGCAGCAGCAGCATAGAGAGCAGTTGTACACTTGCATTTGCCTCTCTTTCTGTGGTATATATTTTGAAATGGATCCCATATTGAATATATGTCAGGAAATGCTCCTGATGTTGCTCTTGATGAGACAGCAACGTCGTCGCAAATTTCGTGAGAGGTCCAGAGTCAGAGCTCGTCGATATTGGACCCATCCGTTGATGGGACAGCGAATGTCCCTTGGATATTTCACAAACATGTATGTTCAGCTGCGTACCTACCCCGACAAGTTTTTTAATTTTAGCCGGATGACCATTGTCACATTTGATCTGCTTTTAGAAAAAGTACGACCTGGTCTGACATTCGTGGACACCAATATGAGAAACAGTGTGTCACCAGAGGAACGTCTGTTGGTAACGATCAGGTATGTGTATATATTTTAAAAATATATTTATCTATAGATGCACACTTTAAAAACTTTCTCTGTCCTTTTAAAAAAAAAATTATGTCTATTTATAGTAAATTATCCAATTATTTAAAATCTATAAAATTTAATTCTCCCAATTTTTAACATGTTTTCATACAATATATTAATATAAAACAATTTTAAAATAGTTAATTATTTATTTTTTATTCTTTTTTTCTATTTTCAAATTGATTTTTTAAAAATCAAATGTATGTTAATTAGATTTTTTATTATTTTTTTATCTATTTATTTGACCAATTTTTTAATATATTTTCATCGTCAAATATGTACTGATTAATAGATTTAAATTTATTGCTGCAGTATATGGTATTATTATATTTTTTAATGCCTTATTAAAATAACCATAATCCTAACAATAACCATTCATCCTAACCCTAAACAATAACACTAACACTAACCCTAACACTAACCCTAACCCCTAACACTAACCCTAACCCCTAACACTAACCCCACCCCTAACAGCTAACCATATCCCTTACACAAACCCTAACCCTAAACAACCCTAATCCAACAAAAAAATCATAAACAATAACCCTAACCCTAACCCTAATGACCAAATTATATTGCCGCTGATGGTCACAGTTGACTTTGAGGCCATGTATCTTTGATGCAGAAAAGTGCAGGACATTTTGCGACCCGACTTTGGATATGTTGTTGTCCTAGATCCACAGTGTCAGCATACCGAATTTGGGGTTCCTGGCAATAAGTGGCCCCAAGATATGGGCCCCCAAAGTCGGGTCGCAAAATGTCATTCTCTGATGCAGAAAAGTGCATGACATTTTTGCGACCCTACTTTAGGGCCCCCTATCTCGGGGCCACTTAGTGAGAGGATCCTCAAATTTGGATATGTTGTTGTCCTAGGTCCACAGTGTCAGCATACCGAATTTGGGGTTCCTGGCAATAAGTGGCCCCAAGATATGGGCCCCCAAAGTCGGGTCGCAAAATGTCATTCTCTGATGCAGAAAAGTGCATGACATTTTTGCGACCCTACTTTAGGGCCCCCTATCTCGGGGCCACTTAGTGAGAGGATCCTCAAATTTGGATATGTTGTTGTCCTAGATCCACAGTGTCAGCATACCGAATTTGGGGTTCCTGGCAATAAGTGGCCCCAAGATATGGGCCCCCAAAGTCGGGTCGCAAAATGTCATTCTCTGATGCAGAAAAGTGCATGACATTTTTGAGACCCTACTTTGGGGCCCCCTATCTCGGGGCCACTTAGTGAGAGGATCCTCAAATTTGGATATGTTGTTGTCCTAGATCCACAGTGTCAGCATACCAAATTTGGGGTTCCTGGCAATAAGTGGCCCCAAGATATGGGCCCCCAATTCGGGTCGCAAAACTTCATTCTCTGATGCAGAAAAGTGCATGACTGCAGTATAATCCTATGGTGCCATATTCAGCTCCAAAACAATGTGCTTTAAAACATTGATTCACGTATATACAGTATTCATTTTATTATATTGAAAAAATATATATTTATACTTGTTATTAATGAAGACATTATATCTAATAAATTATTATTTTTTTAAATTTAGGTTTCTGGCAACCGGTCAATCATATGCATCTCTACATCATTATTTTTTAATGGGCGTTTCCACTATTTCCAAAGTCGTACGAGAAACCAGCACTATACTTTGGGAGGTGCTACACAGAGAGGTAATGCCAGTTCCAACACAGTGTATGTGGCAGAACATAATTAATGAATTTTGGGAAAAAACTAACTTCCCAAACTGTATTGGAGCACTGGACGGCAAACATGTACGTGTCAAAAAGCCACCAAAGTCGGGCTCTATGTACTTTAATTATAAGAAATATTTTTCAATTGTGTTGCTTGCACTAGCTGACGCCAAATCTAAATTTATATGTGTTGATGTTGGAGCATACGGCAGTCAAGGGGATTCTCGTATTTTTAGAGAATCGTCCATGGGCCGTCGCATACATGAAGGTTGCTTTGGAATTCCGGGTTGGAGGCCTCTTCCCAACACTACAGAGCCCATACTACCTGCTGTCATTGTGGCTGATGAGGCATTCGGGCTTTCTGAAAATATAATGAGACCATACAGTGGACAAGGACATAGTTATCAAGAAAAAATCTTCAATTACAGACTAAGTCGTGCAAGACGCGTTGTGGAATGTGCATTTGGGATAAGTGCAGGAAAATGGCGGGTACTACTAAGTACAATGCAGTTAGATGTTGAAAACGCTATCCAAGTAGTACTTGCATGCTGTGTTCTCCATAACTTTGTAATTGAAAATGATAGAATATCCACAGATCCTGCCCCTCCCAACACCAATCAGAACATTCAATACATGGACCTACGCCCAACAGCCAGAGCAATGACCATTCGAAACAATTTTGCAGAATACTTTGTTTCACCTGTTGGTAGCGTGCCCTGGCAGGATACCCATATTTAGTCTGATTGCTAGCTCAAAGTTATTGACATTTTTGAAAAATGCTACTGTGGTTCATTCAGTTTCAATAAAGGATTTTTTCTTTGTCCCAATTTTTAATTATATTTACATTTTTTAATTTAAGCATGTTACTTTGTTTCACTTGGTAATTATTTTTTAATATAATTTCTAGGTTACTGTATTATAACCATCGATAAACACTTTAAATTATGGAGAATGGGCATGAATACTGTAATCTCGTAAAACCTTATGGGATTATAATGTCTTAGATTAAAAAAAGGATGTGATAATGTAACACTTCTCTAAATATAGAGCCACCAAAAATATATATAAATGTATATAAATAAAAGATTTCATTACATTTCAACTTATCCACACATCTAATATTTATGGACACCAATTCATAATTTTCAAATATTATTTCTTTATTAAAAGAAAATTTAAAAGCTAAAATTGAAAGAAAATATCAAATACATTATAATCAAAAAGTGCAAACAGTATAATATTTATTCAAAATCAAACATTTTTTCAAACAGTGCAAATATCAAAAAAATTTAGTGCAAAAGGGTGTGAAAAGTGCTAACTAAGAATATGATCAATAAAGGAAAAAAAACAAATTGTAATAATTAAATTATAAGTTCTGATATGTCCCATAGTTATCATGTGAACTTTCCTCAACGGGGGAAGGATTACCCATCCGTGGCTGAAGGGGTGGGAGCTGGGACATTGTCTGTGGCATAAATGGTGTGCCAATTGTTGAAGACATAGCATATTGTGCTGGCGGTCTCTGTGTGTGTAAGACGTTACCTGTAACTCCCTGGCTATATGATGAACCTCGTTGGATTGGTATATCCATGAAAGGAGTAGTCTGCATCCCCCCTTGGACAATGTTAAGTGGTGGTGGGGGCCGCGACTGTCTTTCTGCATTTAGACATGCCACGATATAACAATAAATGTTTTCACGGCATTGACGCTCGCGGTCTTCAGACAATTGTTCAAGAATAACATATAGGCTACGGCAAAAAATACTGCGCCCATTATTTAGGTCCAGGAAGACATCGCTCCGATGTCTTTCCTGGCGTAGCTCTTCTACTAAATTAATAATGTTTGTTTCCACCCTGGTCGGTTCCTGGTCTATCTCACGCGACCGACGCCCCCTTGGCCTGCTTCTTGCAGGAGATCTGCTGCGATCACCCTTGAATAAAATAAAATACATACAGTTATTGACATATACATCTTGCACTTATATGACCAAAAGTAATGATGATACATTCTTTTTCTATAAAAAATCAGAGACCATAGGTTGTGTTATACCTGTATAGAAGCAACCGGTGTTTCACGGTCGCGTGAGATTGGAACTGTAGCCAAAGACAAACTCGCTTGTGATGCACTTGGCACATCCTCCATTTCATTTGCTATATCCTGATGGACACTGCCTTCATCATCGGAAATGTTGGATGTTGTCCTTTAAATAATAAGGTTTAAGTACAGTTAGACATGTGCACATTTTAAAATGTTATTATTTTATTCTTCACAACCCTAAGCCTATCCCCTAACACCAAACCCCCACCCACCAACCTAAAAAAAAAAACGTAGACATAACACTAACCCAACTACTCAATACAAACCCTAAACCCTAAGCCCGAAATTAAACCAAAAACTATCCCTAATTGCTAACCCTAACCCTGATTTGGTAACCATAAACCCTAATTGCTGACACTAACCCTAACCCTAATTGCTAACCCTAAACCGAAATTGATAACCCTAACCCTAAACCCCAATTGCTAACCCTAACCCCGATTTGGTAACCATAAACCCTAATTGCTGACACTAACCCTAACCCTAATTGCTAACCCTAAACCGAAATTGATAACCCTAACCCTAAACCCCAATTGCTAACCCTAACCCTGATTTGGTAACCATAAACCCTAATTGCTGACACAAACCCTAACCCTAATTGCTAACCCTAAACTGAAATTGATAACCCTAACCCTAAACCCCAATTGCTAACCCTAACCCCGATTTGGTAACCATAAACCCTAATTGCTGACACTAACCCTAACCCTAATTGCTAACCCTAAACCGAAATTGATAACCCTAACCCTAAACCACAATTGCTAACCCTAACCCTAAACCCCAATTGCTAACCCTAACCCCTATTTGGTAACCATAAACCCTAATTGCTGACACTAACCCTAACCCTAATTGCTAACCCTAAACAGAAATTGCTAACCCTAACCCTAAACCCCAATTGCTAACCCTAACCCCTATTTGGTAACCATAAACCCTAATTGCTGACACTAACCCTAACCCTAATTGCTAACCCTAAACCGAAATTGATAACCCTAACCCTAAACCCCAATTGCTAACCCTAACCCCGATTTGGTAACCATAAACCCTAATTGCTGACACTAACCCTAACCCTAATTGCTAACCCTAAACCGAAATTGATAACCCTAACCCTAAACCCCAATTGCTAACCCTAACCCTGATTTGGTAACCATAAACCCTAATTGCTGACACAAACCCTAACCCTAATTGCTAACCCTAAACCGAAATTGATAACCCTAACCCTAAACCCCAATTGCTAACCCTAACCCCGATTTGGTAACCATAAACCCTAATTGCTGACACTAACCCTAACCCTAATTGCTAACCCTAAACAGAAATTGCTAACCCTAACCCTAAACCCCAATTGCTAACCCTAACCCCTATTTGGTAACCATAAACCCTAATTGCTGACACTAACCCTAACCCTAATTGCTAACCCTAAACCGAAATTGATAACCCTAACCCTAACCCTAATTGCTAACCCTAAACCGAAATTGATAACCCTAACCCTAAACCACAATTGCTAACCCTAACCCCGATTTGGTAACAGTAACCCCTAATTGGTAACTAAAATCCTACCTGCTAACACTAATCCCTATTTGATAACCCTCAGCACTACCCATACTCCATAACCACCGGACCGAATCTGAATCCCTAACCCTTTAACCTTGACCTTAGCTATAACCAATGCCCTTGCCTTACTGTCACCCTTAAGCACTAACCCCTAACATAACTTAAAGGTTAATGGATGGGAGATGGAGAGAAAGGAGGACCAGGAGGAGAGGTGTATGAAGAAAGAAGGGGGAGGGTGAGGGGACTAGAGTGAGTGAGTGAGAAGATCAGAGGGAGAGAGGGAGGTGGAAAGGCAGTGACTCAACTAAGGGAGGAGGGAGTGAGAGGGGGGGAGAGGGAGTAGAATAGCAGAGGGAGAGAGGGGGGTGGAGAGGCACTGAATGAAATAAAGATGGAGGAGGGAGTGAGAGGGGGGGAGAGGGAGTAGAATAGCAGAGGGAGAGAGGGGGGTGGAGAGGCACTGAATGAAATAAAGATGGAGGAGGGAGTGAGAGAGGCAGAGTGAGATAGAATATGAGAAGAGGAGGGGGTGATGGAGAGGGACAGTGGGTTGAGATGCATACATAAATACATACATACATGCATACTAAACACAATTATCTAACAATTAAATTTAATATATTAACGGATATTATATTATCCAGTCTAAAATTACTCTTCAAAAAATAAAAAAATTATAAATGTATTAGAATCTATTTTAAACACAAAAAATAGAGAAAATTGTATAAAAAATATACCGAAAAAATTATAATAGAAAAATTAAAAATATAAATAACATATATTAAAATAAAAAAATTAAGAATTTAGATCTCAAGTTAAAATTTTAAAAATTTTACTTTTAAAAAAAAAATTAATGTTACAAAATAATATAAATTGATAAATAAATTTAAGTTTACTTACGCTCTTGAAATTAAACTGTCCCTCAAAAAAGACAATTGAACGGTCAAGGGGTGAGTTCTGTAGGTGGATTGTGCTCCACTGCGGTTAGATTCTTTTTCTTTTTTTAGATCTCTCTTTACTCTGTCGGCCAAAGATCTCCATCTTTTTTGAAATGATGCCACTGTGCAATGATTAAAAATCAACTTAAAAACTGAAAATACAAATTAAAATACCACAAAATTTTGACCAAATATAGATTGAACTTACCTCGAGTTTCTTGCTGGGATCTGGAGAGGTCTTCCCAGTTTGGGGTCAAGTCTTTGGCCACATTTTCCCATGTCCTTTGTTTAGCAATCCGGTCAGGGTACAATTCATGGGATTTGTCCCATAATTGAACATAGTTTTGAATAACTTCAATTAAGTTGTTTTGGCTCACATCAGAAGTCATTTTAGGAGATGTTTCTTCAAAGATGGCAATCCAAGGTGTAGGAGATGTGTCTTCAAAGATGGCAATCCAAGGTGTGGACAAGCCTAGCTTGGGGGAAGGGGGGTGGCTTGTGGAAAAAAGTTTCAGTTTCATGAAGGATAGGTGTTCTACATGGAAACATGGTGGGGGAGGGGGGCTGACTAGACATTAAGTTTTTCTATGACAATGCTATGGCTTGGCCAGACTAGGTGGAGCCACTGATTAGATTAGAAATTGGATGAGTATTTGTGGCAAAGAAGTGAAGGAATTCCTCATTGTACAAGCTAATGGAAACACTAGAGATATTATGGGATTGTGTCACAAAGTAAATACACTCTATGAATTATATAAAGTAATTACAACTTTTTCCTAACATTTTTTATTGTTTTCTATGAGTTTAAATCATATTTCAGAATTTTCAGGTACCAAAAATTGGGTTCCTTTAAAAACGCATATAAACGCAAACGCGGCTAAACGCGGTTGCCGCGTTCAGCCGCGTTTAGCCGCGTTTAGCCCCGTTTTGCGTCTGAAACGCAGAAATTTTTGTCTCTGAACGCATTTTTTTGCTTCTGGAAAAACGAGATTAAACGCAACTGCATATAAACGCAAAAAAACGAGACTGTGTGCATGGACACATAGGATAACATTGAATGAGTTCAGGTGCAGTTGAAAAAACTGTCCAACTGCATCTGAACGCGCGTTTAACTGCGTCTCGTGTGCATGAGGCCTAATTCCCAAAAATGTGAGGGTAATATCACTATTCTGCACTCACCCACAAAAATCCACCAACTATCACAGAATAAATCAAGAAGAATAACTACTGAGTAATGTAATTCCATCACCTGTCCAAAGAAATGCAGTAGTTATGTGCTTTTATGTGTATTTATGTGTAGGAGGTTACCACAGATGGCAGCTCCATGGCTTAGAGGTTTGAACTTCTGCTTAGCATCTCTGAGTGTCTTGGTTCAAATCCCCAACATCCTGCTTCATGTGGAGCACTTGTCTCATCTCCTGGGTCCTATAACTGTGTCTAAATGTAGTTTTTATGTGTAGGAGGTTCCATCACCATTGTAAATCTTGCCAGATACACTACTTAGCCAAAAGTATTGGAACGTCTGCCTTTACACACATATGAACTTTAATGGCAGCTCAGTCTTAGTCCGTAGGGTTAAAGTTTGATTTGGCCCACCCTTTGCAGCTAGAACAGCTTCTGGGAAGGCTGTCCACAAGGTTTAGTGTGTCTATGGGAATGTTTGACCATTCTTCTAGAACTAGCGGCCCTCCAGCTGTTGCGAAACTACAAGTCCCATCGTGCCTGAGGGAGTCATGCTTGCAACTGTCAATCTTGCAATGCCTCATGGGACTTGTAGTTTTGCAACAGCTGGAGGGCCGCCAGTTTGAGACCCCTGTTCTGGAAGCACATTTGTGAGGTCAGGCAGTGATGTAGGATGAGAAGGCCTGTATTGCAGTCTCTGCTCTAATTCAGCCAAAAGCTGTTCTATCAGGTTGAGGTCAGGACTCTGTGCCGACTAGTCAAATTTCTCCACCCCAAACTTGCTCATCCATGTCTTAATGGACCTTGCTTTGTGCACTGGTGTGCAGTCATGTTGGAACAGGAAGGGGCCACCCCCAAACTGTCCCCACAAAATTGGGAGCATGAAATTGTCCAAAATGTCTTGGTATGATGATGCCTTAAGAGTTCCCTTCACTGGAACTAAGGGGCCAAACCCAACCCCTGAAAAACAAACCCCCCACACCATAACCCCCCCTCCACCAAATGATTTGGACCAGTGCACAAAGCAAGGTCCATATAGGCATGGATGAGCGAGTTTGGGGTGGAGGAACTTGACTGGCCTGGACAGAGTCCTGACCTCAACACAACAGAACACCATGGGGATGGATTAGAGCGGAGACTGTAAGTCAGGCCTTTTCATCCAACATCAGTGCCTGACCTCACAAATGCACTTGAAAGAATAGTCAAACATTGCCATAGACACACTCCTAAACCTTGTGGATGGCATTCCCAGAATAGTTGAACCTGTTGTAGCTGCAAAGGGTGGGCCAAATTAATTTTGAACCCTACGAACTAAGACTAGGATGCCATTACAGTTCATGTGCATTTAAAGGCAGGTGTCCCACTACTTAGGCCAATATATTGTATATTGTTTGTGACACTGAGCATGGATATGGACTTAGGTCTGGTTCACACCACAGAGATGCAGACACCATATGTGAGGCTGCCTGCTGGCTTAGTGGGTAGCAATTCTGTCTAACAGCACTGGGGTTGCTGGTTCAATTCCCCAACAACTAATGCTTGTGTTGAAGTTTATGTGTTCTCCCTGTGTGGGTTTCTCGCTACAATCCAAAGACATGCTGCCATTTTATTTGGCTCCTGTGGAAATAATCTCTAATGTAAGAAAGTTAATTTTGGACTTTAGATTGGAAGCTCATTGTAGCCAGGGGGTGATGGTAATGGGGGTTATTTACGAAAGGCAAATCCACTTTGCACTACAAAGTGCACTTGAAATTGTACTGAAAGTGCACTTGGAAGTGCAGTCACTGTAGATCTAAGGGGAAGCTCTGCTGATTTTATAATCCAATCATGTGGAAGCTAAAATGCTGTTTTTTATTCTCCTTGCATGTTCCCCTCGGATCTACAGCGACTGCATTTCCAAGTGCAATTTGCGCTTGTAGTTTGCACTTGTAGTGCAAAGTGGATTTGCCTTTTGTAAATAACCCCCAATGTTTGTTAGCACTAATCATGCCCAGGGGACTTGGACATTTAAATTTGTAGGGTTTACACTGCACAGGTACATATGCTTAGAAAACTGTTGCTTTGTGGATGCAAATACACTTCGATCTTTGGCCTGTAGTTGGAGATTTGATGCACATAGCCAAGGGCTAACACAGGTGCAGATAGTATTAGGCCGCGTACACACGGGCGGACTGTCTGCCGAAACTAACAGTCCGCTCAAACTTTTGAATGAACGAACACGCCCACACACGGCACTTTTTGAGCGGACAAATATGGCAAACTTTGTTCGTCGTACTAAGTCCGCGCAACTTTTGAAATGAACGGACTCGCCCACACACGAGGCAACAGTCCGCTCATTTCGAGCGCGTGTGAAGGTAGGCAGGGCCCGCGACGGAGACGTCGCGAGCTCCGCCGCCTGGAATGAACTTAAAGGGGAACCCCAACACCGAAAAAAATCGGCGTGGGGGTCCCCCCCAAAGTCCACAACAGACCCTTGTCCGAGCACGCTACCCGGCCGGCCAGGAAAGGGGGGCGAGCGAGCGCCGTGCCAGGCCGCGTGCCCTCAACATGGGGGGTGCCTTGGGGAAGGGGGGGCCGCGCGGCCCCCCACCCCAAAGCACCTTGGCCCCATGTTGATGAGGACAAGGGCCTCTTCCCGACAACCCTGGCCGTTGGTTGTCGGGGTCTGCGGGCGGGGGGCTTATCGGAATCCAGGAGCCCCCTTTAATAAGGGGGCCCCGGATACCGGCCCCCCACCCTATGTGAATGAGTATGGGGTACAATGTACCCCTACCCATTCACCTGTAAAATAAAAGTACCCAAAAAAAAAAACACAACACACGAGAAAAAATATTTTATTGCACAGCTCCGGGGGTCTTCCGTCTTCGGGGGTCTTCTCGCCGGACTCCTCCGCTATCTTCTTGTAGCTCTTTTGCTAGCGGAGGAGTCCGGCTTTCTTCCTCCCCGCCGCCGGCCTCTTCTCCCGACTTCGGGGGTCTTGTCCCCCTCTTCGGTTCTTCTGCCGGGCCACCGCACCTTCTTGTAGCTCTTTTGCAGGCGGTGGCCCGGTCTTCTGTCCGCTGAAGCCCCACACACGAGCGGACTGTCCGCTGAAACACTGTTCAGCGGACAAAGTTGAGCGAACAGTCCGCCCGTGTGTACGCGGCCTCATGTGTTCTGCTCATCATGTGCAATCACTTTAGACATACATGAAGAGACAGATTGAAAGATACTGGTGGGCGTGTACTTTTATTGGGCGTGTACTTTTATTGGGCGTGTGTCAGTGTGCTAACAATACAACCTCTCTTATATAAAGGGCTGCAGTAGGGGGGTTTGTTTGGCCTGAGAAGGTCAGGGGTTTTTTTTTGCCTGTGAATTGTGTGGGGGAAAAGGAGGACCTAAGAACAGGCCAGAATCTTCCTTATAGAGTGCCGCTCGGCCTCCTGACTTACGATCGGGTGTCATATACACCTAGGTTTTGAGTTGGGGGGTGTTCTGGGGGGGGGCCTGGATAAACGAGAAGCCAAAGAAAGGCTGAACCAAAGAGGACGTTACCATGTTGCGGGGTCCGATGTGTTTGAAAGATTCTATGAGAATCCAGGTGAAGCCTGAATATTGTGGTGAAGTGGGTCTGAAGACGATCGCTGTGGATGTTTTACAGAAGTTGCTGAATTTACAGGTCAGTGATATATTTGCTCTCCAACGATTTTGTGGCCAGTGGTCAATACGATGTTTCTTTTCATACTGAGGATACCTGCCAAGCTGCATATGAGAATTGGGTGAAGGCGGATCTGGGAGGAAATTTGCTAACTAAGAAGATGGACGTCCGTTTATTGTTTGATCCTGGATTGAAGACCATGACTGTACATTGTTATAATCCTTTTTTGGAGCTGGAATTGGTGAGACAATTTTTGTTGCACTATTGTGTGGGGGCTGATAGAGAAGGGAACCTTAATAACTAGTATGACATGTTGTTTTGGATCCCAGACAAATCTCTGGCCGAGTTATCTGCACCTGGTCTAATTCAAATGTCCATGCATGCATGTTTAGAAGGAGTACGCTGACACACACTGTTCAGTGAAAAAGCTTCCTTTTTATTGCTGTGGGCATATAGCCCCCTTTATAGTAGAAGATGACTCATTGTTTACAAAGCATCATCTCAGGTGTATTCTGTGCTGTCAAGAAGAGATTGGAGGACCCTTATCTAAGGGGTCCTGGCCAGTTTCATCCAGGTTTTCTGCTGATGGCTTGTGGACTCCTGGACTCTCTCCGATGGGAGGGGGGTCTCTAGGTGAAGCATTTTGAGTAAGGAGATTCAGCATATATCGTGACATAATAGAAAATAGTCATTTAATCAAAGTATTAAACAATCCATAACAGTCCCCCCTTGAAATGTCTATTTCCTATTCTGTCCCTAGTAGGTGGTCTAACTCATCTGTCCTCATGTGCCTTGGAACTTTTTTCTTGCTGTACGTTAGACGGTTGATGGCTAGCCCATCACCCCCCTTGCCACAGTCTTTGCACATGTGGAAGTCAGATGCTATCCCTATGGCTGAATGATCTTATAATTTGTAGATATGGGGAGGGACTGTAATGGGGCATAGGGCTTCTCATAGTCCTCATCTTCTGCGTCCTGCTGCATCATCACTGGGGTCGCTTGGTCCACTGTTTTGCCTAGGAATTTCTTTACACATGGAATAGCATAACATACTATAGTGGCTAGAAAGACCAGAATAACTAGTATTACAGTACCTATGCGAGCCAAGGTCTTCTGCCAACTACCCAAACCACTGGTCCCTTGGCTCATCTATACCCAAATTCTTCTTCAGCTCTACTGATAGGCTTTCCAACATTTAATGGCCAGGGTGACCTTACCATTTGGACCGGTGTTGTCAGGTATGTATGTATAGCATGTCCCTTCTATTATTTTACAAACAACCCCCCTTCTCCGCTAAAATCATGTCCAAGGCCATCCTATTCTGAAATGTCATGTAAGATGTGGGTGCTAATTGGTCAGCAATCCCCTGTAGGGCATCTCTAGTGTAATTTACAAACCACTGCTGGTTGTAATATATGTCATTTATACAGTCTACATTTTTGTTGACAGTGATTATGGGAATCAAAGACTCAAAACCTGCCTTTACTTGGTCTCGTGCTTTAAACTCATTCAGGACCCTTATGGCATCTATATACACATGTGGGTGAAAACCTCCCTAAGGAGCGCTCCTCTTAGTGATAGCCACCTGTTGGGCCCTCACCAGATTTAACAGAAAAAGGATATACAATGTAGACATCATGGTGCAGTCAATGTCTTGTCCTCCGGACTTGGGACTTTCTTACAGTGGAAGGGGCGAATTCAAGTGTTTTCCCAGCCAACTTTACAGATTTGCTTGTGGTCAGCAGCACCCGGAAGGGACCATCATATCTGGGTTCAAGAGACCTTTTTCTTACAAATGTCTTTACCAGCCCCCAATCTCCAGGTAGTAGTTGGTGTGTTCCTGTATCTAATTCAGCATCTGGAATGGAAGAAAACACCTGGACACATATTCGGGTTAATTCTCGTGATAATGCGGTTACATAATTAGTCAACACATCATACTGCAGTTATAACTGTGGAAAATAACAACCAAGTCTAGGGGCTAAATCAAACAAAATCTCATAAGGGGGTAGGGGAGTGTTCTCCCCTTGGTGTGTATCTGATGCTGAACAGGGCAATGGGCAGGCTGTCCAGCCAATGCATACCAGTCTCTTGGGCCATCTGTGCATCCCGGGTTACACTTTGCACAAATGGTGCATGACTTACAGACGTTGCTAGTCAGTGGAGTGATTCCTGAAGCTACATTCATAAGAGTCTTTGACAGATGGGCAGCTCCATGTGCCCATTGTACCACACCCGAGTACATATTCCTGGGTAAGCAAGGCTTCTTGTTGCACTAGAATAGTCCATCCTTGAGGGTTGCTCCCCTCTGCTTCCAGCTTTCCTTCTCATCAGGACTTGCTGCTTCTTGTAGTTCTTTCAGATAAACTCTGTCCACTGGGACAGTCTGTAGGGCAAGCACGGGGTGGTCTTCTACCACTCTATTTCAACTTCTCGTGGACCGCTGGTTGCCTGTTTGGCAGTTGAATCGGCTAGATGATTGCCTCCGGCTTCCTTCGAGTTACGTTTGCAGTGTGCTTTTACTTTCAAAGTAGCCACTTGGGTTGGGAGAAGTAAGGCGTCCATCAGGTCATTGATAGCTGGACTGTGTTTCACAAGTGCTCCTGCAGCTGTCAGGAATCCTCTGGCCTTCCAGATAACACCAAAGTCATGGGCAACGCTAAAAGCATATCTTGAGTCTGTATGAATGTTGGCTCTTTTTTCCTCTGCCAGTTTATATGCTATAGTGAGTGCTTGCAGCTCTGTCTCCTGTGCAGACATCCCCGGTGGTAAGGCTTCAGCTTGTAGAACCGTGTTAGGTCTGAATTATGCGGGGGTATTTCACTCACATTGGGAATATGTGTGGTTTCCAGCCGCATTAATTGAAAACAGTCATGGGGTGGCTCCTCTATTCCCCCCTCGGGAAGTGGAAAAAGGGTTGAAGGGTTCAGTGTTTGACAATGTAATAGAGTAATGTTGTCCGATAGAAGGAGGGAACGTTGGAGTCTCAAATGTCTGGCAGTGGACAGATTTTTCGGCTGGATCTGGTTGAGTATGGCAGCAATGTCCCAGACGTTCGGATACAAAGAGCTTGAATGTTTTTTCGTAGTCTGGGAGCCCTAAAACCGGAGCTGATGAAATTACTTGTTTGGGGGCCTCCAAGTTGGATATTGCCTCTGAGGACATTTGGAAGGGCTCAGACTTCAGGGCATCATAAAGGGGTTGCATCAGTAAGGAGGCTTCCGGACCGTAGCTTCATTATCTGCTCGGAGATCCTGGACCATTCTGTACATGTCTGGTTCTGCCTTGGGGGTTCTCTTCTTCACAGGGAACAGAAGTGTGCTGTATAGAGATGTACAGGGTATCAGGGCGTCATTTGACATGAGGGCTTTGACATGCTGTGAAATAGATTTGCAGATTGGGATAATTTTAGAGGGTTTCCAGGGCAGGGGAGCTCCAAGTTTCAACTGCACCATGACTGGTGGCACCTTTAAATGTCCTACATCCTCAGCTCCTGTGGACCATAGCAGAAGTGTCCTTAATGTCCAGTGGAGAAGAGATAGTAATAGATCCATCTTCAAAGAAGACAATGGAAGCCTGAAGTCTGGACAGTACATCTGCTCCCAAGAGATTGAGTGGACAGGTGGAAGAGACAAAGAATCCAGCCAGAAGGTCTGGGTACTTTCCAACTTGTTGGGGGCGGGTCAATGGGTTAGTTCTGGGAGTTCCATCTATGTCCACACAAGATATGTCAATATCGGAAAGGTATGAGTGGTCAGGTAAATCCTCTTCTCTAATCATGCTTCTGGCTGCACCTGTGCCGCTTAGGAAAGTGGTTGGATGTCCCTCAATGGGTAGGGTAACCCTCGCTAATGGGCCTTCTGAGTTCTTTGAAGAGGTTGCCCTGACATGGGTTAGTGACACAGGCTTGCCCAATTCCTAGCATAGGAGATCCAGATGTTTTCCGAGGTGGGATGTCCAGGGTTTTGATATTGTTGCTGCTGCACACAGTACTCCGGTTGGGCCATGGTGAGGCCTTTTCAGATTGACTCCTTGAGGCTTGCCACAAAGGCTGAAGACAGCATCTGACTGTGTGCCATATTATGGGTGATGAATCCCAAATCTGAAAAAAACTTGTGACAGTCCGGTGTAAAACTTTCCTACTGACTCCGTTTTTGTCTTGAGTAACATCTTGGATACCTGTAGCTTGATCAGACAGTCTGCCCTCCGCCCACTCGCACAGCTACTCACAGAATTCCACACCAGAATTAAAGGTATTGTCATCGACAATCCTTGCATCACAGAGACTTTTCTCCATGATGGGCCAGTAAGCGTCTCCAGCTTTAATTTCACATAAACTGACTAGATTTCTCCATACTGCTAAGTAGGGTTTTTTCCACTGCCTATTACTCTGCAACTTTCATCAGGAGACTCGTTTTCCTGCAGAAAACTCTCCATCTCTTCTATTGTTTCCTGTGAGTGGTCTTTGCCACATTTAAAGTATTTAAAACATTCTCAGCCTTTTCTTTCATCTACATTTGCATATTTCTTCATAACATCCATTCTAAACATATATTCTCTTTTGTACTGTTTCATTGTCTAACTACTGTTTTCTCAACTTGCAAAATTCCTTTAATATTCTAGCCTGCTAGAATAATAACTAAATCAACCGGGTCCTGTATATCCCACACATGCAAACATCACATTATACCAGTAATCTCACAGCCTTTCAACCATTAACATCCCTATAGACAGTCTCTCACACAGGGATCTGAAGGGAGGGGCACCTCACTCCTTGCAGTGAAGCGTAAGGATGGGGGTGAGGAGCACAGCTGCAGAATGCTTCTGTCATACTCAAAAAGGATTCTTTAGGCTTATATTTCTTTTATCTCAGCGATACTTCTAACATACAGTATGCATTGCCTGATATTCTATTTTGCTAGACCCATCAGTGATATGCATTATAAAAATGTTGACAGGCTCATAACTAAAGCTTCATCATGTTGCATACTTTCAAATAAATTCCAATATTGCACACATTATACTAGGCTTCTGCAGTTTTCAGTAAACCATTGTCAGGTAACACTTCTCATTTTACCTGCAGTATTTTTACGATTCCTCTGGCTGCAATCTACCCCCTGGAGGAATGGTGATGCTACAAATTTTCGCTAATTATTTGCTTTCTTAACATAATTCCTCTCTCTCTCTCGTGTTTCCCTTTCTCTGGCTTAACCAATTTCTGCCCCATTATTTTCTGTCTTGATGACTGAGATATTTATGTGTCTGCTCAGGATTTTAGACGGGTCACGAGGTTGCCTTGGATTCTGAAGGGTCTGGCAATTCCTCTATTCGTCACCTGGTACCGGTTCAGACTATATCCCAATCTCAAGTTAACGAGGACAAAACAGATAGTAAGACAGAGAGAGGTTTTGTCTACAATGCTCGACTGCCACCTGGGTCGCCCCTGGTGCGTCTTCCCAAAACGTAGACTCAGTCACGGTTCTGTCCGTCCGAGACGGCCACAGAATAGGGGTCGGGTAGTGCGTGACCACTCACTTCCCTCAACAAGACATTTAACAGACAGATAAGTACAGCAGTTAATATTCAACAATGAGATCCTCAAATTTTCACTTCCCTCTGTTTCTTCTAAATCTCCCACTTGTTCAGGACACCTTATCGGTTCCTGTCCACGCTTTCTACATTCACTTTCTATAGACCCAATTGACCTTCCAACCACCTTCAAAAATGCTGAACATCAATCCACAAACACAATTATAACATGACATTTGTATGATTTGTAATAGATGTGTATGCTTGAATTATAACAACCACACAGCCACGCTACCTGCGTCCCTGACGCCCCCTTCTGGGTGACGTGCTTTACCACACCATCACCTTTACCAAAGGAGTTTATCCACGTCCCTGACACCCCCCTTCTGGGTGAAGTGCTACACCGCACTAACACCGGTACCAAAGGAGTTTGTCCCTGTCCCTGACGCCCCCCTTCTGGGTGAAATGCTACACCACACTAACACCAGTACCGAAGGAGTTTGTCCATGTCCCTGACGCCCCCCTTCTGGGTGAAGTGCTACACCGCACTAACACCGGTACCGAAGGAGTTTGTCCATGTCCCTGACGCCCCCCTTCTGGGTGAAATGCTACACCGCACTAACACCGGTACCGAAGGAGTTTGTCCACTGTCCCTGACACCCCCTTCAGGGTGAAATGCTACACCGCACTAACACCGGTACCGAAGGAGTTTGTCCAGGTCAGCTGGGACCCAGCTGTGTGGCAATCTCTTTCAACATCATACATCATTTATCACAGACCCATACAACACAACAACACAGACTCATACAACACAACAACACAGACTCATACAACACAACAACACAGACTCGTACAATACAACAACACAGACTCGTACAATACAACAACACAGACTCGTACAATACAACAACACAGACTCGTACAATACAACAACACAATGTTCTTACAGGCTGCAGATAATCGGAATACAGGTTCATATAATGGACCTCGGGCAAGTATTACCTGTCTTTTGGCGACCTTCGGCAGCCGACGCGGACACAGAGACGGACCCACACGGGAATGGGATATACTAGCAAGATATGAATGTGATATCTTACTGTATTTTCAGAGTTGATCAGTCTCTGTCCCTCCCGTGGCGATTCCTCCTCAGTGGCCTCTTGGTCGGCTGTTCCTCCGGTTCGCAACCCGAGAGCCTCACGTTGAGCTGCCAAGCTGTTTTGGATCCCAGACAAATCTCTGGCCGAGTTATCTGCACCTGGTCTAATTCAAATGTCCATGCATGCATGTTTAGAAGGAGTACGCTGACACACACTGTTCAGTGAAAAAGCTTCCTTTTTATTGCTGTGGGCATATAGCCCCCTTTATAGTAGAAGATGACTCATTGTTTACAAAGCATCATCTCAGGTGTATTCTGTGCTGTCAAGAAGAGATTGGAGGACCCTTATCTAAGGGGTCCTGGCCAGTTTCATCCAGGTTTTCTGCTGATGGCTTGTGGACTCCTGGACTCTCTCCGATGGGAGGGGGGTCTCTAGGTGAAGCATTTTGAGTAAGGAGATTCAGCATATATCGTGACATAATAGAAAATAGTCATTTAATCAAAGTATTAAACAATCCATAACAATGTATAGAGGTACGCATCAGGTTTTTGTGGCATGTCACCCTCCCCTGGCATTTACCATTGCTTGGGAGTGGTGTACTGTTTTCTATTCTGGGCAATCCCGGTATTGCAGGAGGTGCTTTCAGTATGGACATATTCCTGAGGAATGCCCTTCTAAGCATTGGTGTAGAGTGTGCTTTAAGCCAGGACACAATGCAGCGGATTGCAAGGAAAAGAAATGTGACCTATGTGGTGCAGGGGAGCATATGGTCAGAAACTGTCCGAAAATAGTAGGGAGGAAGATGTTCTCATATGCGGAGGCTGTGCAGAGATGGTGGTTTACAGGGCAGAATGTGAGCCAAGAATCAGAGGAGCAGGAGACTGAGCGGGTGGATAAAAGGGGTGAGCAGGTGGCTGGCACGGAAGGTGGAAAGGCGCCGATTCCCCCCCAGATGCTAAAAACCCCACTAGTAGCTCCAAGGAAGGTGTCGGACAGGAATTGCAAGGGAGTATGGGTAAAAGTGGAGTGAATATTAATCTGACAGAGGGGGATAATGAGATGCAGGTTGGTGAGGAAGAAGCTGTGGCAGATGAAGGCATGGAGGGAGGAAGGTGGAGTGTGTGAAGAGTTGATATCTTTGATAAAACAGATGGAGGCAGAGCAGAAGAATCGATATGTAGATGAGGTTGGTGAGTGGGCTAAGGATATGGAGGTGCTGGAGGTGAGGAGGGAGGGGTCAGGATCAAAAGATCTTTTTACTGCCACTCAAAGACCAGGGCCTGAGGTGGAGCAGGGGAGTGCGACATGGAGAAAGAAGACTAAATGGGACTTGTCTCTGGGTTTGAGCCCAGGTGGCGGTGTGTGTGTACTGCCAAGTTTAAGTATGAGTTCACAAGTGTCAGATGTTTCAAATGGAACGACATCACCATTGGGCTTGGTAGGTTCTCATGCAATATTTGGAGAATGAATCAGTTGATCCTCGTATAAAAGGCACAGGGAACGGAAGTGGAAAAGAGCATCCTGATGGAGGGGTTTATTTTCTGCAGGATTTTTTGATCATTCTCATGGCTTTATCTATATGTAGTAGTGTGAATGTGCGTTCGATTGGATCTGTCTATCGTCGTGCAGCTGTTTTGTGTGAGTTGGCTAAGATTGAATGTGATGTTTTGTGTTTGCAAGTGTGGTTTGCGGTATGCTGCAGGCCATGGGGACTGGTCTGCAGGACCAGCGGTTTGGTCTTGTGCTGCGGAAAATAAAAGTGAAGGGGTGGGGATGCTCTTGAGAAAACTCAGAAATTAAAGTTGAATCATGGGAGGAAGTGGTGATGGGACGAGTTCTGCGTGTAATGTTTACCTACCTGGAAGAATCCTTTGGTATGTGTTTATGCACCAGTGCGAAAAAACTGTCAGGATGGATTTGTTTCTAAATTTTGAGGCTCTGCCTTGTGGGGAGAGGAAAGACCGTTGTTGGAGACTTTAATCTTATTAGGACTGCGGAAGATAGAGTAGGCCAAGGGAAAAGTCGGACCGATGTCACCAGCACAGCTTTTAATGCAATTTTGCAGTATTTTTGTTTGCAAGATGGAGCGGTTTGCTACTATGGAAATGGTAAAGCCCCCGCAACCTTTTTTTCAGATACGGGAAGCGTGAAATCCCAAATTTACTTTATTTTACGTTCCAGGGCACTTAAGGTCACAGAGTGGAAGCAATGGGAGGAGTCTTTCTCTGACTAACAGGTTTTGGTGGGGAAGTTTATTTTTGATCAAGATGTCAAGACCGGGAGAGGAATCTGGAAATGAAGTAATCTGCTATTGGTAGACCAAGGGATTTTTGATAAGTTTGCTCTGCAATACAAAGTGTGGCTGGAAAGGAAGGTGGATTTTGATTCCTTTTTTGAGTGGTGGGATTGGCTGAAGGAGCGAATCAAGCTCTTCTTTCTTCAGGCAGGTGTGAAGAAGGCAAGGAAAGAGAAACGAGAAGGGAGGGCTCTCCAGCATAGGTTGAGACTCCTGCTTAAATTAAGATGGGGGGCTGGGAGTTAGAAGAGGAGATTGGAAAGCTTTGGGAGGAGATAAAGAAAGCTTGGGTGATCAGAGGGAAGAAGTTAATCTTCCAAGCTAAAGTGAAGGACATGGAGGAAGGAGAGACATGTTTGCGATTCTTCAAGAAGCTCTTGAGGTTGATGAAATCGGTGATGGTGCAGGGACAGGAGGTGAATGGTGAGAAGGCGGTTGAGGCAGTGAAGGAGTTTTATACGGATTTGTTTGCAGGCAGACGTGGAGTAAGTGCTGAGGAGATGCGAAAGTATTGCGAGAAAGTGGATGCAAGATTGTCTGAAGAGGATAGGTTTGATATGTGTGGGGTTGTGTCTGAGGAGGAAGTGAGGCGAGTGATAGATGGGATAAACCAGAATAAGACTCCTGTTAAGGATCGGTTGACTGTTGAGTTCTTTTGTAAAGCGTGGAAGGTGATGAAGAATGAGGTGTGTGAGTTGGTGAGGCTGGTGTTTTAAAGTGGGGGAGATGCCAAAGTCCTTAAGGGAGGGGTGATTACCCTCATCTATAAAAAGGGCGACGAGAGAAACATTCGGAATTGGTGGCCAATTACACTGTTGAACGTTGACTGCAAGATTGTGGCAAGGTTGGTTGCCGATTGAGTCAAGCTTGTGGTTGGCAAAGTGATTGGGGAGCAGCAGGTGTGTGCGGTTCCTGGTCGGTGGATTTCCAACAACCTATCGTTGCTGAGGGATGTAGTATACTACACACAATGTAACAACTTGCCGTGCCTTCTAGAGTCGATTGACCTTGAAAAGGCCTTCAACAAAGTCTCCCATCAGTTTCTGTTTCAGATTCTGGAGGTCCTAGGGTTTCCAGACCAGCTGATGGTTATCAGAGGACTACACAAAGGTGTCTCAAGTCAGGCTTTGGTCAACGGTAGCCTAAGGGGAGTATCCCTGTGATGTCTGGTGTTAGGCAGGGGCGTTTAATGTTCATCTGCGTGATGGAGCCATTACTGAGTGCACTGAAAAAGGACAAGGCATTCAAGGGTGTGTTTGTTCCTGGCAGTGGTGGAAGGAGTGTGAAAGTATTGGGGTACATGGATGATGTTGTGTTGGTGACTGGTGGAATGTCTGATGTGCAGCGTGGAAGATTGCAGGCGAGTCTGTTCTGCAGTGTGTCTGGGATGAGTGTGAATTAGAGTAAGTGTCAGGTGTGTAGTTAGGGCCGTGAGGTGGAGGTGAATGAGGGACGGAGTGAGAAGGTGGAGAGTATGCAGGTGCTGGGTGTGTGTTTCGACAGGGAGTTGAGGGGAAGTCTTCATTTTCAGAAGGTGACTGAACATGTGGAGGAAAAGTTGTCTGTGGCGGATGAGTGAATTGTCCTGCACCGGGAAAGTTCTGATCATCAAGTCAGTGATCCTTATGATTATGTTGTATGTCTGTTATCTTCCTGCCTCCTGATGGTTGGGTGAGGAAGATGACGAGGCTACTGTTCTTGTTCTTTTGGGGAGGGAGGATGGAGAAGTGTGCAAGGGAGAAGATTACTAAACCAAGGGCCAACGGTGGCTTCGGACTTCCAAAGATCGGGGACTTTTTGATGTTGCATTACTGGGTCACATTGGTAAGGACCCTAAGAGGTAACGGAATCGGGAAGGAGATGATGCAGTACCTTGGAGGAAGGTTGTTTACAAGATGGGGGCTCTACAGGCGGGCCCTGGAAAAGCCACAGGCATGGGTCGTTCCTCCGTATATTTTGGTCCTAACCAAGATCTGGGAAGGATGGAGGTTGGGGGGTTTGGGGAGGGAGGTTGACAAAAAGAAACTTAAAGCTTGGATTGCTGGGGAGATTTTTCCTAAAATGATACAGTACTTAGGAGAGAAGGAAAGTGTGCAAATTTGTAACAGTATGAACACAAGAGGAGTGACTAAGTGCTGGGAAAGTTGAAGGGCTTCCTGAGGGAGGTGGTGGGGGTGTTTTTTGTAAAGGAGGAAATGGTGGTTCTGGGTTTGTGCAGATTGGAGAAAAATGCAGCCAGGAAGGTGCTTTTCTGTTGTCTACAAGGAAGTGATGTGGGATGTTAATATATGGGTAGGAAGGAAGAGGTTCATCTCCGTAGAAGATACAGCGAGTTTGTTTTTGGCTAGGATTAGGGATGAGCCGAACACCCCCCCGGTTCAGGTTCGCACCAGAACTTTCGAACGGGCCGAAAATGTGTGCGAACTTTAGAACCCCATTGAAGTTTATGGGACTCGAACGATCAAAATAAAAAGTGCTAATTTTAATGGCTAATATGCAAGATATTCTCCTAAAAAGGGTTTGGGGACCTGGCTTCTGCCCCAGGGGACATGGGTCAATGCCTAAAATGATTTTAAAAACTGCAGTTTTTTTGGGAGCACTGATTTTAATGACGATTAACCACTTCAATACAGGGCACTTTCGCCCCCTTCCTTCCCAGCCCAATTTTCAGCTTTCATCGCTCTAGCACTTTCAGTGACAATTGTGCGGTCATGCTACACTGTACCCAAATGACATTTTTATCATTTTGTTTGCACAAATAGAGCTTTATTTTGGTGGTATTTATTCACGACTCCGTTTTTTATTTTTTGCGATATAAGCGCAAAAAAAGCGGAAATTTGGAAAAAAAACAATATTTTCTTTTTTCTATTTTAAAAGAAATCCATTGTCATAAATTTAAGCCAAAATGTATTCTGCTACATGTTTTTGGTAAAAAAAAAATCCGTTAAGTGTATAATAATTGGTTTGTGTGATCACGGACATATGTACGCAAATGATCATGTACATGTGTGCAGGTGATCACGTACATATGTGTGCAGATAATCATTGGGACATGTGATTTTAGTGGGACATATGTGGGGGACATGTTTTTATTGGGACATGTGTTTTTATTATTTGGGGACATGTGTGTTTTGGAGACATATGTGGGGACTGTGTTTACACTGTGTGGTGTGTTGTGTGTTTACACTAGACTGGTGATCAGTGAGTAAAAAGCTGTAAAAAACAGCTCATACTCACTGATCATCAGCAGGCTGCAGCGATCTGTTCTCCTCTCCTCAGCGATGACTTCTGTGTGAGGAGAGGAGGAGCCGATTGCCTAGCACCCGGCTGTTTGTTTACATCACATGACGGCCGTGATTGGACACGGCCGTCATGTGATCAGGAGGGCCAATCACAGAGCCCTCCTGCAGATCTGAGATGCGCCGTGTCCGGGTGACAGGAGCACATCGTGATCGCACCGTTGCGTGGGCACGCGCGTGTGCGACCCTGCTCCTTCTGAAGGACGTTCCTGAACATCCTATCAGAAGTAGACGGCTCCCACCCGGCCGTATATGTGCATTGACCGGGTGGGAAGTGGTTAAAGTTAAAAAAAGTGAAATATGGTGCCTGGGGGGGTGTCTATAGTATGCCTCTGAAGTGCCACGTGTTTCCCGTGCTTGCGGTTTTAATGTAATATCTGGTTCCGGCAATACAGATGAAAATCATTGAGAAAAATGGCATAGGTAGCCCCCCTGCCCATTACCAGCCCCTTTGGGTCTTGTACGGATATTAAGGGGAACCCCATACCCATATTAAAAAAAAGGAAAGGCTTGGGGCCCCCAGGTCCTATATACTCAGAACAGGCGGTGCAAACAAGACGGGGACTGTGTAGGTTTGTTGTGTTAAGTAATATCTGTTTGAACTGGTACATTTTTAAAGTGTAGCTCCAGTCAAAAAAACTATTTTTAAGCTTTTTGGAAAACCTAGGCAAGGGTTATTACCCCTGTGTATTTTATTTTTTTGCAGTCCCTCTTTTTTCATCTCACTTCCTGTTGTCTCCTTCCGTTTGCAAGTAGGAGACGTTTGTAAGTTGGATGTTTGAAAGTAGGGGCCTGCCCTATATGCTCTGCAGAAATGGCGGAACAAGGTGTTGGTGTTGCCACAACACTATAAGCCCTCAAAATGACTCTTGGTGAGCGCTGAAGTGCCCTGCTGTGAACGATTATATCAAGAATTGTAATTGCATGCCATTGTTCAACAGGGGCTTAAAAACTGGGCCTTTGGTGGTTGTGCTGCTGGTGCCACAACACTATACGTCCTCACAGTTACTCTTGGTGGGCACAGGAACGGGCCCTACTGTGAAATATTATATCAAGAATTGTAATTACATGCCCCTGTTAAACAGGGGCTGAAAAATTGGGCCGTAGGCACTGGTGCTGGTGCCACGACACTGCAACCTCTCCCATATACTCTGTAGTGCAGGAATGAGCCCTGCTGCAAAGCATTGCATCAAAAATTGTAATTACATGCCCCTGTTAAAAAAGGGCTGAAAAATTGGGCTGGTGGCATCACCCAGAACCAAAAATGTTCTTCCAAGATATCAGCGGAGGAGGAAGAAGCTAGACAGTCAACATAACAGGTCAGTCACTCAGCATCAGCATAGGCAGTCTTGAAGGGATGTGATATTTTAAGTTTAAGTGTTAACAAGTTGTAAGGCTGGCCGCAGGCCAGCCTGTATTTGTAGGAGGAGCCTGAGAGGGCTATTAAAACCTCCTCCTCTGTCAGGGCCAGTGTCGCTGGGTTTTCTGGGTGGAAGCATGCAGAGCGGCGGCCTCCCTCCCTCATCCCTGGGTCCACTGGCTTGTAGTGGCCACCCTGCCGTCACCCCCCCCCTTTGTTTAGCCTCGTGTTCCGGCAGGGAGGGGGGTGGTCGGCAATTGTTTCTCCCGGAGTTCAGGTATGGGGGACGGGACGGAACAGTTCATCCATCCGTCCGTCCTACTTCCTCCCTTCACCACCCACAGCTCTGGCTGGCGTGCCGCCCACCCCCTTCTCCTGGTGCTCATGCCGGGGGTAGAGGGGGGGGGGGCGTCCTTCCGTCATGTTCCGCCTCTCATTAGGGGGGGGGTTGTTCACCTACTCCCCTTGCGTGTGGCTCCACGAGGGAGCCACCCGTCTGGGGATCGCCTGCCAGCTCCGCTCTCCATGCTTCACTCCTCAGGGAGCCGCACGCTTGGTGGGTCTCGGATACAATTCTCCTGGTGAGGGGAGGTGGAGATAGTCGGCTCCCCCTCTCCCCTCGCAGGTACGGAGCACCCGCCGTTTCTCCTCGTGGAGGGGGTAATCGGCCGCGCCGGCTCCCCCTCCCCCCTCGCATATGCTGTGTTCCGCCGATTCTCCTCTCCTGGCGGGGGGGAGGGGGAGGTAATCGGCCGCGCCGGCTCCCCCCCTCACATGTGCAGGGTGCCCGGCGAGGGGAGGGGGGAGGTATTCGGCTGCGCTGGCTTGCCACCCCCCCCCCTCCGGACGGGCTGCACTTGGAAATGCTGGGGTTGCTACTGTACACCATTCTCAAGGTGTTGCAGGAAACGGGCTCTTCCCTGGTCGTCTAGCAACTGTGAGTAACCGCCCCCAGCCTTGTACCATTGAACATACTTACTAGCGTTCCAATGCAAGCTGCGATTGCACATGCCATCTCATCTCCAGAAGTGTAGTCAAGTATGTCAGATAACATTTTTTGCATACTGTATTTTGCGATTAAAGTCATAATACACTTGGCAATTAGTTAAGCTGACCCATTTCCATGTTTTCTGACTCGCATGTTCTAGACACTATGAACTTTTCTGTTTAGTGATGTACTGGAACTTGTCATGAATGTTAAAGTAAAATCTGTTTTCATGGTTTAATATAGCTAAAAGGAGTGAAGACTATGTCAAAACATTAATTATCTTTATGATGACTAGTATTGAAATAAATTATAAGGATTCTCTTTCTCCCCCTCCCTGAGCTCCACATGGTGGGCCTCCTGAGCTCCACGTGGTGGGTCTTCCCCCCCCCCCCTCCCGAGCTCCACATGGTGGGTCTTCCCCCCCCCCCCCTCACGAGCTCCACATGGTGGGTCTTCCCCCCCCCCCTGAGCTCCACGTGGTGGGTTTCCCCCCCCCGGGGCTCCACGTGGTGGGTTTCCCCCCCCTGAGCGCCACGTGGTGGGCCCCCTGAACGCCCCCTGAGCGCCACATGGTGGGCCCCCTGAGCGCCACGTGGTGGGCTCCCTGAGCGCCACGTGGTGGGCCCCCTGAGCGCCACGTGGTGGGCCCCCTGAGCTCCACGTGGTGGGTCTCCCCCCCCCCTCCTGAGCTCCACGTGGTGGGTCTCTCCCCCCCCTCCTGAGCTCCACGTGGTGGGCTCCTCCACCCCACCCGCCTGAGCTCCACGTGGCGGGTCTCCCCACCCGCCTGAGCTCCTCGTGGCGGGTCTCCCCACCCGCCTGAGCTCCACGGCGCGGGTCTCTCCACCCGCCTGAGCTCCACGTGGCGGGTCTCCCCCCCCCCCCATCTGAGCTCCACATGACATTTCTGTCACAGCGCTCAGTCTAGCATTTCCGTCACGGGTTCTGTCTCAGCGTTCTGTCTGGATTTTTCGTCACAGCGTTCTGTGCTGCGTTTCTATCACAGCGTTCTGTGCTGCGTTTCTATCACAGCGTTCTGTGCTGCGTTTCTATCACAGCGTTCTGTGCTGCGTTTCTGTCATGGCGGTCTGTGCTGCGTTTCCATCACGGCATTCTGTGCTACGTTTCCGTCACGGCGTTCTGTGCTACGTTTCCGTCACGGCGTTCTGTGCTGCGTTTCCGTCCCGGCGTTCTGTGCTGCGTTTCCGTCCCGGCGTTCTGTGCTGCGTTTCCATCACGGCGTTCTGTGCTGCGTTTCCATCATGGCGTTCTGTGCTGCGTTTCCATCACGGCGTTCTGTGCTGCGTTTCCGTCACGGCGTTCTGTGCAGTTTTTCTGTCACGGCGTTCTGTGCGGCTTTTCTGTCACAGCGTTCTGTGCAGCATTTCCATCACAGCATTTTGTGCAGCATCTCCTGTAGATTTCAGTCATAGCATTCTGTCCCGCATGTCTGGCATAGCGTTTTGTCCCTGGATGCCTGTCTTAGCGTTCTGCCCCGGCATGTCTGTCGTGGCTTTCTGCCCCAGGACTTCTGTTTTCTATTGCATTGACTGCTCAATGTATGATTGGAGCCAGTGACGTTACCCGTTTGGAGCCTTCGTGATCACAGCTGGCAGGGAAGCCTGTGTGGGGAACACCTCCTTCCAGCGGATTGTTTGAATGCGTTACTTGGCAGTCATGGTTATGTGTGTGTAGCACGCAGGAATGGTAATCATTGCACAATGAAAGTTTTTTGATGTGGTGCTCAGACCTGGGAGTATACGATCGTGTTTAATAATCATTCGGAAAGTGGTCATACCTTTGAATGATACGATTGTGAGTAATATTACTTGGAGAGCTATTGTGAAGGTAGTAGTGGCACCTTCTTTTGATCATGATCCAACTGCATTTGAAGCTGCATATGGATATGGATGAAGCGACTATCGTATATGCTAATCTGTGGTCATAAATTGATTTTAAATTTTTAGCATAGTACACTGCATAGTTGTCTGCACAGATACATGTGTTTGTGTGTATGTGTATATACGTATTTATTTTTTGCTATTTGCACGATTTTCGGTTGGCGTTCTGAACCAGGATTTCTGTCATGGCATTTCTGGACCAAGATTTCTGTCATGGCGTTTCTGTCTCTGCATTTAGTCTCAGCGTGTTTTTGGGCTTTGCATTACTGGCCAGGATTCTGCTGTTGCTTCACTGTCTCAGTTTTTCTTTTATAGGATTTCTGGCATTTCAGTTATGCCTCAGCGTATCGGTCTTGGTTGTTTGTCACTACGTTTCTGCTTCTGCATTAAGTTTCAGCATTTTCTGGCATGGTGTTTTTGCATCATGGCGCGCTGTGTTTCTGTCTCAGCGTTTTCTGTCCCAGCGTTGCTCGTCTTTGTTGGTTGTCATGTCCCATTGTGTCTGTGTCATGTTTTGTTCCTGGGTTAGGTAGTTAGGGCTCACACGTCAGGATCTGTCACGTCTATAGATCCATACGGGCTGAGGTTTCGTTTATTAATTGGTTGTTGTCCACAATCTTCTCGCCCGTATACCATACGTCATACGTTGCATGTTCATTCACCACATTCATACGACTACCCACCATTGCCTGTGGGTACACTAGCCCTGAGTTTTCAGTTGATTACCTGTCTCTGCACTGCAGGTTACTCGGGCTCACTTACCACTTACATGTGGGTGGGGGGGTCCGTCCGCCAGGTTCTTGTACGCGCAGTGGTCTTGATTTTCTGCTCATGTTTCATTCTTAGTTAGGCAGGGGGGTATTTTTGTTCTCATGTCTGGTTGTCTGTCATTTCTCTAGTTTGTGTTTCAGGTCAGGCCGTCTTGGCATCCATACCGATGTCATCCATGCTTGCTATCAATTCCTTCAGCCCGGCCGTTGTTGGGGGCTAGTTGGAAAAAAAAAAAAAAAAAAAACTGCCTAGGGGTGTATAGTCTCGCAGGGTGTTTGTTAAGCCACATCCCTGTGACGGCCTTGGGGGGGGGGGGGGGGGTAGGTTGGGTTGATGTCTTTATGGTTTTGGATTCCACTCTCGCTCTGATCTTGTTTGAACTTATTGCCTGGAGTTCCATTTAGGGACATCAGTCCAGTCGTCTTTTCCGATCCCCAGCTTGTTCCAAGTAGGGGGGGCTTGGGTATGTCTGTATCATGCCATGGGGACTATTTCCCCGGGAGGGAGTCTGGCCCTCCTTGGTTCAGGATTCTGTCCCAGCTGTTGGGTTCAGGCTGTAGCATGACCCGATCGTATCCGGTGGGACCTGGGTCCTGCGTCCGGTATGGTTTCTCCTGGTTGACGGTATTATGGGCATGGGCCTTATCCGCTTACTCCGTCACATCCATCAGGTTTCTAGCTTTTAGCACTCCTGCTAGTGATCTTTTTGCCACTCACCCTCTTGGAAGGTATGTCTCTGGGCTATTTCACTGGTGTTCATTGAGGTATTTCACCATCTTTTGCAGGGGTTTTCCTTGGGCCAGGCCTTGTTCCTTTCCCCCCACGTATCCTCTCATTTCACAAGCAGTTCATTCTCGGGTCTGGGTGTCACGGGCATCCGGCTCGATTCAATCTTTCAGGGGATGGTCAGTTGGGTTCGGGGAAGCGTCACGGGTTCGGGGAAGCGTCAAAGGTTTCGATAGGTGGTTCCTTCTCGTCGCCAAGTCAGGAGTCGGTGTGTTCTCTTGCCACTGCGAACACTTACCGGTTACTTGCTGGATACGTACTGCTGCCGTCCGGGAGCACACCTTTATCCATGATGATTCTTTACCTTCCCTTCTTCACCTAAATTTTGTGTCTTTTTGCCCTCTTCTCAGGCATACTGACCAGCTAGGCCAAGGCACACCTCAGGCCTAGGTTCTTAGGAGTATCGCATTTCCCGCTTGAAGACTCTGACCACAAGTTGTAAGGCTGGCCGCAGGCCAGCCTGTATTTGTAGGAGGAGCCTGGGCCAGTGTCGCTGGGTTTTCTGGGTTCCCACCCACCCGTTCCCCAGCTTCATACATTCTCTTAGTATTTTTGTACTTATTCTTACATTCAGGGTATGCCCTCTTCTCAGGCATACTGACCAGCTAGGCCAAGGCACACCTCAGGCCTAGGTTCTTAGGAGTATCGCATTTCCCGCTTGAAGACTCTGACTACAATTACAGCTTATGTTTCCAGTATATGTGGCGTCACAGGCGATTATTTCCTTTATACAAAATTTAACCCTTAAAAACATTCAAACTACTCTTCTTTCGTAAAGCAATTTTTGCAAAGCTTATACTTTATGCTCTTGCAAAAGTTTCAGGTAGCTTAGCTTTTGCGGTTAAGTTTTCTTTTTAAATCAGCTAACATATCATCGCTCAGGAAGCAAAGCTTAACAGATGTCTCAGATGGGAGGGGGGTGGGGGGGGTTTGAGTGAGTTCTGTTTCTCACCACAACCTGTGACAAGTATTCTCAAAATAAAAAGTAGCTAAAATGATTCCTAGCTGAAACTCTAAATCAGTCTTTCTGTTCGCAAAACTATGGCGTCATAAGCTGACCCTCATTGCCACTTCACTGAAGCTACCCCTTATTGCTGGTGTTGTTCTGTTTCTGTAACACAGGCATCTGCAGCAGTTACAGTGGGTGTAGTGTGTCTCCTGCACCGTATACACTTGAAGCTACCCCAATTGCTGGTGTTCTTCAGATCCTATACCACAGGCAGGGAACTGCAGTAATTACAGTCGGTGTACTTTGTCGTCTGCTCACTGTGCTCCTAAAGCTACCCCAATAGCTGGTTTTCCCATCTCCCTGCAGGCCATTAGTATATCTGGAAGGCCAACAAGGATAGGCAGACAGTCACAAGCCAATAAAAGAGGGCAAGCAGGCTCTGTGTCTAGAGACAACAGTGCTGGTCATGGACGCGGCCATGTGACAATGCTTGTCCTTATTTTCGGCAGCTGGACATGTTGAGCCACATCATGCCGAAGACTTGGTAGAGTGGATGACCAAGGCCTCCTCATCCTCTCTCACCCAGGCTCAGGGTATTGGCAAAGCAGCTGTCAACGCATCCTCTTCCCTCATCTCAATGTCATCAGTCACTCCTTCCCTAGACCCACCATGTCCTCCTGAGGAGTCCCCCGAACTGATTGAGCACAGTGTTGGGTACATGCTCCAGGAGGATGCCCAGCGTTTTGAAGGCTCTGATGATGATACCCAGCTAGAGGAAGGCAGTAGCGTGAGCGCAGAGAGGTGATGCTCAAGAAGGACAGCAATCTGGCAGTCATGTTCCACCAGCTGCAGCATGCTGCCAGGTTTGCTCCAGTGATGAAGAGGGAGGGAATGATGAGGTCACTGATTCCACGTGGGTGCCTGATAGGAGAGAGGAGGAGGAGGAGGCACATCTCCAACGAGGCAGGATGCCCTCCGGGGGCCAGCTTAAGGGCAGCACACCGACTGAATCACACCGCAGAGCTCTGCCTTTGCAGGGCGCTGCCTCTGCGTTTTATTCCAAAAGTTCTTTGGTGTGGGCCTTTTATGAGACGAGTGCATCAGATCGCACCACTGCTATTTGCAACATATGTCTCAAGCGTATGTCAAAACATCAGCCGCTTGGGCATCACATACTTGACCAGACATATGTCGAGCTACCATGCAGTTCGTTGGCAAGCATACCTAAAAGAACAAAGCGGACCTCTCCTTGCTCCTCATCAGCGGGATCTCCAACCCCACTATACCTTTAGTCCTCTCTGAAACCTGCACTGAGAGGAATGAAGGTAGAATTAGGTGTGTCACAGCCAAGTACTTGCGGGTAATCTGCTAGCAGTACACCGACATCCCATTGTAGCAGGCAAATTTCCCTGCCCCAGCTGGTGTACCATAGAAAGAAGTTCACTCCCAGCCATCCACATGCCCAGTGGTTGAATGCTAGTTTGGCTAAATTGCTAGCACTTCAACTGCTGCCTTTTCAGTTGGTAGACTCGGCCTCCTTCCGTGAGTTTGCATGTGCGGTTCCTCAGAGGCAGTTTCCCAAACGCCACTTTTTCTCACGGAAGGCAATTCCGGCTCTCTACCGGCATGTGGAAGGCAATGTCCATGCTTTGCTGGACATGGTGGTAAGCGGTAAGGGTAAGGTGCATATTACCGCTGACTCATGGTCCAGCAAGCATGGACAGGGACGTTACCTATCTTTAACGGCCAATTGGGTCACTCTTCTGGCAGCTGGGAAGGATGCAGGACAAGATGCAGTAGTGTTGGAGGTTGTTCCACCACCATGCCTCCAAAATGCTACTACTGGTTGTGACTAAGGATGAGCCGAACACCCCCCGGTTCGGTTCGTACCAGAACTTTCGAACGGACCCCACGTTCGTTACGAACGTTAGAACCCCATTGAAGTCTATGGGACTCGAACGTTCGAAATTAAAAGTGCTAATTTTAACGGCTAATATGCAAGATACTGTCCTAAAAAGGGTTTGGGGACCTGGCTCCTGCCCTAGGGGACATGGGTCAATGCCTAAAATGTTTTTAAAAATGGCCGTTTTGGCGGGAGCACTGATTTTAATGACGATTAAAGTGAAAAAAAAAGTGAAATATTCCTGTAAATATGGTGCCTGGGGGGTGTCTGTAGTATGCCTGTGAAGTGCCACGTGTTTCCACGTGCATGCACTGTGACCCCGCATGCTTGGCCAATCGCAGCGCCAGCAGCAAGGAGAGCCATGATTGGCCACAGGCAGGATGCCTGTGGCCAATCATAGCTCAGGCTGTGTAGTGCACGCCCCACACTATATAAGGCCGCCATTGCGGCGGCCTCGTGTAGTGTGTTGGCGTCTGAAGCAGTGGGTGTTCTGTGTACCGTCAACACAGTACACACCGATCGTTTTCGGCCGATTTTCTATCTTGCTGTTGTGTAGTGGTTATTGTCTGCGTGCCCTGACCGCAGTATACACTGCGATATTCACCTCACCTATATAGCTAGTGATCTATCTTTAATAATAGAGCTTGCAGTCAGTAGTGTTAGGAGATAGTGCGTGCTGTCTGCGTGCTCTGTACCCAGTACATACCGCTATAATCCACCTACATAGCTGTTCTCTATTTGAGCCCAATTGCCATCTGCAGGAGTTATTGGAAGTTGTGTGTGCCTCCAGCACAGCACAGTATACATCTGTATATACCCCTTTATCTCTGCTGTTCTATAAAAAAGGCATCTGCAGGAGTTAGTGGGTGTTGTGTGCCTCCAGCACAATATAAACTACCCAACTGCTGTTTTACCCAACTCCCTTCAGGCCATTACCATGTCTGGAAGGCCAGCAAGGAGAGGCAGACAGGCGCGAGCCGATAAAAGAGGGCAAGCAGGCTCGGTGTCTAGAGACAACAGTGCTGGTCGGGGACGCGGTGCATTGTCATCAGCACGTGGCCCTGGGACATGCTTGTCCTTCTTTTCGGCAGCTGGACATGTTGAACCGCAACATGCCAACGACTTGGTAGAGTGGATGACCAAGCCCTCTTCATCCTCCTCATCCTCTCTCATCCAGTCTCAGGGTAGTAGCAAAGCAGCAAATTTTTCTGCCCCTGTTTAACAGGGACATGTAATTACAATTCTTGATATAATATTTCACAGGAGGGCCCCTTCCTGTGCCCACCCAGAGTAACGGTGAGGACTTATAGTGTTGTGGCACCAGCACCACAACCACCAAAGGTCAATTTTTCTACCACTGTTTTCTACCACTGTTCAACAATGGCATGTAATTACAATTCTTGATATAATCGTTCATAGCAGGGCGCTCCAGCGCCCACCAAGAGTCACTTTGAGGGCTTACAATGTTGTGGCAAAACCAACACCTTGTTCCGCCATTTCTGCAGAGCAACAGCAAGTGAGATGAAAAAAAACAAATTATACAGGGGTGATAACCCTTCCCTATGTTTTCCAAAAAGCTTAAAAATAGATTTTTGACTGGAGCTACACTTTAAAAATGTACCACTTCAAAATGACAAAGAGATTCTACTTAACACATCAAACCTACACAGTCCCTGTCTTGTTTGCACTGCCTGTATACTGCTGTTCAGAGTATATAGGGCCTGGGGTCCCCACGCCTTTCCTTTTTTAATTTGGGTACGGGGTTCCCCTTAATATCCGTAGAAGACTCAAAGGGGCTGGTAATGGGCAAGGGGGGTACCCATGCCATTTTTCTCACTGATTTTCATCCATATTGCCGGGACCAGACATTACATTAAAATTGCAAGCAGTTTTAAATGACTTTTTTTCCATTTAATGTCATTTTGTGCAGGGACTGTTCTAAACACGGGAAACACATGCCACTTCGTAGGAATACTATAGACACCCACCAGGCAGGATATTTAAAGGAATATTTCACATTTTTTTTTCACTTTAAGCGTCATTAAAATCAGTGCTCCCGAAAAAAACACCCGTTTAAAAAAAAAAAAATTTACATTGATCCATGTCCCCTATGGCAGGAGCCGGGTCCCCAAACCTTTTTTAGGACAATAACTTGCATATTAGCCTTTAAAATGACCACTTTTTATTTCGAACGTTCAAGTCCCATAGACTTCAATGGGGTTCTAAAGTTCGTACGAATTTTCGGTCTGTTCGAAGGTTCTGGTGCGAACCGAACCGGTGGGGGGGGGGGGGTGGGGGGTGTTCGGCTCACCCCTAGTCACCACCATCTTCCTTCCGGGTATCACGGCTCCGGCGCTGTGATTGGCTGGAGCCACAATGACGCGACTGCCGCGCATGTGCGCAAGAGCCGCTGCTAACGTCATGATCGCTCAGTGCCCCTGCGTGCCGCTGTCTATGGCGCATGCGCTGTACACAGCGGTGATTGTCTTTTGCAAATATATCCTAAATCATGTAGGTTTAGGAGATATTTCTTGCACCTACAGGTAAGCCTTAATCTAGGCTTACCTGTAGGTCAAAGTGGTCTGTAAGGGTTTACAACCACTTTCAGTATAAAGTTAATTTCTTGTAAAACCACGCATGTCACATTTCTGAAATTATGAGCGTAGTGATGAGTGGATTGGGTTGGGCTTGGAGGAAACAAAGAAAAGCCCAGCCTCAAATCTGCAAATTCCAATCATAGTGACAAACCCAAGAAAAGTTCATGGGCCCCTAATCTTTTTTTTTGGTCTTCCTGGCCTTTCTGGCCACAGGGCACATACATCAATGCAAATAAATAAATAAATATCTTTCAACAGGGAGCAGCTCTTTTAATAAAACTTAAAGGGCAACAATGAAAAAAACTTTAAATCTTTTGTTTTATATATGTGTGTGTGTGTATATAAATAAAAGTAAATGTTGGGGGGATGGGATTATAACGGTGCTGACAACAACTAAATCACAACATATTAAATGAAAATATAATTTATTTTAATTAATACAAAAGGCAAACAGCAACAATCAGAATATAGAAAAAATGGTTAAAATCTTTAGTAGAGCATATACATACAGTACAAGTATTGGGTTTCTGGAGGCCCAAAGAAGGAAAAAGTGGTCACAGGTGAGTGTTGATTCACAACATGTTTTGCCAGTGATGGCTTCCTCAGGGGCCATTGTGAGACCACCACAATAGTAATCCAGCTCTAACATAAGAAGAAATAAAAATAAATATGAGAATACATGAAACGCAAAGAAAAAGATGTCATGACCTCCAGAAAACGCACAGCACATACCTCTATCAGTCCAGAACCACCAGATGGAAGGAATTCTGGGACTAAAATGCCTCCCCAGGTTAGGGAGACAGAGGAAAAGATCAAAAAAAGCCCCAGCTAGCGGATGGTATAGGGGAGACCATTCACAGTTGCAGGGAGTAAATAAAAAAAACAGCTGAAAAAGTAAGAAATAAAAAAGTAAATATATGTATATTCTAAACAGAAACAAACAAGTGTAAGTCCAACAGAGTGAAGCTCTAATAAAAACTTACTATGCTCATAAATGAGAAATGCATGGGTTTAGGGGTGCCTTGGTACCGATGCGGATATATAGAAGAGACCAAAAGTTTTCCCAATTCATAAGCGTTCAACTTAATGAATACTAAAATGCAAAATTAACCATCATTAGGAGGAAGATATTGTTATGTTATTTGCAAATTTCTTTCAGAGTCAATACAATAGATAGTCCATAAAAAAAGTTTCAAATGGACCACTATATTGAGCTGCAGCATGAAGCACTTTAAAAAAATGCCACTTGGCTCAAAAATGTTTAAAGACAAACATAGACAATATGCTGGCTTTAAATAGGGTGCAATCATGCATATTAGAACATCATAAAGGTAATTTAGGAAAAGTTCTCAAAGAGAAGTCAACGCGTAGTATGCACCAATGAAAACAATATAAAGTTAGTAGCCTAAGGCAAAATATTTTTACCTGCGCGTCGGGACCAAAGAGATATGGTCACCCCTAATTTCCAGCCGAGTGATCAATGGACTGGCCGGTGTCTTGTGAAATAGGGTCCTCCATCAGATGCTGTCCCCTGCGTACTGCGCATGCGCAGTACACAGGAGCACAGATTCCGAAAATTGCCGAGGACGAACGGCGCCTGCGCCGTGAGTCCAGGTTCTATCCCCACTATCCAAGTGGACATAGAGTTAGAATAAAAAAGAGCCGAGCGCAGCGAGGCCGAGCCCGAAGCGTGGCGAGCGAAGCTCGCCCGCGAGGGGCCCTCTAAAATTCTAAACCCTATGTCCACTTGGCTAGTGGGGCTACCTCCTCCACTCACGGCGCAGGCGCCGTTCAGCTTCGGAAATTTTCCGAAGCTTCGTCTGCTCCGTACTGCGCATGCGCAGTACGGAGCGGACACATATGGATGGCCGGACACTATTAGGCAGAACACCGGCATTAAATCCCCCCCCCCCCCCCACGCTCACTCGGTGTCTGACATCACCTAGCGATTGCGGATGAAGAAGTCCACTGCGCATGCGCCTGTGTCCGGAACCATGGCTGCCTACAATACCCATGGGTCAAAGCGATCAGCGTCAAATGACGCAGGCAGCATGACACAAACAGATCAGGCCAAGGAAAAGAGGCGTGATCAGATGGAGGTGGCCAGAGCCATGCACCAATGGCAAAGCCAAAGGTGCATGCAGAGAGGTTGAGCCAGGAACCGGATTGATCAGGCCAGCCGAAAAAGGGGACACAAAATGGGCATAAAGCCCTGGGCGTCCATACGACCGTGCATCGGGTCCACCGAAAAAAACATCCAGACTTGGCTATAGGGCAGCCCCAAAAGAAACAGAACCGAGGGTTGAGGACAGAGCCTGCAGATGCCAAACAAGGGGAAAACCTACAAAGGGGAGATCATAAGATTCTCCCAGAGGGAATGCATTGTCTCTGGGACTTCATGTCCCATGATGCTCCCCTCTTGGCTGTTATTGGTCCGTCACCGCAGCCAATGGAGAGGAAGGAGAAACAGAGTGGGCGGTGATCCCCGGGAGCACCGTTCTATCCTCTTCCCCCCAGCTATTTGACAGAAGGGGGGGTGACAGACTGAGCGGCAGGTGGGAGAGGGGTACACGCACCCCCAGCTTCCCCTCCTCCCTTCTCCTCACAACAGCTCCACTCTTCTGCTGTGTCAGCGCTCCAAGTGTGGGGGGGGGGACCCGCAGCCACCCACAACACAGCCACTCCAGTGTCCCCTGTAAGTCTCCATGATGTCAGTGCGGGGGGATTAAAGCCTGCAGCTCCTTGACAATGCAACCCCGCTACAGTTGTAACATGAAAAAATGTGGAAAATTTCCAGGGGTATGAATACTTTTTCAAGACACTGTATATACAGTGTCTCACGAAAGTTAGTACACCCCTCACATTTTTGTAAATCTTTTCATGTGACAACACTGAAGAAATGACACTTGGCTACAATGTAAAGTAGTGAGTGTACAGCTTGTATAACAGTTTAAATTTACTGTCCCCTCAAAATAACTCAACACACAGCCATTAATGTCTAAACATCTGGCAACGTAAGTGAGTACACCCCTAAGTGAAAATGTCAAAATTTGGCCCCAAGTGACAATATTTTGTGTGGCCACCATTATTTTCCAGCACTGCCTTAACCCTCTTGGGCATGGAGGTCACCAGAGCTTCACAGGTCACCACTGGAGTCCTCTTCCTCTCCTTCATGATGACATCACGGAGCTGGCGGATGTTAAAGACCTTGCGCTCCTCTATATTCTGTTTGAGGATGCCCCACAGATGCTTACATTGTAGCAAAGGGGGTCATTTACTATAGCGAAGCGGTGCTAATTAATGCTAATTAGCATGAATTCACGCAAAAATTGTATTCACTATACTGCTGGTGAGAAAATACTCCAAAAATCGAATTTACTATAGTTCCCTAAATCCGAATAGCGCCCGAACCCTTACACTGCTAAAACCTGGAGAATTGCACATGGAAATAATGTTTAGAGCATGATATAATTAGCTAAATTGTAGTGAAATATGCGGTATATTATTTAAAGATAATCTGCTTTTAAACTGTGTGAAAAACGGAAAATTGTTACCAATACTTACTGTAATTTTCCTTTCCTGGCCTGCCCTCACGTCAGCACACAATGGGTTAACCCCTTCCTCCAGTCTCTCAGTACCACCTTCTCTTAGCTGATAAAAGGGAGCCCCTCCTCCCCTGCCCTTGTTCCATTACTAGCGGACGAAAGGCTTGTAGGGAGGGGAAAAAGATTGTGCTGACGTGAGGGCAGGCCAGGAAAGGAAAATTACAGTAAGTATTGGTAACAATTTTCCGTTTTCCTGGCCAGCCTCACGTCAGCACACAATGGGATTTGATTTAGCTGATATAGGGTGGGATAACAAAAAGAGTTGAAAAACAACTGGTAATACTGCTTTAGTGAATATTTTATTTTGATTGGAAGGGTGCTGACACCACTGCGCTTCCAAAATTTGATGCACTAGCCGCTGTGACATCTAAACTGTAATGTCTTGTGAAGGTTTCGCAGGAGCTCCAACTAGTGGTCCTGCATATGTATGTCTTCAACCGATATTTTAGCAGAAGCTGCCCATGAGGCTGCCACCCCTCTTGTAGAATGAGCTCTAATAACTTGTGGAGGAGTCAGTCTCTGTTTCTCATATGTGAGGCTTATCACCTTGGTGATCCAGGTAGCTATGGTTCTAGCTGATGCCGCTTCTCCTCTTCTAGGTCCTGATGGCAGGATGAACAAGGTATCTGTTTTGCACATCTGTAGAGAGCGGTCTAAGTAGGTTGAAAATAAGTTGACCATGTCCAACGGTCTGAGATCTAGTTCCCCCGTTTGTCTCGGTGGTTGTGTGAAGCTGGGTAGGTCCGCCTTCCAATTTACATGGAACTTGGAAACCACCTTAGGGGTTAATGCTGGCGAGGGCCTTAGGATCACTTTGTCTGGGAGAATGATGCAAAAGGGATCTTTGCAAGATAGAGCTGCCAGCTCTGAAACTCTCCTTGCTGATGTTATGGCTGTGAGGAAAATCAGCTTGACTGTCAGGAACCATAGTGGGCATGTCTCTGCAAGCACGAATGGATGTTGGAGCAAAGCTTTTAGCACTGTGCCCAAGTCCTAGGCTGGGAACAGGGACTTCCTTGGTGGTCTTATTCTTATGGCCGCTCTAAGAAATTGCTTTAATAGCGGCTCGTCTGCCCATTTGTGGCCTGTAAAGCAAGACAAGGCTGACACCTGCACCTTTATGGTGTTGTATGCTAAGCCCATAGTTAAAAGCTGACTGTAAAAACTCCAGCACCTGCGCAATGTTTGCGGACAATGGGGAGAAATTTTGTTGTAAGGCGAATTCTGTAAATTTTCTCCAAATCCTGGTGTATGTGGCATTAGTTGTAGCCCTTCTTGACTTCAATAGTGTCGAGATTACCTCCTCTGAGATGCCCTGAGACTGCAGTCTGGCTGATTCAACAGCCATGCTGTCAGTTGCAATCTGTCTGGGTTGGGGTGACACCATTGGTCCTGCTGTAGAAGGTCCCTCTTCATGCGGCAGCCATATTGGGGAAACTGCCGCCATCTGCAGGAGCAGTGGGAACCATGGCCTTCGTGGCCAGAAGGGTAGGATTGCAATTGCATGGACGTTCTCCCTTGCAATCTTTAATATGGTTTTCATTATCAGAGGTACCGGTGGGAAAACGTAGACTAGGGGAAATTCCCACGGGATTGAGAAGGCATCTTGAGCTAGCGCTTCGTTGCAGTGGAATCTTGACACGAACTGGGGTATCTGTGCATTCGCTGGGGTCGCCATCAAATCTATCGAGGGTGTACCCCACCTGTAAAAGATTGTTCTCAGATAGTCCTTGTTGAGTGCCCACTCGTTTTTGTTGGGGAAATCCCGACTCAGATGGTCGGCTATGTAGTTTTGACTGCTCGGAATGTATGCTGCCGTCAAGGCTTCCACATGTGCCTCAGCCCAGGAGAATATCTCGGTTGCCAACTGCAGCAGCGGCAAGCTCTTGGTTCCTCCTTGATTGGTTATATAAGCAACTGCCGTCTGGTTGTCCAACATAAGCTTGACCCGAGATCCCTGAATCAGGCTCTCGAATGCCCGTAGGGCTAGGTATGCTGCTTGTAACTCCAAAAGGTTGGAGTGTCTGGTCTCCCTCCTGCTCCATTTGCCTTGAACCCATCTGCCGAGGCAGTGAGCACCCCAGCCCCAGAGACTGGCATCTGAGGTTATTTGGATCCAATCCCCGGGGCTGAGAGGCATGCCCCGTGACAGAGTTCCTGGCGCTATCCACCACACCAAGCCCTGGCGGATCTGCCTTGGTATGAATATTTTTTGGTGGAGTGATACGCCATCCCACTGGTTCAGAAATGCCGTTTGGAATGCCCTTGTATGGAATCTTGCCCAGGGAACAGCTGGGGTTGCTGCGGTAAACATTCCAAGAAGCGTCATACAGTCCCTCACTGACAGCGACGAGGACTCCATCACGCTGTTCACACAGGCTACTAGCTCGGCTATCTTGCGATGTGGTAGCGAGACCTGCCCTTTGCTTGTGTTGAAAGCAAGCCCTAGGTACTCCATCTCTTGGGAGGGAATCAACTGGCTCTTCTGCTTGTTGATAATCCAGCCAAATTCGAAAAGAATTTTCAGCACCACTTTGCCTTGTGCTGCTAACTCTTCGCTTGCACGGGCCACTACCAAGATGTCGTCCAAGTAGTGGAAACATTTTATGCCCCTCAACCGTATAACAGCGATGGTAGCAAGCAAGATCTTGGAAAAGACTCGAGGTGCTGTGCTGATTCCGAAGGGAAGACATTTGAACTAGAAATGATCTTCCCCTACCATGAATCTCAGATATCTTTGGTGATGCCTGTTGATTGGGACATGAAGGTAGGCATCTGCTAAATCGACTGATATTAGCCAGTCCCCTGGTTGCAGAATTGATATAATTGTAAATATTGATTCCATCTTGAATGTCTTGGGATCGATGTAGTGGTTTAGAGATCTTAGGTCTAAGACCGGTCTGAGATCTCCAGACGCTTTGGGCACCAGAAAAATTGGGGAGTAAACCCCTGTTCCCTGCTGTTTTAGAGGAACCGGCAAGATTGCCTCTTACTGAAGTAATTCGGTCACATATTCTTGCAAGCACCTTTGTTTCTTCTGATCTTGTGGCCATTCTGTCTGGACAAAGATGTCCGGTGTTTTTTCTCGAAACATTATCTTGTACCCTCGCTTGACTGTTTTCTGGACCCATTGGTCCTTGACCTTCTCCGCCCATACCTTCCAAAAGGATGCCAACCTGGCACCTACCCGGGGGTGATGGGCGGTCAACCCGTCAAAAAGACTTCTCCGGTTTTTTAGCGGTCTGAGCGGCCTTAGCCTTCACATTCCGAAGAAAGGAGCTTTGTGAGCCTCTCCATTGGGGTCTTGTATATTCTCGGCCTGGTCTATATGACCTGGCCTCCTGCACCCTTCTGAACTCTGATTGACCTGACCGAGTGGTTTGCTGTCTCCTTTTGGGTCTCTGTGGTAGCAGCCCAGACTTCCCTCCAGTAACTCGTTTAATAGCTTCCTCCAGGGTGTCCCCGAAAAGCATCTTGCCCTTGTATGGAATGTTACAAAAGTGCCTGTTTTGAGGCACTGTCTGCCACCCAATGGCGTAACCAGAGGGCCCTTTTCGCCGTTACTGAAAGTCATAATTCTTGCAAGCAGTTTTACTAGGTCTATAGAGGCTTCTGCCAAAAAGGCAGCTGAGAGATAAAGTTCCTCCATTGCTGAAATGATTCTGGCCATCTCTACGTCAGACTTCAGGGCCATCTCCACATTTGTGACCCAGACCTTCAGAGCTCTGGAGATCGAGGTTAGGGCTATGGCCGGGCTACAAGCTGCTCCAGCAGTTAAATAGATCTTATTTAGATCTGTGTCTGTGCGTCTGTCCATTGGGTCTCTGAAGGTTGTAGAATCCTGCAATGGCAGGGACACCTGCCTTGCTAGGCGCTGCAAGGCCGCATCTACCCCTGGAGGTGACTCCCAAAAGGCAGCATCTGGGGTGTTAAATGGATATAATCTTAAAAAGCGATTTTGTATGTTCGCCTTCCTTTCCGGCTTTCCCCATTCCTCATCGAACAATTCACTGACCTCCATCATGACCGGGAAGGTTGCCCCTTGCCTTTTCAAGTTAGGGAAATATCTCTTAATTTTTTCCGGAGGCTGAGTGTCTTGATCCCAGTCTATGGCCTCCTTCACTGCTACAATGTAAGGGTCTATGAGTTGGAAGTTGAACAAATATTCAGACGGTTCATCAGAGTCTGAAGAATCTTCCGAAGATATTTCAAGCCTTGGTGATGAGTTGCGCTTCTGCTTAGATGCGTTCATGGCTCTAGGCTTAGTCCCGGAGGCACTTACGCCTGCGACCGTCTGCATACTCTCTGTCACCGCCTCCTGAATATAGTCCTTTATCCTACGTGCCTCTGTTTCTCTATCTGTGGCAACATCTCTAATGCATTCTGCGCACAAGAGCTTTTCAGGGCGGATGGCGCTGAACAAGCCCAGCAGAGGCCTTCGGTGGGACGGCCTCTTGTCGCACTTGGTTCTGCCGCCCTAGCTTTCTGAGCATTTTTGCAGCTTGGACTGCCCATTGCTTGGGGTCTATGTCCTGTGCGTGACCCCGATGCATGCGGAGATTTTGAACGGTGGCGGGACTTTATCTTCCGTGACTGTCTTTTTTTAGGACTTCTGCTCCTATAAAGACAAAACACCTTATTAGGCTGGTGTTGTACTCTTTTGTTTTGTGGCCCCCGTAGACCCCTCCTACCTTTCCGACGATCTTCGTGCACTTTGGGGCCGTGGTGAGCTCATACTACAGCAACAAAAGACAGGATATAGAAATAAGAAAAAAGAAGTCCTATTCTATTGCTTTTTTTTTTTTTTTACTGGCCTTTAAAAGAAATAACTTTACCTTAATACTGGATATGGAGTCACTCAGGGTGGCAGCAGATTTGTAGGGTATCTGAAAAGCTGTAAACACATGGTGCAATGCAGTTTGTGAACATGGCTCAGTAAACACTGACACAGCCCAGCCACCCCTCCCCCTCTGTGAAGGAAAACTCACCAATACACCTCTCTCACTAGCTGTGGAAAACAGCACTGGAGCTTCTGGCTCTCCAGGCTTTATAGCCCCACAGCCCCGCCCCCCTGTGAGGTCATCACCAACAGAAAACACAGGGGAGGCGGCTGGCACAGCCCCTAGGAAGCAGGAAAGGAAAGCACAATACTACAGCAATACCACAGCCTAAAAATGGTAAGCTCTTTAAGCCTTAGTATGCCCACATGGCTCCTGCACATAGAGCGTCCAGTGTGATAAAAGGAACTACCTTTATTGTTCTGGACCTTCCGATCCCAGTAGAGGCTTGAACCTGGGTGGGTAGGTTCGGTAGGGGGGTGTAGTCTAATCCACAAGCATGGTGGCCTGGAGTCCGACCAAAAAAAAGGAACAAGGGCAGATGAGGAGGGGCTCCCTTTTATCAGCTAAGAGAAGGTGCTACTGAGAGACTGGAGGAAGGGGTTAACCCATTGTGTGCTGACGTGAGGCTGGCCAGGAAAAGTGATTTCTACACTGAAATATCTGTAAAAGTCTGACAAGTGAAAAATTCCCTGTTTTGGACAACTAGGTGCCAACACAACTGAGCATGCTCAGACCTGCAAATATCACTAATTTTAACTCCAGTGTCTTTTTTACCCGGCTCTATAGAAAATACCGAAATGAGGGCTAATTAGAGAGCATTTTTTGGAAGTGAAAATCTGCTCTATGATAGTCCAATGCAAGTTTTAGCCATTGATTCTAATGGAACGATTGTAACTTTCCCCAAAAACAAAAAACCTTTTAATGTTGAGATTAAATGTATCTTTCTGTGAAATAAAATTTCCATTTGCAACATTGTTGCTACTACATAAAATATTTAGTTTTTAAGAATATTAGAATGTGGAATGTTTTGATGTTTTGGTAAAATATATTTTTCTCTGTCACTTTGACTTGTTACTCTCCATCTCACAACAATCTTCTTTACCCAAAACTCACACCGGTGTCTTTACAATCCACAAACAATATCACTGCTGATACAAATTTAAAATGAATCCCATTTTTTGTGCTTTTTATTATTTTCAAATATTCATAATTTGAGCCCAAAAAAATGTGATATGTGTACCAACATCAGAAATCAAATGTAATTCCCAAAAATGTGAGGGTAATATCACTATTCTGCACTCACCCACAAAAATTCACCAAATGTCACATAATAAATCAAGAAGAATAACTACTGAGTAATGTAATTCCATCACCTGTCCAAAGAAATGCAGTAGTTATGTGCTTTTATGTGTATTTATGTGTAGGAGGTTTTATCACAGATGGCAGCTCCATGGCTTAGAGGTTTGAACTTCTGCTTAGCATCCCTGAGTGTCTGGGTTGAAATCCCCAACATCCTGCTTCATGTGGAGCACTTGTCTCATCTCCTGGGTCCTATAACTATGTCTAAATGTAGTATTTATGTGTAGGGGGTTCCACCACCATTGTAAATCTTGCCAGATACACTACTTAGCCAAAAGAATTGGGACGTCTGCCTTTACACACACATGAACTTTAATGGCAGCCCAGTCTTAGTCCGTAGGGTTAAAGTTTGATTTGGCCCACCCTTTGCAGCTAGAACAGCTTCTGGGAAGGCTGTCCACAAGGTTTAGTGTGTCTATGGGAATGTTTGACCATTCTTCTAGAACTAGCGGCCCTCCAGCTGTTGCGAAACTACAAGTCCCATCGTGCCTGTGGGAGTCATGCTTGCAACTGTCAATCTTGCAATGCCTCATGGGACTTGTAGTTTTGCAACAGCTGGAGGGCCGCCAGTTTGAGACCCCTGTTCTGGAAGCACATTTGTGAGGTCAGGCAGTGATGTAGGATGAGAAGGCCTGTATTGCAGTCTCTGCTCTAATTCAGCCAAAAGCTGTTCTATCAGGTTGAGGTCAGGACTCTGTGCAGGCTAGTCAAATTTCTCCACCCCAAACTTGCTCATCCATGTCTTAATGGACCTTGCTTTGTGCACTGGTGTGCAGTCATGTTGGAACAGGAAGGGGCCACCCCCAAACTGTCCCCACAAAATTGGGAGCATGAAATTGTCCAAAATGTCTTGGTATGATGATGCCTTAAGAGTTCCCTTCACTGGAACTAAGGGGCCAAACCCAACCCCTGAAAAACAAACCCCCCACACCATAACCCCCCCTCCACCAAATGATTTGGACCAGTGCACAAAGCAAGGTCCATATAGGCATGGATGAGCGAGTTTGGGGTGGAGGAACTTGACTGGCCTGGACAGAGTCCTGACCTCAACACAACAGAACACCATGGGGATGGATTAGAGTGGAGACTGTAAGTCAGGCCTTTTCATCCAACATCAGTGCCTGACCTCACAAATGCACTTGAAAGAATAGTCAAACATTGCCATAGACACACTCCTAAACCTTGTGGATGGCATTCCCAGAATAGTTGAACCTGTTGTAGCTGCAAAGGGTGGGCCAAATTAATTTTGAACCCTACGGACTAAGACTAGGATGCCATTACAGTTCATGTGCATTTAAAGGCAGGCGTCCCACTACTTAGGCCAATATATTGTATATTGTTTGTGACACTGAGCATGGATATGGACTTAGGTCTGGTTCACACCACAGAGATGCAGACACTATGTATGAGGCTGCCTGCTGGCTTAGTGGGTAGCAATGCTGTCTAACAGCACTGGGGTTGCTGGTTCAATTCCCCAACAACTAATGCTTGTGTTGAAGTTTATGTGTTCTCCCTGTGTGGGTTTCTCACTATAATCCAAAGACATGCTGCCATTTTATTTGGCTCCTGTGGAAATAATCTCTAATGTAAGAAAGTTAATTTTGGACTTTAGATTGGAAGCTCATTGTAGCCAGGGGGTGATGGTAATGGGGGTTATTTACGAAAGGCAAATCCACTTTGCACTGCAAAGTGCACTTGAAATTGTACTGAAAGTGCACTTGGAAGTGCAGTCACTGTAGATCTAAGGGGAAGCTCTGCTGATTTTATAATCCAATCATGTGGAAGCTAAAATGCTGTTTTTTATTCTCCTTGCATGTTCCCCTCGGATCTACAGCGACTGCATTTCCAAGTGCAATTTGCACTTGTAGTGCAAAGTGGATTTGCCTTTTGTAAATAACCCCCAATGTTTGTTAGCACTAATCATGCCCAGGGGACTTGGACATTTAAATTTGTAGGGTTTACACTGCACAGGTACATATGCTTAGAAAACTGTTGCTTTGTGGATGCAAATACACTTCGATCTTTGGCCTGTAGTTGGAGATTTGATGCACATAGCCAAGGGCTAACAGAGGAGCAGATAGTATTATGTGTTCTGCCCATCATGTGCAATCACTTTAGACATACATGAACAGACAGATTGTAAGATACTGGTGGGTGTGTACTTTTATTGGGCGTGTACTTTTATTGGGCGTGTGTCAGTGTGCTAACACTACAACCTCTCTTATATAAAGGGCTGCAGTAGGGGGGTTTGTTTGGCCTGAGAAGGTCAGGGATTTTTTTTGCCTGTGAATTGTGGGGAGGAAAAGGAGGACCTAAGAACAGGCCAGAATCTTCCTTATAGAGTGCCGCTCGGCCTCCTGACTTACGATCGGGTGTCATATACACCTAGGTTTTGAGTGGGGGGCGGGCCCTGGATAAACGAGAAGCCAAAGAAAGGCTGAACCAAAGAGGACGTTACCATGTTGCGGGGTCCGATGCGTTTGAAAGATTCTATGAGAATCCAGGTGAAGCCTGAATATTGTGGTGAAGTGGGTCTGAAGACGATCGCTGTGGATGTTTTACAGAAGTTGCTGAATTTACAGGTCAGTGATATATTTGCTCTCCAAAGATTTTGTGGCCAGTGGTCAATACGATGTTTCTTTTCATACTGAGGATACCTGCCAAGCTGCATATGAGAATTGGGTGAAGGCGGATCTGGGAGGAAATTTGCTAACTAAGAAGATGGACGTCCGTTTATTGTTTGATCCTGGATTGAAGACCATGACTGTACATTGTTATAATCCTTTTTTGGAGCTGGAATTGGTGAGACAATTTTTGTTGCACTATTGTGTGGGGGCTGATAGAGAAGGGAACCTTAATAACTAGTATGACATGTATAGAGGTACGCATCAGGTTTTTGTGGCATGTCACCCTCCCCTGGCATTTACCATTGCTTGGGAGTGGTGTACTGTTTTCTATTCTGGGCAATCCCGGTATTGCAGGAGGTGCTTTCAGTATGGACATATTCCTGAGGAATGCCCTTCTAAGCATTGGTGTAGAGTGTGCTCTAAGCCGGGACACAATGCAGCGGATTGCAAGGAAAAGAAATGTGACCTATGTGGTGCAGGGGAGCATATGGTCAGAAACTGTCCGAAAATAGTAGGGAGGAAGATGTTCTCATATGCGGAGGCTGTGCAGAGATGGTGGTTTACAGGGCAGAATGTGAGCCAAGAACCAGAGGAGCAGGAGACTGAGCGGGTGGATGAAAGGGGTGAGCAGGTGGCTGGCACGGAAGGTGGAAAGGCACCGATTCCCCCCCAGACGCTAAAAACCCCACTAGTAGCTCCAAGGAAGGTGTCGGACAGGAATTGCAAGGGAGTATGGGTAAAAGTGGAGTGAATATTAATCTGACAGAGGGGGATAATGAGATGCAGGTTGGTGAGGAAGAAGCTGTGGCAGAAGAAGGCATGGAGGGAGGAGGGCGGAGTGTGTGAAGAGTTGATATCTTTGATAAAACAGATGGAGGCAGAGCAGAAGAATCGATATGTAGATGAGGTTGGTGAGTGGGCTAAGGATATGGAGGTGCTGGAGGTGAGGAGGGAGGGGTCAGGATCAAAAGATCTTTTTACTGCCACTCAAAGACCAGGGCCTGAGGTGGAGCAGGGGAGTGCGACATGGAGAAAGAAGACTAAATGGGACTTGTCTCTGGGTTTGAGCCCAGGTGGCGGTGTGTGTGTGTGTGTACTGCCAAGTTTAAGTATGAATTCTCAAGTGTCAGATGTTTCAAATGGAACAACATCACCATTGGGCTTGGTAGGTTCTCATGCTATGTAATATTTGGAGAATGAATCAGTTGATCCTTGTATAAAAGGCACAGGGAACGGAAGTGGAAAAGAGCATCCTGAGGGAGGGGTTTATTGTTTTCTGCAGGATTTTTTGATCATTCTCATGGCTTTATCTATATGTAGTAGTGTGAATGTGCGTTCGATTGGATCTGTCTATCGTCGTGCAGCTGTTTTGTCTGAGTTGGCTAAGATTGAATGTGATGTTTTGTGTTTGCAAGTGTGGTTTGTGGTATGCTGCAGGCCATGGGGACTGGTCTGCAGGACCAGCGGTTTGGTCTTGTGCTGCGGAAAATAAAAGTGAAGGGGTGGGGATGCTCTTGAGAAAACTCAGAAATTAAAGTTGAATCATGGGAGGAAGTGGTGATGGGACGAGTTCTGCGTGTAATGTTTACCTACCTGGAAGAATCCTTTGGTATGTGTTTATGCACCAGTGTGAAAAAAAAACTGCCAGGATGGGTTTTTGTTCTAAATTTTGAGGCTCTGCCTTGTGGGGAGAGGAAAGACCATTGTTGGAGACTTTAATCTTATTAGGACTGCGGAAGATAGAGTAGGCCAAGGGGAAAGTCGGACCAATGTCACCAGCACAGCTTTTAATGCAATTTTGCAGGATTTTTGTTTGCAAGATGGAGTGGTTTGCTACTATGGAAATGGTAAAGCCCTCGCAACCTTTTTTTCAGATACGGGAAGCGTGAAATCCCAAATTTACTTTATTTTAGGTTCCAGGGCACTTAAGGTCTCAGAGTGGGAGCAATGGGAGGAGTCTTACTCTGACTACCAGGTTTTGGTGGGAAAGTTTATTTTTGATCAAGATGTCAAGACTGGAACTCCTTCGATAGCTCAGTTGGTAGAGCGGAGGACTGTAGAGGAAAAGATGTCAAGACTGGAAGAGGAATCTGGAAATGAAGTAATCTGCTATTGGAAGACCAAGGGATTTTTGATAAGTTTGCTCTGCAATACAAAGTGTGGCTGGGAAGGAAGGTGGATTTTGATTTCTTTTTTGAGTGGTGGGATTGGCTGAAGGAGCGAATCAAGCTCTTTTCTTCAGGCAGGTGTGAAGAAGGCAAGGAAAGAGAAACAAGAAAGGAGGGCTCTCCAGCATAGGTTGAGACTCCTGCTTAAATTAAGGTGGGGGGCTGGGAGTTAGAAGAGGAGATTGGAAAGCTTCGGGAGGAGATAAAGAAAGCTTGGGTGATCAGAGGGAAGAAGTTAATCTTCCAAGCTAAAGTGAAGGACATGGAGGAAGGAGAGACATGTTTGCGATTCTTCAAGAAGCTCTTGAGGTTGATGAAATCTGTGATGGTGCAGGGACAGGAGGTGAATGGTGAGAAGGCGGTTGAGGCAGTGAAGGGGTTTTATATGGATTTGTTTGCAGGCAGACGTGGAGTAAGTGCTGAGGAGATGCGAGAGTATTGCGAGAAAGTGGATGCAAGATTGTCTGAAGAGGATAGGTTTGGTATGTGTGGGGTTGTGTCTGAGGAGGAAGTGAGGCGAGTGATAGATTGGATAAACAAGAATAAGACTCCTGTTAAGGATCGGTTGACTGTTGAGTTCTTTTGTAAAGCGTGGAAGGTGATGAAGAATGAGGTGTGTGAGTTGGTGAGGCTGGTGTTTTAAAGTGGGGGAGATGCCAAAGTCCTCAAGGGAGGGGGTGATTACCCTCATCTATAAAAAGGGCGACGAGAGAAACATTCGGAATTGGTGGCCAATTACACTGTTGAACGTTGACTGCAAGATTGTGGCAAGGTTGGTTGCCGATTGAGTCAAGCTTGTGGTTGGCAAAGTGATTGGGGAGCAGCAGGTGTGTGCGGTTCCTGGTCGGTGGATTTCCAACAACCTATCGTTACTGAGGGATGTTGTATACTACGCACAATGTAACAACTTGCCATGCCTTCTAGAGTCGATTGACCTTGAAAAGGCCTTCAACAAAGTCTCCCATCAGTTTTTGTTTCAGATTCTAGAGGTCCTAGGGTTTCCAGACCAGCTGATGGTTATCAGAGGACTACACAAAGGTGTCTCAAGTCAGGCTTTGGTCAACGGTACCCTAGGGGGAGTATCCCTGTGATGTCTGGTGTTAGGCAGGGGTGTCCCCTGTCGCGTTTAATGTTCATCTGCGTGATGGAGCCATTACTGAGTGCAGTGAATGAAAAAGGACAAGGCATTCAAGGGTGTGTTTGTTCCTGGCAGTGGTGGAAGGAGTGTGAAAGTATTGGGGTACATGGATGATGTTGTGTTGGTGGCTGGTGGAATGTCTGATGTGCAGCGTGGAAGATTGCAGGCGAGGTCTGTTCTGCAGTGTGTCTGGGATGAGTGTGAATTAGAGTAAGTGTCAGGTGTGTAGTTAGGGCCGTGAGGTGGAGGTGAATGAGGGACGGAGTGAGAAGGTGGAGAGTATGCAGGTGCTGGGTGTGTGTTTCGACAGGGAGTTGAGGGGAAGTCTTCATTTTCAGAAGGTGACTGAGCAAGTGGAGGAAAAGTTGTCTGTGGCAGATGAGTGAATTGTCCTGCACCGGGAAAGTTCTGATCATCAAGTAAGTGATCCTTATGATAATGTTGTATGTCTGTTATCTTCCTGCCTCCTGATGGTTGGGTGAGGAAGATGACGAGGCTACTGTTCTTCTTTTGGGGAGGGAGGATGGAGAAGTGTGCAAGGGAGAAGATTACTAAACCAAGGGCCAACGGTGGCTTCGGACTTCCAAAGATCGGGGACTTTTTGATGTTGCATTACTGGGTCACATTGGTAAGGACCCTAAGAGGTAATGGAATCGGGAAGGAGATGATGCAGTACCTTGGAGGAAGGTTGTTTACAAGATGGGGGCTCTACAGGTGGGCCCTGGAAAAGCCACAGGCATGGGTCGTTCCTCCGTATATTTTGGTCTTAACCAAGATCTGGGAAGGATGGAGGTTGGGGGGTTTGGGGAGGGAGGTTGACAAAAAGAAACTTAAAGCTTGGATTGCTGGGGAGATTTTTCCTAAAAGGATACAGTACTTAGGAGAGAAGGAAAGTGTGCAAATTTGTAACAGTATGAACACAAGAGGAGTGACTAAGTGCTGGGAAAGTTGAAGGGCTTCCTGAGGGAGGTGGTGGGGGTGTTTTTTGTAAAGGAGGAAATGGTGGTTCTGGGTTTGTGCAGACTGGAGAAAAATGCAGCCAGGAAGGCGTGGTGCTTTTCTGTTGCCCACAAGGAAGTGATGTGGGATGTTAATATATGGGTAGGAAGGAAGAGGTTCATCTCCGTAGAAGATAGTGAGTTTGTTTTTGGCTAGGATTAGGGATGAGCCGAACACCCCCCCGGTTCAGGTTCGCACCAGAACTTTCGAACGGGCCGAAAATTTGTGCGAACTTTAGAACCCCATTGAAGTTTATGGGACTCGAACGATCAAAATAAAGTGCTAATTTTAATGGCTAATATGCAAGATATTGTCCTAAAAAGGGTTTGGGGGCCTGGCTTCTGCCCCAGGGGACATGGGTCAATGCCTAAAATGATTTTAAAAACTGCAGTTTTTTCGGGAGCACTGATTTTAATGATAATTAACCACTTCAATACAGGGCACTTTCGCCCCCTTCCTTCCCAGCCCAATTTTCAGCTTTCATCGCTCTAGCGCTTTCAGTGACAATTGCGCGGTCATGCTACACTGTACACAAATGAAATTTTTATCATTTTGTTCACACAAATAGAGCTTTATTTTGGTGGTATTTATTCACGACTCCGTTTTTTATTTTTTGCGATATATAAGCGCAAAAATTACGGAAATTTGGAAAAAAACAATATTTTCTTTTTTCTATTTTAAAAGAAATCCAATAAAATTAAATTTTGTCATAAATTTAAGCCAAAATGTATTCTGCTAAATGTTTTTGGTAAAAAAAAAATTCCGTTAAGTATATAATTGGTTTGTGTGATCACAGACATATGTACGCAAATGATCATGTACATATGTGTGCAGATAATCATTGGGACATGTGATTTTAGTGGGACATATGTGGGGGACACGTTTTTATTAGGGACATGTGTGTTTTGGGGACATATGTGGGGACATTGTGTTTATACTGTGTGGTGTGTTTACACTGTGTGGTGTGTTGTGTGTTAACACTAGACTGGTGATCAGTGAGTAAAAAGCTGTAAAAAATGGCTCATACTCACTGATCATCATCCGGCTGCAGCGATCTGCTCTCCTCTCCTCTCCTCTCCTCTCCTCAGCGATGACTTGTGTGAGGAGAGGAGGAGCCGATTGCCTAGCAACCGGCTGTTTGTTTACATCACATGACGGCCGTGATTGGACATGGCCGTCATGTGATCAGGAGGGCCAATCACAGAGCCCTCCTGCCGATCTGAGATGTGCCGTGTCTGGGTGACACGAGCACATCGGGATCGCGCTCCTTCTGAAGGATGTTCCTGAACGTCCTATCAGAAGTAGACGGCTCCCACCCGGTCGTATATGTGCATTGGCTGGGTGGGAAGTGGTTAAAGTAAAAAAAAAGTGAAATATTCCTTTAAATATGGTGCCTGGGGGGTGTCTATTGTATGCCTGTGAAGTGCCACGTGTCTCCCGTGTTTAGAACAGTCCCTGCACAAAATGACATCTAACGGTAAAAAAAGTAATTTAAAACTGCTTGCGGTTTTAATGTAATATCTGGTTCTGGCAATACAGATGAAAATCATTGAGAAAAATGGCATAGGTAGCCCCCCTGCCCATTACCAGCCCCTTTGGGTCTTGTACGGATATTAAAGGGGAATCCCGTACCCATATTAAAAAAAAGGAAAGGCTTGGGGCCCCCAGGTCCTATATACTCAGAACAGGCAGTGCAAACAAGACAGGGACTGTGTAGGTTTGTTATGTAAAGTAGAATCTGTTTGTAATTTTGAACTGGTACATTTTTAAAGTGTAGCTCCAGTCAAAAAACTATTTTTAAGCTTTTTGGAAAACATGGGGAAGGGTTATCACCCCTGTATTTTTTTTTTGCCGTCCCTTTTTTTTCATCTCACTTCCTGTTGTCTCCTTCCGTTTGCAAGTAGGAGACGTTTGTAAGTTGGATGTTTGAAAGTAGGGGCCTGCCTTATATGCTCTGCAGAAATGACGGAACAAGGTGTTGGTGTTGCCACAACACTATAAGCCCTCAAAATGACTCTTGGTGGGCGCTGGAGATCCCTGCTGTGAACGATTATATCAAGAATTGTAATTGCATGCCATTGTTCAACAGGGGCTTAAAAATTGGGCCTGTGGTGGTGCTGGTGCCACAACACTATACGTCCTCACAGTTACTCTCGGTGGGCACAGGAACGGGCCCTACTGCAAAATATTATATCAAGAATTGTAACTACATGCCCCTGTTAAACAGGGGCTGAAAAATTGGGCCGTAGGCGCTGGTGCCACGACACTGCAGCCTCTCCCATATACTCTGTAGTGCAGGAATGAGACCTGCTGCAAAGCATTGCATCAAAAATTGTAATTACATGCCCCTGTTAAAAAAAAGGGCTGAAAAATTGGGCTGGTGGCATCACCCAGAACCAAAAATGTTCTTCCAAGATATCAGCGGAGGAGGAAGAAGCTAGACAGTCAACATAACAGGACAGTCACTCAGCATCAGCATAGGCAGTCTTGAAGGGATGTGATATTTAAAAAAAAAAAATATTCGGTTACATCAGCTTCAGGTGCCTGGTAGCTGGTGGTAATCCAAGACTGATTCATCTTTATGAAGGTCAGTCGATCAACCGAGTCGGTGGACAGGTGCACCCTCTGATCGGTTACAAAGCCACCAGCAGCACTGAAGGTGCGTTCCGAAAGAACGCTGGATGCAGGACAGGCCAGTAACTCAATTGCATACTGTGCAAGCTCTGGCCAGTGATCCATCCTCAAGACCCAGTAAGCCAGAGGATTTTCGGTGGGAAAGGTGTCCAAGTCTGACCTTGCCCCTAGGTATTCCTGCACCATGTAAATCAGACGTTGGCGATGGTTGCTGGAACCAATCATACCTTGGGGCTGCGGACTAAAAAATTGTCTGAACACATCGGTCAGACGGACACCTTCTCCACCGCTCCTTCTGTGACTGACCAAAGCCTCAGCAACAGGTTGTCCAGGACCAGGAGTTTGTAGCCTCCCAATCTCTGGGAACGCGTTGCACAGACCTTTCTGCAAGGCCTCCCGGAGATGTCTCACCTCTGCTCCCTCTGCGATGGCAAGATAAGGTCAGCAACCTTACCCTTGTACCATGGATTAAGGAGAGTGGCCAGCTAGGAGATTGTCTCTCTCCTTGATCCGAAGAATACGAGGATCCTTCCGCAGGCTTTGCAGGATCAGGGAGGCAATGCAGCGTAGGATAGCTGAGGAATTCGGTCCGGAGTCCTCTGGGTCACTAAGAACATGAACGGCAGCCACCTCCTCCCAGTCACGTACAAGTCCATGTGTTTCTTGGGACTGTAAATCATCCCTAAAAGACTGCTGCTGCTGAGTGCCAGGCTCCACCTCCATGCTGACACAATCCTCCTCCTCCTCCTCTTCCTGTGTGATGGGTGGGACAGCAGGAACACTGTCTGGATAAAGGGAGCCTTGAGAGGCAATGAAGTCCTCCTCTTCCTGCCTCTGTTCTGCCTCAAGTGCCCTGTCAATTATTCCACGCAGTGTATGCTCCAACAGGTGAACAAAAGGTAGTGTCACTGATGCATGCACTCACTGCTCACCATCCTTGTGGCCTCCTCAAACGGTGACAGGACAGTGCATGCATCCCTGATCATGCCCCACTGGCGTGGTGAGAAAAACCAAGCTCCCCTGTCCTGGTGCCGTAGTCGCACACGTACTCATTGATGGCCCTCTGCTGCATGTGCAGCAGCTGCAGCATGGCCAACGTTGAGTTCCACCTGGTGGGCATGTCACATATAAGGAGGTTCTTGAGCAGGTTCAACTGCTTTTGGAGCTCAGCCAGCCGAGTACTGCCATTAAATGATCTGCGGAAATGCACACAGACTTTTTTGGCCTGCCTCAGGACACCCTGTAAGCCCGGGTACCTGCCCAAGAACTGCTGCACCACCAGGTTAAGGATGTGAACCACACAGGGCACTGTCATGGTTATGCAGTTATCTTCCTGTGTTTGCTTACCTTCCCTCATGTCTTCAGACTAAGAAGCCAGCTACTTCCACCTGGTGGTTTTTATAACCTCTCCTCTAAGCATAGCTCCACCCCAGGCCCTATCAGGGAGCCCTATATAAACCTGTGCACTGCAGGGCTCAGTGCTGATCAACCATTGTGTAGCCTTTGTGTATTAGCTTCCTGTTTCCTGTCGTGTGCTCTGCTACTGATTTCCGTTACCGACTTTGGCGTGTTCTGACTATCCCTGCTTGCCTGTGACCCTGACCTTTTGGCGTGTACCCGACTATTCTGTTCTGCTTGTGGCCCCGACCTTGGCTTTGTCCCTCACCATCCCTATCCTCCTGTTGCCTACTGTGGGTGTGAGCTGGGGGACCCTGGGGGTCGCGACCTGGAGCCAGTTGCAGCCAAGACCATCTTCACCACTCGAAGCTCTGGTGAACACCAGCTGGCTCTTAGACTCCGCGCCCCAGGGAATCTCACGCTCTATCCCCAGTGGGATCTGTCCCCGTCTGCAGCAGTCAGCCGTAGGGTCCACGACCTTGCGGTGCACTCCGCATCCCTACGGTGTGCACCTGTCACCTCGCCTCAAGGTGACCTGACAGTTTGATCAGCCATGGACCCGGCTGACGTGCCGCTTCCTGCAGATGATCCATTGCAGAGCTTAGTTCGGCAACTTGAGACCCAAGAATCGCATCAGACCCAGGTGATGCAATTCCTTCAGGATTTGGCATCCCGTTTTGATCAGGTTCAGGCCTCATTAGGACCCCCGGTTCAACAACCTCAACCGCTATCTGCCGCTGCACCTATCGCATCAGTCGCAGCCACACATTCATTACAACTACCAGCTCCGGTCCGTTTCTCTGGGGACTCCAAGGCTTGCAGGGGGTTCCTTAGCCAGTGCACAATTCATTTTGAACTTCTGCCCCAAGACTTCCTGTCCGATCGGGCAAAAGTCGCATATATCATATCCCTCCTGTCCGGCGAGGCGTTAGCCTGGGCCGCTCCTCTGTGGGAACTGAATGATCCAGTGGTTTCTAACCTGTCTGATTTCTTGAAACTTTTTCGGAATATCTTCGAGGAACCGGGTCGTGTCTCCTCTGCGGCTAGCGCTCTTTTACGTCTCCGTCAAGAGTCCGCTTCCGTGGGACAGTATGCTCTTCAGTTCCGTATCCTCACAGCTGAATTGAGCTGGAATAATGAGGCCCTAGTTGCAACCTTTTTACATGGCCTCTCTGATAGAGTGAAGGATGAATTAGCAGGAAGATCTCTTCCTGCTGATCTGGACAGTGTCATCACCTTGTGTAACCAGATCGATATTCGCTTTCAGGAGAGGGCCCTGGAAAAAAGACGCCAGCACTCCCCGTTCTTTAGGCAGCCTGAGTCCCCAGTCCCTTCTCCTCGATCCGAGGAGCACCCCCTGCCTACCGAGGAACCTATGCAGTTGGGCTGGACTAAGTTATCTCCCGAAGAACGCGCTAGGCGCAGAACTCTGGGCCTATGCCTCTATTGTGGGGCCAAAGGTCATTTCCGTGACACTTGTTCTCTTCGCTCAGGGCTAATACATCTGGAAGGTGGAGTATTAGACCCTGAAATATCACCTTCACCTTCTCGTCTTCTCCTTTCTGTGTTGCTTCATGTCAGTGCTTCCTCTCGTTCGGTCTCAGCACATCTGGATTCCGGAGCCGCTGCCAATTTCATGGATTGGGAAACTGCATCCTCCATGAGACTTACCCTTTTGCCCCTTACAACACCATTGGTGGTCTTGGCGATTGATGGCACGGTCCTCCCAGAGGGCCCTATCCGCTTCCAGACTATTCCTGTTAAGATGTCAGTAGGGACCCTCCACCAGGAGTGGATTTCCTTCCTTGTCTTACCTAAGGCTTCATCTCCTATCATATTAGGTCTTCCTTGGTTTCGGCTCCATTCTCCACACGTTGACTGGTCTGCTGGACAGATCCTGGCTTGGGGTTCCTCCTGTTCCTCTTCCTGCCTACTCAAGGGTACCCCAAAGGAGAAATTTCCTGTTTCCACCATCCCAGTATCGTCTGCTTTTCCTGCTGTATATAGCGATCCCTGCGATACGTCCTGCAATAGTCGGACTGGTGCAGTCTCTGGGTCATGTGGTACTCTGGATGAGGAGCCCACCTATGAACCTGAGTCGATCATTCACTCCAGTTCGCATAACCATTTACCTTTGCCTGTCCCTAATCTCCCTTGGACACACCGCCAGGTTAACTTGTCTGCAAGTTCCAGAGTCACTATGCCTTGTGATGCGATGGTCGCTACATCTGACTATACTATTCAGTCGGCCTCTGCACCACTTATGCCAGTCCAGCCCATGCCCAATGAGCTTCCTGCTTCTTGTTCAGGACCTTCTGTGATCCAGCCTCACCCTACTGCTACTATGTCCGTTCAAACCCATTTAAGAGGCTCAATCCGGCCAGGAGGGGTTTTCAATCTTTTCTCAGGGTTCTCTGCATTCTGTTTCTGTTTCAGCTACCCAGCTTGACTCTTGTGACATGTCACTTTCTAACCAACCTGACCTCAGGGATCCACTGACCTCTGCCCAGTCTGGTGGTCCGGTTATGGATGCCCAACTCATCTTTAAGGGTCTGGGGGACCCTGCTCAGACTCCTGATCTTCTCATGCCCCTACCCATTCCTAAAAAGCCTTTAGTCCTCAAGTCCCCTCGTCCTCTCCCTACCTCTGTTTCAGTCTCTGAGGATAATCTAAAATACGAGGTTAGTCAAGTTTTGGATTCCCGACTCCGTAAAGGCTTTCTTCAATACCTCGTACTTTGGAAAGGGTTGGGCCCTGAGGAGAGGTCTTGGATCACTGCATCTGAGGTCTTTGCTCCCTGTCTGTTAAGGAGGTTCCATCTGGAGTTTCCCTTTAAGCCTGGACCCAGGCTGGGAAGGGGGAGGCCTCGTAAGAGGGAGGGTACTGTCATGGTTATGCAGTGATCTTCCTGTGTTTGCTTACCTTCCCTCATGTCTTCAGACTAAGAAGCCAGCTACTTCCACCTGGTGGTTTTTATAACCTCTCCTCTAAGCATGGCTCCACCCCAGGCCCTATCAGGGAGCCCTATATAAACCTGTGCACTGCAGGGCTCAGTGCTGATCAACCATTGTGTAGCCTTTGTGTATTAGCTTCCTGTTTCCTGTCGTGTGCTCTGCTACGGATTTCCGTTACCGACTTTGGCGTGTTCTGACTATCCCTGCTTGCCTGTGACCCTGACCTTTTGGCGTGTACCCGACTATTCTGTTCTGCTTGTGGCCCCGACCTTGGCTTTGTCCCTCACCATCCCTATCCTCCTGTTGCCTACTGTGGGTGTGAGCTGGCGGACCCTGGGGGTCGCGACCTGGAGCCAGTTGCAGCCAAGACCATCTTCACCACTCGAAGCTCTGGTGAACACCAGCTGGCTCTTAGACTCCGCGCCCCAGGGAATCTCACGCTCTATCCCCAGTGGGATCTGTCTCCGTCTGCAGCAGTCAGCCGTAGGGTCCACGACCTTGCGGTGCACTCCACATCCCTACGGTGTGCACCTGTCACCTCGCCTCAAGGTGACCTGACAGGCACATAGATCAGTTGTCCTCGTCGGAGGGCGGAGAGGAGGTTGGAGCCATTGCCGTAAACCACCATTCCTGGCTTAAGCTGGCATGGTGTCAACCACCTCTTGGCCTGCCCCTGCAGAGCTGCCAAAATATCTGCCCTAGTGTGGCTTCTGTCCCCTAAACAAACCAGCGCAAGCATGGCATGGCATCTTTTTGCCTGCGTACTTGCGTTGCCCCTTGAACGGCTACGGAGCACCGCTGGTTCCGAGGACAGAGCACTGGAAGAGGCCATGGAGGAAGAAGAGGAGGGGGTGGAGGAGAGAGGTGCGTCACAACCAGTAGTAGCATTTTGGAGGCTTGGTGGCAGAACAACCTCCACTAGGACTGCACCTTGTCCTGCATCCTTCCCAGCTGCCAGAAAAGTGACCCAATGGGCTGTGAAAGACCGGTAATGTCACTGTCCATGCCTGCTGGACCATGAGTCAGCGGTAATATGCACCTCACCGCTGACCGCCCTGTCCAGCGAGGCAAGGACATTGCCTTCCACATGCCAGTAGAGAGCCGGAATTGCCTTCTGTGAGAAAAAGTGGTGTTTGGGGTCCTGCCACTGAGGAACTGCACATTGCACAAACTCACAGAAGGGGGCCAAGTCTACCAACTGAAAAGGCAGCAGTTGAAGTGCTAGCAATTTAGCCAAGCTAGCATTCAACCGCTGGGCATGTGGATGGCTGTGAGTGAACTTCTTTCTATGGTCCAGCAGCTGGGGCAGGGAAATTTGCAGATGGCTCTATTTGAGAACAGCAATAAAGAGTAGATACAGGTGTATACTGCGCTGGAGGCACACAAAACCCACTAACTCCTGCAGATGCCTTTATTATAGAACACCAGCAATTAAAGGGTAGATACCGGTGTATACTGTGCTGGAGTCACACAACACCCACTAACTCCTGCAGATGGCTCTATTAGAGAACGGTAATAAAGGGTAGATACAAGTGTATACTGTGCTGGAGGCACACAACACCCATTAATGCCGCGTACACAAGCGGACTTTTTGACATCAAAGGTCCGACGAAACGATTCCGGCGGACCAGTCGATCTTGTGTGGGCTGCAGCGGACTTTTGATTTTCAAAAATCCGACAAAAATCCGACAGACTTTAGAAATGGAACATGTTTCAACTCCGCCGGACCCAGTTCCGATGTAGAAATCCGCTTGTCTGTATGCTGTTCCGACAGACCAAAAATGACGCATGCTCTGAAGCAAGTACTAGATGGAAGCGTTCGGTCTTGTAAAACTCCAGTTCGTATTGGAAGTAGCACATTCATCATGATGCAAATTCTGTGCTCGTTTAAATGCAGCACATCTTCTTTATAATGCTAGAACAACGAAGTTGCTTTGCTGCTCATAGGCCGCGTACACACGGGCGGACTGTCTGCCCAACTTAGTCCGCCGAAACACATTTGAGCGGACAGTCCGCTCGACAGTCCGCTTCAGCGGACTTTTTCAGCGGACTGTCTGACGAACAAAGTCTTACGGAATTTCCGTAAAACTGTCCGTCCAAACTTGGTTTGAGCGGACAGTCCGCCCGTGTGTGTGCCAGTCCGCTGTACTTTCGAAATGAGCGGACTTTTCCCGCCCGGAGAAAAGTCTGCTCATTTCGAGCACGTCTCCAGGTAGGCGGGGCCCGCGAAGGAGACGTGGCGGGCCCCGCCGCCTGGTATGGACTTAAAGGGGAACCCCAACGCCGAAAAAAATCGGCGTGGGGGTTCCCCCAAAGTCCACAACAGACCCTTGTCCGAGCACGCTACCCGGCCGACAGGAAAGGGGGGCGAGCGAGCGCCCCCACCCTCCTGAGCCGTACCAGGCCGCGTGCCCTCAACATGGGGGGTGCCTTGGGGAAGGGGGGCCGCGAGGCCCCCCCACCCCAAAGCACCTTGTCCCCATGTTGATGAGGACAAGGGCCTCTTCCCGACAACCCTGGCCGTTGGTTGTCGGGGTCTGCGGGCGGGGGGCTTATCGGAATCCGGGAGCCCCCTTTAATAAGGGGGCCCCCGGATACCGGCCCCCCACCCTATGTGAATGAGTATGGGGTACAATGTACCCCTACCCATTCACCTGTGAAAAAAAGTACAAAAAAAAACACAACACAGGGTTAAAATATTTTATTGCACAGCTCCGGGGGTCTTCCGTCTTCGGGGGTCTTCTCACCGGACTCCTCCGCTATCTTCTTGTAGCTCTTTTGCTAGCGGAGGAGTCCGGCTTTCTTCCTCCCCGCCGCCGGCCTCTTCTCCCGACTTCGGGGGTCTTGTCCCCCTCTTCGGTTCTTCTGCCGGGCCACCGCGCCTTCTTATAGCTCTTTTAGAGGCGGTGGCCCAGTCTTCTGTCGCCGCTGCCTTCCGTTCTTCTTCTTCTTCTTCTTCCTTCTTCCTTCTTCCTTCTTCCTTCTTCCTTCTTCCTTCTTCCTTCTTCCTTCTTCTTCTTCTTCTTCTTCCTTCTCCTTCTTCTTCTCCTTCTTCTTCTTCTTCTTCTTCTTCTTCCTTCTTCTTCTTCTTCTTTCTTCTTCTTCTTCTTCTTTCTTCTTCTTCTTTCTTCTTCTTCTTCTTCTCCTCCAGGAGATGTTGACACGACGCTCTCTCCGGAATGCCAGAGCCGCGCTGCGCTGCCACTTATATAGTGACAATGGGGCGGTGTCACATGGTATATGTCACATGGGTTGGTCACATGGTGACCCCGCCCCCTTACGATGTCATAGTCCCCATGTGACATCAACCCACGTGACCAACCCATGTGACATATACCATGTGACACTGCCTCATTGTCACTATATAAGTGGCCGCGCAGCGCGGCTCTGGCATTCCGGTCGGAGAGAGCGTCGTGTCAACATCTCCTGGAGAAGAAGAAGAACAAGAAGAAGAGCGGAAGGCGGCGACAGCGGCGACAGAAGACCGGGCCACCGCCTCTAAAAGAGCTATAAGAAGGCGCGGTGGCCCGGCAGAAGAACCGAAGAGGGGGACAAGACCCCCGGAGCTGTGCAATAAAATATTTTATCTCGTGTGTTGTGTTTTTTTTGGTACTTTTATTTTACAGGTGAATGGGTAGGGGTACATTGTACCCTATACTCATTCACATAGGGTGGGGGGCCGGTATCCGGGGGCCCCTTATTAAAGGGGGCTTCCGGATTCCGATAAGCCCCCCCCCGCAGACCCCGACAACCAACGGCCAGGGTTGTCGGGAAGAGGCCCTTGTCCTCATCAACATGGGGACAAGGTGCTTTGGGGTGGGGGGGCCGCGCGGCCCCCCCTTCCCCAAGGCACCCCCCATGTTGAGGGCACGCGGCCTGGTACAGCTCAGGAGGGGGGGCGCTCGCTCGCCCCCCTTTCCTGGCCGGCCGGGTAGCGTGCTCGGACAAGGGTCTGTTGTGGACTTTGGAGGGAACCCCACACCGTTTTTTTTCGGTGTTGGGGTCCCCTTTAAGTTCATTCCAGGCGGCGGGGCCCGCGACGTCTCTGTCGCGGGCCCCGCCTACCTTGACACGCGCTCGAAATGAGCGGTCTTTCCTCCGCGTGTGTGGGCGAGTCCGTTCATTTCAAAAGTTGGGCGGACTTAGTACGGCGAACTTAGTCTGCCGTATTAGTTCGCTCAAAAAGTGCCGTGTGTGGGCAAGTCCGTTCATTCAAAAGTTTGAGCGGACTGTCTGTGGAATTGTCTGACGAACTTAGTTGGGCAGACAGTCCGCCCGTGTGTACGCCGCCATATTCACACAGAGTTCTCACAAACAAATTTCTGGATTATTTCTCCTCATCTCATGAATATTATTTTTATTTTAAAGCCCCATCTCAGTAATAATGTATTAAACTATTTTTTTGTAGTACTCTTTTATTTATTTTTCTTTCATCCATATTTTTATTATGATTATTTCAAAATTATTTTCTAGTGATCTCCATTTTTTTTTATTTCTGTCAAGTTAACACAAAAAGCATTTTCTTTTTATATTTGTTTTGTGTGTCATTACTACAATAACTTTTTTATTTTTTGTGTGTCATTACCACAATAACCTTTTTATTTTTAATTCTGGTGCCAAGTTACCACATTAACATTATATATTTATATTTTTATTTTTGGAACCTCAAGGAGGTTGGTGTCCCTTGTTCATTGCACATTGTCTTTAAAGGAATGTATTTGACTAAAAACACATAGGCAAGTATATTTTTAAAATAAAATATCCATTTATTCTGGTTAACAAAATAAAGATGAAGGCAATGCTGGAGAAACTTGAGCAATTTGTGTAGCCTTTTGGCCCCAGGGAAAACATTAAAGTCTGTGGAAAAGAAAATTGGGATATTGAGAAGTACATATAATGGGGAGCACAATCTGGTCCATGAATCCCAGAGATCAAGCGCAGCAGCAGATGGTATATATGTCCCCAGGCTGTGGTACAACAGGCTGCATCTTTGGTCAGACCAGACTGAAGCCAGGTCATCACCTTTTTCTCTTCGCTCCACCCTTCACTGCACCCTTCCCTGCAGACTTCCCTGCAGCCTGCCTGTGAGGCTGTGTCTCTGGTGGTGTACTTGTGGCAGGAGGAGGAGTAACTTGATCCAAGATTTGGCTTGTGGCAGTTAACTCGCCACTCAGCCCCTTCTGAAAGGCCGAGAAAATGAGCCGCTCACATTGGAGGCGTTGGCCCCTTTCTAATTGCTGCAACCGGCTGGTTATATAGCATCCATAGGCCTCTTCAGCTTCGGAAGGGGGCTCCCTAGGACATCTGTAGCCTCTCTAATAAGGCACAGTGATTCCTCCTGTGTGACCGTCCCCTTCTTGGGCCTTTTTGCCTGAAGACGGAGGAGAGGCACCTGCGACTGGGTGAGGCTCCTACTGGGCCCGGCCACCTCCTGGCTGACAGTGGGCCCAGCCTCCTCCTGCCTGCCACTTTCCACAACTTCCTCCTGGCTGATCTCATCCTGTGTATAAAAAAGGGACATCGTTTTAGTTTTTTGTTCATCAATCATAAACATTTTTCAGCTCATGACTTTAAAATTCTTTTAATACATATAAAAGGGTATCATTCTGACCCCAGTATTTATTTCTGCTGGTGACAAACAGTTTTGGCCACTACTGTAAATTGATATGTATACTTCATTTTTTTGGTAACATCAATAATATTGTTTACATTTTAACATCTAGTTAATATCATTAGGATAAATATGTATTGTAACAATATACCTGACTCAAGCTGGGTGCATACGCTTCTTCCATGATGGAAGGCCCAGTTTGCTCATCAGCCTCTGCTGGCGTGGAGGGAAGGGTTGAAAGCGATTCCCTGGCCTCACTCTGGTCGCCAAGAAAACGCAGTTTGTCAAAGTACCACAGCCTGGGTACATATACAGCATCTGCGGATGCTCCTGATCTCATGGAATTCATGATTTTATTCTGCTCCTTTCTGTACATATTTCTCAATATGCCAATTTTATTTTCCACAAAGTCCATGTTTGCCTCTGGGATCCAAGTCTGCACAAATGCCAGAAGTCTCTCCAGCGTTGCCTTCCTTACTTGTTTATTATAATAAGCACTGTGCTTACAAGACAATACAAGAAAACAAGACAATACACAAGACCAAAACAATGTTAGCCCAGACTCTCCTAATCTTAGCCCAATATAGACCTCAATCTACAAGCAGTATACGCCACTGTTTTTGTGATTTTTTTATTTTTTTTTATTTATTTTTTTTAACTTAACTTCGTTTTCCGCGCTCGCAACTTCCATTCCCATTTCCTTCTCGCACGTACGACATGTGCATGTTGGCATTATATACAGTGCGCGCGCGTAAAATCCCACCTGTGTCGCCTGCCCATGACGTTCTTTTTCTAAAATGTTTCCCCATCCCTTTTTCTCTACGCACAGAACGTATGTACGGATGTACGTACGACAGTAGCATATTGGAGATAGATATATATATATATATATATATATATATATTATAGTGTGCATGCGTGAACCCCGCCTGTCGCCCGCCCAGGACATTCTTTTGGTAAACTTTTTTTCCCGCCCTTTCGCTGCGCACAGAGCGTATGTAAGTACATATGACAGTTGCATGTTAGCTTTATTTTCACTGCGCATGCGTGAACTCCACCTGCATTGCCCGCCCATGATGTTCTTTTCCACGAATATTTCCCGCCCCTTTTTCTCTACGGTGTGCAGTAGGAGAAACACGGCGGATACACAGCAGGTGGATATTAATGACTCCAGTAGTCAGGAAACCCCGGAGCCACAAACGTCCCGATCTGGGAAGAGGAGATTTAAGGCCTCCAATATGGCCTTTGAAGAGATGGTGGCAATCTTGAGGAGTAAGGATTATGATGGGAAGCATGGACCATACACCCATCCGAACTTGCGCAAGGCCAGAATTATGGACAAAGTTGTAAAGACCCTGCACAATCTTTTTGGGGTACGATGGTCAAAAGACCAATTGAGGAAATGGAGGTCCGACCTTAAATTGAGGGAGCCGGATCAGTACAGAAGAATAAAGAAAGTTCTTCAAAAAAGTAAGTACTTGTCGTGTGTTCCTATTATGATTATTGCATACTGATCCATGTGCTTTTCTTTACCGTTGTACAATTTAAAATTGCTGCTTTCATGTTGGTGGATACAGTAATCGTATCGTTCATAACAAACCCTCATTCTTTGTTCGTGGGAAACATCGTTTATAATACAGGGTTTAAACATCAATTTTGTTCTTGGTAATTTGTCTTAAGAAAAAAAAGATTAGGGCATTGTTGTTTAGATGTGTTTGAAACTACGACTAGAAAACAACATTCAGTGGAATTTAAAGCGGTTCTCCACCCTAAAGGGGAAGTTCCGCTAATCTGATCCCTCACCAATCCTCCACAATCGGCACCTTTCAGGGGGGGGGGGGGTGCAGTTACCTGGATAATCCAGGTATCTGCACCCACTTCCGGGACAGACTGCCGCAGATGCCCTGCCCCCCCCCCCCCCGGGTTGTTCTGGGAAACACACAGTTCCCAAGGCACACCGGGGACCAGAAGAGACGCGCAGCGCGACTCGCGCATGCGCAGTAGGGAACCGGGCAGTGAAGCCGCAACACTTCATTTCCCGATTCCCTGACAGAGGATGGTGGCGGGGGCAGCAGAGAGACGAGCGATCGCTCGTCATCTGCCGCCGACATCGCTGGACCCTGGGACAGGTAAGTGTGATTTTATTAAGTCAGCAGCTGCAATATTAGTAGCTGCTGGCTTTTAATATTTTTTTTTTTAGGTACAGAACCACTTTAAGGAGAGGACACTTGGCAGCTGGTTAACACATCTGCACTCATGAGCAAAAGTGTGGGACACCAGAGAACATTTATTAGGGTAAACCACACAGGGGTTTCATGGTATACTTTTGGGGGGCCCATCTGTGAAACTTGGCCAAAAAAGGTAAGTATTGTAGTTGTTTGCAAAGTGAATTTTAAGGTTGAATATATATTTTTATTGCGAGCCAGACAGGAAAAAATAATACATTTATAAACAGGCAATTGCATCATATACATTGCCTTGACACCACATAAGGCACAGCAATATAAACAGGATGGGGGAGAGAAAAAAAAGGGGGGGGAGGGGGGGAAAGCAGAAGAAGCGGGTACATCAGGGAGAAGGAGAGAAGGGGCAGGGGGGGAGGCAAAGAAAGCCATTAAGAGTAGAAAGAGAGAAAAGTAGGGTGGGGAAGAACAAGAGGAAGCACAGCATTCGCATTAATAGAAACAAACATGTGCAAAGTACGCCTTATTATCATGTACTCACTTCACATCAGAAATGTTTAGCACAAAAGTTGGCAGTAATCAAGTAATTAAGGTTTGGCCACTAGGCCATAGATGGTCAAAATGACGACACCTTCATCCATCCAATCCCAGCAGGCTGCCTGCTCATGAGAATGTAAGGTTGTTAAGGAATAATTCCGTCTGCGAGTGGTGTCGCCAGATGGACCATAACATGGTAAACCTTTCATAAGCGTCATCCGCCTTCGCCTGCAATTCCTCCATGAGCATAGTGTCATTAAGGATATCCACCCACGCGGAAACAGGGGGGGTGGAGTCTTTTTTCCAGTATAGAGAGATGGCATGACGAGCCGCGGATTGAAAAAACCTCAGGAGATTGCATTTCTCTGACCGTATCGACCCAGGGAGAATGGATAAAAGTGCAGGCAGAGGCGATGGAGGCCAAGAAGTCTGATACATGTCATTATAAATCGCGAAAATCTTACCACAAAAAGGGCGTATTCCATCACACTCCCACCAGATATGAACATATGATCCCTGTGCTCCGTGACAGCGCCAACACACATCAGTGGTAGACGGAAACATCCTGTGTACCGAGACCGGGGCCCTGTACCACCTCGAAAGTAGTTTATAATTTTTCTCCTGTGTAAACCCTGACCTGGAGGATTGATGCGTATGAGTAAAGGAGGTAGACCACTGTGCGGGGGAGATCTCTAAGTGCAGGTCCTTAGACCAGTGGTCTGTGAATGCAGGGAGAGTAGCATACAATCGGGTTTGGACATCTTTATAGATGAACGACAAGTTATGTCTTGGGGTTTGAGTCAGGTTGCAGAGATCCTCAAATGGTGTGAGTGGTCTATGTGTATTTCCGGAGAGATGGAGATCTCTGCACATCTGGGTCAGAGAGATAGTTGTGAGCCAGTCAGTCTTGACATTGGTCTGGGGATGTGGAGGGGGGCGGAAATGACCAGTAGTAGGATGAACGAATTGATTGGCTGTGGGCCAATGTTCACGGGTATAGTTCCCACAGTGTTGCTTAGCAGCGAGGGCCGGGAGGACCGGATTGTCAAACAGGGGGGTCAACGGACCAGGATCTGTGGACAGAGCATAAGGGACAGCTTTAACATACCACAATGTGAGAGCTGCCCTTGTTAGAGGGGAAATCCCCTGCATCGTCCGGAACCCGGCGTGATGTCCCCACATTAGGGCCCGTAGGTCCACCGGGACCATGTCTTGTTCAATTCAGGTGGAAGGTTTAATGCGAGGTCTCGGGAACCAGTCCAAGAGTCGGGATAGTATCGCGGATGTGTGGTACAGTCGAAAGTCAGGGAGGCCCGCTCCCCCTCTGAGTTTGGGGGCATTCAAAACCTTATGTTTGAGTCTAGAGGGGTAGTGTTGCCACACAAACCTGCCCACCATGGCTCGCAAGGCCAAAAAAAGGATGTCGGTAGAAGAATGGGAAGAGTCTGGAACAGATATAACGCCTTCGGAAGGACATCCATTTTAATAACACTCATTCTCCCCCACCAGGAGAGCTTGAGAGTGTGCCATTTCTCAAGAGAGCGCTTAATGGAAGTCAACAGAGGGCTAAAGTTTAGAGCGTACACGTCGGTAAAGTTAGCAGGAATCTCCGTACCGAGATATTTGATCGAACGAGATTGCCACTTAAAGGAGAAGCGTTGCTGAACAAATTTTAGGTCGGTTGGGGATAAAGATACATTTAAAGCTTCCGTTTTGTGCAGATTCAGTTTAAAATTACTATGAGCTCCAAACCGATCAAGCTCCTCGAGTATGGCAGGGAGACTAATGCGGGGTCGAGTGACATACAACAGTAAATCATCTGCGTAGAGAGATAGCTTACGGGGAGCCGAAGGGGTGTCGATCCCATGAATAGAATGATTATTTCTGATGGCTTGAGCCAGATGTTCGACAGTTATCGCAAACAAAAGAGGCGATAGGGGGCACCCCTGTCTAGTGCCGTTCCGGATCCCAAAAGCCTCCGACGTTTCCCCGTTAGCCAGGACACTGGCAGATGGATTCTTGTAAAGAGCCATAATTTTGGTGAGCATCCGTGGGCCCAAACCTATTTGCTGTAGGGAGGCCTGGAGAAACTTCCAGTTCACCCGATTGAAAGCCTTTTCGGCATCACAAGCTAAAAGACAAGTGGGGATATTGTGGGATTTGGCGTACGAGATAAGGTGTAGGGTTTTAATGGTGTTGTCCCTGGCTTCGCGGCCTGGGACAAAGCCCACTTGGTCACCATGAATGATGGAGGGGAGCAGGGGAGCTAGGCGTGTTGCCAGGATTTTAGAATAGAGTTTGAGGTCCACGTTTAATAGGGATATAGGCCTATAGTTTCCACACTGTGTGTGATCCTTCCCTGGTTTGGGTATGACCACTATTTGGGCTTGGAGAATCTGCGGGGAAAGGGGATGTGTGTCATCTATTTCCTCGAACGTCTTGGCCATAAGCGGGGCAAGTTGGTGGACAAATTTCTTATAAAATAGCGGAGAGTATCCGTCGGGCCCAGGACTCTTACCATTCTTCAGACCTTTTATTGCTATAAGGAAGTCATTCGTAGTCAGGGGCAATTCTAGGTTAGAACTATCAACAGAGGAAATGGTAGGTAAGGCCGTGTCCTGAATATATTGCGACAGATCAGGTGGGGAGGTGGAAGGGGAAGGAGTACTCGGGGAAGGGAGATTGTAGCAAAGTGAATTTTAATCATGTCTTCAACTTTTGCATCTCTTCTTAAACAGACAATTGTACAACACTTCTAAGCAATGTTTCATCTTCCTAGTTCTGGCCTCAAATATCTGTGTGCGAAGTATACCTTTTTGTTTTGTTTAATTCTCATAGGGGAGAAAAGACTCAGAAAGCAGGATCCCAGGGACCCCCCTACCTTGCCATTATGAATGTGAGGTTAGCCCCATCCCCCCCAGTGGGTGTGCATGCGGAGGAAGGAGAAGAGATGGGCACCAGGTGAGTGTCTGACACCACAGCTTCAGGTAATCGATGTATGCCTGCATATTTCTAAACGCATGTTTTTACATCTATTTTAGGTGATGTTCTGGTTGGGGAAAGAGACCCATTTCCAAGCACCAGTGCCCCCCCCCCCAGGGAGGTGGAGGTTGGCACCCCACCAGGTGAGTGTCTAACACCCCAGCTTCATTTAATCCATGTATGACTGCATATTTTTTACAATTTTTTTTTATCATCTATTGTAGGTGATGTTCTGGTTGTGGAAAGGACCCCATTTTCCAGTGACAGCGCACAAAGGCTAATTGGCCAGATAATGGGCTGGAATGGGGAAATAGATGCCATGCGTACTAGCCTGGATCTCATGAAGAATCGGCTTGACAATACGCAGCAGGAAATGAAGAACATGACCGATATTTTCGGGAGAATATAATCCCTTTCTCTAGAATATCGATCATGTTCTTCATTTCTGTTGTTTTTAGTAACATTGGCACTTCCAAAATTCAAAAGATTGTGGCTGATTGTTGTTCAATTTTAACAATATTTAATATAAGTTTAAAAAAAATATATATATAAAAGTAAAAAAAAAATTAAAAAAATTAAAAAATAAAAACATTTCTATTAAAATGTTTGAAAGGGGGGCGCATGCGCGAGGCTCGACATGGCAGACGCTCTCCCTTAGAGCTCCGCGCTCCTCGCTGCAAGATCGGATCAATATCACTCATCTGAACCCGCATTTTACCACGATATCACCCGGATCACCTTCGAGACAACACTGGCGTCTCCCGGGATGGTACTCACGGGACCGAAAGGCAAGAATAAGCCGAAACCCATCAAAGAAGCCCTGGCCCGGGCTTCTTCCAAAATGGCGGCTAAGGCCTTAGCTAAACACCACGCTGCCTCTTCTGCGGCCTCCGACCAAGCGGACAGTGGCGATGATGACGAATCAGACTCTAACCTTGGTGGGTCTCCACCTCTTCCATCTTCAGGTATGTCTCAAACTGCCTTTTTAAAACACATGGAGACTATGCTCCAAAAGGCTCTCAAGACTACATCGGAACAAATAACGGACAGGCTATCACGGGAAATCCGTGAAATAGGTCAGCGTACGGCTGACCTTGAGACAAGAGTTGATGATATGGAGCTTACCCTCCAAGAACACTCTCAAAACTTTTCTGTGTTAAGGGAGGAGAATGCCACCCTACTCTCCCGTTTGGAGGATGCCGAAAATCGCTCCCGCAGGTCCAACCTGTGCTTACGCGGCATCCCGGAATCTGTGGAGGATGTACAATCTTTTATGACCGCACTGTTCCAGGAACTCTCACCCTCCATTCCAATAGAGCGGCTTGAATTTGACAGGATTCATCGTGCCCTCACACGCCGCCAAACGGACGGTCCCCCTCGGGACATTATTATAAAACTACATTTCTTTCGCACGAAAGAACAGTTGCTGAATGATGCCCGCAAGAAAGAAGAATTGCTCTTCCAAACGCATAAATATCAACTTTTCTCCGACCTGGCTCCGCTGACTATAGCTAAACGTCGTGCCATGAAGCCTCAACTTCAAGTCTTAATGCAGCACCAGCTTAAGTACACTTGGAGGTTCCCCTTCGCCTTGCAATTTACGCACCAGGGCCAGCAGCATTCGTGCTCAACCCCGGAGTCCTTACAACATCTGCTGGAATCCCTTCGTCTGACCTTGCCGGTTCAAGTCTCGGAGACGGCGCTACCCCACACCCCGGCGCGATCCACGGCTCACCCATATTCGGCCACACCGAAGCGCAATCCGCTCGATCCGGCATCTATTCGTAAGGGGACCCCTTCGCGTCGTCTGGAAGATGCCTTCCTCAGCCCGAAGTCCCGCACGCCTCGCTGATATACCTGAGGGTGCTCCCTCTTTTTTCCTCAGTACTCTCGGAGTACCTCCTTGTGGTCCCGACCTTTGGACCTTTATTGTAACCCTACTGTTGCAGCACTTCCACTAACGTTACTTTTTTGTCACCTCGTGTTTGGTATATTTTTGCCCCTTTTTTTTTTTTTTTCCTCGTTCTCCACCTTTTCATTTTTATTTTTCATTTTTGTCTTCTCCTCTTGTACTTATTTGATAACGTGCTGCCACCTGGGGGACAGTAGCTGGGTGTGCTTGCGACGCCCTTACTTGGGTGTCCCATGGGGTCTCTATGTCCCCTAGTGGGGATATAGCAATGGTTCAGTTATTTCTATTTTTGATATGTATACTGTTATATACTTCGCTGACTTCATCTGTACGCGTATCATTCCAACGCATGTTTTTTTTTCCTCTTTTTATTTACGTTTGTCTCTTTTTTGGTTGGTCTGCTGGGGGGGGCAGGGGGGGGGGGTTGGGCGGGGGGTGGGGATAGGACTCGCTCGTCTCCCCTCCTCTCGTCCCTGCGCCCCTCCCCCTCCCTTTTTTATTGGATGTCTCCTTCCGCGCCTCCTCCGGCACTATACTCAATAAACGGTAATATATGTTTTTTTTAGCCTGCTCCTATTTATGCAACTCGGGGGCTGGCTATTTCTCTCCCCCATTCCCCCTCCTTTTACCCTCCCCCTTTTCCCCCCCTGCTCCCCCATGTTTTTCCTCTCCTCCTATTCCCCTCCCCCCCCCTTCTTTTTTCCTCCTCCCCTTACCTTTCCCTTGTATTCCCCACACCTGCCCATTCCCCCTGCCTTCCTTCCCTCTGATCCTTTCTTTATCCCCACCTCCGACCTGGGATAGTTACAAATCCCTTCTATTTAGAAGGCTAAGGATACTGCCGTTTGCCTCTTGTTTAGTTTATGTTACTTTTACTCAAGATGTTGTCCTAACTTTAATTATATGGTTTTCACTGTTAGATCCGCTTGCAGTGGGGAGTTGTCACTGCTCCCCCACCTTCGGTGCTCTCTCTCTTCGGTCGGTCTTCTCTGGCTGTAGAGCTAGCGCACTATTTGGTTGGGCACTACAGATACTATGTTCAGTTTTTTCTCAATTAATGTGATGCCCTGCGTCTTGTACACCACTTCCTCTCTCTTCTTCTCCCCCCGCTGTCTCTTTTCTCCTTTGTGCTTCCTTCTTGCTTTTTTTTTCTTCCTTTTTCTCTCCCTTACTGGCCGGGTGGCTCACCCTCCTCTCTTCACCCAACCTTTTTTTTTATATACTTACCCTTCCCCGCTCACATAGATGGCCCCTTTAAATATAATTTCCCTTAATGTTAAGGGACTTAACTCCCCTCATAAGAGAACTAAGGCCTTTCGCACCTTTGTTTCCCTGGGGGCCGACATTGTTGCCCTTCAGGAAACTCATTTCACTGCCCGTAACACCCCCAAATATTTCAGCTCCCGTTACCCCTTAGTGTATACCGCCTCTGCAGATACTAAACACAGAGGGGTTTTACTTGCTTTCCACCACTCCCTGCCCTTCACATTACAAACAGAGATCCCTCAGGCCGATATATTATATTGGTGGGCCTTTTACAGGAAGTGGAAACTACGTTTGTCTCCTATTATGCCCCAAATGTCAACCCGATCCCCTTTTTCACCCACCTCCTACAGGTAGTTAGGGCACACTCCAAAGGCACGTTATTTATGTGCGGCGATTCAAATTTGGTACTTCATCCGCATCTGGATAAGTCTCCCTACTCAGATCATTATTCCCCTGCCTCACAACTTCGCAGATTATTGCAACAACACTCCCTTTTGGATTCCTGGAGAGAGTGTAACCCATTGAAGAAAAATTATACCTACTATTCCCCCCCGCACAATTCGTTCTCTAGAATAGACCATATCCTTGTACCAATCGCATCCTCCCCAATCTTGCTAAAATCCTCTATACAACCCCTCACGTGGTCAGATCACTGCGCTGTTGTAACTACGGTCTCGTCATTAATACCCCGCCCTGACAACAAATCCTGGTGTATGAATGAGGCCCTCCTTACTAACCAGTCTTATTGTCTTGATATTCAAACTGCCCTTAATGACTATCTTCAATTTAATGCTAGTCCTGACATTTCGCCAACCCTCCTCTGGGAAGCCCACAAACCGGTGATCAGAGGTACCTGCATCTCAGTTGCCACTCATCTGAAGCGTGACAAAAAACTCAAATTACAACGGTTGGAGGCTGACATCCAACGCCAGTTCCTACAATTCCAAGCGACCCCTTCCAATGATAACAAGAAACAGCTTGAAGTAACCAAGTTGGAGCTGGATTTGCTCTTGGCTGAATCTGCGGAGAAAGCTTTCCGCCGGTCCGGCCACAAGATCTACACTAAGGCCAACAAGCCAGACACCTTACTAGCGCTGAGTCTCTGGCGACCAAACTGTATACATAAACCTATTAGACTCCGGCTGGCTAATGGCACTCTTACTAGCAACCCTGTTAAGATACTTTCTGAATTCCGTAAGCGTCTTGCTAACCTATATGAATCAAAAGGGTCTCTTCCCTCTTCTGAGGCGGAGGTGCTCTTCCAAGATTTATCTATACCTACGTTGCCTGATGCCAGCCGGGAGTCTATAGATAAACCTATCTCGGTGGAGGAGGTCCTTGGCGCCATTAAATCACTTAAGCCTCATAAACGCCCTTGCCTGGATGGTCTTCCTGCTGTATATTACAAGAAGTTTGCATCTACTCTTGCCCCACTTCTTTCTAAATCTTTCAATGCCCTGCTACGGCAACAATCCCTTGGCCGAGACTCGCTGACTGCCATTATCGCCATGATCCCTAAGCCCAATACAGACCACGCCCTCTGGTCCAACTATAGGCCCATATCCCTTTTAAATGTAGATGTGAAACTACTAGCCAAAATCCTTGCCCTAAGACTCAACCCGATCATTGGAGGCTTGATACATAAGGATCAAGTAGGATTCATTCCTCGCCGCCAGGCTGCCGACAACATACGTCGGGTGGTCCTCCTACAGCACATAGCTATGTCTCGTAAGATTCCCATGCACCTTTTATCCCTTGATATTAGGAAAGCTTTTGATACGGTCTCATGGCCCTATCTTCATTACATTTTGGGACGTTGGGGTTTTGGCCCCAACTTCTTGCAATGGGTAAGTGCTCTATATACTCATCCGCAGGCATTTGTTAAGTACTCGGGCTTCAGTTCGGAGTGTTTCCCAATTAGTAGAGGAACAAGGCAGGGTTGCCCCTTGTCCCCGTTAATATTTGCCTTAGTAATTGAACCCCTTGCTGCCTTAATTAGATCTGATCCAAATATTCAGGGTATAGAGGTCGCTTCCACATCTCACAAAATATGCCTTTTCGCTGATGACGCCCTGCTATTCGTTACATCCCCACATGTCTCCCTGCCCAACCTTCTACAACTCCTGTCCAAATTTGCAAGCATATCTGGGTTAGAGGTCAACCAAGAGAAATCTAAAGCCCTTAACGTGTCGCTCCCTCCAGAGGTCCTCGACCTTATAAAAAGTAATTTCCCCTTTCAATGGTCCTCCTCCTCAATTTCTTATTTAGGTATCAAACTAACCAGTGACCCAGCCCACCTATTTCGTTCCAATTATCTCCCAATGTTTAAACACTTGTCCTCCATGCTTGACACCTGGCTGCCTTTACACGTTTCATGGCTAGGGCGGATCGCGGCTGTGAAGATGTCCTTGCTGCCGAAGTTGTTGTATCTGTATAGAGTCCTCCCGGTCGCGATTCCACCTTATTTCCACAGGGCGATCCAGAGTCGGGTATACAAATATATTTGGGGCACCGGGTCCCCCCGAATTTCACGTTCAACTTTGCTCCGCAGTAAGCTCAATGGGGGTCTCGGTGTTCCCAATTTTCTCCGTTATTTTCAGGCTGCACAACTTGCTCAGTTGGCCCTTTACCACGCGAAAACGGAGATCCCTCTCTGGGTGGCTCTGGAGGCAATAGATCTTCACCCTATTCATATCACCAATCTTTTGTGGCTCCCCGCTAATGTCCGGGGTCCTATTTCTAATCCTATAACCTCACATTCTATGAAAATCTGGGACAAATTACGCAGACCCTTTAAATTGACCTCCCCGCACTTACCCCTGCTATCTCTTCTTGGCCACCCACTATTCCCTCCCGCATTTTCTCAGCCTGCCTCTTTCCTGGCCTGGTCTCGTGCCGGACTGGTACGTGTGAGGGACTTCATCTCGAACGGTGTCCTGAAACCCTTTCCATCCATACAAGCCCATTCGCACCTCCCCTCCCGTGAGTGCTTCAGGTACCTCCAAATTTCCCACTTTATCCAAACCCTCTTGGGCTCCCAGAGGGTGATGAACAAATTGTCTATCTTCGAGGATATATGTGACTCAGACCCTCATGCCCCGGGCATAATCTCTAGTCTCTACGCATATCTCACGTCTCCCTCATCCTTGCCTCCCTCGTATGTTTCTGCTTGGTCCAAGGACCTATCCTTGGACCTGGATGATAGCGATTGGTCAATGATATGGGCAACTACTAAACTTGCACTAGAAGCCAGCTACAAAGTCCTCATGAGATGGTATCTGGTCCCGACCAGAATTGCTAGATATCTACCATCATACTCCCCTAATTGCTTTCGTGGTTGTGACACTGGTGGCACTCACTTGCATATTTGGTGGACATGTCCTGTGGTGCAGCGCTTCTGGGCAATAATATTCCACATGGTTTCAACTTTATTTAACGTGACCCTATCTCCCGACCCATCTCTGGCCCTACTTAATCTTCCACCGCGAGACTTTACTAAATCACAACTGCGTCTCTTTTTGCAACTCACTACAGCTGGCAAGCAGACAATAGCGAAGGCATGGAAGTCCCCATTTCTGCATATTGCGGAAGTTAGGATTAGGGTCACCCAGGCTATGATACACAACAAAATAGAGGCCACACTAGTGGATAGGATCCCACAACATCTTAGGGTCTGGCGCCCTTGGTTGGACCATTTTCTTCCCCCTGGATTTGATAGACAACTGTTGAAACCCTAAGCTCTGCTCATAAGATGCCGGGGAAACTCGTACCCATTTGTGACACCCTTGAGCCATCTGGTCAGTGCCACCCCCCCTCCCAACCCCTCTCTTCCCTTAGTTCCTTTCCTTCCTCTGTGATCTGTCTCTAGCTCTGACTCTTCCTCTTATTTCCTCCCTTATCTCTTGTTCTGTCTTGCCTTTCTCCATTTCCCGATATGCTCTTTTGATAATGATGCTCAACCTACATGTTACGTGTATGTTCACTGTTGCCGCAGTAATCTGGGCAGAGCCCCGCCCTCCTATTTTTTTCCAGTGTTTACTGGACTCTGCCCTTGCGATACTACTAGTGCTGTGAGTTGTAGGCCCAAGTTCTAATTCGCGCTCTAGCGTGTAGTTCATTTCGTATATCTGAATGTAGCCTGACTCCTTATCTATGTTTGAAACTTTGATGCAATGTGTTTTCTCTTTGGAAATCTGTTTGTAACAGTGACTTTTTGTTCTCTAAGCTTGTTATCAATAAACTGTTTGAAAGTAAAATGTTTGAAAGGAAAAAAAATTAATTTTTTTATCCAAAAAAAATTATTAAAAGGCACATGTGAATGTGGCCATATTAAAAAGTTTTAAAATCAACAATGTATGGCGTCTTCTTTCAATGCTCAATACCAGCTTGGTAAAAGTGATTTGGTGTTTCCAGTGACAATGGGCCTTATTTATTTAATTAATGAAAATACACTTGGCACTACAAGTGCACTAGGAGAACATAGGAGACAGCCCAAACGAAAAGCAAGCAATAAAAACATTCCCTGATTTTATCTTCTTCCTTTTTTTAAATTAAACATTGTGTGGCATCGCAATGGCCCCCCTACCGTTAAAATAAGTCACATATTTTTCACAAACCTCCCGGGCACTTTGGGGGGCCAAGCCAGTACGGCCAGTATCCAGGCCCGTCATATTTTCGGGAACAAGTCCAGCCACAGGCCCAAATGAAGAAATATAATTAGAAGAGTTTTTATTTAAATAATTGTGCAAGATGCAACATGTAAGGACAAGATGATTAAGTTTGTATTCCGCCATGTGTATGGGAGTAAGAAAAATGCGGAACCGGCTGGCCATTATTCCGAAGCCATTTTCCACAACTCTTCTCGCTCTGGCCAGCCGGTAGTTAAAAACCCTCCTCTCCGGGGGGTGAGGGTTCTTTGGGGTAATGGCCTCATCACGTGCTCGCCCAGACCGAAAGCTTCATCAGGTATGAAGACGAAGGGGAGTCCTTCCACATTATCTGTATCAGGTGGCAATCCCAGGCCACCTGTCTGTAGAGGCTGGTAGAACTCCATCTGGGTGAAGACTCCTCCATCCGACATCCGGCCATTCTTCCCCACGTCCACATACATAAATTCATATTGTGCCGACACCACCGCCATTAACACAATACTATGAAAGCCCTTATAGTTGTAATAGTATGACCCCGAATGGGGTGGTGGCACGATGTGGACGTGCATCCCATCTATCGCCCCTCCGTAGTTGGGAAAGTCCCAACGGGTGGCAAACTGGGATGCCACAGTCTGCCATTCCTGTGGCTTTGAAGGAAACTGGGGAGTCAAAGCAGAAAAAAAACAAAATAAGTACTTTTGCACATTAAATATTGTAAGTACATTAAAACAAAAATATTCTTTAACAACATCAGTCTAACCTTTTTAACCACTTGACCACTGGGCACTTAAAGAGGAAGTAAACCCTGATGGGTTTACTTCCTCTTTCATTCCCTGCAAAGGCAAAGCATAATGGACTACTATGCATCGCATAGTAGCCCATTATGTGTTACTTACCTGACACAGGAGCCAGCGAAGTCGCCGCTATCCCCTGTAGTCCGCCGCATCCATCTTGCTGGTGGCGTCTCGCAGCTCCGCCGCTGTCATTCGTCGAAGCCGCGATGACGTCACTCCCGCGCATGCGCACTGGAGTCGACACACGTGGCAGCTCCATTTTTGGAAATGCCGTGCTCAGTGCGCCTGCGCGCCGCTGTCTACGGCGCATGCGCCGTAGACAGCGTTGCCCGTTTTCGGGGAAATATCTCCTAAACCATATAGGTTTAGGAGATATTGCTTGGACCTACAGGTAAGCCTTAATCTAGGCTTACCTGTAGGTCAAAGTGGTTTGTAAGGGTTTACAACCACTTTAAACACCCTTAATAACCAGACCAATTTTCAGCTTTCGGTGCTCTCACATTTTGAATGACAATTACTCAGTCATGCAACACTGGACCTATATGAAATTTTTGTCCTTTTTTTTCACACAAATGGAGCTTTCTTTTGGTGGTATTTAATCACCGCTTGTTTTTTTCTTTTTTGTGCTATAAAAGAAAAAAATACCGAAAATTCTGTAAAAAAAAATATTTTTCTTTGTTTCTGTTATAAAATTTAGCAGATTAGTAATTTTTTCTTCATAAATTTTGGCCAAAATTTATACTACTACATATCTTTGGTAAAAATAAGTACAAATTGGTGGATATTATTTGGTCTTTGTGAAAGTTATAGAGTCTACAAGCTATGGTGCCAATATCTGAAAATTGATCATGCCTGAAGTACTGACGGCCTATTTCAATTCTTGAGACCCTAACATGCCAGAAAAGTACAAATACCCCCCAAATGACCCCTTTTTGGAAAGAAGACATTCCAATGTATTTAGTAAGAGGCATGATGAGTTTTTTGAAGTTGTCATTTTTTCCCACAATTCTTTGTAAATCAAGATTTTTTTTAACTTTTTTTTTTTCACAAAATTGTCATATTATCAGTTTATTTCTCACACAGCATATGCATACCACAAATTACACCCCAAAACACATTCTGCTATTACTCCCGAGTACGGCGATACCACATGTGTGAGACTTTTACACAGCGTGGCCACATACAGAGGCCCAACATGCAGGGAGCGCCATCAGACGTTCTGGAGCACCCAGGACAATTCTGACATTTCTCTCCTACATGTAAAAATCATCATTTATTTGCTAGAAAATTACATAGAATCCCAAAACATTATATATGTTTTTTTAGCAAACACCCTGGAGAATACAATGGTGGTCATTGCAACTTTTTATCTCGCACAGTATTTGCGCAGAAATTTTTTGAATGCTTTTTTTGGGAAAAAAAACAGTTTTGTGCTTAAAAAAAAAAAAAAAAAAAACACAGTAAAGTTAGCCCAATTTTTGCATAATGT